>NC_073236.2:91151250-91808500 GCF_029281585.2 Gorilla gorilla gorilla | reverse complement strand
TTCTGTGGAGGCAGTAGCAACAGGCATTGTTAATAGAATGTCTAAATCAATACTTACATTTGGAAATGAACAATGAATTTTACATATCATATTCAGACATTGTAATACGACTGTAATAATGATAATATCATAGAAAATATTATAAATTTTTAATTTTATCACATTAATTCTATTACTTATATTGTGATCTTTTTTTGCCAGCCCTTAAAGCAATATCTATTTATATAGTATTAAGTTGTTCTTTCAATTTTTCCAATGCTGGGATATCATAAAGAAAAATAGAGAGAACAATATGTGGTTCAATTTGTTCAAATCTCTCTTTAGGGAGACTATACTGCTATCTGGAAAGAATAGAAAATAATATGTAAATATAATACATATGTACAGATTTGTATGTGAACTTTATAATCATGCATTTTTGTTTTCTTGTTTCTATTTTGTGGAATATTTCATTGTATATGCTATATTTAGTATCTATTTAGAAAAATCATTTTCTTTCAAAATTTAAAAAGTACTTTACTTTTTAAAAATTGTGCTTTTCTTTTGTTCTTTTATGTTTTTCTTTCATTTCATAGGACAGCCAAATGCAATAAAAAGTATTTTAAATGATTTAAAAAGTGAACTAGGCAAACTTAGGTAAGTCTGCATATTTTGTAAGCTTTTGCTAACATTATTAATAGCAAGCAATAGTCCATACCAAATAGCTGTGGTTAGCCCAAAATCAAAAGTATTTCCCACCATAGACCACAATTCCTTAGTTTTTTTGAAGATCCTCTATTGTTTCACACACCTGTCCTAGCGCAGCTCACTATCTTGTTTAGGTTAAACTAACTGCTCTAACAGCATTTAAATGACATCTCCATTGTTAACCAAGAGTGGCTATGAAATTATGTTTGATATGTGTTTAAACAAATTGATCTATTTTGGGGCATATATAGAAAATATTATATATAATCACTGAATCACTTCAAAGAACGTCATTGCTATTGTCAGAGTTGAGGCCATGTCTCCTAGGAACATACTGACAGATATTTAATCAATTTTTGGGCATTTGTGTTTGTGCTATGCAGGGCCTTCTGAAGTACAAGGCTCAGGGCAGGCGTCTCTCTTGCTGAAGTCCAAGAGTGGCATTGCAGACCAATAATAAATATAAGTATTAATAATACCGTATAATATGCATGTGCTACATTTTTTGAAGTGCTTCCATACATGTGATTCCTTTTGATCTTCATTATAACCTACGGACTAGATTAATTAGAGATGAGAAACAGAGGTCTAGAGAGGTTAAGTGATTTATCTAAAATTACACATCTAATTAGTGGTAGAACTAAGAGTAGAACCTAGGTCTCTCCAGACACAGGTCTTCCTGTTTTTTTTTTTTTTTTTTGAGACGGAGTCTCGCTCTGTCGCCCAGGCTGGAGTGCAGTGGCACGATCCCAGCTCACTGCAAGCTCCGCCTCCCGGGTTCACGCCATTCTCCTGCCTCAGCCTTTCGAGTAGCTGAGACTACAGGCGCCCGCCACCAGGCCGGCTAATTTTTCGTGTTTTTAGTAGAGACGGGGTTTCACTGTGTTAGCCAGGATGGTCTCGATTTCCTGACCTCGTGGTCGGCCCTTCTCGGCCTCCCAAAGTGCTGGAATTACAGGCATTAATTTTTTTTTTTTTTGAGAGCGAGTCTCACTCTGTCGCCAGGAGTGGAGTGCAGTGGCACAATCTCGGCTCACTGCAACCTTTGCCTCCCGGGTTCAAGCGATTCTCCTGCCTCAGCCTCCCAAGTAGCTGGGACTACAGGCTCATGACACCACGCCCAGCAAATTTTTGTATTTTTCGTAGAGACAGGGTTTCACCATGTTGGCCAGGATGGTCTCAATCTCTTGACCTGGTGATCCGCCGGCCTTGGCCTCCCAAAGTGCTGGGATTACAGGCATGAGCCACCACGGCCCGCCAGGTCTTCCTGTTATACTATGCTATACATAATGCTTCTGAAACAAAGAGACTTAATAATTGGACAGGTTGCATCCCAACATTTTTTATTCCTTAAAACCCCTGGGATTTTAGCAGAGAATATAAATATAGGACAATGAATGAAAAGAAAGCCTTATGCTCTTTCATATCTTTTCAGCCCACGTGGGACCAATATATATATTGACCAATGTTTCAGAAACTAGAGATTTATCTTCTTCCAGGCAAAGGTTCATTTGAGTAATACAGAATAAATCTTCCGAAAGGTGAGGATCACATTCTATAACCTACTCATAAGGTACTAAGTACAACTTTGGGAGTATAAACAGTATCTTCTAAGAGCCAGAGCTTTTTGGAATGGTTACCTCATAGTTTGATATACTTAGAAGTACGCCTAGAAGTACAAAACATTAGCATGAAAATGAATAGAATCTTCTTTTCTTGCTGATTCCCCTGTACAGTTTGCTCAGGCCTACCTCATTGCCTCTACTTTTTGCTCATACAGATTCAAGACTTCAAATGCTTACAAAAGTCCTTTTTGTTCTCTACTTTTCAGCACCCTTGAATTTAGAATGCGTCTTATAGTCAGTGGCATCTTAGATGACATAGAATATAGCAAACTGTTAATGATGGTTGCCTCTGGGGAATTCTGTATTGTTTACACCTTCTGCAATAAGAGTACTTTGGGAGGCCAAGGCAGGAGAATCACTTCAGCTCAGAAGTTCAAGACCAGCCTGGGCAAAATGGTGAAACCCCATCTCTACAACAAATACAAAAACTAGCCAGGTGTGGTGGTGCACACCTGTAGTTCCAGCTACTTGGCAGAATCTCTTGAGCCTGAGAGGTTGAGGTTGCAGTGAGCTGATTGTGCCACTGCACTTCAGCCTGGGCGACAGAGTGACAGCCTGTCTCAAAGCCAAAAAGAAAAAAAGAAAAAAAATTTAAATTTGCATTAGTTAATTTTTATTTTAAATAAAAAATAAAAAGAATGCATTACTTTTATAATGAAAACAAATTTAAAAAATTTTTGACACAAAATCTTTGGTGGTTTATGTACCTTGTCTCTTAGTACTAAAAGAGTACTGAGACTGTAATAACAGTAATTAATATTTTATGAGGTTCTATATTCATAATGGATTTTATAAGCCCCTACATGTTAGCAATTGGCATGATACTCAGAGGTAATCTTCACAGCACCTAGCTGTGAATTATCCATGATGGAAACATTCATTAGAGCTCCTTGGTACTCACCATATTGTGCTGCAACTATTTAGTCATTTTTCCCTCCAGAGTGAGAGCTCCTTGAAGGCAGGAACTGCCTACTCATTTTTGTGTCTCCAGGGCCTAACAAAGCCCATCATGTTTGTAAAATAAAGGAATGAATGAAAGACCTGTAGGTACTCAATATTTTTTTAAATGTTATTTCCACTTATGCACTTTAACAGTTTGCCACTGGAGAGGGCATTTATTCTCTGCTAGGACATGGCTTGTTGGCTTTTCATTTGTATATGATGAATGGATAGGCACAAGCAGGAAATATTATTTTTAAAAAATGTCTCTACATTCTCCCCTTGGGCATATTCAGCTTTAGCTTTCTGTTGTCAAATCTGTAAATCTACATAATTTTTATGTAAGGAGGTAGAGAAAAACCACTTTCTAGTTTGCTACTAAATTAAATATCTTACTGAGACAAATTGTAAATAGGAGAAGTTTGAAATTTTTTTTCTTATTATTTAAACCTGAAGAAGAAATTTTGCCAATGATTTATTTTCTTTTCTTTCTTTTTTTTTTTTTTTGTTTTTTTTTTTTTTAGACAGAGCCTCCTTCTATTGCCAAGGCTGGAGTGCACGATCTCAGCTCACTGCAACCTCTGCCTCCCAGGTTCAAGCAATTCTGTTTCTCGTGCCTCAGCCTCCTAAGTAGCTGGGACTACAGGCGTGCACCACTATGTCCGGCTAATTTTTGTATTTTTAGTAGAGACAGGGTTTCACCATGTTGGCCAAGCTGTTCTCAAACTCCTGACCTCAAGTGATCCTCCTGCCTCAGCCTCCCAAAGTGCTGGGATTACAGGCAGGAACCACAGCACCCAGCTGCCAATGATTTCTTAACTGGACTTTAAACTGTGGTATCATGTTTATGTGATACCATAGAGGAAGCCTGTTCAAGGGGTATTCTTAGCTCGTAAAGCTCCATAGTAAAGGGTTGAGTATAATTTTTTTAGGATCTGGTATATGCATAAAAATAAAAACACTTGGCAACACATGTAATGGGAGAAAATGTCAGATCACGGATTAATATCCATAATATATAAAGAATACCTACAGCTCAACAACAACAAAACCAACTCAATTTAAAAATAGGCAAAGGTCTTAATAGAAATTTCTCCAAGAAGAAAAACCGATGGCCAATAAGCACATGAAAAGACATTCAATATTACTAATTATTAGAGAAATACAAGTCAAAATTACAATGAGATGCCACTTCACAACTATTAGGATGGTTGTTATTAAAACAAACACAAAATTGAAACCAGAAAATAACAAGTGTTGGCAAGAATTTGGAGAAATAGGACACCTTGTGGGATGCATTGATGGGATTGTAAAATGGTGCAACTGTTGTGGAAAACAGTATGGCAGTTTCTCAAAAAAATTAATCATGGAATTACCATATGATCCAGAAATTTGACTACTGGGTATGTACCCAAAACAATTGAAAGTAGTGACTTGAACAGATATTGGTACATCAATGTTCATAGCAGCATTATTCACAATAGTCAAAAGGGGAAAACAATCCAAATATCCATTGACGGATGGACAAAGTATGGTATATATAGTTAATGGAATATTTTTCAGCCTTAAAGAGAAAGGATATTCTGACATATGCTATAACATGGGTGAACTGTGAAGATATTTTGCTAAGTGAAATAAGCCAGACACAAAAGGACAAATACTGTATGAGTCCACTTATATGACGTACCTAGAGCAGTCAAATTCTTAGAGACAGAAAGTAGAATGGTGGTTTCCAGGGGATAGGAAGAGGGAGAAATAGGAAGTTATTGTTTAATGAATTTACAGTTTGGGAAGATGAAAAAACTATAGAGATGGATACTGGTGATGGTTGCACCACAATGTGACAGTACTTAATACCACAGGACTGTATACCTAAAAATGGCTAAAATGGTGAATTTTATGTTAAAAATATTTTGCTACAATAAAAAAGTAAAAATAGGCTGGGTGTGGTGCCTCACGCCTATAATCTCAGCACTTTGGGAGGCCGAGGCGGGCAGATCACCTGAGGTCAGGAGTTTGAGACCATCCTGGCCAACATTGTGAAACCCAGTCTCCACTAAAAATACAAAAATTAGTCAGGCATGGTGGTGTGTGCCTGTAATTCCAGCTACTTGGGAGGCTGAAGCATGAGAATCGCTTGAACCCGGGAGGTGGAGGTTGCAATGAGCCGAGATCACGCCACTGCAATCCAGCCTGGGCGACGGAGTGAGACTCCATCTCAAAAAAAAAAAAGTAAAAATAAAAGTACTTGGTAGTTACTTAGCACTTTACAGTTTGTAAAGCACTTTTCACTTGCATTATTTGTTCCATACAACTCGGCAAGGTAGGCAAGTCAATTATTATCTTCATTTTACAGATAAGAAAATGAAAGCTCATTTAGTCTAAGTGAATTGCCAAGAGACACTAAGCTAAAAAGTGACAGGGTCAGAATTAAGACCCAAGACCCTAGTCCAGTGCTCTTTTCTCTCAACCTGCCTTTCACAGAAGGGTTCCCAGCCGGTGACAACTGACAAACTTTCACTTGCAAGTGCACATGTAAAACCTGATTCCAAAGAATGGTCTTGGAAGGGTTTTCTGGAGAATATGGGCAAAACAACAGGCACAGAAATCATTAACTAGGTGTACCTTTCCCCATCACAACAAAAATGTTGTGAGGGGGAAAACACAACAGCTGGGAAATGCTCAATAGCGCTTTTTTTTTTTTTTTTTTTTTTTTTTCCTTTTGAGACAGAGTCTCACTCTGTTGCCCAGGCTGGAGTGCAGTGGCGCAATCTCGGCTCACTGTAACCTCTGCCTCCTGGGTTCAACGATTCTCGTGCCTCAGCCTCTCAAGTAGCTGGGATTACAGGTGTAAGCCACCACGCCCAGCTAATTTTTGTATATTTAGTAGAGATTCGGTTTCACCATGTTGGCCAGGCTGGTCTCAAACTCCTGACCTCAGGTAATCTGCCTGCCTCAGCCTCCCAGAGTGCTGGGATTACAGGCATGAGCCACCATATCTGGCCCTCAATAGTCGTTTGTTAATTCACTATTATAGCCTAGTTCCTTTTTAACAGTGTTTTTTGTTTTTGAGATGGAGTTTTGCTCTTGTTGCCCAGGCTGGATTACAATGGCGCAATCTTGGCTCACTGCAACCTCTGTCTCCTGGGTTCAAGCAATTCTCTTGCCTCAGCCTACTGAGTAGCTGGGATTACAGGCATGCACCACCATGCCCAGCTAATTTTTGTAATTTTAGTAGAGATGGGGTTTCTCCATGTTGGTCAGGCTGGTCTCAAACTCTGGACCTCAGATGATCCACCCACCTTGGCCTCCCAAAGTGCTGAGATTACAGGTGTGAGCCACCGCACCTGGCCATTTTTTAACAATATTTAAGGGACAATATTTTGCTGGACTAGAATTTTTATTTTGTCAAATATTCCTCAAAGTTCATGTGCAGGCTGTCGGATGATTCTTGAGAATGTTTTTATTGTTGTTAAAGAGGGGTTTTATAGCTGCCTTGTAACGTAATTTGATCCTTATCTGATAGCCTTTTTGAAAAATAGTTGTGATTTAAAAAATATGGAGACATGAAAAATAACAAAACACAGTTTTATCGTATAACCATGTGTTTGCATTGTTAATTCAGTCCCGTAAAATCTTTCCAGTAAATTCATTACAGCTAAGAATCAGAAGGGACCATAAAGCAAAAACTGCAGAGGAGTCACAGCTAGCTGTTCTTTAAAAATGGAATGCTGATTTTTATTTTTAAGTATTCAACGAACATTCCTGAAGCACATCCTCAAGAATCTTAATCATATATTGTTGGTGGACTATGAGGTTTTTGTTTTGTGTACTGAAGAAGAAATATGTGTTATAGAATTTTAATATATTCTAGTGTTTTCAGGTTATTTTTATGGCAGGCTGAGAGCTGAAAGTTTGTGGTGGCAAAAACTTTGGAAACTTAAAATGTAATAATTATAGAAAGAAGGCCGGGCATGGTGGCTCATACCTGTAATCCCAGCATTTTGGGTGGCCAAGGTGGGCAGATCACCTGAGGTCAGGAGTTTGAGACCAGCCTGGCCAACATGGAGAAACCTTGTCTCTGCTAAAAATACAAAAATTAGCTCAGCATGGTGGTGGGTGACTGTAGTCCCAGCTACTAAGGAGGCTGAGGCAGGAGGATCACTTGAACCTGGGAGGCGGACGTTGCAGTGAGACAAGATTGTGCCACTGCACTTCAGCCTGGGTGACAGAGCAAGGCTCTGTCTAAATAAAATAAAATAAAATAAAAGATAAATAAAATAATTATAGAAAGGCAAAGATCAAATACTTCAAAATTTTAATAGTGAGTTTCTTGGAGTATGGAGTTGATTCTCCACTCCATGTGACCGTACTTCTTCTTTTTCAGTATTTTCCATATTTTCTAGATGAGTATATCTTACATCTATAATAGAATAAAATACATGGGGCATGGTCACTCACACCTGTAACCCCAGCACTTTGAGATGGAAGAGGATTGCTTGAGGCCAAGAGTTTAAGAACAGCCTGGACAACATGGCGAGAACCCCCATCTCTACAAAAAATAAAAATTATTACCTGGGTGTGGTGACACATGCCTATGGTCCCAGCTACTATGGAGGCTGAGGCAGGAGGATTGCTTGAGCCCAGGAAGTTGAGGCTGCTGTGAGCCATGTTCGTGCAACTGCACTACAGCCTGGGAGACAGAACAAGACACAGTCTTGAAAAAAAAAACAATTTTATTTTAAAATAATGGCAATTAGAGGATCATGCAGGCCAGGTCACTGGGCAGGGTTTTGTTTATTTTCTTAATTAAAATTAACTGAAATGGGCCGGGCGTGGTGGCTCATGCCTTTAATCCCAGCACTTTGGGAAGCCAAGGCATGTGGATCACCTGCGGTTGGGAGTTCGAGACCAGCTTGACCAACATGCAGAAACCCCGTCTCTACTAAAAATACAAAATTAGCCAGGCGTGGTGGTGCATGCCTATAATCCCAGCTACTCGGTAGGCTGAAGCAAGAGAATTGCTTGAACCCGGGTGGCAGAGGTTGCAGTGAGCTGAGATTGCGCCATTGCGCTCCAGCCTGGGAGACAAGAGTGAAACTCCATCTCAAAAAAAAAAAAAAAAACAAAAAAAAACTGAAAGGAACCAAAAGGTAAATAATTTAGTCTCCAGCTGTCAAATGAGTAAATATATTATTTATTTCATTTTATAGAAGAAAAGACCGAGGCTCTATAAAGTTAAGAGCTTAGGCTAAGATCACCCAGCCAGTAAGCCACAGAACAACAGTAAACTTAACCTTCGGCCCACTGGTGGAAACATAGTTTAGGGGTGAAAATTGGTAGTTCGTTTTACTGCACAACCTATGTCCTGCCTGGTGATTCTGAGCAGGGTAGGAATATTTTAAGTCAAACATCAGTACACCATGATGATCTATGGTTTAATAAGCTTGCATACACTTTTTTTGGTGGGGGTGGACAGGGTCTCTCTCTGTCACCGAGGCTAGAGTGCAATGGCCTGATCATGGCTCGCTGCAGCCTTGACATGCAGAGCTCAAGCAGTCTTCCAACCTCAGCCTCCTGAGTAGCTGGGACTACAGGCGTGCACCACCATTCCTAGCTAATTTTTCTATTTTCTGTAGAGATAGGGTTTTGCCATGTTGCCCGGGCTGGTCTCAAACTCCTGGGCTCAAGCGATCTGCCCTTGCCTCAGCTTCCCAAAGTGTTAGGATTATAGGTGTGAGCCACCGTGCCTGGCCAGCTTCAGTATAATGAAAGAAGCTCTTATATCACAGAAACATGATTCATTTGCTCTGAAGTATCTTTCTGTTTAATGATTTAAGATCTTAGTTCATGGGCTGCAAATGGATCATGCCTGCAACCCCAATGAGTTTCCACACGTTTTGCAAAATTAACATATCAATACATCTCATCATCCATGTGTGCATTTATATAGTACCTATCACGAGAGGTACCTTGCCAATACTTTCGGGGCCCTTCAAGTCATCCTCCATCCCCTTTCAGTGAATGCCCCATTTATCCTCTTCCTTCTCTTGTTTAAGTTATTGCTACATCCTATGATTGTAGGTCCCAGTTTAGACTATAAATCTCACTTCCTTAAAGTTGTCCTCTAGTTCTTTTCTATGACACATCAAATTAATAATGATATCTACCATTTATTGAGTGCATATCATGTACTAGTGACTTTATACCTAATATTTCTTTTCTTTTTCTTTTTTTGAGACAGAGTTTCACTCTTGTTGCCCATGCTGGAGTACAATGGCGCGATCTTGGCTTACTGCAACCTCTGCCTCCCATGTTCAAGCGAGTCTCCTGCCTCAGCCTCCCTAGTAGCTGGGATTACAGGCAGCTGCCACCAGGCTCAGCTAATTTTTTGTAGTTTTAGTAGAGACAGGGTTTCACTATGTTAGCCAGGCTGGTCTTGAACTTCTGACCTCAGGTGATCCACCCACCTCAGCCTCCCAAAGTGCTGGGATTACAGGTGTGAGCCACCGCACCCTGCTTTTTTTTTTTTTTCAGGGTCTCACTGGAGCCTCAATTTTGTGGGCTCAGGTGATTCTCCTACCTCAACCTCCCAAGTAGCTGGGATTACAGGCCTGCTTCATCACGCCTGGCTATTTTTTTGTATTTTTTTGTATTTTTTTGTAGAGTTGGGGTTTTGCCATCTTGCCCAGGCTAGTCTTGAACTCCTGGGCTGAAGCCATCCTCCTGTCTCAGCCTCCCAAAGTGCTGGGATTACAGGCGTGAGCCACCTCACCTGGCCACTTATCTTCTTTATTGTTTACATAAGATCATAAATTTCATGAGAGCAGGGATTTTCATGTTTTGTTCACTACTATACTCCTAGTACCTAGAACAGTACCTGACACAGACAGTGCAGTAAATATTTTTGGAATGAGTGAATTAATGAAAACATCTCACTCAAGGGCCTCCTCCATGAAACCTTTCCTGCGGCACTCAAGCTGAATTACTCCCTCCTTCCTCTGTGCCAGTGAACATCTATTACCGCATTTACTACAGTGAAGATCAATGACTGGTTTGTGGCCACGTGGTGGTGGCTCAGGCCTGTAATCCTAACATTTCCGGAGGCCAAGGCAGGTGGATTGCCTGAGCTCAGGAGTTTGAGACCAGCCTGGGCAACATGGCAAAATCCCATCTCTACTGAAAATACAAAAAGTTAGCTGGGCGTGGTGGTACGTGCCTGTAATCCCAGCTACTTGGGAGACTGAGGCAGGAAAATCACTTGAACCCAGGAGTGGAGGTTGCAGTGAGCCGAGATGTCGCCACTGCACTCCAGCCTGGGCAACAGAGCAAGACTCTGTCTCAAAAAAACAAAAACAAAAAAAACCAAAAAAACAGCTAAACAGATTGGTTTGACATATCTATTTGCCCTTCTAATCTGAACTTGGTTTATTTTGGTATCCCAGTGTCTAGCACAGATCTTGGTACATGATCAATACTCATTTAATGTTTCCTAAGTGAATGAATAATTGCTCAACATTAAAAAGTATTTCTATTTTTTAAGAAGATACTTCTCAGAGATTGATTTAAACAATAGATGATACTTAAATTGGAATTTGATTGAAAACAACAAAAGCAATCATGCTTGCTTTAGACTGTAAAACCACTGGAGGCAGGCTTTTTTGTTTGTTTCTTTTTCCTTTTTGAGTCAAGGTCTTGCTGTGTTACCCAGGCTGGAGTACAGTGGTGCGATCTCGGCTCACTGCAGTCTCGACCTCGTGGGCTCAAGTGATTCTCCTGCCTCAGCCTCCTGAGTAGCTGGGACCACACGGGTGCACTACCATACCCAACTAATTTTTCTGATTTCTAGTAGAGACAAGGTCTCACTATGTTGTCCAGGCTGGTCTTGAACTCCTGGGCTCAAGTGATCCCTGCCTTGGCCTCTCAAAGTGCTGTGATTACAGGTATAAGCCATCACGCCCAGCCAGGCTCTGGGTTTTATTGAGGCTTTAGCACCATTTTCCACATGTCACAGAACAGGACAGAGAGGGCGCCTGGTCAGTTACCAAGGCGCAGTGTTTACCTGGTGGTCTCCCAGCTACACAGCTTGCTTACGTCATAAATGAAGACTACTGGTGTGTAGAGAAAATCCCTATTTTTATTTGTTTGTTTTCTATCATGACCTGCAAGCCCTGCTAATTGGTGAAGTGGAAAAGAATAAAGATCTTTAATCACTGTTTGAATGTAAAATGCCCTTATTGGTTTCCTGTCTTTAAATAACATTTTTCCATCAGTGTCCAGGAAGTAGTCACATGTCAACTAAGTAAAACTCTTTCAGTTGTTTACTAAAAACAAGTATTTACTGAGAGATCATTGATTAGGGTCTGGCTGGGGCAGTCAGAGAGAGCTGATGGTGGTAGTTGGGTGGGAGTGGGGGATGCTGTAGTAGCAGATTTGGAAGCAAGATTGTGCAAGGAGGGAAGCCGCAAAAAAAAAAGCCAGATCTCAGGCACGTCAGCATTCTAGTCAGGAGTCACTAGTGAAATTATATTGGGGTTAAACATTGTATTTGATAATTTTGCATTCTCTTCTAAGTGATTTTGTGTACTTTTCCTTGAGTTCCATGAAATGCAAGTAAGGTAGTGAGGACACTATTTCCAATTTACAGGTGGAGAAAATAAGACAACAAGAGGAGAAGTAGGTGGCTTGCCTAAAGTCAGTGACTGATCAGGATGAGAACTGGGTACCTGTTGCATTGGCCCTTTCTACCAAACTATCTTCTTGCTTCAGGGTTTTTTTGTTTTGTTTTGTTTTTGTTTTACTGTTGTTGCTGTCATTTAATTGCATGTGTATAGAAAAAGAACTAGAAATGTCTTATATGGCGGTGATATGGAGTGTCTGCTTTGTGGTCAAGCACTGACGTAGATTCAAAGAAAGGTAAAACACAGTCCCAGTCCTCCAGATATTTATAGCCTAGTTGAGAGAAAGACAATATACACAAACAAAAAAATGAAACAATATTGTAAAGTGAAAAACAAGTTACAAAAGTGTGTATGCTAAAAATACTTACGAATTTTTATTCATTTCATTTATTTCATTTTGCTAAAAATATTTATATGATCAGTAGTGGGAACACAGACTATTCACTAATCTACTCAGAAGCAAGGACATATGGGTTCTTTATTTTTCTTAACTGATCTAATCTTCTCCCACCCTTCTAATTAAAGTTATCTGAGTCTCCTCTAGATTAAATAATCTCTGTAGATTTAACAGTCTATTTTGATTTAAAAGATCTCTATTGGGTAAATATTCAGTCAATTCAAAATTCAATTCCCTAACAAGGCTCTCTCGCCCCACCTCCTCCTCTTTCCCAAACTGGCTTCTATGCCTGGGGGTACTTACCAGTCCTCCTGGCCTTGGAGTCAGGGAGGTGGGGGTTGTTGAGGGGTGGGGGTGGGGGCAGAGCTGGTTTTCACCGTGGGAGGCTAATCTGGTCGATGTGCACTAGCTGCTTCCCAACTGAGTCTGGGCTAATCTTTATTTTTCATTTTTATTTTTTTGAGACGGAGTCTTGCTCTGTCGCCCAGGCTGGAGTGCAATGGCACAGTCTCGGCTCACTGCAACCTCCACCTCTTGGGCTCAAGCGATTCTCCTGCCTCAGCCTTCCAAGTAGCTGGGATTACAGGCACCTGCCACCCCACCTGTCTAATTTTGTATTTTTAATAGGGATGGGGTTTCACCATGTTGACCAGGCTGGTCTCAAACTCCTGACCTCAAGTGATCTGCCCTCCTCGGCCTTCCAAAGTGCTGGGATTACAGGCATGAGCCACCGCGCCCAGTCTGGCCTAATTTTAGATTCCCCTGGAGGGGTCCCTTCTACCACACTGCCTCAGTCTCCCAAGTAAACTGGGAACCAGTTTAGGATTGCTATTCAGCCTCATCTGTCTAGCCTCTCCCACTGTTGCTTTGTCACTCCTAACCCCACCCTCATTCTGGCCTGGGATCTTCCTGAGATCCAGTTTCCTCCCAGATTTCTTTTAGGGAGTGAGGCAAAGACTCCTTTTCCTTTTAACATACCCCTTAATCTTTCCAACATGATTTCCCCTTTCAGGTATTCAGTCCAGAAAGTGGCAGTCAGAATATATGTGTCTATCTGGTTCCCCTTTCTGGATTTCCTTCTTTTTCACCATAATCCCATAAGCCAAAAGCTACAACCTCCTGGTGCAGTACACTTCCTACATCTTGATATTTCTCTACTCCTGGCTTTTAGTAAAACTACGATTTAGTTGATTGGTTCTGCCTCTTCTTATGTTAATGGGAAATAAAGTCATTTTAAACATTATTTTCTCTGTTCTCAAAGTTTAGCTTTCAGAATTTGTTTTTTTGTTAGTTTTTATATCATAATCATAAACTTAACTCTGTAATCCAGCTAGACATGGAAGGGAATAAGATAAATATGAAACTCAAAGAACTGCAGTGACAGCACAAAGATTATAGGATTTTACAAGCAAATGGGGTGGAGGGGTGCTCTCCTGAGCTACAGAAAGAATGGTCTGGTGGCTATGATAAAACACAGGTCAACTGTATTAGAGTTGTCCATAGTCAGTAATGGTGATCTTCTTTCTGGTCTTGCCATTCCTGGACCCAAAGTGCTCCATGGCTTCCATGAAATTTATGCCCTCCTTTACCTTTCCAAGACCACATGTTGCCATCTGACCACTCAGTCTTGGCAGTGTAGATTAAAAACTGGGAACCAGTTTTTATATTGGGCCCAGCAGTTGCCATGGACAAGAGGCTAGGACCTGTATGTTTCAGGATGAAGTTCTCGTCATCAAATTTCTCCTGTAGATGGACTTGCTGCCAGTGCCATTATGGCATGTGAAGTCATCACCCTGGCACAGAAACCCTGGAATAATTCTGTGAAAGCAGAAACCCTTATAACCAAATCCTTTCTCTCTAGTACTCAGAGCACAAAAGTTTCTGCTGTCTTTGGAAATTTGTCTGCAAACAGCTCAAAGGAGACGCAGCCCAAGGACTTGCCATTGACCACAGTGTCAAAGAACTCAGTTGGCTGGTGCCAGGGGACTTTGGGCAGCAGCATCTGCAAAGCACTCACAACTCTTAATGTTCGCTCAGAAATCTTATTCTTGAAGTAAAATCTGAATATTGGCTCTTTTTCCACTCTGCATTTCTGCTATAAGAAAAAAGGATGCTTCATATAGAATGAGACGTGGTAACATACAAGGAAGAGCAACAGAGAAAATCACATTAATATAGTTCAAAAGTATTTTCCCTGTTATGTATGCATAGAAAAATAACCTGAAAAAATATAAACCAAAATGTTAATAGTAGTCTTCTTTAGGTGGTGGTTTTTCAAGTTATTTTATTCCTTATATCCTCTTGGACTTTTTGTTTTGTTTTGTTTTTGTTTTTGTGGGTTTTTTTGGTTGTTGTTTGTTATTTAAAAATATGGTGTCACCCAAGCTGGAACCCCTGGACTCAAGCAGTCCTCCTGTATCAGCCTCCCAAGTAGCTGGGACTATAGACACATACCACTGTGCCCAGCTTTATCTTCTTGTATTTTCTGAATTTTAAAAAGTATATATATATGTGTGTGTGTGTGTGTGTGTGTGTGTATAGTTTTGTAAACATATATATATATAACTATATAACTATATATATATATATATATATATATATATATATATATATATAGCTTTGTAAACAGAAAAGCCAGTAAAATAATATCCATTGGCTGAGGTGGAGTCAGGGAGTTTAAGCAGCATGGACCTATACATAGAACTATCTCAAGACTGTGCCCCCAAATTAATTGCCAAATAAGTGACTGAGCTATAACTGTGAGGAATCCTTTTTGAATCACATCTTTTTCTTCTTTTTAAAAACTGAGATATATTTCATATATGATAAAATTCAGCCTTTAAAATTGTACAACTCAGTGGTTTTTAGTACAGTCACAGAGTTATACACCACTACCACTATCTAATTTCAAAACGTTTTCATTACCCCAAAAAGAGAGCCCATGTCCATTAGCAGTGACTCCCCTTTCTCTCTTCCCTTATCCCCTGGCAATCACTCATCTACTTTAGTTTCTTTGGATTTGGCTATTCTTGACATTTCATGTAAATGGAATCATACAACGTATGGTCTTTCATGTTTGGTTTCTTTCACTTAGCATAATGTTTTCAAGGTTCATTCATGTTGAGTCACATTTTTCTTGATCTCTTCTGAAAATGTTTTCCCTCGGTGCCCCAGTAATACTCATATTGGTCCCTTGACCTTTGCTGTACAGTCTATATGATGCAAAAATAAGTTAGACTACCATTTTTTCCAAAGTTGCATTGCCTGTTCTATGGATAGGCTCAGTGGAACAGAAATTAATCACAACAAGCCACCAAAAAATTATATTTGGCTTTGGAATACACCATAATACTGGAGGGGAAGTGGGGAGAAAATCGGTGGTAGTGTTAGGCCCAGTGATTTAGGTTTCTTGGAATCTAAGGTTGATATTATTAAAAGCTTATAGGAAACAGTGCAAGTGCATGCTAAGGATCATGGTGTACAGACTGGATTCCACATTTTATTATGGATAATAAACTCTCAGGTGGATATTAGCAACATTGGACAAAGAAAATATGTGTATCCTCTTGAATCTTTCTTATTTCATCATATTTGTTAGTACTCTTAGATGTTGGTCATGCAAGTAGGGAATGAAGGCCAGGACTAGGATCCCCAATCCTCAAGTTTCTTGTGGTTCTACAGGATAAGAACACAAGGGCCACTCTGTCAGTGGTATATAATCTTTTGGGAGTCATAGACTTGGTCTTTTGACTCTCCGATGAGAGTTATGGCCCCTTTTCAGAAAAATATTACTTATAATGTCCAAGGATGTGCAAGCCTCCCAGGCATGGAAGGTATCCACAGTGTCTTAGTCAGCTTGGGCTGCTATAACAAAATACCATAGATGGGATTGCTTAAACAGCAAAGATTTCTCACAGTCCTAGAGGCTGGGAAGCCCAAGATCAAGGTGCCAGCAGATTTAGTACTTGAGGGACCTCTTCCTGGTTTGCAGACAGCCATCTTCCTGAAGTATCCCAGATGGTGGAGAGAGAAAGAGAGGAGAGCTAGCATAATTGGTAGACAGCTCTTGTGTGTCTTCTTGTATGGGTACTAATCCCATCAGAAGGGCTTCACCTTCATGAACTAATCTAATTCTAATCATCTCCCAAAGCCCCACCTCCAAATACAACCACAATGGGGACTAGGGCTTCAACATCTGAATTTTGGGAGGACACAAAATTCAGTACACAATACACAGATAGCCCCCAGACTGAGAACTTCTGCTTTAGGAAAATTCCCCTCTTTATCACTCACTAGAGTTTCAACTCCAGGTCACAATTTTGTCTCTTGTTTTGGTAGCTGGATGGGACAACACAGCCTTTGAAAACCTCTTGACCCTATGGAGGAGCCTATATATCCTCCCTTGAATCTTACTCTAGAGGCAGGAGGCACCGCTAGATGCCTCTTCATTATACACCATCCAGACGAGGTAAAAGGGAAGAAGCTACTGAAGAGCAAGGAGGCTGAGAATTTTGACATCATCCCCTTATATGGTTACCATATGTTCTGCATGTACACTTGATTCTGTCTGTGCTCTTCGTCAGTGCTTCCATCCCTTGAGAGTAGAGTGAAGTAGGGGAAAGCGTTAGTCCAGTAGCGTGGATTGTAGAAAGGCTCTTGGTAAACAGTGGATGCCACCAACCAGATCCATTAATAAATTGAAGGCAGATTCAAGTTCGACAAGAAGGCAGTGACCCTGGAGGATGGGGGAAACATCTGGAGGACATGAACTTGAACTTAAGCAGCAGATCTTTCTCAATGGACAGCTCAAATCTTTGAATTCCCTTTGTCGCAGGGTCTGGCAAAATCAAGTTGGTTAATTTTTTTTTTTTTTTTAAGAGACTGGGTCTCTGAGTGTGGTGGCATGATCATGGCTCACTGCAGCCTCAACCTCCCAGGCTCAACTGGTCCTCCTGCCTCAGCCTCCCGAGTATCTGGGACTATAGGTGCGTGCCACCATGCTCAGCTAATTAAAAAAAAAATTCATTGTAGAGATGGGGTTCTCACTATGTTGCCCAGGCTGGTCTTGAACTCCTGAACTCAAGTGATCCTTCTACCTGGGTCTCTGAAATTGCTGGGATTATAGGTGTGAGCCACCACACTTGGCCTCAAGTTTGCTCATCTTTAAAGCATTATATAAGTTAAGCATTTGTTTGTTATTGTTCCAGGGAAGAGACAGGGCATTTTCTCAAATAAAAAGAAGGAGGGGTTCTGTTTTCTTAGTGTCTGCTTTGGTTTGTCCTATTTATATGTAGTCCTCTTCTACCTTACCTTAACTTGGCTTCTTGGAGTGGCTGGATGGATTTATCATCCCATCTCCTTGTTAATCAAGTTCAAAGATTCCCTCTTCATTCTAGCTCAGAGAAGAAAATGCAGGACCATGTTATTTGCAGGAGACTCAGGCTGGGACCAAATCACCAACTGACCTTGTCCTGAATATTGAGTTATAGGTGATGCTGTCACAAGACACAGCAGGACAAACAACTTCTAATGAGCTCTGATGTCCAAAGATGCTATTTTAAATTACAAGATGTTACTATTATTATTATTATTATTATTATTGAGACAGGGTCTTGCTCTGTCATCCAGGCTGGAGTGCAGTGGTCTTATCTCAGCTCACTGTAGCCTCAACACCCCGGGGCTCAGGTGATCCTCCCATCTCAGCCTCCCAAGTAGCTGGGACTACAGGTGTGCACCATCACGCCCAGCTAATTTTTGTATTTTTGTAGTGACAGGGCTTCACCATGTTGCCCAGGTTGGTCTCAAACTGCTGGACTCAAGTGATCTGCCCACCTTGGCCTCCCAAAGTGCCGGGATTATAGGCATGAGCCACCACACCAGGCTGAGATATTATTTTTAGTATAAATAAACTTGATAACGCCCATCAATGTAAAATCTCTCTTGACCCTATCCCAAGAGGAGTTGTCAAGGAAAACAGTTATTTACATTTTCCTAAGTTTGGTAATCATTTTTTAGTTCTCATCTTACTTGGCCCATCAGTAGCATCTGACACAGCTTATTACTGTCTTCTTGAAATACTCTTTGCACTTGAGTTTGGGGACATCTTGCTCATCTGGTTTCCTCCTATTTTATGGCTGTTTCTTTTCTAATTCCTTTATAGTTTTTCTTCATCTTCCTGAGTCTAAACACTCAGTAATTTGTTGAAAATTCTGGTAGTCCCTACCCAGATAAATTCTGATTTCATTGATCTGGGTTGTTGCTCAGGCTTTTCTCTCTCTCTCTCTCTTTTTCTTTTTTCTTTTTTTTCCTTTTTTTTAAGAAAAATCTCCTTAGGTGCTTAGATTTTTAAGAGCAGCCAGGATAGAAACTTCTGATCTATCTGTTGACAATATTAAAGTTTATATCTCTACCCTGTACCTCTTCCATAAATGCCAGAATCTTCTATCCAACTGCCAACTTGACATTTCTACTTGAACATCTAATAGCAAGCAGGCTGAGAATTTTGAGAATTGAATAGGCTTCTCAAACTTAACCAAAACCAAATTCCTGATTCCCCCACACCACACCTGCTTCTCCCACAATCCTCCCCCAAAACCTTGGCATCATTGTTGACTCTTCTCTTCTCCATTCTACACTCAAACCATCAGCAAATTTTGTTGGCTGTCTTCAAAATATATCCTGAATCTGACAGTCTTTCAACACCTCCACAGCTGCCAGCCTGGCCCAAGCCACCATTATCTCTCACCCAGATTATTGCAGTGGCCTCCTAATCTCTCTGCCTCTGCCCTTACCCTTATGCAGTCTTTATAATAGTCAAAACAAATCACTTTATTTATCTGCTTGACATTCTCCAACTGGCTTCTCCTGTCACTCTGAGAAAAACTCTCAGTCCTTAAAATAGCCCACAGGACCTATACAATCTGCCTCTCAACACTCACCTCTCTCATCTCCTTCCACACCCTTCCTACTCTGTGCTGCAGTCACGCTGGCTGCTTTGCTCTGTGAACATGCCCGTGATGAGCATGTTCCTATGCCAGGGCCTCACTGCAGTCTCTGAAGCTTCAAGTGGTTAACCTGTCCAAGATCACACAACTAGTCAGTGGCAGAGGTGGGATTCCAACCTACCTCTGATTCTAAATTCAGTGTTTTAATTAGCGTACCATATGGCCTTTCTACTGTAAACAATATTCATTCAGTCATTTACCAATTGCTGTTCCGGGTCCTAAAGGATATAGTAACTGACAAGACAAAGCTCTTAACTTTGTGGAGCTAATATTCTCATTAGTGGAGACAAGCAATAAATAAATTCAAAACATGGTACAGTAAGTCTTCACTTAATGTGTCCATGAGTTCTTAGAAACTGCAACTTAAGCAAAATGATATATAACAAAATCAATTTTACTATAGACTAATTGATGTAAACAGGAGTGTACATCAGTTAAGTTCCCATGGCATATTTCTGGTTACAAAAACATCACCAAACTTTCATTTTTTATTTATATAAAAATAAATGTTTACAAAATAGAGATGGTGTCTCACTGTGTTGCCCAGGCTGGTCTCAAACTTCTAGGCTCAAGTGATCCTCCCTCCTCAGCCTCTCAAAGTGCTGCAATTTTAGGCGTGAGCCACCGTGCTCTGCCCAAACTTTTACATAAGGACCAAAACACTTCTGATGTTAAAGATTGAAATAAATGTGAGCTATACATACACTTAAGAAAGAATAAGAACAAGTAAGACATTTACTCAGTTATTCCAGTTCAGGGTTGCTGGTGGCTAGAGTCCATCATGGCAGCTCAGGACACATGGTGGGAACCAGCCTTGGACAGGACCTCATTCTTTCGCAGCAAACACACACACACACACACACGCTCACTCAGACTGGGACAATTTAAACATATCAATGAACCTAACATGCACATCTTTGGAATGTGAGAGGAAACCAGAGTACCTGGAGAAAACCCACACAGACATGGGGAGAACCTGCAAACTGCATACAATGACCCAGGCTGGGAAACATTTTTTTTTCTCATTCATGTTGCAATGAAATGACATTGAAAGAAATTATTCAAGGACCTGATGTATAACAGATGGTGTTACATGCTATGGAGAAAAATAAAGCAAGGCAAGAGAGAAAGAGAGATAAGAAGGGCAGGGCAGGGGGTGCTATTTTATTAATCTGCTGGTAGTCAGGAAGCCCTCACAGTAAGACATTTGAGCAGAGACCTGAGCAGAGAAGAAAGTGTGGGAATAAGCCATTAGGTATAGAGAAGGAGAAAAACTCAAGTTAGAGAAAGCCAAAGGAATTCACATTTTCTGTCAATTTATTTTCAATGTAAGTATTAACATACTGAAATATTTCTTTTTTCTTTTTTTTTTTTAAGAGTGAGCAGCAGCAAGATTTATTGCAAAGAGCGAAAGAACAAAGCTTCCACAGTGTGGAAGGGGACCCAAGTGGGTTGCCCAATATTTCTAAACTATCATGGCTCACCTGTGTTTTGAATATTTTTGGAAATAGTATGAACAGATTGCTCTTAGCAAGACATGCTTGTGATTGAACAGCTAGTAGGGACTTACACAAGCATCTGGAGCAAAGTCTCTCTGGCCTACAGCAGCATGTATCAGGTGGCTGAGAATGTGGGCTCCAGAGTTAGACTGCATGCATGAAACGCCCAGCTCGACTATGTGTACTGTTTGTATATCTAGGTTAATTTATGCCCCTATTCTAAGCCCAGTTCCCAAATCTATAACGTGGGGTGATCACAGCAGTTTGATTTTCAACCGTGTTGAAAATCTATGCTTTGTGTGTTCTGATTGGTCATATCAATTGTTAATTATTTTCACTATCATCCCTTTATATGAGGATTTACTTCATGGGAGTTCATTGTAATAATTAAATGAGGGAAATACTCATTATTGTTATATTTATTATTATTATTGTATTTATCATTATCATTATAGTCTAAATCAGGAGGAGTCAGTAAATTATGGCCTGTAGGCTAAACCCAAGCCCCCTTCTATCTTCGTAATCTTTGTAGGTAAAGTTTTATTTAGGGACTCAGCTATGCCCATTCATTTATATATTGTCCATGGCTGCTTTCACACTGCAAAGGTAGAGTTCATCAGTGAAGATGAAACGACCCTTTACAGAACAATTTGGTGACTCCTGGCCTAAATGGAGATTGAGCCCTACTTTAGCTTTATCACAACGTAATCTAAACAACTTTGCTTTGTATCAAGATATCGTATTTTCAAATGGTTCCCGGAAAGGAGTTGTACTTTGCCAAACTTTTCAGGACAGTTCGCTAGGGATCTACTTGGAAATGAAGGAATCTTCTTTCCCATTCCAAGATGAGGATGTTGAGGATGGGCATCCCTGATTAGTTCTGAGATTAAATTCTCAGAAATAAAAAGCCACATATGGCCGTGTGATGTTCATGCATATAGTGAGATGCATTAGTGTGTTTGCTTTCTGTTTTTCCCTTGCCCTCTTGTCTCCCCTTCTGGTGTCAGCTTTTACCTTGCAATGCTGGGTCAAGGCAGGGGATAGAAGAATGCTTCCAGGGAAGGTAGAGGAAAAAGACACATTCTCTGCCACCTTAAGTGAAGGTCAGGGCCATACTTACTCCTCACAGAAACTGGGACCTTCTAAAAAATTATTCAGGCCTTAGTTTTGATTTTGCTTCTTTAGAATGAGTAAGAAAGTTTAAGAATTTTAGTATTTTTAAAAAGAGTTAATTGGTTTTTTAAAAAGTGATCATTGGCTGGGCGCAGTGGCTCACGCCTATAATCCCAGCACTTTGGGAGGCCAAGGCGGGCAGATCATCTGAGGTCAGGAGTTCAAGACCAGCCTGGCCAACATGGTGAAACCCCGTCTCTAATAAAAATACAAAAATTAGTTGGGTGTGGTGGCACACACCTGTAATCCCAGCTACCAGGAGGCTGAGGCAGGATAATTGCTTGAACCTGGGAGGCGGAAGTTGTAGTGAGCCGAGATCATGCCACTGTACTCCAGCCTGCATGACAGAGTGAGACTCCATTCCAAAAAAGAAAAAAGTGATCATAGCTTCAAGCACTTGAAGAAATCAGGCTGAACCCAAAGGAGATCAGGCAGTGAGGTCATAAAATAGTAGAGATAAAAAAATCCAGCCCTCACTCACCTGAAGTGTTTCCACATGCATGTAGGCTGTGAGGGGTAGAGGAGAGGATTAAAAACAAAACAAAACAACAACAACAAAAAACAAAATACCAAACTAAACCAAATAAAAAAAATCCAAAACATTAAAAATTCACATAATCCTTTCTATTCTTTCTAATTTGATTTGACCCTTTTGGGAGTTTGTGTCTCTGGTAAAGCCGACAGTGTAATTGAACTCTGGGTAATGGTCGCACTTCCCTTCAGAAACATGTAGCACAGTAAGAGGGAATGGAGTCAATAAACGTGCTTAATCAATTAATCTCAAGAGAACATCTGCTATGCACAAAGCACTGTGATCATCTATTTTATATGGATCCAAAGAGTTTTCAAACATACATGCAAAGTATATCAACTCTATGTTCATAATTCAGCCTTTCAAGTATTATGACTTTGGCTGGGCAAGGTGGTTCACACCTGAAATCCCAGCACTTTGAAAAGGTGAGGTGGGAGGATTGCTTGAGCCCAGGAGTTTGAGACCAGCCTGAGTAACATAATGAGACCTCATCTCTACAAAAAATTTAAACATTAGCTGGGCATGGTGGCACACACCTGTAGTCCCAGCTACTCAGGAGGCCAAGGAGGGAGGATTACTTCAGTTTGGGAAGCAGAGGTGGCTGTGAGCTGAGTTTGTATCATTGCAATCCAGCCTGGTTAACAGAGCAAGACTGTCTTAAAAAAAAAAAAAAAAAGACTCATGACTTCAGTTTTTCAAAAAGAAAACCTTGAGATGTTTCTTAATTAATATTTGGTTTCAGAAGACCAAATGTATTTTGTATTTAACCAAAGACTCTTATGCTTAGTATATAAAAATCTTTTTTTTTTTTTTTTTTTTGAGACAGAGTCTTGCTCTGTCACCCAGGCTGAAGTGCAGTTGTGTGATCCACTCACTGCAACCTCTGCCTCCCCGGTTCAAGCAATTCTCCTGCCTCAGCCTCCTGAGTAGCTGGGATTACAGGCACCTACCACCACACCCAACTAATTATTGTATATTTAGTAGAGATGAGGTTTCACCATGTTGGCCAGGCTGGTCTCAAACTCCTGACCTCAAGTGATCCACCCACCTAGGTCTCCCAAAGTGCTGGGATTACAGGTGTGAGCCACTGTGCCCAGCGAGTATATAAAAACCTTATAAACTTGGTTTTCTAGGAAAGATCCAATTAGAAATCAATTGTTTCTTACAGGACATCAATTGTTTCACAGAAGTTGAGAGAGAGTGGGCTGGGTGCGGTGGCTCATTCCTGTCATCCCAGCACTTTGGGAGGCCGAGGCGGGCAATCCCGAGGTCAGGAGATCGAGACCATCCTGGCTAACGTGGTGAAACCCCATATCTACTAAAAATACAAAAAATTAGCTGGGTGTGGTGGCGGGCGCCTGTAGTCCCAGCTACTCGGGAGGCTGAGGCAGGAGAATGGTGTGAACCCAGGAGGCGGAGCTTGCAGTGAGCCAAGATCACGCCACTGCACTCCAGCCCGGGCGACAGTGCAAGACTCCGTCTCAAAAAAAAAAAAAAAATTTAGAGAGAGAGTGATGTATAGTAAAAACACTCACAGTGGCAGAAGTTGAGTTGTGCCTTTGCCTGATGTACCAGGCCCAGGGTGAGCTGAGCAGCTGGGCCAGGATGAGGCTCAACACAATCTTTGGAAGCCTTTGGCTCTCTCTGTGAAGGCAATGCAAGATGACTTCCCAGTGTTAAGGAACCCTGAGTGTGTGTCTCCAGCCAAGAGATGTTTCCTTGTCTCTCATTTTCCCAGGCTTTTCCCTTCCAAAACATGGTTTTCTTTCCTTACCCCAACGTTATCCTTGCTGAGAAAAATCAATTTATCATGTTGGAAGAAGGAAGGCAGCATAAAACACAGGTGTGTTTTGCAGGGTACGTGTAGAGCAGACTGCCATTGCGCCTATTTTCTGGTTGTGTCACAGGCTCTGTACTTCGTCCCAGCTGCTTCTTGCTTCCTTTGTGATCCCCTAAGTTGAGGCTGGCTCCCAGCAGAATGTGTAACTTCTTACTGTCAAAGCTAGCCCTGGGTACCAGGAAAGGGAGATGGAAGCAAAAATAGAAGAAGAAGAAGAAGAAGAAGAAGAAGAAGAAGAAGAAGAGGAAGAGGAAGAGGAAGAGGAAGAGGAAGAGGAAGAGGGAAGAAGAAGAAGAAGAAGAAGAAGAAGAAGAAGAAGAAGAAGAAGAAGAAGAAGAAGAAGAAGAAGAAGAAGAAGAAGAAGAAGAAGAAGAAAACAGTAGCCCTGGAGAGAATGCCTGGTAAAGCCATTCATGCAGAGGTAACAATAATTAGTATTAACTTTTAAGAGTATTGCATTTTATCCCAGGAAAACCTTGTTAAAAGGCAAAACTCCAGTAGAAACTCTCAGATTTTAGATAGTAGATAGGGAAGTCATCCAAGGGCAGCAGAGCTCCCTCTGCACCATTAAAATAACCATCTACCAAGGCTGCAGTTAATCTCAAATATAAGACTGTATGTGAATACATGAACATAATTTACCATAACTTTAAGAAGAAGGAAAAATCTGTCACCATCTAAACTGGTTTATTCTAGCTTTTTTGAAAGCTAGATATTTAGAGAGTCAAATAGTAAAGCCAAAGGAGATAATCATCTTTTAGCTTTGCAGAAGATTATTTCAGTCCCGTTTGGCTTTCTTCCAAGGATGTCTGAACAGGACACTAAGTTACTGAAAAGCCAGAGTTTTCAATGTTTCATAACTGCAATCAGTCCTATGCATTAATTTTTGGGAAAGACTAAACTATGAAAAGTTTCATATTAGTGCAAGTACTTCTGTGGGTTTTCTTCTTTTTCTTTTTTGGAGGAGGTGGCAGACTTTGTTTTAGTTAATGTTTTTGTTTTTGTTTTTAAAACTATGGATGGAGGAAAAGAAAATGCTTTGCTGGCACAAGCAAACTTTCCCATAAAACTCTCTTTGGCCATGGACTAAATACAATACACATAGTGCCAAGAGGGGTTTTATGCCTTTCCTCTTTTTCCTCCTGCAAAGAAAAAAATGAATACAGGATCAAAATAAATCTAGAATGAAAACCATATTTCAATCACATCAGCTGGGCTTCTATCCGGCCTCTTTTTTTGAGATGGAGTCTCGCTCTGTTGCCCAGGCTGGAGTGAACCCGGGAGGGAGAGCTTGCAGTGGCCTGATCTTGGCTTATTGCAACCTCCACCTCCTGGGCTCAAGCGATTCTCCTGCCTCAGCTTCCCAAGTAGCTGGGACCACAGGCGCCCGCCACCACACCGGCTAATTTTTGTATTTTTAGTAGAGACAGGGTTTCACCATGTTGGCCAGGCAATCCTGAACTCAGGTGATCCACCCGCCTCGGCCTCCCAAAGTCCTGGGATTACAGGTGTGAGCCACTGCCCCCAACCCCCAAATGATGCTTTTTTTACTGATGGTTTTGTAAGAAAGACAGAGGAATATTTTCCAGTCCAGGGCAATTCCTGTATTTCCTTCAGTTGTGTCTCATCTCTCAATTCTTTTAAGCTACAAGCCAAACAAGGCTTTCCCTTTGTTTTCCTTCTTTTGGGCAGCACCTAGACAGGCTGGTTTCTGGCTTCCTCTATTCCAGACAGTCTTGCTCTGTTTCCCAGGCTGGAGTGCAGTAGCGTGATCTCAGCTCACTGCAACCTCAGCCTCCCAGGTTCAAGTGACTCTCCTGCCTCAGCCTCCTGAGTAGCTGGGATTATAGGTGCACGCCACCACGCCAGACAGTCTTGCTCTGTTGCCCAGGCTGGAGTGCAGTGACTTGCCTGCCTTGGCCTTCCAAAGTGCTGGGATTACACGTGTGAGCCACCGCGCCCAGCTGGCTCTTCCTTTCTTAATGGAGTACAATTCACTTCTCCAAATATGCATGCATCTATCACTCCACTCAGCACAAACAAAAATTTTTGTTATAAGCAATTTTCAGATTTTCTATAGTAAATTCATATTACTTTGAGAATCAGAAAATTATGAATACTCATAGCAGTTCAGTTTGGGGAAATTTTTCTCTAGGCAGCAGAGGTATTGAACGCATGTAATTTGCAAGACCAAGTCCAACTGGTTAAAATTAACCTTAGGGCTAGAAATTCCTCAACCTAAAAGGAATATGCATATCGGGTACAAATTTATCTGATATTTTGAATTATCTGTGTAGTAGTTCCTCTTAGTAAGAACAGAGACTGAAGGATTATTTGTATAGTACATAGCATTGATCAATAATTAGATGAAACAGTTAATTCTGAACTCTGAGAAAATAGTGGCATAAGCAAACATAAGACATAGGTGGTTAGAAACAAATTCCTGCTTGGTTTTATAATTTTTTAGCAGCAGTATAATTGACTTCCTAAATTCACTCTGAACTGTTGTGGGATGAGGTTGTGCCCCATCCATACCCCAACCCAGGAAACAGGGATGCCCTTTCCATGTGCCAGGCACTGCTGTAGGAGCTAGGGTGCAGCAATAAACAAGGTACACAAAGCCCCTCATTTATAGAGTATATGGGGAAGAGAGAATGAAACAGAGGAGACATTTTGGAAATACTGTCAGATATATTTCTTTATTCTGCAAATCTTACTGCCATGGGACTTCCCATCCATTGCAGCAGTGAGTTTCAGAGCCTAAGGAAAATAATAGATACCTGCTTTTTTCCCCCTAAGCCATTACTTGGCCTTTTTTCCTCCAGCAAGAAAATTGTGGTAAAAGCCTTGTGTCATTTAAAAAAAAAAAAAAAAAGATTTTTTGAAATTACTTTACACATCAATGGCACTGAAGGACTCTTATACCATACTATTTTTTCCATAATGCAAAGAATACTTCTATCCAAAGCTTGCTGCCTTAGAGTAAGGAGTCCAGAGAACACCAATGCCAGTGTCTGGGGAGGTGGGGAGTGGGGTGGGGAAAGAGAGGGGTTGGGAGAATTGTATTTAAGAAGAATGGAGGGTAGAATAAAAAGAGCCCCAGTAGGTGGGACCAAGAGCCCATGGTTGGGACCTGGGGCTCCAGTTGTAACTGTCAGCGTATCAGCCCCAAGAGTCAGATAGGACCAGTTTTCCCTTTCCTATTATCTCCAGTCTAGGAAACTGTCTGGTCTAGTCACTCTACAACCAAGACCAACAAGGAGCCAAAGGACATTGCGGCCGGGTGCGGTGGCTCACGCCTGTAATCCCAGCACTTTGGGAGGCCAAGGCGGGTGGATCGCTTGAGCCCAGGAGTTTGAGACCAGCTTGGGCAATATGACGAAACCCTGGCTGTACTAAAAACACAAAAATTAGCCAGGCATGGTGGTGCACACCTGTGGTTCCAGCTACTTGAGAGGCTGAGACACGAGAATCGCTTGAACCCGGGAGGCAGAGGTTGCAGTGAGCTGAGATCGTATCACTGCACTCCAGCCTGGGCGACAGAGTGAGACTCTGTCTCAAAAAAAAAACCAAAGGACGTCGCGTGGATCCCAGTAATGCCTCCGCTGCCATGTGGTCATGCAACTTATACCCCAGCTCGGCATGCCATTTGTTATCTTAGAAGGGAGAAGGAGGAAGGAGAAGAAATCTGAAATACTGAACATTTTCTCCCCGCAAAACTCAACATTTGCTAAAAGAGCTCTGACTAGAAAAGGTTTGGCCCTAAGAACCCTCCTCCAGGCCGGGCGCGGTGGCTCACGCCTGTAATCCCAGCACTTTGGGAGGCCGAGGTGGGCGGATCACGAGGTCAGGAGATCGAGACCATCCTGGCTAACACAGTGAAACCCTGTCTCTACTAAAAATACAAAAAAATTAGCCGGGCGCGGTGGCAGGCGCCTGTAGTCCCAGCTACTCGGGAGGCTGAGGCAGGAGAATGGCGTGAACCTGGGAGGCGGAGCTTGCAGTGAGCCGACATCGCGCCACTGCACTCCAGCCTGGGCGACAGAGCAAGACTCCGCCTCAAAAAAAAAAAAAAAAAAAGAACCCTCCTCCTTCTAGACCTGAAAGAGTGGGCTTGGTTGTGTCCATTGTGCCCCTAATGTCCTCTCTGTTACCTAGGATATGCCCTTTACACCCTAATTTCTTCTATATCTGAATCCCAATTCTCAAGCAAAATATTCATTTTCTCTTCGACCTGATTTCAGTTAATAGTCCAAAGGTAAAAGAGCGAGCAAATTTAATCTAAAATGTAATGAATTCTGATAAGAATTTTAAAGTTATAGGTACATATAGAGACTGGATAATGGTCAAACCCTAATTGGAACAATACTAAGAATTAGGAGAATGGAAAGAAGTATTAACAGAAATTAAAAGCTAAAAGGACTTCATAACGAAAGTATTCTAAACCTGAATTGTGATGATGGTTTTACAACTGTCTAAATTAACTAAAAATCATCTAATTCTGTGTTGTTCAGTAGTGGTAGACACTAGCCACATGTGGTTATTTAAATTTATTAAAATTGGCTGGGTGCAGTGTCTCACACCTGTAATCCCACCACTTTGGGAGGCCGAAGCAGGTGGATTACGAGGCCAGGAGTTCCAGACCAAGCCTGGCCAACACGGCGAAACCCTGTGTCTACTAAAAATACAAAAATTAGCCGGGTGTGGTGGCAGGCGCCTATAATCCCAGCCACTCGGGAGGCTGATGCAGGAGAATCACTTGAACCCAGGAGGTGGAGGTTGCAGTGAGCCGAGAACGTGCCATTGCACTCCAGCCTGGGAGACAAGAGCAAGACTCCATCTAAAAAAAAAAAAAAACAACCAAATAAATTTATTAAAATTATATTACTACAAAGCCACAGTAATCAAAACAGTGTGGTACTTGGCATAAGAATATACACATAGACCAGTGGAAGAGAATTGAGTGTTCAGAAAGAAACTGATGGATTTTCAACAAAAATGCCAGGAGCATTCAATGAAGAAAGAATAGTTTCTTCAGCAAATGGTTCTGGGACAATTGGATAGCCACCTGTGAATAAATGAAGTCGAACTCTTACTTAATACTACATTCAGAAATGAACTCAAAAATGGATAAAAGACCTAAATGTAAAGGTGAAAACCATAAAGCCCTTAGAAGAAAACATAGGTGTAAATCTTCATGACTCTTGATTTGGCAATGGAGTTTTAGATATGATTCCAAAGCACAAGCGATAAAAGAAAAAACAGATAAATTGGGCATCATAAATGTAAAACTTTTGTGCCTCAAAGGACACCATCAAAAGTGAAAAGACAACAAACAATGGAAGAAAATATTTGCAAATCATGTATCTGATAAGGTGTACTGATTAGGAGATATAACAAACTCTTAAAATTCAACAACAAAAAGACAAACAACCCAATTCCAAAATGGGCAAAAAGCCAAACAGACATTTTTCCAAAGACATTAAAAATGGCCAAAAGCACATGAAAGTTGCTCATCATTAGTCATCAGGGAAATGAAAATCAGAACCGCAATGAGATACTACTTCACACCCACTAGGAAGACTATAATTTTTTTTTTTTTAAAGGAAAATGACAAGTGTTGGTGAGGATGTGGAGAACTTAGAATTCTTGTAGATTGCTGGGAATGTAAACTGGTACAATCACTGAGGAAAACAGTTTGGCAGTTCTTCAAAAAGTTAAACATAAAATTACCATATTGACCCAGGAATTTCACTCCTATACATATAGTATATCCAAAAGAATTGAAAACAAGCATTTAAATAAAAGTTGTACACATATGTTCATAGCAGCACTGTTTACAACAGCCAAAAAGGTGGAAATGACCCAAATGTTCAACTGATGAATGGATAAACAAAATGAGGTATATCCATATAATAGAATACTGTTCGGCCGTAAAAAAGAACAGAGTACTGACATGTGATAACATGGATGAACCTTAAAAACATTATGCTAAGTGGCAGACGTCATTCACAAAAGGTCACATCTTGTATGATTCCATTTATATAAAATATCCAAAATAGGCAAATCAAAAGAGACAGGAAGCAGATTAGTGGTACAGGGAGTAGGGGAAGGAAGGAATGGAGAGTGACTGCTTTTTGGGTGCAGGATTTCCTTTTAAGGTGATGAAAATGTTTTGAGGCGGTCAGATCACAAGGTCAGGAGATCGAGACCATCCTGGCTAACACGTGAAACCCCGTCTCTACTAAAAATAAAAAAAAAATTAGCCGGGCATGGTGGTGGGTGCCTGTGGCACTGAGATCGCGCCACTGCACTCCAGCCTGGGTGACAGAGCGAGACACCGTTTCAAAAAAAAAAAAAAAAGTTTTGGAACAAGATAGAGATTACCATGGTTTGGATATTTGTCCTCTTCAAAACTCATGTTGGAATTTAATTCCCAATTTGGCAGTATTGACAAGTGAGGCCTTTAAGGGGTGATTGGATCACGAGGGCTCTGCCCATAAATGGGTTAATCTATGTATGCTTTAATGAATTAATAGGTTATCATGGGAGAGGAATCAGTGGCTTTATAGGAAGAGAAAGAGAGACCTGAGCTGGTATGTTAGCATGCTCAGCCACCTTGCAGTGTGATACCCTGCACCACCTTGTAACTCTTGAGAGAGTCCCAACCAGCACGAAGACTCTCACCAGATGCACACCCTTCACCATCGACTTCTCATCTTTTATAACTGTAAGAAATAAATTCTTTTTCTTTACAAATTACTCAGTTTCAGGTATTCTGTTATACGCAACAGAAAACAGACTAAGACAGAGGTGATGGTTACCCAGCATTGGGAATGCAATAAATGCCATTCAACTGCACACTTCATAATGATTGAAATGATACATTTTATGTTATATGAATTTTCTGGGGGGGGGACGGGGTCACAGTCTGTCACCTAGGCTGGAGTGCAGTGGCATGATCTTGGCTTACTGCAGCCTCTGCCTCCTAGGCTCAAGCGATTCTCCCACCTCAGCCTCCCTAGTAGCTGGGACTGCAGGCACATGCCACCACGTCTAGCTATTTTTTTTTCAGTATTTTTGGTAGAGATGGGGTTTCACCATGTTGCCCAGGCTGGTCTCAAACTCCTGAGCTCAAGTGATCTGCCCAACTTAGCCTCCCAAAGTGCTGGGAATACAGGTGTAAGCCACTGTGCCCAGCCAATGTTATATGATTTTTATCTCAATAAAAAATGTACAAGTAAAAAATATATTTCCTAGGCTACACTAACTACATTTTCAGTGCTCATTAGCCACATGTGGCTAGTATTACTGATTATACTTTGCATAGAATATTTCTACCACCACAAAATTCTATTGGAAGTGCTGATATAACTGTACACTTACAATGGTACATTTATGATACATAAACTATCCTTTGGCAAAAAGACAGAAGAGCTTAAAAAGAAACATTCCAAAGGCAAATATTAATCTTTTCAAAGAATCAGCTTTTTTTAATTTGCTCTATTGTTTTCATGTCTTTAATTTGATTTCTGCCCTAATTATTATTGTCTTTTGTTTGCTTTAGGTTTATATTGCCCTTTTTTTCCCTACTGCCTTAAAGTGGGAACTTAGATTATTGATTTTAGACCTTTCTTCTTTTTAATGTATAAATTCAGTGTTATAAATTTTCCTCTTAGCATTGCTTTTGCTGCATCCCACAAATTTTGATAAGTTGTACTTTCATTTAAATCATAATATTTTTAATTTTTTTGAGACTCATTCTTTGACCCACATGCTATTTTAAAATGTTTTGCTTAATCTAGAAATATTTTGGGATTTCCACCTATCTTTCTTTTATTGATTTCTAGTTTAATTCCACTGTAGCTTAAGGGTATATTTTGTAAGACTTATATTCTTTGAAATTTGGTAGTGTGTGTTTCATGGCCCTGAATGTGGTCTATCTTGGTGACTGTTCCATATGAGCCTGAAAACAATATCTATTTTGCTGTTGTTAGATGTAATTTTTTATAAATATAAATTAAGAGCAGTTAACTGATGGTGTTGTTCTATTCAAGTATATCTTTACTGATTTTCTGCCTACCTGATATGTCAATTACTGACAGAATAGTGTTCAAGTTTCCCACTATAATAGTGGGTTCATCTATTTCTCCTTGCAGTTGTTTTAGTTTTTGTCTCATGTATTTTCATGCTGTCTTTCTAGGTGCATTCACATTAAGGGTTGTTAGGTCTTCTTGGAGAATTGGCACCTTTATCATTATGTAATGCCCCTCTTCCATGTTATTTCCCTTGTTGCAAAATCTGCTTTGTCTGAAATTAATATAGCTATGCCAACTTTCTTTTCATTAATATTACCATAGTGTATCTTTCTCCATCCCTTTAAATCTTTCTGCATCTTTGTATTTAAAGTGTGCTTCATGTAGACAAGATATGGTTTTAATTCACTCTGTCAATCTGTCTTTTAATTGATGTGTTTAGACCATTCATATGTAAAGTGATTATTGGTATAGTTGGAATAATATCTACCATATTTTTTAACAGTTCTCTATTCATTGCATTTGTTTTTTTGTTTCCTTTTGTCTTCCCCTCCTTTTCTGTCTTTTCTGTTTAATTGGGTATTTTATGTGATTCCATTTTCTCACATAACCTATTAATTCATTAATAGATTAATAACCTATTAATTCATTAATAGATTAATAACCTATTAATTCGTTGATGTCCTTCTAGCACATCAATTACATTTCTTAAAAATTTTCTTTAGTGGTTGCCCTGGAGTTTGCAATATACATTTACAATTAATCTAAGTCAGCTTTCAGATAACATCGTACTGCTTCACAGGTCGAATAGGTACCTTATAATAGAATATTCCCAATTCTGCCTTCCTATCTCTTATAATATTGCTGCCATTCATTTCACTTATTCATAAGCTATAATCACCCAATACATTGTTGGTGTTGTTATTTTGGAACAAGTAGCTATCTATTAGATCAATTAAGAATATCAAAAAATAGGATAGAGGATGGAGCAAGATGGCAAAATAGAAGGCTCCACCGGTCATCCCCCCAACAAGGACACCAAGTTAACAACTATCAACACGGAAAAAATACTTTCCTAAGAACCAAAAATCAGGTGAGCACTCATAGTACCTGGTTTTAACTTCATATTGCTGACAGAGGTACTGAAGATAGAAAAGAGTCCCGAATCACTGACACCACTCTTCCCCCATGCCTGGCAGAGACAGCCTGGTTGGAGAGCATCCTGGGTACTGGTGGAGGGAGAACACAGCAATTGTGAGGCATTGAACTCAGTGCTGTCCTGTTAGAGCAGAAAGGAAAACCAGACCAAACTCAGCTGGCACCTGCTCATGGAGGGAACATTTAAACCAGCCCTAGCCAGAGGGGACTCCTCGATCCCAGTGTCTGAACTTGAGTGTCTGCAAATCTCACCACTGAGGACTACAGTGCTCTGTGTCCCCAAGTAAATTTGAAAGGCATTCTAGGCCATAAGGACTGCAACTCAGGTGAGTCCTAGTGCTGAACCAGGCCAAGAGACAGTGGACTTGAGGGGCATGTGACATACTGAGACACCAGCTGGAGCAGCCAGGGGAGTGCTGACATCAAAACAGTGAAGACACAGAAACATCCCATGCTCATGAATAGGAAGAACCAATATCGTTAAAATGGTCATACTGCCCAAAGTAATCTACAGATTCAATACTATTCCTATCAAACTACCAATGACATTCTTCACAGAACTAGAAAAAAACCATTTTAAAATTTACAGGAAATGGCCGGGCATGGTGGCTTACACCTGTAATCCCTGCACTTTGGGAGGTCGAGGCAGGCAGATCCCCTGAGGTCGGGAGTTCGAGACCAGCCTGACCAACATGAAGAAACCCCATCTGTACTAAAAATACAAAATTAGCTGGGCGTGGTGGCACATGCCTATAATCCCGGCTACTCAGGAGCTGAGACAGGAGAATCACTTGAACCTGGGAGGTGGAGGTTGCGGTGAGCCGAGATCGTGCCATTGCACTCCAGCCTGGGCAACAAGAGCAAAACTCTGTCTCAAAAATTTTTTTTTTTTTTTACAGGGAATCAAAAAAGAGCCTGAATAGCTAAGGCAATCCTAAGCAAAAAGAACAAAACTGGAAGCATTATGTTACCCGACTTCAAACTATACAACAGGGCTACAGAAACCAAAACAGCATGGTACTGCTACAAAAACAGGCATATAGACCAATGGAACAGAATAGAAAGTGCAGAAATAAGGCCACATACCTATGCCCCTCTGATCTTCAACAAAGTGACAAAAACAAGCAATGGAGAAAAGACTCCCTATTCAATAAATGGTGCTTGGATAACTGGCTGGCCATATGCAGAAAATTGAAGCTAGGCTCCTTCCTTACACCATATACAAAAATCAACTGAAGGTGGATTAAAGACTTAAATGTAGAACCCCAAGGTATAAAAACCTTGGAAGACAACCTAGGCAATACCATCTTGGACAAAGGAATGGGCAAAAATTTCATGACAAAGACACCAAAAGCAATTGCAATGAAAGCAAAAATGGACAAACAGGATCTAATTAAACTTAAGAGCTCCTGCACAGCAAAAGAAACTATTAACACAGTAAACAGACAACCTACAAAATGAGAGAAAATATTTGCAAACTATACATTTGACAAAGGTCTAATATCCAGCTCTTTTTTTTTTTCTTTTTAGATAGACTCTTGCTCTGTTGCCCAGGCGGGAGTGCAGTGGCAGGATCTTGGCTCACTGCAACCTCCGCCTCCCATGTTCAAGTGATTCTTCTGTCTCAGCTTCCCAAGTAGCTGGGATTACAGGTGCTCACCACCATGCCCAGCTAACTTTTGTATTTTTAGCAGAGACAGGATTTCACTATGTTGGCCAGGCTGGTCTCCAACTCCTGACCTCAAGTGATCTGCCAACTTCGGCCTCCCAACATGCTGGGATTACAGGTGTGAGCCACTGGACCCAGCCTAATATCCAGCATCTGTAAGCAACTTAAATAAATTTATAAGAGAAAAACAAACCACACCATTAAAAAGTGGGCAAAGGACATGAACAGACACTTTTCAAAAAAAGACATACCTGCAGCCAAAAACATGAAAAAAAGTTCAATATCACTGATAATTAGAAAAATGCAAATCAAAACCACAACGGGGCAGGGTGTGGTGGCCCATGCCCGTAATCCCAGCACTTTGGGAGGCTGAGGCAGGTGGATCATTTGAGGTCAGGAGTTTGAGACCAGCCTGGCCAACATGGTAAAACCCCGTCTCTACTAAAAATACAAAAATTAGCCGGGCATGGTGATGCACGCCTGTAGTCCCAGCTACTTGGGAGGCTGAGGTAGGAGAATTGCTTGAACTGGGGAGGCAGAAGTTGTAGTGAGCTGAGATCATGCCATTGCACTCCAGCCTGGGCAACAGAGTCAGACTCCATCTCAAAAGAAACAAACAAATAAAAAAAGAAAACCACATTGGGATACTATCTCACACCAGTCAGAATGGCTATTATTAAAAAGTCAAGAAATAACAGAGGCTGGTGAGATTGCAGAGAAAAGGGAACACTTATACACTGTTGGTGGGAGTGTAAATTAGTTCAACCATTGCAGAAAGCAGTATGGTGATTTTTCAAAGAGCTAAAAGCAGAACTACCATCCAATCCAGCAATCCCATCAATGGGTACATACCAGAAGAATATAAATCATTCTAAAGACACATGCACATGAATGTTCATTGCGGCACTATTGACAATAGCAAAGATATGGAATCAACCTAAATGTCCATCAGTGACAGTCTGGATAAAGAAAATATGGTCCATAAACACCATGGAATACTATGCAGCCATAGAAAAGAATGAGATCATGTCTTTTGTGGGAACATGGATGGATCTGGAGGCTATTAGCTTTAGCAAACTAACACAAGAACAGAAAATCCAATACTGCATGTTCTCACTTATAAGTGGGAGCTAAATGATGAGAACTCATGAACACAAAGGGAACAACAGACTCTGGGGTCTACTTGAGAGTGGAGGGTGAGAGGCAGGAGAGAAGCAGAAAATGTTATTACTGGCCAATGGGCTTAATATCTGGGTGGTGAAATAATCTGTAAAACAAGCCCCCATGATACGAGTTCACCTATGTAACAAACCTTCACATATACCCCAAATCTAAAATAAAAGTGAAAAAAAACAAACAAACCATGAAAATACATCATCAGAGGAGACAAAAGAAAAAAGAATAAACAACAATGAAGCACGCCTACAGAATGTAGAAAATAGCCTCAAAAGGGCGAATCTAAGTGTTATTGGCCTTAAAGAGGAGGTAGAGAAAGAGATAGCGGTAGAAAGTTCATTCAAAGTGGTAACTTCCCAAACCTAGAGAAAGATATCAATATCCAAGTACAAAAGGTTATAGAACACCAGTCAGATTTAACCCAAAGCAACTACCTCAAGGCATTTAATGATCAAACTCCCAAAGGTCAAGGATAAAGAAAGAATCCTAAAAGCAGCAAGAGAAAAGAAACAAATAACATACAATGGAGCTTCATTATGTCTGGCAGCAGACTTTTCAGTGGAAACCTTACAGGCCAGGAAAGAGGGGCATGACCTATTTAAAGTGCTGAAGCAAAAAAACTTTTACCCTATCCAGTGAAAGTATCCTTCAAACATGAGGAGAAATAAAGATTTTCCCAGACAAACAAAAGCTGAGGGATTTTAGCAATACCAGACCTGTCTTGCAAGAAATGATAAATGGAGTACTTCAATCAGAAAGAAAAGGCCATTAATGAGCAATAAATAATCACCTAAAAAGGCCATTAATGAGAAATAAATAATCACCTGAAGGTATAAAACTTACTGGTAACAGTAAGTACACAGAAAAACACAGAATATTATAACATTGTAACTGTATCCTAAGTAGAAAGACTAAATGATGAACCAATCAAAAATAATAACTTTGACAACTTTTTAAGACATAGTCAATACAATAAGATACAAACAGAGACAACAAAATGTTAAAAAGTGGAGAAATGAAGTTAAGGCATAGGGTATTTATTAGTTTTCTTTTTGTTTGTTTATGCAAATAGTTTTAAGTTGTTATCAGGTTAAAATAATGGGTTATAAGATAGTATTTGCACACCTCATGGTAATCTCAAACCACAAAACATACAATGGATACACAAAAAATAAAAAGCAAGAAACTATATCATATCACCAGAGGAAATCACCCTTAAGACAGGAAGGAAAGAAACAAAGAAGAGAAGACCACAATACAACCAGAAAACAAATAACAAAACAGCAGTAGTAAGTCTTTACTTAGCAAAAATAACATTGAAAGTAAATGGATGAAACTCTCCAATCAAAAGACATAGATTGGCAGAATGGATGAAAAAAACAAGATCCACTGACCTGTTGCCTACAAAAAAAACACACTTCACCTATAAAGACAGACATAGACTGAAAATGAAGGGATGGAAAAAATATTCCACGCCAATGGAAAACTGAAAAAGAGCAGGAGTCACTATACTTATATCAGACAAAATAGATTTCAAGACAAAAGCTATAAGAAGAGACAAAGAAGGTCACCATATAATAATAAAGGGGATGATTCAGCAAGAGGATATAACAATTTTAAATTTATATGCACCCAACACTGGAGCACCCAGATATATAAATAAAATATTATTAGAGGCCCCAATACAATAATAGCTGGAGGTTTCAACACCCCATTTTAAGCATTGGACAGATCTTCCAGACAGAAAATCAACAAAGAAACATCAAACTTAACCTGCACTACAGACCAAAAGGACCTGATAGATATTTACAGAGTATTTCATCCAAGAGCTGCAAATACACATTCTTTTCATCAGCACCTGGATCATTCTCAAGGATAGAGCATATGTTAGGTCACAAAACAAGTCTTAAAACATTCAAAATATAGAAATAATATCAAGCATCTTCTTTGACCACAATGGAATAAAACAAAAAATTAATACAAGAGGAATTTTGGAAACTATAAAAATACATGGAAATTAAACAATATGCTGCTGAATAATCAGTGAGTTAATGAAAAAATTAAGAAGGAAATTGAAAAATTTCTTGAAACAAATGATAATGGAAATACAACATATCAAAAGTGATGTGATACAGCAATAGCTATATTCAAGGGGAAGTTTATAGTTATAAATACCTGCATCAAAAAAGAAGAAAAGCTTCAAATAAAAAATCTAATGATACATCTTAAAGAACTAGACAAGCAAGAGCAAACCAAACCCAAAACTAGTATAAGAAGAAAAATAGGCCGGGCGCAGTGGCTCATGCCTGTAATCCCAGCACTTTGGGAGGCCGAGGCGGGCGGATCACGAGGTCAGGAGATCGAGACCATCCTGGCTAACACGGTGAAACCCCGTCTCTACTAAAAATACAAAAAATTAGCCGGGCGTGGTGGCGGGCACCTGTAGTCCCAGCTACTCGGGAGGCTGAGGCAGGAGAATGGCGTGAACCCGGGAGGTGGAGCTTGCAGTGAGCCGAGATCGCGCCACTGCACTCCAGCCTGGGCGACAAAGCGAGACTCCGTCTCAAAAAAAAAAAAAAAAAAAAAAAAAGAAGAAAAATAATAAAGATCAGAGCAGAAATCAATGGAATTGAAATTTACAAAATACAAAATACAAAAGATCAATGAAACAAGAAGTTGTTTTTTTAAAAAGTTAAACAAAATTGACAAACCTTTAGCCAGACTAAGAAAACAGAAGATCCAGATAAATAAAATCAGAAATGAGAAAGGAGACATTACAACTGATACTGCAGAAATTCAAAGGATCATTAGTGGCTACTATGAGCAACTATATGCCAATAAATTGGAAAATCTAGAAGAAATAGACAGATTTCTAGACACATATAACCTACCACATTTGAACCAGGAAGAAATCCAAAACCTGAACAGACCAATAAAAAGTAATGAGATTGGAGCCATGATAAAAAATCTCTCAGCAAAGAAAATCCTGGGACCCTGTGGCTTCACAACTGAATTCTACCAAACATTTAAAGAAGAACTAATACCAATTTTATGCAAACTATTCTGAAAAAATAGAGGATGAGGGAATATTTCCAAACTCATTCTATGAGGCCAGTAATACCCTTGTACCAAAACCAAAGACACATCAATAAAAGAAAGCTACAGGTCAATATATCTGAAGAATATTGATGTAAAAATCCTCAACAAAATACTAGCAAATTGAATTCAATAATACATTAGAAATATCATTCAGTATGACACAGTGGGATTTATCCCTGGGATGCTAGGATGGTTCAACTTATGTAAATCAATCAATATGATGCATCATATCAACAGAATGAAGGATAAAAATTATATGATTATTTCAATTGATGCTGAAAAAGCATTTGATAAAATTCAATATCTCTTTATGATAAAAACCCTCAGGCTAGGCGCAGTGTCTCACACCTGTAATCCCAGCACTTTGGGAGGCTGAGGTGGGTGGATCACCGGAGGTCAGGAGTTTGAAACCAGCCTGGCCAACGTGGCAAAATCCTGTCTCTACTAAATATACAAAAATTAGCCGGGCGTGGTGGCAGGCACCTGTAATCCCAGCTACTTAGGAGGTTGAGGCAGGAGAATTGCTTGAACTCTGGAGGTGGAGGTTGCAGTGAGCTGAGATCTCACCACTGCATTCCAGCCTGGGCGACAGAGCAAGACTCCATCTCAAAAACAAACAAACAAACAACAACAAAAAACCAAATGAACAAACAAAAACTTCTCAAAAAACTGGGTATGGAAGGAACATATCTTAACATAATAAAAGCCATATATGACAGACCAAAAGCTAGTATCATATTGAATGGGGAAAACCTGAAAGCCTTTCCTCTAAGATCTGGAACATGACAAGGATGTTCACCATCACCACTGTTATTCAGCACAGTACTGGAAGTCCTAGCTAGAGCAATCAGACAAGAGAAAGATATAAAGGGCATCCAAATGGAAAAGGAAGAAGTCAGATTATCCTTGTTTGCTGATGATATAATCTTGTATTTGAAAAAACCTAAAGACTGCACAAGAAATTGACTAAAATTGATAAATTCAGTAAAGTTGAAGGATGCAAAATCAACGTACAAAATCAGTAGCATTTCTATATGCCAACAGTGAACAATGTGAAAAAGAAAGTAAAAAGTAATCTTATTTACAATAGCCACACACAAAATTAAATACCTAGGAATTAACCAAAGAAGTGAAAGATATCTATAATGAAAACTATAAAACACTGATGAAGGAAATTGAAGAGAACACCATAAAAATGCAAAAATACTCCATGTTCATGGATTGGAAGAACCAATATTGTTAAAATGTCCATACTATCCAAAGCAATCTACAAATTCAATGCAATCCCTGTCAAAATACCAATGAAATTCTTCACAGAAATAGAAAAAACAATCCTAAAATTTATATGGAACAACCAAAGACCCAGAATAGTCAAAGCTATCCTAAGCAAAAATAATAAAATTGGAGGAATCACACTACCTGACTTCAAATTATACTACATAGCTATAGTAACCAAAACAGCACGATCCTGGCATAAAAACAGAGACATAGACCAGTGAAACAGAATAGAGAACCCTGAAATAAATCCATGCACCTATAGTGAACTCATTTCCATCGAAGTTGCCAAGAACTTACACTGGGGAAAAGATAGTCTTGTCAATAAATGGTGCTGGGCAAACAGCATATCTGTATGCAAAAGAATGAAACTAGACTCCTATCTCACCATATACACAAATCAAATCAAAATGAATTAAAGACTTAACTCTAAGATCTCAGCCTATGAAACTACTACAAGAAAATATTAGGAAAACTCTCCAGGACATTGGACTGGGCAAAAATTTCTTGAGCAATACCCCACAAGCACAGGAAACCAAAGCAAAAATGGACAAAATGAGATCACATCAACTTAAAAAGCTTCTGCACAGCAGAGAATACAATCAACAAAGTGAAGAGACAACCCATACAATGGGACATAATATTTGCAAACTACCCATCTGACAAATAATTCATAATCAGAATATGTAAGGAGCTTAAACAACTCTACAGGAAAAAAATCTAATAATCCAATAAAAAATGGGCAGATTATTTGAATAGACATTTCTCAAAAGAAAGCATACAAACGGCAAACAGGCAAATGAAAAGGTGCTCAGCATTATTGATCATCAGAGAAATGTGAATCAAAATTACAATGAGATATCATCTCATCCTAGTTAAAATGGCTTATATCAAAAGACAGGCAATAACAAATGCTGGAGAGAATGTAGGAGAAAAGGGAACGCTTGCACAATGTTGGTAGGAATGTAAATTAGTAAAACCACTATACAGAATAGTTTGGACGTTCCTCAAAAAACTAAAAATTGAGCTACCATATGATCCAGCGATCCCACTGCTGGGTATAGACCTGAAAGAAAGGAAATCAGTATATTGAAGAGATCTCTACACTCCCATGTTTGTTGCAGCACTGTTTACAACAGCTAAGATTTGGAAGCAACCTAAGTGTTCATCAGCAGATGAATGGCTAAAGAAAATGTGGTACTTACATGCAATGGAGTACTATTCAGCCATAAAAAGAATGAGATCCAATCATTTGCAACAACATGGATAGAACTGGAGATTATTATGTTAAGTGAAATAAGCCAGGCACAGAGAGACAAACATCACATGTTCTCACTTATCTGTGGGATCTAAAAATCAAAACAATTGAACTCATGAATACAGAGAGTAGAAGGATGATTACCAGAGGCTGGGATAAATAGTGCAGGGCTGAGGGAGGAGGTGGGAATGGTTAATGGGCACAATAAAAGTAAGAAAGAATGAATAAGATCTATTATTTGATAGCACAATAGGGTACTATAGTTAATAATAAATTAATTGTATGTTTTAAAATGACTTAAAAATGTAACTGGATTGTTTGTATCTCAAAGATAAATGCTTGAGGGGATGGATACTTCATTCACCAATGATGTGCTTATTTCACATTGCATGCCTTTATCAAAATATTGCATGTACCCCATAAATATATACACTTACTCTGTACCACAAACAATTTTTAAAAAGAATATCAAAATTTTATTTTACCTTCATTAATTCTTTCTCCAACAGTCTTCGTTTTTTAAATGTAGATCTGAATTTCTGACATAACTTTTCTCTTTGCTGGAGAACTTTTTTTTAACATTTCTTTCAAGATAGGTCTAATAGTGACAGATTGCCTCAGTTTTTATTAGCCTGAAAAAATTTTTATTTACCTTTTACTTTGGAAAGACAATTTCCAAAGTAAAATACCAATGAAATTCAAAATACCAGTGAAATTCTTCACACAAATAGAAAAAACAATCCTAAAATTTATATGGAACAACCAAAGACCCAGAATAGTCAAAGCTATCCTAAGCAAAAATACTGGATACAGAATTCCAGGTTTGTGGGGCTTTTTTTGCCCAACACTTCAAATATTTCACTCCACCCTCTTCTTGCTTGCATGGTTTCTGAAGCGAAGTCCAATGTAATTCTTATTTTCGTTCATCATTAGTAAGTTTTTTCATCCCTAGCTTCTTTCAAGATTTTGTCTTCTAAAGGCAAATATCAAATAGACTTGTCTAAACAAAAATAATACATTTTTATGTGATCAACATACAAAGCAAAACAAATACCACAAAGACATAGACAATAGACAAACTAAAAAAATACTTGCAACACACATGGTTAACAAAGTGTTAATATAATAGTCTCGATATATAAAAAGCTCTTATTAATAAACAAGGTAATTGTTTATAAAAAAGAAAAAGAAAAATAGGCAAATAACATGAAAAGGAAACTCGCAAAAATTAAAATGGTCAATGAACATATCTAACAAAAAATCTTTGATAACTGAAAATGGAATTAGTTCAAGAAAAAGATACTTTTTGTTTTGTTTTGTTTTGTTTTGTTTTGTTTTTGAGATGGAGTCTCACTCTGTTGCCCAGGCTGGATTGCAGTGGCGCGATCTCTGCTCACTGCAAGCTCCGCCTCCCAGGTTCACGCCATTCTCCTGTCTCAGCCTCCTGAGTAGCGGGGACTACAAACGTCCGCCACCACGCCCGGCTAATTTTTTTTGTAGTTTTAGTAGAGACGGGGTTTCACCATGTTAGCCAGGATGGTCTCTATCTCCTGACCTCATGATCCGCCCATCTCGGCCTCCCAAAGTGCTGAGATTACAGGCGTGAGCCACCGCGCCCGGCCAAAAAGATATATTTTTAACCTCTTCAGATTAGCAAAGATTTGAAAAGTTTGTTACATATGCGGTAAAGGTACTGTCAGAATTGGCTGATGGGCATATATATTGTTACAATCTTGGGGTTAGCGTGATGAATTTTATTAAATTCTTTCTATTTCTTTTGATTCAGCAAGTCTGTTTCTAGAAATTTATCCTCAGGAAATAATTGGACAAATATACACAGATATATTTATAGACATGTTTATCATGGCAGTGTTTGTAATAGTGAAAAATTGGTAATAGCCCGAATGTCCAAAAAAATTTTTTTAAAAGTTGACTTAAAAAAAATGAAAGGATGAGAGATGAGATATAAGAAGGAAAAAACTATTTTGAGATAGGCAAAGAGTAGTTGTTTATAAAAAAGACTTGTCTTCCTAAGTGGCCACATCCTTCACAGACAGGGAATAGTAGGAGAAGAATGTCATATGACAACTTGTGCATGTGACACCTTCACATCCCTTCTAGGGAAGGTTGCATTCCTGACAAATGACCACTTTCCCCTGCGAAGACGGGGCCTGGCTCTTTGGTTCCACAAACACACATCACCCAATTCCCTTTCTCAAATAGCATTATCCATCATTCTCTTTGAAGGCTGGGAATTGAGCTCCTTCATTAAAAAACACCCAGTTGAGACACTGGGTGAGGGTCTCCAGCTGTACCTGTCTGACCCTGGGAAGACTGATAACAGCAGAATTGTTACTTTTCTGGGCACAGAGGTTGGGGAAGAAACATCAGATATATAGTAGATACTTAATAAACCCTAAGAAGCACCCAGAATATGACCTCAGCATGCCCATATCCACCCTGGCTCCTTCGAATGGAATTGATTACCTACATAAGCAGGGACTAGAAACTTGGGGAAAAGTCCTATATTCCTAGAATTTTCCCATATCACTTTCCATTTTTATACTGACTCTGCTACTCACGACTTTTATGTTCCCAAATCCCCTGACCTTCATTTGGCTCCAGATCTTGACTCCCGGGTCTCACATCAGGTGCCTGTGGCTACGGAGACCCTCTTCAGGCAAATCGCTATAGCCTGGCCACACCACCTGGTCTCCTGGTCTTCCCTCCCCATTATCACCCAGAGAAAATAGAATACGCCACTCCCAAGTTTCTCCCCAATCTTGGTGGGCACTTCCCACCCGCAACCTCTTTTCTACCTCAGGGTAGAGGGATCTGAAACGAGGCAATATATTTACTAGATCAAAGAATGTTAGAGTTAAAAGGGAAAATAAGCCTTTTCCCTCCCTTTCTCCCTCCCTCCCTCCCACCCTCTCTCCCTTCCTTCCTCTTTTATTCTCTTTCTTTTTTTTTTGGGGGGGACGGAGTCTCGCTCTGTCTCCCAGGCTGGAGTGCAGTGGCACAATCTCGGCTCACTGCAAGCTCCACCTCCCGGGTTCACGCCATTCTCCCGCCTCAGCCCCTGAGTAGCTGGGACTACAGGCGCCCGCCACCACACCTGGCTAATTTTTTTGTATTTTTAGTAGAGACGGGGTTTCACCGTTTTAGCCAGGATGGTCTCGATCTCCTGACCTTGTGATCCTCCCGCTTCGGCCTCCCAAAGTGCTTGGATTACAGGCGTGAGCCACCGCGCCCGGCCCCTCTTTCATTCTCTTTCTATCTCTCTCTTTCTGTCAATTAATTCCCAGGATTCCATAGGAAGATGATGTTCTGTTCGATCTGTGAGTGGGGATTGACCCAGGTGTGATTCAGCCTAAATGGAAATGGACCACGGGTCTAGTCCATGTCTTAGTTTCTCTTATAGGGAGGAAGGAAATGTTCATTTACTTTCTAAAGCTCTCTCCTGCATGTTTGTGTCATCCTCCTTCTGGGGAGAACCAAGCTGGTTTGGTGAGGTCCTAGCTTAGAAGTTGATGACCAGGGTGGCCAGGAGCAGAGGGAGGGAGGCAGAATGAAAGTCCAGACACATTTCTGAGAGGATACTCAGGGTTACACCAGGAGAAGTCCCACTTCTCTGTGAAAGGGAGGCAGGGCCCAAAGGTCAAGGGCCAAGTAAATATAGGAATGGATTGTGGTGCTTCTCAGGATGGGGTAGGTGGATTGTGGAGATGAGGTATTTGAAAGGTGTAAGGAGGGATTGAGTAGAGAGGAGTTAGGGAGTACTTGATATGTGGGTGAATGAGGCTGAAGTACACACTCCTTTGTGGGTGGCAACTAAAAGCGTGAGGTGAGTTGACCTAATTAAAAGCTCAAAGGAGAAAACGTGGACTTGTCCAAACCTCCTAGCTGCCAACTTCCCACCTGCAGTCAGAGAACACGGCACGACCTGACGACCAGATTGAAAGTCACACAGAGCTCGATTTTGTAGATAGTTACAGAAAGGATTTATAGCCATGAAAATTTCTCTAGACTTCTTCCTGCTACTGTCCCAGCCATAATGCTCTACATAGAGAGGTGCACTCACGGATTTCCCTATAATCCCTAGAGCATTGCACATCTCACTGAAGAAAGAGAATAGGGTCTGGAGGCAGGGAACCTAAGGATGATTGACACTGACTTCCTAGAACTAAATCAAAAGGAAACCCAACTTTCCACACCCAAGTAACAAAAGAATAGAAGCTACTCCCCTTTGCAATCTCCTGCTTTCTGTGTCACAGATGAGAAACGGAAAGTACCTCTGATTGGTCCCCTCTGGCAACCAGTCAGACTGGTCATGGACCTAGTCTTCATTTGCATAGGGGTGTAAGATTTTAACTTCACTTCAGCCTCTGATTGGCCCCCTCCCATAGCCAATCAGATGTTTGCATAGAGTGTAATTTTGTAATTTCCCTTCAGCCTCTGATTGTTTGCTGTTCAGACTGGTCCCAGGCCACTCCTACATTTAAATAGGGTGTAAACCAAGTAACCCATGGGAAACCTTTAGAGGGTAAACCCCAGAAAATTCTATAACCAGTGCTCTTGAGCTGCTTGCTTGAGCCTGCTCCCACTCTGTAGAATGTACTTTCATTTCAATAAATCTATGCTTTTGTTGCTTCGTTCTTTTGTTGCTTTGTGTGTTTTGTCCAATTCTTTGTTCAAAACACCAAGAGCCTGGACTACTCTCAGTCAAGACCCTCCACTGATAACATCGCCATTCTTTCTCGTTCAACCATGGAAATCTATCTCATTATTTTTCCTGAAACCAGATTCCCTAAATATCTGTACCACAAGCTAAAGTCACACTACTCAAACCCCTGGCGTCAGCTTTGACATTCTCTCATTTATTCATTCACTCATTCATTTTTCCTTTCATTGAGCAAACATTATTGAGCCTTACTACATCCATACACTGTTCGAGGGTCTGGGATACCCTGTAGTTAACCAAACAGACTGATAATTGTCTCACAGGACATACTATCAAGCATTCGTCAAATCTTACTGTCTCTGCCACAGATCTGTATGCCTACTCTTTCAACAACAGCACACTGCCTTGATTTCTGTAGCTTAAAAATAACCCTATAAATTAGGGTTATGTAAGGTTTTTTGTTTTGTTTGTTTGTTTTTGAGACAGAGTCTTACTCTGTTGCCCAGGCTGGAGTCCAGTGGCATGATCTCAGCTCACTGCAACCTCTGCCTCCTAGGTTGAAGCGATTCTCCTGCCTCAGCCTCCTGAGTAGCTGGTATTACAGGCGCAAGCCACCACACCAGGCTAATTTTTGTATTTTTAGTAGAGACAGGGTTTCACCATGTTGGCCAGGGTGGTCTTGAACTCCTGACCTCAAATGATCCGCCCACCTTGGCCTCCGAAAGTGCTGGGAATACAGGTGTGAGCCACTGCGCCTGGCTAATATTAATATTTTAATTTTTGCTTCATATACTGTGGTTATATTAATCCTTTCTTTTCTACTACCATTCCAGTTCAGTAGTCCAGCACACTGGGCCAGAACTTTTCCAGAGGCCTCCTGTCTCCCTGTGTGCATCATTTCCTGCACTGTATCCATCCTATATTTCACCCATTCCTAAAGTGGTAGAGCATCAGAGACATGTAAGATTTACAAATGCAGACAGAGCCTTGGACCCCAGCCTCCAGCCCAAACTTACTGAATAAGAACGGTGGTAGGCCCAAGGAATCTACATATCTTTAAAGTTAGTTCTATGATTCTGATGCACAGTCAGGTTTGAGAACCACTTCTATATGTTAGTGCCAAATACAATTCTGCTCACTAAAAATTCTTTGAGAAATTCTCATTCTCTACAGAATAAACTAAAACATTAGCCTGGTATTCAGTATTCCAATGTATGTATCCCAACTTTTTTTTTTAACTAAAATTCTAGTTTACCTTCAGTTTGTAACCTTGATAAAAATCACTTACCCCTTTTCCTGTTTGCCCCGAGAATACTTGCCACCAGTGCTTGTGGCTGCAGCTTTTACTCCGTGATAACTTTGCCATGAAGTATCTTGCTTTTATTATTTTTATGTCGCCATAGTATATCAACTTTGGAAATGAAAGATATCATTCTATTCATAGCATCCTGTTTTCAAAAGTGGTATTTCCATTTAAAAAATATAGTAATTCTCGATCACTGAAAATGTCAAATCCTGGAAAATGCAGCATTTCTACACGTGATGTTAACATCATTCTCAAACTGTTGTTGGCTGAAGATTCATTTTATGAATCTTATTTTTCTGAAATAGATGATTCTGATGATTCAGGCAATTCTGGTGTTAGTTCTGTTTAGAAATAGCTCCAAGAACAGTTTTTATATTTTATTTTCACGTTGAAAAATCAGTCAGATTTGCTTCAGCCTCAGAGCGTGTTTACGTACAATTATATGAACTCTGGCAGTGAGCTGCACTTTTTTTTTTCTAAATGGGAAAAGGGTTAAATAAGCAAGTACAAAATAAAGGATATAGTCTTTATTAGTTACTCTGTGCTACAAAAACGCTTCTGGAACTAGTTTTTAAACATTTGAAGTCACAATGTATTTACTTGTTTCTCCTAACACCTTTTTGATGGTAATTGTTGTCCTCCACCCTATGTTCTTTTTCTTTCCTATCTCCCTTCCCTTCTGCTTCTTGGTTCTCTTCCAAATCTTTTTCTCCTTTAAATAGTCATACTCACACTTGCCAAAGCAAATTAGTTCATTTTCTTTTTGTTAATCACAAAGTAATACATATTTGTTGTAAAGAATTTTGATGACATAGAAGAAAAATACAATAAAAAGTAAAAGTGTTCTCTCCCCTTCTACCCCAAATTCACTCCTTGGAGGCAACCCCTATTCACAGTTTTGATGCAAAGCTCCTAAACATGTCTTACATTTGCACTTTCCGCAGGAATTCTGCACCTCCTCTCAGGATTGGTTCTACCATGCCAACCACATTTGTCTCTGCCGGCTTTTTCTCCCTGTCTTAAACACTCGTGAATCACAACACACCCAGGACAATTCTTGCCCATGACCTTCTTTCTGACCATAGAAAACAGATTGACCAGTTGTACACTATTATTTTTCCAACTTCATCTCAAAAACAGTATTTTAATTGACACTAACCTTTCTGCTATCACATACTTTGGGACTCCCTGCTGCACTCAGGACCATGCATTTCTGAAGTGCCCTTTAACAACCAGCAGAAGAGGTGACTGACTACATGAGATGATTTCCTGAGCTCTGGAAAGATTTTTCATCACTCTTCCTACCAGATATTTCCTCTGCCAGAGGCCAAGATTTGGAATCCCTCCAATTTTTTTTTATTGCAGCTTTATTGAAGTATAATTCACATACCATAACTTTAAAGTGTATAGTTCAATGGATTTTAGGATATTCACAGATCTGTGCAACCATGAATACAGTCAATTTTAGAACACTTTCATCACCCAAAATAAATCCCATACCCATTAGTAGCCATTCCCTATTTCTCCCCAACTCTCTAAGTCCTATGCAACCACTGATGTACTTTCTCTCTTTATGGATTCATCTATTCTGTATATCTCACATAAGTAGATTCATAAAATATGTGGTCCTTTGTGACTGGCTTCTTTCACTTAGTGCAATTATTATTATTATTATTATTATTTTGGAGATGGAGTTTCACTCTTGTTGCCCCGGCTGGAGTGCAAAGGCACGATCTCAGCTCACTGCAACCTCTGCCTCCCAGGTTCAAGTGATTTTCCTGCCTCAGCCTCCCAAGTAGCTGGGATTACGGGCATGCACCACTATGCTTGGCTAATTTTGTATTTTAGTAAAGATGGGGTTTCTCCATGTTAGTCAGGCTGGTCTCGAACTCCCGACCTCAGGTGATCCACCCGCCTCAGCCTCCCAAAGTGCTGGGATTACAGGCATGAGCCACCACGTCCGGCCACTTAGTGTAATTTTTAAAAAGTTCAGGCTGGGCGCAGTGGCTCACTCTTGTAATCCCAGCACTTTGGGAGGCCGAGGCGGGTGGATCATGAGGTCAGGAGTTCAAGACCAGTGTGGCCAACATGGTGAAACCCCGTCTCTATTAAAAAGATACAAAAAATTAGGCAGGCGTGGTGGCACGCACCTGTAATCCCAGCTACTTGGGAGGCTGAGGCAGGAGAACTGTTTGAACCTGGGAGGCAGAGGTTGCAGTGAGCCGAGATCACGCCATTGCACTCCAGCCTGGCTGACAGGGCGAGACTCTGTCTCAAAAAAAAAAAAAAAAAATAATAATTAAAAACTTCATACCTGTCACAGCATGTATCAGTGCTTCATTCTGTTTTATTGCTAAATCATATTCCATTGTAGGAATATACCATATTTTACTCATTTACTCATCAGTTGATGGACATTTGGGTTGTTTCCACTTTTTGCCTATGATGAATAATGCTGTTATGAACGCTCACATAAAAGCTTGTGTATGAACGTATGTTTTCATTTCTTTCGGGCAAATACCAAGGAGTCAAATTTCTGGGTCACATGGCAACTCTATATTTAATGCTTTTAGGAACTACTACATTGATTTCCAACATCGCTGCACCATTTTATAGTCCCACTAGTAGTTTATGAGGGTTTCAATTTTTCTGTATTCTTACCAACACTTGTTATTTTTCATTGTTTTTATAGCCATCCAAGTGGTATCTCATTGTGGTTTTAATTTGCACTTCCCTAATGACACGATGTTGAGCATATTTTCATGTGTTTTGTAGATATTTTTATATGTTCCTTGGAGAAATGTCCATTCAGATCCTTTGACTGTTTCATTTGGGTTTTTTTTTATTATTGAATTGTAAGAATTATTTATATATTTTGGATACAGATCCCTTATTAGATATATAATTTGTAATTTTTTTCATTTTGTGTGTTTTTTCTCACTTTCTTGATGATGTCCTTTGAAGCACAAAACCTTTTTACTTCTGATCATGCCCAACTTATCTATTTTTTCTTTTGTTGCTTGCGATTTTCGTGTTATATGCAAGAAATCATTGACAAATCCAAGGTTAAGATGAATTATACCTATGCTTTCTTCTAAGAATTTTATAATTCAGTTCTTACATTTAGGTTTTTGATCCATTTTGAGTTAATTTTTGTATACGGTGTTAGGTAGGGATCCAACTTCATTCTTTTAGCTATTCATTTGTCCTAGGACAATGTGTTGAAGTAACTACTTTTCCTCATTGAATTGTCTTGGTACTCCTTTAACAATTTAAAAAGACAGAGCACCATAACATCCTATGTTTTCAGAGTTGGAAAAGACCTTGGGAATCTGTATTGATCAGACTTCTTAGGTGCAGACGTCAGAAAACACTGTTTTGTTTCTTTCTTTTTAGAGACAGGGTCTCGCCCTGTCACCCAGGCTAGAGTGCAGGGGTGCAATCATAGCTCATTACAGCCTTGAACTCCTGGGGTCAAGTGATCCTCCTGCCTCAGCCTCCTGAATAGTTGGACTGAATAGGACTACAGACACACAGCACCAGAGCTAATTATTTTAATTTTTTTTTTAGTAGAGATGAGTTCTTTCTTTTTTCCCTCGGCTGGTCTTGAACCCCTGGCCTCAAGTGATCCTCCTGCCCTGGACTACCAAAGTACTGGGTGATAGGTGTGAGTCACCACGCCCAGCATACTGTAGCTATTTTAATTGGGAAAAAATTTATAAATTGTTGTTGGAACAAAAAAAAGACAGAGGCTCAAGTCTAGAGATTCTCAAACTTGGCTACACATTGGAATCACCTGGGAGCTAATGCCCATGGCACACCTCATCTCATAAATCAGATTGTTTGCAACAGAACGCAGGCATCAGTATATTAAATAATCTCCTCAGGCGATTCCAATAAACAGCTAAGATTGAGAATCAGTACTCTAGACTGGGCCTTTAGGAGTAACATCTAGACCCACATTGCTGAACTGGCCCAATGAGGAAGCTGTTCAGCAAGCTGTAGCCACTGCTGACAACCCCAGAAACACTGCCTCTGCAGTCATCTGTGCTAGCAAAGAATGTACCCTCAGTGGCCAGGCTGTTTCCTTAGGTAGCTCTTTCTGAATCAAAGTCTTACATAGGTGCATCTGAATGGTACATCCAATCACATGCCTTCACCCTAATGGTAAAGTAACCTTGCAAAATAGTTTATTTAGATTTTTCAATTGGAAGGTGAGACTTGTAATATGAACTACTAAAATGTGATGAGAATGTTAAAAAAATTTTTTTGGAGCAAATAAGAAAAGTAGGGTCAATTGGTTGGTTACAAATCTGGATGTGAAGAATTAGATATCCTGAGCAGACCAATAACAAGTAGAGAGATTGAAATGGTAACTTAAAAATTACCAACACAAAAAAGTCCAGGACCAGATGGATTCACAGCAGAATTCTACCAGACATTCAAAGAAGAACTGGTACCGATCCTTTTGACACTATTCCAGAATATACAGAAAGAAGGAAGCCTCCTTAATTCATTCTATGAAGCAGCATCACCCTAATACCAAAACCAGGAAAGGACATGACCAGAAAAGAACACTGCAGACCGATATCCTTGATGAACATAGATGCTAAAACCCTTAACAAAATACAAGCTCACTGAAACTAACAACATATTAAAAAGATAATCCACCATGATAAAGTGGGCTTCACACCAGGGATGCAGGGATGGTTTAACATACACAAGTCAATAAATGAGACACACCACATAAACATAATTAAAAACAAAAATCACATGATCATCTCAATAAATGCAGAAAAAGCATTAGGCTAAATCCAGCATCACTTTATGATTAAAACCCTCAGCAAAATCGGCATACAAGGGACATACCTTAATGTAACAAAAGCCATCTATGACAAACCCACAGCCAACATAATACTGAATGGGGAAATGTTGAAAGCATTCCCTCTGAGAATGAGACAAGACAAGGGTGCCCACTCTCACCACTCCTCTTCAACATAGTACTGGAAGTCCTAGCCAGAGCAGTCAGACAAGAGAAAGAAATAAACGGCATCCAAATCAGTAAAGAGGAAGTCAAAATTTTCCTGTTTGCTGATGATATGATTGTTTACCTTGAAAACCCTAAGGACTCCTCCAGAAAGCTCCTAGAACTGATAAAAGGATTCAGCAAAGTTTCAGGATACAAAGTTAATGTACACAAATCAGTAGCTCTTTTATACACCAACAGCGACAAAGCGGAGAATCAAATCAAGAACTCAACCCCTTCTACAATAGCTTAAAAAAAAAAAAAAAACAACTTAGGGATATACCTAAAAAGGAGTTGAAAGACCTCTACAAGGAAAACTACAAAACACTGCTGAAAGCAATCACAGATGACACAAACAAATGGAAACACATCCCATGCTCATGGATGAGTAGAATCAATATTGTGCAAATGGACATACTGCTAAAAGCAATCTACAAATTCAGTGCAATCCCCATCAAAATACCACCATTATTCTTCACACAGTTAGAAAAAACAATTCTAAAATTCATATGAAACCAAAAAAGAGTCCGCATAGCCAAAGCAAGACTAAGAAAAAGAATAAACCTGGAGGCATCACACTACCTGATTTCAAACTATACTATAAGGCAAAAGTCACCAAAACAGTGTGGTACTGGTATAAAAATAGCCACATAGACCAATGGAACAGAATAGAGCATCCAGAAATAAACCTAAATACATACAGCCAACTGATCTTTGACAAAGCAAACAAAGACATGAAGTTGGAAAAGGACACCCTTTTCAACAAATGGTGCTGGGATAATTGGCTAGCCACGTGTAAGAAAATGAAACCAGACCCTCACCTCTCACCTTATACAAAAATCAGCTCAAGATGGATTAAGGACTTAAACCTAAGACCTGAAACCATAAAAATTCTAGAAGATAACATTGGAAAAATCCTTCTAGCCATTGGCTTAGGCAAGGATTTCATGACCAAGAACCCAAGAGCAAATGCAAGAACAATACAGATAAATAAATAGCTGGGACCTAATTAAACTAAAGAGCTTTTGCATGGCAAAAGGAACAAAAAAGCAGAGTAAACAGATGACCCACAGAGTTGGAGAAAATCTTCATAATCTATACATCTGACAAATGTCTAATGTCCAGAATCTACAACAAACTCAAATCAGTAAGAAAAAACAAAAAAATCCCATCAAAAAGTGGGCTAAGGACATGAATAGACAATTCTCAAAAGAAGATACACAAATGGCCAACAAACACAAGAAAAAATGCTCAAAATCACTAATGATCACGGAAATGCAAATCCAAACCACAATGCAATACTACCTTACACCTGCAAGAATGGCCATAATCAAAAAATTAAAAAAAACAGTAGATGTTTGCATGGATGCAGTGATCAGCGAACACTTACACACTGTTGGTGGGAATGTAAACCAATGCAGCCGCTATGGAAACAGTGTGGAGATTCCTTAAAGAGCTAAAAGTAAAACTACCACTTGATCCAGCAATCCCACTACTGGATATCTACCCAGAGGAAAATAAATTGTTATTTGAAAAAGACACTTGCACTTGCATGTTTATAGCACAATTCACAATTGCACAGTTGTGGAACTAACTCAAATGCCCATCAATCAAAGAGTGGATAAAGAAACTGTGTGCATGGTGGTCCGTTCCAAGATGGCTGAATACGAACAGCTCTGGTCTGCAGCTCCCAGTGTGATTGACGCAGAAGATGGGTGATTTCTGCATTTCCAACTGAGGTACCTGGTTCACCTCACTGGGACTGGTTGGACAGTGGGTGCAGCCCATGGAGGGCAAGCCGAGCAGGGTGGGTGTCGCCTCACCTGGGAAGCACAAGGGGTCAGGGGATTTCCCTTTCCTAGCCAAGGGAAGCTGTGATAGACTGTACCTGGAAAAACAAGACACATTCGCCCAAATACTGCAATTTTCCCACAGTCTTAGCAACTGGCAGACCAGGAGATTCTCTCATATGCCTGACTTGGCAGGTCCCATGCCCACGGAGCCTTGCTCACTGCTAGCACAGCAGTCTGAGATCGATCTGCAAGGCTGCAGCCTGGTAGGGGGAGGGACACCCACCATTGCTGAGTCTTGAGTAGGGAAACAAAGTGGCTGAGAAGCTTCAACTGGGGCAGAGCCCAACACAGTTCAGCAAGGCCTACTGCCTCTATAGACTCCATCTCTGTGGGCAGGGCAGAGCTGAACAAAAGGCAGCAGAAACTTCTGCAGACTTAAAAGTCCCTGTCTGACAGCTCTGAAGAGAGCAGTGGTTCTCCCAGCATGGCATATGAGCTCTGAGAACGGACAGACTGCCTCCTCAAGTGGGTCCCTGACCACCGTGTAGCCTAACTGGGAGACACCTCCCAGTAGGGGCCAACAGACACCTCATACAGGTGGATGTCCGTCTGGGATGAAGCTTCCAGAGGAAGGATCAGGAAGCAATATTTGCTGTTCTGCAATATTTGCTGTTCTGCAGCCTCCACTGGTGATGCCCAGGCAAACAGGGTCTGGAGTGAACCTCCAGCAAACTCCAACAGATCTGCAGCTAAGGGACCTGACTGTTAGAAGGAAAACTAACAAACAGGAAGGAATAGCATCAACATCAACAAAAAGGACATCCATACGAAAACCCCATCTGTAGGTCACCAACATCAAAGACCAAAGCTAGATAAAACCACAAAGATGGGGAGAAACCATAGCAGAAAAGCTGATAATTCTAAAAACCAGAGCACCTCTTCTCTTCCAAACGATTGCAGCTCCTCACCAGCAATGGAACAAAGCTGGACAGAGAATGACTTTGATGAGTTGACAAAAGTAGGCTTCAGAAGGTCAGTAATAACAAACTTCTCTGAGCTAAAGGAACATGTTCTAACCCATTGCAAGAAAGCTAAAAGCATTGAAAAAAGGTTAGACGAATGGCTAACTAGAATCAACAGTGTAGAAAAGACCTTAAATGACCTGATGGAGCTGAAAACTATGGCACGAGAACTTCGTGACACATGCACAAGCTTCAATAGTCAATTTGATCAAGTGGAAGAAAGGATATCAGTGATTGAAGATAAAATTAATGAAATAAAGTGAGAAGACAAGATTAGAGAAAAAAGAGTAAAAAGAATTGAACAAAGCCTCCAAGAAATATGGGACTATGTGAAAAGACCAAAACTGCATTTGATTGGTGTACCTGAAAGTGATGGGGAGAATGGAACCAAGTTGGAAAACACTCTGCAGGATATTATCCAGGAGAACTTCTCCAACCTAGCAAGGCAGGCCAACATTCAAATTCAGGAAATACAGGTAACACCACAAAGATACTCCTCGAGAAGAGCAACCCCAAGACACATAATTGTCAGATTCACCAAGGTTGAAATGAAGGAAAAAATGTTAAGGGCAGCCAGAGAGAAAGGTTGGGTTACCCACAAAGGGAAGCCCATCAGACTAACACCAGATCTCTCAGCAGAAACCCTACAAGCCAGAATAGAGTGGGGGCCAATATTCAATGTTCTTAAAGGAAAGAATTTTCAACCCAGAATTTCATATCCAGCCAAACTAAGGTTCATAAGGAAAGGAGAAATAAAATCCTTTACAGACAAGCAAATGCTGAGAGATTTTGTCACCACCAGGCCTGCCTTACAAGAGCTCCTGAAGGAAGCACTAAACATGGAAAGGAACAACTGATACCAGCCACTGCAAAAACATGCCAAATTGTAAAGACCATCGATGCTAGGAAGAAACTGCATCAACTAATGAGCAAAATAACCAGCTAACATCATAATGACAGGATCAAATTCACACATAACAATATTAACCTTAAATGTAAATGGGCTAAATGCCCCAATTAAAAGACACAGAGTGGCAAATTGGATAAAGAGTCAAGACCCATCAGTGTGCTGTATTCAGGAGATCCATCTCACGTGCAGAGATACACATAGGCTCAAAAGAAAAGGATGGAGGAAGATCTACCAAGCAAATGGAAAACACAAAAAAGGAGGGGTTGCAATCCTAGTCTCTGATAAAACAGACTTTAAACCAAACCAACAAAGATCAAAAGAGACAAAGAAGGCCATTACATAATGGTAAAGAGATCAATGCAACAAGAAGAGCTAACTATCCTAAATATATATGCACCCAATACAGGAGCACCCAGATTCATAAAGCAAGTCTTTAGAGACCTACAAAGAGACTTCGACTCCTACACAGTAATAACGGGAGACTTTAACACCCCACTGTCGATATTAGACAGGTCAATGAGACAGAAAGTTAACAAGGATATCCAGGACTTGAACTCAGTTCTGCACCAAGCAGACCTAATAGACATCTACAGAACTCTCCACCCCAAATCAACAGAATATACATTCTTCTCAGCACCACATCACACTTATTCTAAAATTTACCACATAATTGGAAGTAAAAGCACTCCTCAGCAAATGTAAAATAACAGAAATCACAACAAACTGCCTCTCAGACCACAGTGCAATCAAATTAGTTCTTAGGATTAAAAAACTCACTGAAAACCACACAACTACATGGAAACTGAACAACCTGCTCCTGATTGACTACTGGGTAAAGAACGAAATGAAGGCAGAAATAAAGATGTTCTTTGAAACCAATGAGAACAAAGACACAACACACCAGAATCTCTGGGACACATTTAAAGCAGTGTGTAGGGGGAAATTTATCACACTAAATGCCCACAAGAGAAGTGTGAAAGATCTAACATCGGCATCCTAACATCACAATTAAAAGAACTAGAGAAACAAGAGCAAACACATTCAAAAGCTAGCAGAAGGCCAAAAAAAAAAAAAAAACAAAACAAAACAAAAAAAAAAAACCAAAAAAACTAAGATCAGAGCAGAACTGAAGGAGATAGAGACGCCCTTAACATTTTTTCCTTCATTTCATCCTTGGTGAATCTGACAATTATGTGTCTTGGAGTTGCTCTTCTTGAGGAGTATCTTTGTGGTGTTCTCTGTATTTCCTGATTTTGAATGTTGGCCTGCCTGGCTAGGCAGGAAAGAACTGCATCAATTAATGGGCAAAAAATCAGTGAATCCAGGAGCTTGTTTTTTGAAAAGATCAGCAAAATTGATAGACTGCTAGCAAGACTAATAAAGAAGAAAAGAGAGAAGAATCAAATAGATGCAATAAAAAAATGGTAAAGGGAATATCACCAGCAATCCCACAGAAATACAAACTACCATCAGAGAATAATATAAACATCTCTATGCAAATAAACTAGAAAATCTAGAAGAAATGGATAAATTCCTGGACACATACACCCTCCCAAGACTAAACCAGGAAGAAGTTGAATCTCTGAACAGACCAATAACAGGCTCTGAACTTGAGGCAATAATTAATAGCCTACCAACCAGAAAAAGTCCAGGACCAGACGGATTCACAGCCGTATTCTACCAGAGGTACAAAAAGGAGCTGGAACCATTCCTTCTGAAACTATTCCAATCAATAGAAAAAGAGGGAATCCTCCTTAACTCATTTTATGAGGCCAGCATCATCCTGATACCAAAGCCTGGCAGAGACACAACAAAAAAAGAGACTTTTAGACCAATATCCCTGATAAACGTCAATGTGAAAATCCTCAATAAAATACTGGCAAACTGAATCCAGCAGCACATCAAAAACCTTATCCACCACGATCAAGTTGGCTTCATCCCTGGGATGCAAGGCTGGTTCAACATATGCAAATCAATAAATGTAATCCATCACATAAACAGAACCAAAGACAAAAACCACATGATTATCTCAACAGATGCAGAAAAGGCCTTTGACAAAATTCAACAGCCCTTCATACTAAAAACTCTCAATAAACTAGGTATTGATGGAACATATCTCAAAATAATAAGAGCTATTTATGACATACCCACCGCCAATATCATACTGAATGGGCAAAATTTGGAAGCATTCCGTTTGAAAACCGACACAAGACAAGCATGCCCTCTCTCACCACTCCTATTCAAATAGTGTTGGAAGTTCTGGCCAGGGCAATCAGGCAAGAGAAAGAAAGAAAGGGTATTCAGTTAGGAAAAGAGGAAGTCAAATTGTCCCTGTTTGCAGATGACATGATTGTATATTTAGAAAACCCCGTCATCTCAGCCCAATATCTCCTTAAGCTGATAAGCAACTTCAGCAAAGTCTCAGGATACAAAATCAATGTGCAAAAATCACAAGCATTCCTATACACCAATAACAGACAGAGAGCCATATCATGAGTGAACTCCCATTCACAATTGCTTCAAAGAGAATAAAATACCTAGGAATCCAACTTATAAGGGATGTGAAGGACCTCTTCAAGGAGAACTACAAACCACTGCTCAACGAAATAAAAGAGGACACAAACAAATGGAAGAACATTCCATGCTCATGGATAGGAAGAATCAATATTGTGAAAATGGCCATACTGCCCAAGGTAATTTATAGATTCAATGCCATCCCCATCAAGCTACAAATGACTTCTTTCCAGAATTGGAAAAAACTACTTTAAAGTTCATATGGAACCAAAAAAGAGCCCACATTGCCAAGACAATCCTAAGCCAAAAGAACAAAGCTGGAGGCATCATGCTACCTGACTTCAAACTGTATTACAAGGCTACAGTAACCAAAACAGCATGGTACTGGTATATAAAACAGAGACATAGACCAATGGAACAGAACAGTGGCCTCAGAAATAATACCACACATCTACAAACATCTGATCTTTGACAAACCTGACAAAAACAAGAAATGGGGAAAGGATTCCCTATTTAATAAATGGTGCTGGCAAAACTGGCTAACCATATGTAGAAAGCTGAAACTGGATCCCTTCCTAACATCTTATGCAAAAATTAATTCAAGATGGATTAAAGACTTAAATATTAGACCTAAAACCATAAAAACCTTAGAAGAAAACCTAGGCAACACCATTCAGGACATAGGCATGTGCAAAGACTTCATGACTGAAACACCAAAACCAATGGCAACAAAAGCCAACATTGACAAATGGGATCTAATTAAACTAAAGAGCTTCTGCACGGCAAAAGAATCTATCATCAGAGTGAACAGGCAACCTACAGAATGGGAGAAAATTTTTGCAATCTACCCATCTGACAAAGGGCTAATATCCAGAATCTACAAAGAACTTAAATTTACAAGAACAAAACAAACAATCCCATCAAAAAGTGGGCAAAGGATATGAACAGACACTTCTGAAAAGAAGACATTTATGCAGCCAACAGACACATGAAAAAATGCTCATCATCACTGGTCATCGGAGAAATGAAAATAAAACCACAATGAAATACCACCTCATGCCAGTTAGAGTGGCAATCATTAAAAAGTCAGGAAACAACAGATGCTGGAGAGGATGTGGAGAAAAAGAAACACTTTTCCACTGTTGGTGGGAGTGTAAATTAGTTCAACCATTGTGGAAGACAGTGTGGTGATTCCTCAAGGATCTAGAACCAGAAATACCACTTGACCCAGCAATCCCATTACTGGGTATATACCCAAAAGATTATAAATCATGCTACTATATAGACACCTGCACACGTAGGTTTATCGCAGCACTATTCACAATAGCAAAGACTTGGAACTAACCCAAATGTCCATCAATTGTAGACTGGATTAAGAAAATGTGGCACATATACACCACAGAATACTATGCAGCCATAAAAAAGGATTAGTTCATGTCCTTTGCAGGGACATGGATGAAGCTGGAAACCATCATTCTCAGCAAACTATCACAAGTACAGAAAACCAAACACTTCGTGTTCTCACTCATAGGTGGGAACTGAACAATAAGAACACTTGGACACAGGGTGGGGAACATCACAACCAGGGCCTTTCAGGGGTTGTGGGACTGGGGAACGGATAGCATTAGGAGAAATACCTAACGTAAACGATGAGTTGATTGGTGCAGCAAACCAACATGGCACATGCATACCTATGTAACAAACCTGCACATTGTGCACATGTACCCTAGAACTTAAAATGTAATAATAATAAAAAAGAAACTGTGGTATGTGTGTGTATATATATATATATATATATATATGTGTGTGTATATATATGTATATATAGGTACATATGTATATATGTATATATATGTATATATGTATATATATGTATATATGTGTATATATATATACACACACACATATGTGTATATATGTGTATATATATATACACACACACATATGTGTATATATATATGAAGGAATACTACTAACCCATAAAAAGGGATCATTTACAGCATTTGCAGTGACCTGGATGAGATTGGAGACTATTATTGGAAGCAAAGTAACTCAGGAATGGAAAACCAAACATTGTATGTTATTACTGATATGTGGGAGCTAAGCTATGAGGACACAAAGGCATAAGAATGATACAATGGACTTTGGGGACTTGGGGGGAAGTGTAGGAGGGCGGTGAGGAATAAAAGACTACAAATATGGTGCAGTGTATACTGCTTGGGTGATGGGTGCACCAAAATCTCACAAATCACCACTGAAGAATTTACTCATGTAACCAAATACCACCTGTACCCCAATAACTTATGGAAAAATAAAATAAAAATAAAAATAAACAAAAAATAAAACCTGGATGTACATCAGAGTCACCTGGAAAAATTTGCAGTAATAAAGATTCCCAGGCCACACCTCTGGAGAAGTTGATTCAGTAGGTGTGGGTGGGTTCTGGATTCTGTAAGATTTGGAACTTTTGGGAGTTCAATCTTCCACTTTGAATATCTATTTCCCCAATCAGAAGTCTTTCACTTCTAATCAGGGATAAAGCTTTCTGTTTACATATTTACAGAGAAGCAACAGAGTGACAGATTCATACTAAAGCATAAATGACCAGGATCTTAAATACAAGAATGGTGCACAGAAGGATGGCAGGAAATGGGGTCTAGATTGGTGAATGTCAGGAATATGGTATTTCTTGATCTTCTAGGATGGCCATTATTCATTCACCCTTGGAAGAACTATACAGTTTGAAAAATCATTTTCAATATTTGAAAACATTTATTTGCAAATAAAAACAATCCCTTTTTCTTTTTCTTTCTTTCTTTCTTTTATTTTTTGAGATGGAGTCTCACTTTGTCACCCAGGCTGGAGTGCAGTGGAGCAATCTTGGCTCAGTGCAACCTGCACCTCCCGGGTTCAAGCAATTCTCATGCCTTAGCCTCCCGAGTAGCTGGATTGCAGGTGTACGCCACCACACTCAGCTAATTTTTGTGTTTCTTCGTAGAGATGGGGTTTTGCCATGGTGATCAGGCTGCTCTCGAACTACTGACCTCAGGTGATCTGACCGTCTCGGCCTCCCAAAGTGCTGAGATTACAGGTGTGAGCCACTGCACCCAGCCTCCCTTATTATTTTCATAATAAAACAACTGCAAATAAAGCTAGATAGAATCAGCCGGTGGGGGATGCAGAAGGTAGTGATTCTTGTTGTTGTTATTGTTGTTTTTCAGTGAGAGTCTTGCTCTGTTGCCCAGGCTAGAGCGCAGTGGCAGGATCTTAGCTCACTGTAACCTCTGCCTCCCAGGTTCAAGTGATTCTCAGGCTTCAGCCTCCCAAGTAGCTGGAATTACAGGTGCCTGCCATCATGCCCACCTAATGTTTGTATTTTTAGTACAGATGGGGTTTCACTGTGTTGGCCACGCTGGTCTTGAACTCCTGACCTGAAGTGATCCACCTGCCTCAGCCTCCCAAAGTGCTGGGATAACAGGTGTGAGCCACTGAACTCGGCTAGAAGGTAGTGATTTCTAAGCTGAGTATGTGTAGAGGCCATCAGAATCTCTGTGGGAGTATGTGTATGAGATTTTTATATTTATCTGAATAAGGCGTGTGTTCAAAAAGTTCAGTAACATTGCCCTAAACCAACTAGTTCTTCCTTTCTGGGGAAGAGGTGTGAATTCAAAGCAAAGCAGGAGGAGGTGAGTTCTCTGATGGCCGCAGATTCCAGCAGCTGCCCCTGGTGCATGGCAAATGAAGTGCTTTCTCCAAAGGTTGTAATTTTAAAGCACTCCCTGGAGTCTTCAACATAAAACTTTAAAAAAATTATTGGAGCCACCCGGCTGTAGCTCAGGTGATCGTCGCCTCTTATTTAATGGGCTGTATGTTCACCGTGTCCTAGGTCAGGCCTACTTCAAATCGCACCTTCCGGGAAAGCTCATTGCTTTTTATCAACAGCTCGATTTACGACCAGCAAAAATCCATAGCCCTCTGTGACCCTTCTAAAAAGCTTGCCTTTCACATCGTGTCCTCTTCAGAGGGAATAAAACACTCTAATTTCTTATATCAGTGCATTGGCTAGAAACACTACTTTCACCAGTGGTTTATTTGAGAGAGACTTGTGCTGAGGGTGAGAGGCCTCAGAGATAGGGCTGATCTCACAATGCACTGAGATCAATATGTAAGAACCTGTTCTCTGCGGAGAAAACAGAAACAGGAATTTGTACACAATCACAAAGGCAGCTTAGGCTGGCAGACAGTGTGTTCTGAACCTTACTGGTTCTCATAACCTCTCTCCATATGTTTTCATAACCTCAGGACTGTTATGTCATGAGGGTGAAGGTGGGGGAGGAAAGATTGGCCCCCAAAAAAGTCAGTTAGGTACTTAATTTGTTGGAAAAAAATTCCTACCAGTATGATAAATCATTGCTAACACTTATTAATCCAATTGAATCTTTTAAGAATGAAAGATGGAGTCACCTATGGTGTGGTGTTTCTTCTGTGTTTGTCTAACTATATGTCAGGCAGCTGGCAGGAAATCATGATGGAAAGGAATCCAAATAAAACAGAATCTTCTCTATCCCTCTCTCAATCTCCTTTATCACTAGTAAAGTCAAATTATACCTAAAAATCAAGTGTTAGAGAATTAAGGTGCGGAAAGACTTTATTTTACATAGCCAAAAAGAGGAGCAGTGATGAATTAACTTTAGTTGCTCGGGATTAAATAGAGAATTTGAATGAATACCTCCTAAAGCTGGAAATACAGTATTTAATTGGAAAGCCAGCTTACTACCGCAGTAGGATGAAGAGAGGGAGCAGGTGTGGCTGGCTGCGTCCTCTCAAGTGTTGCTCTGACAGCCAGGAGGCACAGGCTCATAGTGGTAGGTTCCTGTCCCCTCAGAAATGGGGGAAGAGGCTTGGCATGGCATCTCATGTCTGTAATCCCAGCACTTTGGGAGGTCGAGGAGGAAGGATTGCTTGAGGCCAGGAGCTTGAGACTAGCCTGGGGCAACATAGCAAGACTGTGTCTCTACCCTCCAAAAAAAAAGAAAAGAAAAAAAAAAAGGAAAAGGAAGCTGCTACCTCTGGAAATACTGAAATGGTGGTAGAGCACCTCTCAGGTATAGAAATGCAAACACAGCATTATAGGAGATCCTGTAAAATGTCAGGAAGGATTGATTGGCAAAGACTGAAATAAACGCCAGCGCTTATGTTGGGAAGGAAGAATGCAGTGACAGACATTTTCATATAGTGCTAGTGGGAGTAAAGATTGCTGTGATCTTTCTGGAGGGCACTTAAACAGTTTTATCAAAACTTTGTGCATTTCCTTTGATTCAGAAATTTCATTTATAGGAATTTCTTGAACAAATAAAGATGTATGTCCAAGGATGTTCATCCCAGTATTTTTACAGTAGGAAACTAACTATGGAAAGAATTGTTAAGTTAGTTATAGTGCATTCATACACAGGCATAGTACACAACCATTATAAATGATATCTGGAAAGACGTACAGAAAAATGTTATCAGACATTTTCTTCTATGTAGAAAAATTCCAGGATTTTTTTAAATAAGAGGAAAAGGAAGAAATTCAGGAGAACTCCTTACCCTTCAATAACTGCAAAATAAAGCTATTTCCCTTCTTTAATATTAGGGCTACACCGTGAGGCACGTATGCTAAGGATTAAGAAAACTATTTGTTATAGTTTTCCCATTTAGAGGGGAAGCCTCGAGTAATTAATTCTCAACGCTTGGAGTCAAGAGACCATTAGAGAGTTCTGCTAAGGGAAAACTTTCTAGTGATTATGCGTTTAACAAAGCCTTAGAGTGCTTTGCTAACAGTGAATATATTAAGGTTATTTATAGAATAAATGTACATGCAATGAATGAACGAATGCAGTGAATGCTTTGTAGGGATAGAAGGGACAAGAGAAACCATCAAAACTCTCATTCTACAAATGAGATACTCAGAGTGGGCAACTAGAGACTTGCACAGGTGCACACAGCTAGTAGGTGGCAGTGACAGAACTAGAGTCCAGGGCCCCTGGCCCTTAGCACTTAACACTGCTAAGATCTGTTGTGACTTCACAGAATCAAGAAGGAGCTGTGGTGTGTCAGATCCCTTCTGTCTCCAGGCCAAGTCCAGTAAGGGCCACTTGGATGCAATCACTAGCTGTTGGCAGGACACTGTTTAAGGCTGTGGTTTAACTTAGGGCTGCTGATAACCACAGTATTTCATACATGGATGATTCCCAGTAAACACTGGTGGTAATAGTGGTGAGAATGCTGTTTCTTCTGCCCTGGGAAGAGACACACTGAATATCTCCTACACATCATCCAAGTCCCCTGTGACTGCAGCCACTGAAAGCAGTCAGGGTGGGCTGAGGTTTGCAGCTGAGGAAGTCCAGTATCCTCTTTCCTCTTGAAGGACACACCCCTAGCAAAGTCCTGGAGAATGTGGTTTTCGACTGTTTTAATATTCCTTCCCATGATTCCCCTTTTCTATCTGTTACATTTCCTTCTCCCTACCTCTTTCTTCCCATGTTTTCCAAAAACCTCCCAGCACGTATATCAAAGGACTATAAATGGCATCAAATAAATCTATGGTTCTTAAACCATATTAAAAAGTGTTTTATTATGGAAAATTTCAAATATACACAAAAGTAGCAATCATGCCTATGTCCATATTACTTACTCTCATCAATTGCCCAAAATTTGCCAAACTTGTTTCAACTATTCCCCCTTTGAACTCTTCCTTTTGAGTATTTTAAAACACATTCTAGACATCATTGAATCTCTGAGAAGGAATTTTTTAAAAACACAATCTCTTAACACAAACAGCTTAACAAATTAACAATAGTTCCATAATATCGTCTAACATTCAATTCACGTTCAAGTTTCTCCAGCCACGTCAGAAATGTATTTTTGTAATTGCTTTGACTCAGAAACAAAACAAGGTGTAGGTCTATTGTACTTGGTTGATATATTTCTCAAGTTTTTTAAAAAAATCTATCAATCATGAACTTACCTATTTTATTGAGTACAATTTACATAACATAAAATTAGCCTATTTATTTATTTATTTTTCAGACAAAGTTTTGCTCTTGTTGCCCAGGCTGGAGTGCAGTGGTGCAATCTTAGCTCACTGGAACTTCTGCCTCCTGGGTTCAAGTGATTCTTCCACCTCAGCCTCCAGAGTAGCTGGGACTACAGGCATGTGCCACCACACCTGGCTAATTTTATATTTTTAGTAGATACGGGGTTTCACCATGTTGATCTGGCTGGTCTTGAACTCCTGACATCAAGTGATCCACCCACCTTGGCCTCCCAAAATGCTGGGATACAGGTGTGAGCCACCGCACCCAGCCAAAATTAGCCATTTTAAAGAGAAGAATTCAGGCATTTAGTGTAGCCACAAAGTTGTGCAAATACCACTTCTTTCTAGTTCCAAAACATTTTCCTCATATCAAAAGGAAACCCAAAACCCTATTCGTTAAGCAGTTGCTTTTCATTCTCCCCTCCCACCAGCTCCTGGCAACTATCAATCTGCCTTATGTTTCTATGGATTTACCTATTCTGAATATTTCATAAAATAGAATTATAAAATACGTGTCTTTTTGTCTGGCTTTTTTCCCTTAGCATGCTTTTGAGTTTCATCAATATTGTAGCACGTATCAGTACTTCATTCCTTTTTATGGCTGAATATTTCATTGTGTATATATACCACACTTAATACATTCATTTGTTGATGGATGTATTAGTCCATTCTCACACTGCTATAAGGGCGTACCCAAGACGAGGTAATTTATAAAGGAAAGAGGTTTAATTGACTCACAGTTCTGCATGGCTGGGGAGGTCACAGGAAACTTACAATCATGGCAGAAGGGGAAGCAAACACGCTCTTCTTCACATGGCAGCAGAGAGAAGACGACTGAGTGCCCAGTGAAGGGGGGAAGCCCCTTATAAAACCATCAGATCTCGTGAGAATTCACTCACTATCAGCAGAACAGGATGGGGGAAACCGCCCCCATGATTCAATTATCTCCACCTGGTTCTTGTCAATTATGGGAACTGCAATTCCAGCTGAGATTTGAGTGGGGACACAGTCAAACCATATCAATGGACATTTCGGCTGTTTCCATCTTTTGGTTATGGTGAATAGTGCTGCTATAACATGCATATACTTGTATTTGTTTGAATACCAGTTTTCAATTCTTTTGGTTATATACCCAGAAGTGGAATTGCTGGGTCATATGGTAACCTTGTTTAGCTGTTTGAGGAGCCACCAGACTGTTTTCCACAGAGATGGCACCATTTTACATTCCCATCAGCAACGTGTGAGGGCCCCAAATGTCTCCACATCCTTGCCAGCACTTGTTATTTTCTGTATTTTTGAGCATAGCCATCATACTGTGTGGAGTGGTGTGAAGTGGTACCTCCTTGTGGTTTTGATGTGCATTTCCCTAGTGACTAATGATGTTGAGCATCTTTCATGTGCTACTTGGCCATTTATATATCTTATTTGGAGAAATGTCTATTCAAGTCCTTTGTCCATTTCTAAATTGGGGTTTTTGTTGTTGTTGTTGTCTTTTAAAATCTAATAGTTCTCCTGTTCTGTCTCCTTTTTTATGCTATTTATTTACTGAATGAACCAGGTCATTTGTCCTGCAGAATTTCCCTCATTCTCCACTTGGCTGTTTACTCATAGTAAATTATTTGTGGTGTAATTTAACTCGTTTCTCTATCCTCTTACTTCCTGTAAACAGATAATTTAGAAGTAGAGGCTTGATTAGATTTGTTTGTTGTTGTTTTATGGGGGTACTTCACAGATGGTAAAGGTCCATGCCATTTCTAGTGCATTACACTGAGAGGCACATAATACCCAGTTGTCCACTTTTTAATTATCCCCAGTGTACGTTGAGGAACCCTAAGGTTCTGCAGGGTTGCTTAAGGGACTCTGAAAATGTTTAATTCATATTTTGTTTTAAAAACACACAATTGACTATTGTTTTCTGGACTTCCTTAGGTTGGAGAGGAAGCCAAGTAGGTGAACCCTTGCCCTCCATCCTCCTTCAGAGTTGCTCTGCATTTGTGTATTTGGGTTCTAGGTAAGATTTCATCAGAAAAAGTATTATACTAATTTTTAAAAATATAAAATAAAATGAACAGTATAATAAAATGCACCTCTTTTAAAATGTTAGCTGATTATGTTACTCCATCATAACTGGAGACTTTCGAAGTCAGCAAGACCTTAAGACTCAAAGAGAAAAAAGTTATTTAATGAAGCAATAGGTACACTTAATGGGAGACAGGGTGGAATCTTTTTGGTGTCCCTGAAATTATACAATAAGGGAATCACCATAGTTTCCCCAGATCATAGGAATCATCATAGTCTCCCCAGATCATACTCCCCAGATTGCCTCCCATTCATATCATATGTTCCTGCCTCATTAAATGAAAGTGGACTTTCAATAAAAGCAATTCACATTTTACAGTACAGCCCAAAGTTTTATGAGAGAACCACAATAAAAAATGGAAGGTGATGTGGTAAGAATAGCTGAGAACCTGGCAATTGCCTCTGGTGTAGTATATAGTTGCCCTTCAGATGTCTTTTGCTGGAAAGATCTCTAATTCTGGTCACAAGAAAAGATCCTCTATCTTTCTGACACAGAATATACACACTTTTTGTAATACCTTAAATCAGTACCTGATAGTCCACTAGGCCTCTTTCCTTGGCATTCTATTAAAATTGAGCTCCTTTCTGTAACTGAATGTTGAACACATCAAGGTGATGGATAGTTCATCAGTCCCTGTCCACAGCATTCTGGAGGCAAAGTCTCTAGCCTTCTTGTGGCAAGAAGGAGATTTATGAATCTTTGCCTCAATTCCAGTTTAATCCTCAAGTATCTGCTTTTAAATTGTCGAAGACCTGTAAAGTCTGCCCTTCATGAAAACAGGAACAGCAGGATGGACACAGAACTGGATCACATTGTAAGGAGACAGAGTGATCACTGAATCCCCGTATTTCTTCTGGGATGAGAAGACTTCGGTTCTAATTATCCTATTCCTCTGCTCTGTAGTATTGTTTCTGGACTAGAAGATTTTGCCAGTAGAAGTAACACTTTAGCCATGGTCATTGCTTATCCATTGAATACAGTCATACGCCATGCAATGATATTTTGGTCAACGATGGACCCCATATAGGAGGATGGTCCCATAGGATTATAATTGAGCTGACAACTTCTTATCATCTAGCAACATTGTAGCCATTGTAACACGTAGTGCAACACATTACTCACGTGTTTGTGATGATGCTGGCATAAACAAACCTACTGCCCTGCCAGCTGTATAAAAGTATAGCACATACAATTCTGTACAGTACATAATACTTGATAATTAAGTTACTGGTTTATATATTTACTATACTATATATTTTTTACTATTAGAGTATACTCCTATATTTTTTTTTAAAGTTAGCTGTAAAACAGCCTCAGGCAAGTTCTTCAGGCGATGTTCTAGAAGAAGGCATTGTTATCATAGGAGATGACAGCTCCATGTGTGTTATTGCCCCTGAAGACCTTCCGGGGGGACAAGATGTGAAGGTGAAAGACAGTGAAATTGCTGATCCTAACCTTGTGTAGGCCTAGACTAATACATGTTGCTTGTGTCTTAGTTTTTTTTTTTTTAACAAAATTAAAAAAGTAAAAAATAAAAATAAAAAAATTAAAAATTAGAACAAAGGTTATAAAATAAGGATATAAAGAAAGAAAATACTTTTGTACAGCCGTATATGTGTGTTTTGAGCTAAATGTTATTGCAAAAAAGAGAGATTTTTTTTTAAGTTTCTAAGGTAAAAATGTTACAGTAAGCTAAGGTTAATTTATTACTGAAAAAAATTAAAAATCAATTTAGTGTAACCTAAATGTACCATGTTTATAAAGTCTACAGTAGTGTACAGTATGTCCTAGGCCTTCCCATTCACTCACCCCTCACTCACTAACTCACCCAGAGCAACTTCCAGCCTGCAAGCTCCATTCGTGTTAAGTGCCCTATACAGGTGTGCCATTTTAAAAAGCTTTTTATAAAGAATTATTACTATACTTTCCTATGTTTAGATACAAAATATTTACCATTGTGTTACAGTTGCCTATAGTATTCAGTACAGTAATATGCTGTACAGGTTTGTAGCCTAGGAGCAATGGCTATATCATACCCTCTAGGTGTGTCTTCACTCAGACATGATCAAGTCCCCACTCTACCCCTTGGTCAGTGTCTGATTTTGGACCACCACTTACTCTCTCTGTGCTTAAGGTCTTATCGTTATAATGGCAGCAGCTGCCTCATAGATTTGTGAAGAATAAAAAAGTTACCCCACACCTACTGTTCATAGCAGCGATGAATACTTTGTAAGTACACTTTATATGGTACACATTCATATATTGGAAACCTGTTAATAATAGAAAAAACTTCAGCTAATATTTCTAAGTGTGAAACTAATGGTCAGTGAAGAATACTGGATTTTAGTTGACATTTTAAGTGTAGCACAGGCCTCCCGTTCCCCTGCGGGTCCTCTGGCTCTGATGATAAATATCGGTCTGTGGGAACTGACAGAATGGCTGCCAAAGATCTGGCAATAGGAAGGATCTTCTTATCACAGGCTGTGCTTCAAATCCTGGGGAATTTCTGTTTTCTTCACCGTTATCTCTTCGTTTACTTCACTGGGCTCAGGTTAAGGTCTACAGAGTTGATTATCAAGCACCTGATTGTAGTCAACTCCTTATTCTTCCTCTCTGGAAGAGTTTGGCAGACAATAGCAGTTTTGGGGTGGAAACCTTCCCTGAGTGATTTCAGATGCAAACTTCTTTTCTATGTTCACAGAGTGGCCGGGGCTGTTTCCACTGGCACCACCTGCTTCTGAGTGTCTTCCAAGGAATCACAATCAGTCCCAGGAACTCCAGGTGGGCAGAGCTGAAAGTGAAAGCTCCTAAGTACATGGGTTCCTCCATATTCCTGTGGTGGATCCTCTAAATTCTGGTAAACATCTTTTTTCCTACGTACGTGACTGGCAAATTGAGTACCAAAAACATCACAAAGACAAAAGATTTAGGATACTACTCTCCTGTTTGTCCTGACAAAAGCTGAGAGTCACTCCATGCCACATTGCTACTGTTCCCAGATCTTTTATGTTTGGGGATCATGCCAGTGGCTCCATGGTTTTCATTCTTTACAGGCACAAGCAGCAAGTCCAATAAATACACAGGACCAATATCCCCCCCAGATTCTTCCCTGAGTCCAGAGCTACTAAAACCATCCTCCTTCTGGTGAGTACTTTTTTTTTTAAATCAACTTTATGCCCACTTCTTCAACTTTCAAGTTTGTTTAGCTCTTTTTAATACTCCTAGTTGGCTGATGGTGCACATTTCTGTAACAACCAAGTCAAGTTTCCCAAATGTCAGCCCTTCGTTCTTAGGAGGAGAGACTCCAATGTATTCAAGCTTTGCTTTTTCTGGGTAAGTAATACAAAACTCCCTAATCTCAGAAATGCGTGAATTATATGTGTATGTACAATCTAAGTCTGTATAGGTACACTCTATGATGTTCACACAATGATGACACCTAACAATCCATTGCTGAGAATGTATCCCCAACATTAAGTGACATATGATTGAAGTTCTATTATCATTGCTGACATCATCATCGTCATCATCGTCATCATCATCATCACCATCATCATCATTACGCCTGTATTCCAACATAATGTTGGAAGAGAGGACAATTAATGCCTCTCTTAACCTTCTGTAACTCAGAAGAAAAGGGCTCAGAAGCCAAGGAAGAAAAAGCAGCCAGTCCAAGGCTCAGATCAGCTGCTGGCCCCACAAACTCCATATATAATGTAGGAACTTGATTGCCTTTTTAATTGCCCAGACAGAATTCTCATGGATTGGCCATGAGAATTTTGGCTCGATTTCACCAGCTTTTATTGAAGCTGATAAAAAGAAGTATATACAATAAAAGTGAATTTTTAGACACAAATATCAAGGTTTATCAGGCCCCAAGCCCTTTCCCCAAGTCAGTCCCCAACTATGACTGTAAGCCAAGGTGAGCAGATACTGTTAAAAGAAAGGTCACCTCAGGCACACACACACAATAAAGCTGCATAACAGGCCTTCTAGGGGCCTCCTGCCTATTTACCAAGGCTGTGTTCCTTATAATATAGAAATCATGCTTTGTGTGTACAGAGTTAGGTGTAAAATATTCATTATGTCCAACGACTGGAGAAAACCTAAATGCTCAACAGTGGGAAGACAGGGAAGTATAAGTGAATTTTGAAACATTAAAAAGGATGCTACAGAAAATGAATTGATGGGGGAAGATTTTCATGATAAATTACTTACAAGATATGGCAGGGGGCATTTTATATATCTGTACTATTTCTTTTTAGTTTTAGATATGTTTAGTCTTGAAGGAACTATGTGTAGTTTATTTGGGAAGAGAAAGGAGATTCTACTCTAAGCCTTTTGGTATATTTGCATGGATTGGCTTATCAGGCTAGCTAACTGTAGAAGGCACAGACATTTTGGAGCAACGTGAATGAGGCAGAGAGTGAGAATGGCTCCACTTGGGAAGAGGAGGGAAAGGGCTTGGGGAACAAGCCTAGATCACATAGAAGCAGTGCTGCCTGGTTAATGGGGGAAAGTGCAGATGGAAAACTCAGTGGAGTAAATGAAGGCTTGGTGTGATGCACCAAACTCCAGACTTTGAGCCCTTCTTAGTTTGGTCTAAGTATGTGGGGTAGTAGGGTAATGTCAGGGCCTGGGCTCCAGCTGACATGAGGTGGGATAGGAGTGACCCTGTGATGTTTCTATTTTGGTGGTATTGTTTTGACCTCTATATTCTTTCTTTAACCTACTTGGTTCTGAGTGGGGAGACTTGACTGTCCCCTCTTGAGTATCTTAAAGCCCGGGAGTGATGCAACAAACATCAGCTAAAAGAAAACAAGTGGGTTGAGAGGGAGGGTGATAATGGCGACAACACATATACGGATCCTTTTCTCAAGTAGCAGTTCACTGCCCTAAATGTACTGCCCCAGGTAGAAGGTGGGTTAGGATTCAGAGCCTAACATCAAAGATAGGGTACTTTGTTTCAACAGGTTAAAAAGAAACTCATGGTGTCACTGCAACTATATCTGAAAGGTGTTGGCAGCTTCAAAGGGATTCATTAAGAGATTTTCCCATTAAAATACTTGGAAGTTTACTAAACTGCATAAAGGTGCTTTTATAAAAGCAGGCCCAGGAGGCATTTTAATAAAGACCTCCAGTTAGATAACTGGACCAAGAGAGCTGTGTTAAAGGCTTGGAAGGGAGAGCAGTTGTAATACATCTTCAAGGGTGAAGTTCTTAACCCTTCTCACCTCGGCTTTCCCTTCTTTAAAATGGTGATAAGAATACCCAGCCTAAACTGGGTGCTGTGTGGAGTGCCTGTTGTCCCAGATACTCAGGAGGCTGAGGCAGGAGGATTGCTTGAGCCCGGGAGTCCAGCCTGGGCAACATAATGCAGACCTTTGCCCTAACAATAAACAAACAAACAAACAAATAAAATACTCAGCCTTACAGTGATGTTGAAAGGATTAAATACCATTTTTATTTATTTGTGAACAAAGTCTATTATTAAATTGTCACTAATTAATGTTAATTCTTTTATAGGTAATACAAAAGGTACTCAACATTACCATCTGAACCAAAATCTGTGGCACTTGGTTTAGAAAGATCCTAGGTTTTCTCTCAGTGACTCATACCTAAAAGACAAGTGATAGAAGAGGAAGGTTCAACTCAACCCACTCCTCAGGGATCAGAAGGATGAAAATGGTGAGATGTTCAAGGAAGGAGGTAGTCAGAAGGTCAGGATTTGAATAAGAATGGAAATATTTTCTCATCCCCATCATGTTCAAGTGATACTTGGTCTTAAGAAGTGAAACCTGTAAGGTCTGATAAAATTTTGGAGCTTTCTGAAAGAGTGCTCAAAAAGATAAGAAAGAAGAGAGGAGCCATTGTTGAAATGACATACACACACTGTAATAGTGAACCCTGGACAAAGAGATACACCATGATTACAATTTGGCTTCCAGTCCAGAGACCAGTTCAGCCAAATACTTTGTTCATGTTTTTTAAAACTCAGTGGCGAGTACATAAAAATGTCTGCAACCCCGAAGAGGTTGTTAAATTCTTTCTTAAGAACAAGACAGAAAGGAGAAGTGATTTACTGGAGTAGGTTGCTGGGTTTTTTATTTTTATTTTTGCTCTTCTAATTCCCAAGCCCACAGCAGCCTGTCTAGTTGAATCTTGATTTGTTTTTGTCTTATATGAATGTGAACATCCATCCTCCCAGCAGAGATGGTAAATAGCTGTACACATCTCTGTCATGAAGTAGTTCATAAATAACCATCATTTATGGGGCTGGTGGGAGGGCAACTTTTGGGCTTACAGAACTACCTGCAGAAACATTGTTCTGTGAAGTTTTTTTGTAACTAAAGGAGAGAAAACATTGATTTTTGTTGTGGTTGCTTAAAAGTATTATTTTAAAGTAATACATATGTGCAGTAAAAAAAAAGAAGTTGCTATGTCATAGAGTGGCATTAAATGAAAAGACTGTGTCCTGTGTGGTATCCACTTCTCTGCCGCAGTGGTATCCACTTATGGATTATAAGTTTTAGGTTACACAAATCATGCATGAACATGATTGTAAAGATTTCAAACCATACAGCATACAGATAAGCTTGAGTCCCTCTTGACTATCACCCCAATTACATTGCCCTTCTCAGAGGTAACCACCATTGTTAACACTGGTTGGTTTACTCCCAGATCTCTATGATCTTTATAAGTATGCATGTTTTGGTTTTTATTTTACAGAAATGGTACACCACATTTGTTATCTAGCTTCTTGCTTTTTTGACTTAACAATATGTTTTGAACATCTTTCCATGTCAGTAAATATATCTTCATTTTGCTTCTTTAAACTGCTGTACACTATGAATGTGGGATAATTTATTTATGTACAATAAACATTTAGATACTTCCAATTCTTTGTTATTACAACATGGAGCTGCAATGAACATCATTGTCCCTACTTTTTGGTATATATGTGGAAGTTTTTCTCTGAAATAGATAAAAAGTATCAATTTTCAGTTTGTAATCCTGGCTATTCAGGAGGCTGAGGTGGGAGGATCACTTGAATCCAGGAGTCGGAGGTTGCAGTGAGCCGAGATGGCGCCACTGCACTCCAGCCTGGCGACAAAGTGAGACTCCATCCCCTCCCCCACAAAAGTATCAATTTTCAGCTATTTGTATTTTTAGTTTTGTGGTTTTTGTTTGTTTGTTTTTTGAGACAGGGTCTCATTCTGTTGCCCAGGCTGGAGTGCAGTGGCGCAATCTCAGCTCAACCTCTGTCTCCCAGGCTCAAGTGATTCTCCTGCCTCAGCCTCCCAGATAGCTCGGACTATAGGCATGTGCCACCATGCCCAGCTAACTTTTTTGTATTTTTGGTAGAGACAAGGTTTCGCCATGTTGGCCAGACTGGTCTCGAATTCCTGACCTCAAGTGATCTGCCTGCCTTGGGCTCCCAAAGTCCTGGGATTACAGGTGTAAGCCACCACAGCTGGCCTATTTTTAGTTCTTTTGTTGGCTAGTTATCATGATCATTTAGAACAATATGCCATTTATTTATTTCTTGATTTACCAAATATAGATCTTATCAATTGACTTCTTACTATGAAAGATGAGGAATTTAGCCATATATATGATGTTTCACTCCCAAGTTTTATTAATTATATTTTTATTATTGGCTCTTCTATTGATCACCTTTACAACTTTGTAGAAGACACTTAAGTGTCTAGTTCTTATACAGTCAACTTTAGACAATATCTTTTCATTCTCTGTGATTAACAATGAAGATATTAACATTTCTACTTCATCTGCTCTTCTCTTCTCTCAACCTGGATCAGTTATAGTACTACTTTTCCTCTGTCCAGGTGTATAAATTTTCCATTCTATTCTATAATTATTTCATTACTTCTTATACAACTCTGCCTTCATCTTTTATGTGATTTTGGGGCTACCAAATGCGCTGCTTTTACCTGTAAATTAAATCTTAATCACTCTCTCTTTTCCAGAAAGTCATCAAATTCACTGGTATATTAATGGATTCTCCCTTCTATTCTTTTTTGTCTATCTTTAATATTGTTTCAGTAAGAATTTGGATGGCGGGATTGTAAATGCATGAGTCCAGACGTCCATCTTGAACCACACAAAGCAGGAATTTTTAAAAGATCCTCTTTAGTATCACTGTTTCTTTTAAGACATTTTCAACATTTCATGGCAGCCAGTTTAAGCAAACAAGGCAATTCGTAGTTTTTAATTAGCTAGAGACAAGTGAAAGTGATCTATAAAAACCACCGAAGCAAATCTTAAAACCCAGCAAAAATGGTGTTCATCACCGATTCTGTTACAAGACACCTAGTTTAAAAACTTACCTCTAACTCTTATCTGTCATCCTGGATAACAAGGGGAGGGACTGGGGGAAACCCCAGTGATCATAACGGAGCTAGGAAGATACGTTGTTTAATGGCGCATGCTGTACTGGGGCTGCCTCCGAGAGCTGGCACTGCTCACAGTCCAGGGAAAGGCAGTGATTCCGAATTTGGAATCCAGGAATTCTGACACTTCAGAGCTGCATGAGTTTTCGCTACTTAATTTCTTAAGTTTCAGCTTCCTTATCTATAAAGTAGGAGTAATAATAGTGTCCACCTCGTAGGGTTGTTACGTGTATTAAACAAAAATACACGTAAAGCATTTGGTTCAATGCCGACACATACTAAGCATTCAATAAACGTTAGTTGTTTTTATAATGGACCTTGCATTCTGAATATCACAGTCCTTTATGGAATTCCAGAAGGAAACAATATGATCCCGACCCTCCATGGAGCTCCTAGTCTAAGACGCAGATGCGGCCAATATTTTCACTCATGGCAAGAGTTTAATGGATATCTGTTGGGTAAGGAATTGGAAAACCCACTGGGCCAGATGGAAGAGATAGCTCTTCCTTTCAGCGAATACTCAGTCTCAGGGAATTTCTATTTCTTAGGGAATATGTGAGAAATAAGACATATATTATATAAACAAATATGGAGTACATTTAATCACAGTTCACTCATATAATTCTTTCCACCAATATTTGTTACTCTTTTCTATGTGAAGAAATTATGTTAGAAAATGTAACAAGATATGCTTCCTGCCTTCAAAGGGATTAAAGTCTAGTAGATAAGATTTATACACAGAGCTAAATACATCAGTGTGAGGACATTACTGATTAACTGGGGTAAGGCAATTTTCCAATTTTCCACCTCATTCCCATGTCCGAGTCCTCCCTCCCCTCTTTGGTCACCAGCTATCTCTTATGATGTGTCTGTAGCAATGTTTATTTCTGAGGTCATAAAAAATTCATGTGACCTGTGTCTGAAAAAAAATGGGATAGGTACATAGCTTCCTACCTCCCTAGATAAATCCATGGGTTTAATCTCCTTGTAGGCCAATGAATTTCCCAGAGACTACACATTCATATTGACCTCCTAACCCTAACCATTCATCGATTTCTTTTCTATGTGATAGAAACCTTTCACTTCATTAGTTATCTTATTAATACATACCTATGGAGAAGTTGGGAAAAGTCTTCTGCTTGTACTTTTTCTCCACCATCACCTCAAAGTCAGTGTGTTATATTTCTGGAGGGAGAAAATGGTGTGAAGAAAAAAAAAGTGAAGCCAGACACACATGGGTCCAAATCCAGTCTATCCCTTACCATAGTAATGGAATTTTTAGCTGGCTATGAGGTTGCCTGGAGTAGAACAAGCCCTCCTTGTCTAGGTAAATAAATTCTGGTCAAAGAGATGTAGGTGGAAGCAGTAGTATGCTGGTAAATGTGCAGCTGGCTGTACACACACACACTGATCACACAGTGGTGAGATCATGACTCCTGCAGCCTTGACTTTCTGGCCTCAAGCGATCCTCCCACCTTAGCCTGCTCGGTAGCTGGGACTACAGGTGAGTGCCACCGTGCCCGGCTAATTTTTACAAAATTTGTGTAGAGACAAGGTCTTGCTTTGTTGCCCAGCCTTGTCTTGAACTCCTGGGGTCAAGCAATTCTCTCTTCTCGACCTCTCAAAGTGCTAGGATTATAGGCATGAGCCACCATGTACTGCCCAGAAGGGTTTGATTAATTTTTGCTGAACTCTTACATCTGTATGCAACCTATGCAATTCCACCATGGCTTGACAAATGGAGTTGCATTCCAATTCACTAAGTCTTTCCCTAATAGTTGTATTGTTATTAAACCCAAGATGTGATCTACTATTAAACTATTTTTCACCCTTGTACAAATTATATTCATTAAATGGAAATCTCAGCTTCAGCACTATATATCAGAACTTCACTTATTTATCAGTGAGGGAAGTGATTTCTCTGCTGAATTGAATAACAATTTCTAAATACTGGAATAATATTTCCTTAATGTTTTATTCTATTCATAATGTAATCGTTACAGACACACCATGCTTTTAAGTTGAATCTACATTTTTAACATTTTTCTCTATCATGTTCTTAAGTTTAGACCATCAATAAAGTAGTAAATCAAACCATGACCTGCAGCAGTTGCTGATTTCTACGGTGCAAATACTCCCATCATGTCTGTGTTCAAACTGCCAGGAGGTCACTGAACACAGAGTTGGGAAGAAATATGCAGTGTTTCTACCATATGAATGCAATAGATCTTTTGTATCTTTATGGTTATTTGGAATAATTCTCTGAATTGTCTATTCATATTTTCTTATCATTTTTCAATTAGGTTGTTTCTTTTTCTCTCACTTGTAAGAACTCTTTGTATATTATCAGTCATATGTATCATTTGTCAAAAGAATGTAAACTCCATGAATGCAGGGATGTTGTTTGCTTTATTTAGCACTGAAATCCCATAGCACCTATCACATAAAAGTTATTCAAGCAAATATTTGTTAACTGAATAAATGTGTTGCAAATATTTCCCCAGATAATCACTTGTCTTTTTATTTTTATGCTTATGTTTTTTGCTATACAAAAATGTTAAATTGTATGTTGTCAAATATGTCTGCCTTTTTCATTTATTGCATCTGAGTTTTCTGTCCTATTTAAAAATGTTTCTCTCATCTCAAGGTTGATTATTCTCCTAAATTTTCTAAAAATTTTATTTACTTTTTTGGTACATTCAAATCTGGAATCCATCTGGAATTTATTTTGGTATACGACATGGATTTCTTCCAGATGGCTGGCCCATTGTGCCACTTCTGTAAATAAATTACTTTTCTCCACTAAACTAAAATTCTACCTTTATGGTACATTAAGTTTCCATGTATACTGGACTCTATTTATGGTTCTTTACTTTGTTCTCTTATATATTTGCTTACTTCTGGACCTTTGTGGTACTCTTTTGATGCACTGACTTTATGGTAATTGTAATATAATAACATGCTGCAAATTGTAGTATTTGCCATATATTATTCTGAGGAATTTACATTAAATCCTCACACAAACTCTATGAGGTAGGCACTATAAATATCCCCATTTTACTGATAATGAAATTAAGGGACAGAGAGGTTAACAAACATGCCCAGCATCATACCACCATTAACAAGCAAAGCCTTAGTTTAATCCATGCATTGTAGTTCCAGAATCCATGTTCTTAACCGTTATGCCAAAGTGCTTCCCTGTACAACATGTGACCCTTTACTTATCTTTTTATTTTATTTTTTTTAATTTTAATTTTAATTTTTTTGAGGCAGGGTCTGGCTCTGTCACCCAGGCTGGAATGCAGTGGCATGAACACAGCTCATTGCAGCTTTGACTTCCTGGGCTTAAGCAATCCTCCCACTTCAGCCTCTCATGTAGCTGGGACCACAGATGCATGCCACCATGCCTGGATAATTTTTATTTTATTTTTACTTATTTTGTAATTTTGAAAATGGATGGGCTCTCGCTGTGTTGACCAGGCTGGTCTTGAACTCCTGGCCTCAAGTGATCCTCCCATCTCCGCCTCCCAAAGTGCAGGATTACAGGTGTGAGCCATCATGCCTGCCCTAATTTTTAAATTTTTTTGTAGAGATAAGGTCTCACTTTGTTGCTCAGCCTGGTCTTGAACTCCTGGGCTCAAGCGATCCTCCTGTCTTGGTCTCCCAAAGTGTTGGAATTACAGGCCTGAATCACTGTGCCCAGCCTTGTCTTTATAAAAGATACATATTTTTTTACCTGTTCTTGGTACTTATTCTTACATGTTCTTCTTTAAAATAATTTTGTCAGTTCAAAAATTAAAAAAACTCTCTATTGGAATTCTGATTAGAATTGCATTAACTTTACGTATTAATTTTGAGAGGCACATATTTTTATAAATTAGGTTTTCCATTTAGGTACATGATAAACTTTTCTGTATGTTCAAGTCTTATTTTATGTATTCTTCATTAAGATTTTATAGTGTCTATTATACAGGTCCTATACCTAATAACATTTTATCAAAATATTTTTTAAGTTCTGTCACTGCGAATGAAATTTTTCCCCACTGTTAAAAGTATAGAAGAAAACTTATCAATTTTTTGTTCATGTGTGTGTAATGCGTGTATGTGTATACATAGTGCTCACTCATCAAATTCTTTCATTAATTTTATAGTGTTTTACATTTTATCACTTAAGTTTTCTAGGTACACAATTACATCCCTTGCAGTCGAAATAATACTGTTCTCTGCCTATCTTTTCCTTCCTTCCTTCTCTCCTTCCTTCCAACTTTTCATGTGAGAATATAATCCCAGGTTGCCATATCATTCAGTCTTTTAAAAGGAACTAGATAGGCTCTTAGGAGGATCTGGAAAAAAAATAATAAAAGGAATTAAAAACTTGATTTTAATATTAGATCTTCTAATTTAAATATTGTTTTGAATTTTGAAAAGTACTTTTCAGGTCAAACAACAAAAGGCTAGAAGATGCCAGTTTTTTTTTAATTTTATTTTTATTGAGATATTGTCCTGTATTTTAAAATATTTGCAGTAACTATATATTTTTTTACACTCTATGCTATTAGCTATGACCTTCAAAATATTGAGTTTTAATGGTGATAGCATTACTATTTGGTTTTGCTTTTAATAGCAATGGCTTAGTAAATTCACTTTTTAGCATGATTATTGCTATTAATTTTTGGTAATAGGGCTTATCATAATTAAGTAGTTTTCCTTAAGTCTTTATTAGAAATAGATGTTGATATTTTTCTCTTTTACTTGTTAATAACATTAATTATATTGATACATTTGCTACACTTAACTCAGTCTTGAATTCTTGGAATAAACCTAACACACCATGGTGTATTATATTTTTTGATATACTAATAAATTTAATTTTTCATATTTAATTTAGATTTTAAAAATCTTCCTCATAAGTAAGATTGGTCTATTACGGTCATTTGGGGGAGGAGTTCTATTTATATGAGGTTTAAGTATTAAAGTTATGTTAGCTTCATAAAATAATGACTTTTACATATTTTTAATTTGTCACCACTAGACCAGCCCTACAAGAAATGCTAAAAGAAGTTCTAAATATTGAAACAAAAGTTTGAGATGCATCAGTATAAAAACCCTTGAAAGCATAAAACTCACAGGGCTTATAAAACAGTAATACAATGAAGAAAATAAAGCAACCAGGTAACAACATGATGACTGGAACAGTACTTAACATATCAATATGAATGCTGAATGTAAATGTTTCTACATGCCCCATTTAAAAGATACAGATTGGCAGAATGAATTAAAAAAAGACACAAACCAAATATCTGCTGTCTTCAAGAGACCCACCCAATGTGTAAAGATTCTTATAGGCTCAAGGTAAATGGAAAAAATATTCCATGCAAATGGAAACCAAAGGCAAGCAGGAATAGCTATTCTTATATCAGATAAAACAGACTTTAAAGCGATAATGGTAAAACAAAAAAGAGAGAACGATAAGGTCTTTATTTAATGATAAAGGGATCAATACAACAAGAAAATATAACAATCCTAAATATATATGCACCTAAGTCTGGAGATCCTAGATTCATAAAACAATTACTACTAGACCTAAGAAGAGAGATAGACAGAAACACAACAGTAGTGGGAGACTTCAACACTCCACTGACAGCACTAGACAGTCATTGAGGGAGAAAGTCAACAAAGAAACACTGGGTTTAAACTGGACTACAGAAGAAATAAACTTAACAGCCTTTTACAAAACATTCTACTGACAAACTGCAGAATATACATTTTTCTCATTAGCACATGGAACATTTTCCAAGATGGACCATATGATAGGCCACAAAACAAGTCTCAATAAATTTTAAAACTGAAATCATATCAAGTCTCTTCTCAGACCACAATGGAATTAAACTAGAAATCAATTCCAAGAAAAACCCTACAAACTTTACAAATACATGGAAATTAAACAATTTGCTCCTGCATGATCTTTGGTTAGACAATGAAATCAAGATGGAGATTAAAATAATTTTCAAAATGAACAACAGTGAGACAAATTATCAAAACCTCTGGGATATAGCAAAAGCAGTGCTAAGAGGAAAGTTTATTGCACTAAATGCCTGTGCCAAAAAGACAGAAAGATCACAGATTGACAAACATAACATCACACATCAAGGAACTAGAGAAACAAGAACAAACCAAACCCAGAGCTAGCAAAAGAAAAGAAATAACAAAGATCAGAGTAGAACTAAATGAAATTGAAACAAAAAATATATAAAGGATCAATGAAGCAAAGAGTTGGTTCTCTGAAAATAAAAACAAAATGGATAGACCACTGGCTAGATTAACCAAATAAAGAACAGAGAAGATTCAAATACATTCAATCAGAAATTAAAATGGAGACATTACAACTGACACCACAGAAATACAAAGATCATTTGAGACTACTGTGAACACCTCTATGCACACCGACTAGAAAATCTAGAGGAAATGAATAAATTCTTGGAAACATACAACTCTTCAAGCTTGAATCTGGTATGAGATCATTTAAATAGCATTGGAATAACTGATTATTTAAAAGTTAGCTATAACTTAATTGTAAGACTGTTAGAACCTACTGACTTAAAAAACATAGACCCTTAATTACCTTTAAAACTTTAAAAAAGCATAATTGGTTTATATGAATATCCTGTTTCTTCTTGGGACAATTTATATTTTTATAACCAGTACGTTGAACAAAAACTCCTGAGTGAAATTTTGCTTTTCAGCTGTCCCTTTAATCCTGCCCAGTGGGGTAGTCTTGGATAGGTCTAACTTAGGCAGGTCTTAGAAAACAGAAAGTTCAAAATCACCCAGAGTCACAAAAACAATCCCAATTGTTTAATTACACGAGTTCAAAACACTAATTAACACTTAGTCCTCATTAAGAGGCATGACTTTTCCCCTGCTTTTCCATCTGGGGTAGGCAGTAAGTAGAGAATGTGCTCAGCTTTCTTTGGTTGCTGTAGTTGCTGCTGCCACTTTGTTCTTTTGTTCTTTTTTTTTTTTTTTCAGGGGGAAAATACATAACTTTATTTTAACATAATAATTAAATTCCTGCACAGAATAGGGACACTATGGGATTTGTTTTTCCATTTAATAAATACAAATGAATAAAAATAGTTTGTTTTGTAAAGAGAATGCTTCTCCTCTCTCTCCATGTCACATAGAAGCCTCCAGGCAATTACCTGCCCCTCTGGGGCCTATGATCACAGCCCCTGTATATTCACAATAACCACTTTTCTTTACTCTGTGGGCTACATCTCATTTGCCTGCAAATATTACTTAAGTACAATAACTCTCCTTTCCACATCTTCCAAATACAAGTTCTTGCACTGCATTTCAAATTTTCAGGGCTGGGCACGGTGGCTCACACCTGTAATCACAGCACTTTGGGAGGCTGAGGCGGGCAGATCACCTGAGGTCAGGAGTTCAAGACCAGCCTGGCCAACATGGTGAAACTCTGTCTCTACTAAAACTATAAAACTTAACGGAGTATGGTGGTGCTCGCCTGTAATCCCAGCTACTCAGGAGGCTGAGGCAGGAGAATCGCTTGAACCCGGGAGGTGGAGGTTGCAGTGAGCCAAGATCATGCCACTGTACTCCAGCCTGGTGACATAGTGAGACTCTGTCTCAAAACAAACAAAATAAAACAAAAAACCCACAAATTTTCAGTGATTACCTTCTCAGAAGGAAAGAATCCGGCATCCACAGAAGCCCAACATGGATTTCCTTCAACCAGTAACTGTCAACCATGACATTATGTGTGAGGTCTCAGTCAAACAGACTACAGTCCACTGGATCTATTCTGAAAGAGAAGAAAAGGATCATGTAAAATCTATTGTATGCTTCATAAACCATCCCTTATTTGAAAAATAGAAATTCCTATTTAAATTTAACCTGTTTGAAATAGGCCAAATATTTGATTCTGCATGCAATAGATCTGTTGCTGCTTAGAATGTGACTTCCTGACCCTGTGCTGCTCAACTGTCCATGTTAGAGAACATTAGAATCACATCAAAATCATAAGTCACAAAAAAGTGGTCTGTCTCCAGCCTGGGGCCAGGGGACCCCACATGCCTACCTCCACAAGCCCACTCACGTTTGGGGCAAGGCACTCCTCTGTGCTCTGAGCTAAGTAATGGCAGAGTCCCTCTGTGAGTTTTGAAGAATGATTTTGTGCCAATAGTTAAACTTCCGGTGCAACAACAAAAAATGTACAAAATGCTAGAGCTTCTAGTTTTTAGATTGGAAATGAAAAACTCCTGTAGATCCAGAAGAAACTTTTACTGAAACCTTAAAGATCTCACTTGCACCTGCTGTAGTAAAGCACTAGTAACTAAGACACAAATGTAAATTTTTGATAAATGTGATCAGGAAAATACTACCAGTCTTTGTGACCAGCAATAAATTTCTTTTCTATATACCCCATTTCTTATTAATCCACATCAAATAAAAAGGCATTTCCTGAAAGTATTTCTAAGTGTGATGGTTTGTAATACAAAACAAATGAAAAAGATGTAACTAGATTATAAGAAAAACATTTGCTTGTAAAATATGAAATAAGAAAGGGGCCCAGCACAGTGGCTCACACCTGTAATCCCAGCACTTTGGGAGGCCGAGGCAGGCAGATCACCTGAGGTCAGGAGTTCAAAACCAGCCTGGTCAACATGGTGAAACCCCATCTCTACTAAAAATACAAAAAAAAAAAAAAAAAAAATTAGCCAGGTGTGGTGGCAGGCGACTGTTATCCCAGCTACTCAGGAGGCTGAGGCAGGAGAATCACTTGAACCTGATGGTTCAAGGTGGAAGTTGCAGTGAGCCTAAATGGCACCATTGCACTCCAGCCTCGGTGACAGAGTGAGACTCCGTCTCCAAAAACAAAACAAAACAAAACAAAACAAAACAAATAAACAAACAAAACAAAGTAATAAAAAGGAAGCGATGGATTCCTCATGCGTGCACAGAGGGAACTAGGAGGGACCTACAAAGAGCACCCCAGCCCTTTCCCTGTGATGTAGCTACAAGGTCTCATTTCTTCGGAGGGAACATGGTTGGTATTCCATTATCTTCTGGAAGCCTGGCAGGTACAACCCCTCAACACTCCAGGCAGGAAGAGAATTCACAAGAAGTCATGAATTGCTGGGTTTGCTGGTGCTTCAGCTGGGAGAGGTAGTGCTAATAGCTTTGAAGGTCTACCTGAACCACCTTGTGAGGAATGCTGTAAAATTGCAGTAAGCTGTCAGTATTTTACATAAGCTGCTTTGTTCTTGCTCTTGTTCTTGTTGTCTTCTTCCTCTCTCCTCCTCCTGCTCTTCTTCGTCTTCTTCTTAACATTTTTTATTGTAAAATAAAACACAAATATGGAAATTTGCATAAAATAAACGTATTAATTAATGAATTATTTGTAAGACAAACACCTTGAAACAATCACCCAAGTCAGGAAGTAGGACTTTGTCGGCCATCCCAGAAGCCTCATCCATGTGTCTCATTCCTGTCACACCTCTCTCTCCCTGCAACCACCATCCTGACTTTCAGAGTAATCATTTTCTTGTATTTTTCATAGTTTCATCACCTATGGTGCATCCCTAGACATGATAGATGAGTCTTGTCTATTTAACATTTTTTGCACGCTTTAAAAGTAATTTTTAAACTGTAGTTCCTCCTCCATGTCTTTCTTTTTCTTACAATTTGTCTTTTAAACACCCAAGATGTTTCATTTGTAGCATTTCCCAAGGTCTGGATGTTGCTGATTGCAAAGTCATGTGCAGGTCAATATATTCCTCTGGTCACTGTATTTTCTGAAAATTGGCAACTGTATTCATATATTTGTGGTTTCTATATCAACATTCCAGGTGGTGGCATTTTCTTTCACCAAGTGACACACAGTGGCAGGTTTTTTTTTTCTGTTGTGGTATTAGCAGTGTCAATGACCAATGTTTGTGTCTATTAATTCAGTGTGGGTTTGAAAATGGTGATATTCTAATTCTACCATTTTGTTATTTTGTTTTCATTGTCACCTGCAATACTTTATGAAAAAATGCTTCCCATAACTACTTTTTGGTTATCCAGTGGTAAAAATTTATATAGGTAAGGCAGAATAAATGCTTGATTCTTTCTCTTTTATTTATTAGCTTTCAAGATAATGAATTAGTTTCCTATAATTCTCTGAAGGTTATCAATTTTTGGGTTCTTCAAATTTTGGGGAATTTTTGGGTTATCAAGTTTGGGGGAAAATGGGTTTTTCCCATTTTTTAAAAGTTGTGGTAAAATACACATAACATACAATGTACCATTAGTGACATTTAGTACATTCACAATGTTGTGCAACCATCACCACTGTATAGTTCGGAACATTCGTTTATCGTCCCAAGAGGGACCTCCTGTGAACAAAAGTTTTGTGCAAAGGAATTTGGAAGAAAGAGACTTTATTCCAATGAACCGTTTGCAAACCAGGGAGACACAGCCTTCAGTGTAAAGCAAAGGTGCATTCCAGAGAACAAAGAGAGGGTTTGGGTATTATGGCAAAAGTTCCTTCCCAGGTTCTCACTCAGATTCCTTTATTTAATTGAAAGATTCAAACTTGCTTCATTCTGATTGGTTGATGAGCTGAGTTCTGATTGGTAGATAAAGCTGAACCCTGGTTGGCTGAGGCAGGTGAGTTCTGATTGGTTGATTTAGGTAAGCTCTGAAAGTCCTGAAATATAAAAGGTATGAGACTAAGTGGAACTCAAGAGTACTTGTGTAACCTTTGGTCAGCAAATGGCCACTTGGCTCTGTTTTAAATATAGGCCCAGTTAGTTACTCAGGATCCATCTTGAAGGATTGGCTTTTTCAGGTTCACCTTTGTTCAAAACCCCTGATCCTTAAGCAGTCATTTCCCTTTCCTCCTGGCCCCTAGACAGTGGCAACCACTCATCTGCTTTCTGTCTATATGCATTTACATACTCTGGATATTTTATACAAATCACATAATATATGGCCTTTAGTGTCTGGCTTGATCAATTAGTTTTTTAAAAATATTATAAATTTGTGAATTTAGACGTATTTAATGGATTTCAATCAATTACAGTTATTCTCTTTTGAAGCTCCAATTTTCTTATGGTTGGTCAGCATAAGTCTCTTCAAGGTGGCTTCTGGATCCTTTCCATGTGATCATACTATTCCTTGGCAAATGGCATTACAGGATATTCTAGGCTTATCTTGCATATTTGTTGCTGCAGACTCGTAATCAGCCATTTCTCTAAGAAACAGGTTTCTTTTAGTGAGTACATTTTGGGTACTAGATTAGCTCATTGCTATAGGATTCGTTATTGTTTTCAGTTATTGTTTTCAGTGGACAAAGTTAGATGGTATCTATGTCTAAATCTATATTTTCTAAGATACAATACTCCATGAGTTTATAGTGATATTTCCAATTCAAATTCAGGTCTACAGGTTTTTACTTACCCTCTTTGATGTTATAATTGTATCTATTGATTTCCACACTAAGAATCCTGCTTCTCAAGGTCACAGGGGATAATAGAATATCCCATGATTACTGATTTGTTTTATCCCATGTATCACACATACAATCTCAGTACAACAATATTTAGTGAGAACAATTAAAATGTTTTGTTTTACATTGTGTAATCCCTATTCCCCCTCATTTTTTTACAATTGTACTATATCTACATTGCTTAAGCATATAAGCATTACATACTATACCTGCTTCCTTATAACTCTCATTTAGTCTTAATTCCATAGATAATTATATATTGTATATTTAATGTTTACCAAAAGTCCTAATGTTGATATCTCTCCAGTCATTTTGTTTGTCTAAAGTTCATTCTCTAGCAGATTTTTGGGGAAGGGCTCATGGGTACAATATTCCCTGAATTGTTGCTTGTCAAAAATATTTTATCTATGTCTTTTGTACTTGAAAGTCTGTTTTTCTGAATATAAAATACTTGGCTTAAATTTTCTGTTTTTGAGTATCTTAAATATGTTACATCACTTTTTTCTGCTGTTGAAAGTTTTGATGTTAATCTGATTTTCCTTACCTAATAGGCCACTTGCTGTTTTTGCCCGAATAACGAAAGGATGTTTTCTTTCTTTCCTTTCTTTTTTCTTTTCTTTCTTTCTTTTTCTTTCTTTCTTTCTTTCTTTCTTTCTTTCTTTCTTTCTTTCTTTCTTTCTTTCTTTCTTTCCTTCTTTCCTTCCTTCCTTCTTTCTTTCTTTCTTTTTCTTTCTCTTTCTTTCTTTCCTGCCTGCCTGCCTTCCTTTCTTTCCTTTCCTTCCTTCCTTTCTTTCTCTCTTTCTTTCCTTCCTTCCTTTCTTTCCTTTCTTTTTCTTCTTTCTTCTTTCTTTCCTTCCTTTCTTTTTCTCTCTCCCTTCCCTCCTTCCTTCCTTTCTTTTCTTTTCTTTCTTTCTTTCTTTTTTCTTTCTTTTTCTTTCTTTCCTTCCTTTCCTTTCTTTCTTTTTCTTTTCTTTCCTTTCTTTCCTTCCTTTCTTTCTCTCTTTCTTTTCTTCTTTCTTTCCTTCCTTCCTCCTTTCCTTTCCTCTTTTTCTTTCTTTCTTTTTTTCGTTCTTCTTTCTTTCCTTCCTTCCTTCCTTCCTTCTTTCTTTATCATTCTAGAATATATCTTGGTGTTGGTTGTTCTGGGTTGATATTCTCAGGAACAGATGAGTCCTGTAGTTTCAAATCTTTCTGCGCTTCAGGAAAGTTTTTTTCGATTAGATTTTTTAATAGTTGTTCTGCTCCCTTGCTTTGGTTTTCTTCCCCAGGATTTTTATTTTCTGTACGTAAAATCTTCTTTGCCTATCTTTTTCTTTTTTTTTTTTTCTTTTTGAGACAGGTTCTCACTTTGCATCCAGGCTGAAGTGCAGTGGCATGATCACTGCTCACTGCAGCCTTGACCTCCTCAGCTCAAGCAATCCTCCCACCTCAGCCTCCCAAGAAGCTGGCTGGACTACAGGCACACACCACCATGCCCAGCTAATTAGATATATATATTTTTTTTTTGTAGAGAAGGTGTCTCATTATGTTGCCCAGGCTGGTTTTAAACTCTTGAGCTCGAAGCGATCCTCCTGCCTTGGCCTCCCAAAGTGCTGGGATTATAGGCATGAGCCACTGCTCCCAGCCTCTTGTCTATCTTCAATATGTGTTACTTTCTCTCAAATCCTTTTTAAAGTTTCTTCATTTATCATTCATCTTTAAAAATTAGAAAAAGTTCCTTTTCTTTACCTTCTATTTCCTTGGAAACCTAATGTATTGTTTTTATTAGTTCTAGGTTAGTGTTTACTTTTGAAATTTTTTTCTTTCATTTCTAATTATTTCCTGAGATCTGTTACCTCCTGTGTGATTCTTTTCTATGTTTTATTTATGTTGTTTCTTCAAATATTGTATTCTTTTCTTTATGTCCTTTAGCTCATTTTGAAATAGTTTCAACAGTTTTGATCTGTTCTGTGAGCATGACCGAGTGCTTTCATTGTGGATAGCAGTGGATCTTGAAGTGTGGTTCAAGACCCTTTCAGATGCTCTGTGAGGTAAAAACTATTTTCATAACTTTACTAAGATGTTATTTCTTTCTTTCACTGTGTTGACATTTGCAATGATAGCTCAAAGCAAGGAGAGAGAAAATTGCTGTGTTTTATCACGAATAAAGATTGTGGCATCAAAATGTACTACTAGTCATTTTACATACAGTTTTTTTTGAAAGCCAGTTTCACTTAAGAATGTCCTTGATGAAACAGTAAAAGTTAACAATTTTATTAAATTTCGATCGTTTAGTACACATCTTTTTAATGTTCTGTGTGACAAAATGGGAAGTACACATAAAACACTTGCTTCATACTAACATGTGAGGTTGTTTCAGAAAAAGTATTGTAACTGCTTAAATTGTTAGCTGAACTAGCCACTTTAAAAAAAAAAATGGAATACCACCTTTACTTGAAAGAATGACTATCAGATAAACTCTGGTTACTCAGAGTTGGGGCATTTGGTAGACATAGTTTGAAAATGACTAATTGAGCCTGAGACTTCAAGGGAAACCACTGATAGTATTTGTTGCCAATAATAAATTTTGAGCTTTCAAGTAAAAATTAGAATTTTGGAAAATGTGTATTTGGCACTGTGAGCTTAACAGTTAGTTAATACTTAAAGACTTTTCTGGTGAGATTGGTGGTAGCATTTACAGTGTGACTTTTTGCTATTGGAGAATGAAATGTTTCCACATTTGGAAGATCTACATAATTCAGTGAACCAATATTCTCCAAGTAATCAACACATTGTTAAAAAGTCATGCAAAAGGTAAAAAATACATTTAAAGATAAACCAATTAATTTTAATAAAATTAAGTTTGAAAAGTTATTTGACAGAATTTTGTATTCCATGTTGCAACTAACTTCAAGCATCTACCAGTTGTCAAGGTTTGGTATGATGTCAAAAAATATTGTAATCAGAGCACTTTGGGAGGCCGAGGCGGGCGGATCATGAGGTCAAGAGATCAACAACATGGTGAAACCTCGTCTCTAGTAAAAATACAAAAATTAGCTGGGTGTGGTGGCGCATGCCTGTAGTCCCAGCTACTTGAGAGGCTGAGACAGGAGAATCTCTTGAACCTGAGAGGCGGAGGTGGCAGTGAGCCAAGATCGCGCCACTGCACCCCAGCCTGGTGACAGAGCGAGACTCCGTCTCAAAAAAAAAAAAAGAAAATCACAATTATCTGAAAAGGCTGTTAAGATACTTCTTCCTTTTCCAAATATATATATCTGTAAAAGTTATATATTTCAGTGAAAACAGCATATCACAACAGGTGGAATGCAGAAACAGATGTAAAAATCCAGCTATTTTCTATTAAGCTCAATATTCAAAAGATTTGCATAAATGTAAAACAATGCTATTCTTCTTAAATTACCTTCTATTATTTTGAGAAATATAGGTTTCTTTCATAAAATATGTTACTAATGTTAACATATGATGGGTAAATTATAATTTTAAATGCAATAATAAATATTTTAAACATCACTCGATTTTAATTTTGAAGAGGGTAATAAATATCAGCAGATATAACCCATATATACAAAAGCTTTCTGGGTTGTCACAATTTTTTAAGAGTATGAAGCAACACTGAGAACAAATGTTTGCAAGCCACTGGATCATGGAGATGCTATCCTATTTCTTATTTTCTTTTATCATATAATATTATAACTTTGTGTGAAATTTGATCGCAATTCTTAATTTTTTTGGTAAGAAAGGTTTTTATTCTTTAATATAAAACTAATTATTCTGAACTTTTGCAAGAAAGTGTAATTGAGCATAACTTCTGTTGTTTTCATGTAGCATTAAAAATGATGGCAGCATGTTTTCTGAAATTTTAATAGAAAAATATTGATTTCTTCTATTTTCAAATATATAGCCATAGAGTTCAAATTAATATTCACTCACAATATATTCTCATAGTATCTATTTTCTTGTGTTTCTCTCTTCTATATTTTTTCCCTTAATTAGGTTTGAGGAACATTTGCCTATTAAGCTTGGTGACTTTATTTATACTTCCATAATTTTAGAAACATTTCAATAATTTTAACATTTGTCTTTATTAATTCATTTCTTTTACTTTCTTTTGGTTTCTTCATTGTTATTTTACTACTTTCTTAAAAGTGGAACTCTTTTACTTTTGGTACTCAGGCTATAAATTTTCCTTGGAGTAAAATTTTAGCTGTTCCCCATTGGTTTTCTTGTAAAATACTCTCCTTTTCATGATTTTCTATAAAATTTGTAATTTCAGTTTTAATTTCCTCTTCGGTCAAGAAAATTTCATATAAGAATTAATGGGATATGAAACAAAAGCCATACAGATAAGCAATTATACCACAAAGTGAATTTGACCCCCCAAATTTTAGATTATATCAAAGCAGTACAGTAATTCACTAAGAGGAAGGGATACATTTTGAATAGAATTAGTGAATACATTCTTGGATTGTTTGATAATTCAATTAATGAAGATCATAAAATCATATAACATAATGGAAAAGGATTTGTGTTACTTAGTGATTTGACATAAAATATTGGACAAAAAATAATTACGTAAAATCTATGTAAGTCTTACAATGAGAGCAATGATGACAAACTAGCTAATGAAGGTCATCAATTCAAAGAGAACTTAAAGTTAGTCACTGAACAAGGAAAATTGAAATGACCTGAAATCTTAGTTCATATATGAAAGAAACTTGATAGAGAGTTCCCCAAATTTAACAAAAATCCTACAAAGTTACATGACAATAGCAATATCACACTGTAATGTTGCAGGTAACTTTTCTAAACCATCATTAATAAAAAGCAAATTTTAATCAACCATGCTAGAAGAAAAACTAAAGTATCTATTTTTACTATGAAAAATAATATAAAATAATTGCCATATAAAGGTACAATCAAAGAATCTGCGGCAAAAATATTATAGAGGTATATCAATATTAATTGCCTATGTCAGGCAGTTAATAAAAATATTATTTTCTTTTACTATTTTAGTTTTCTGTATTTTCTAATGTTTGCAGAATGCATTAGCTTTATAAAATTTTAGTTTACTATCATTTCTCTTTTCATTCAAAATAAATATTCATGTTTATATCTAGTTTTGTATTTGGAATTTTACATGATGTTTCTTAAAGAATACCCCTTCTTTTCCCTTCCACACATTTATATGCTTTAGGCCTCATGAAGCTTGTCTGCCCAGACTTGGACTAATCCCAGTTTCTCCGCTTCTCATTCATAAACATACTACTTATACTAGCTTTTTTCTTGAGGGATAATGATGGTTGATTTCCATGTATTACTTGCGCTGGGTTTTCCAGAGGATGTGAAGCTGAAGATAATACCAATTTAGTTTTCTTACTATGCTCCCAAGCATTGTCTAAAAAAGATGAAATGCAAAATGGCTTTTGAACCACTTGGCAGCCATTTGGAAAACTAAAATGAAATTGGATCACTACCTTGCTCTTTGTATCTAATACATTCCAGGTGGATCAAAGATATAAACATAAAAAAATGAACTTACAAAATGCTAGCAAAAACATAGCAGAATTTCTATATAATAACAATGTGGGAAAAGGCTTTTTATGTTTGATACAAATCCCAGAGGCCATAAAAAAGATTGATAAATTTTAATGCAAAAAAATGAAAAAATTTTACTTGTCAAGAAATAATAAAGTTAAAAGACTAATAACAAGTTGAAAAAATGACTATAACACATATCCCATAGGGTTTATTTCCTTAATATAAAAATAACTCCAGGCCGGGTGCAGTGGCTCATGCCTGCAATTCCAGCACTTTGGGAGGCCAAGGCGGGCAGATCACCTGGGGTCAGGAGTTTGAGACCAGCCTGACCAACATGGAGAAACCCTGACTCAACCGAAAATACAAAATTAGCCGGACATGGTGGCACATGCCTGTAATCACAGCTACTTGGGAGGCCAAGGCAGGAGAATTGCTTGAACTCGGGAGGCGGAGGTTGTGGTGAGCTGAGTTCATGCCATTGCACTCCAGCCTGGGCAACAAGAGTGAAATTCCGTGTCAAAAAAAAAAAAAAAAGAATTCCAGCACATTAATAAGAAAAAGGACAAGCAGCCTAATAGAAAAATAGGCAAAAGAGATTAACAGATAGTTTACAGAAATGGAAATAAAGATAAATTGTAAACATAGGAAAACTTGTTCAATCACCCTTGTTATAAGAGAAATGCAAACTGGAACTGACAATCCGATTGAAGAAGCTCTCAAAGTTTGTAACACATTGTATAGGTGAGGATATTGGGAAGTAAGTACACTATTGGTATAAGTGTAAACTGATAAACTTCTGGAAAGGGCAGATTAAATTTGACACAACAACTTCATTTCTCAGAATTAATATTATAGGTACATTTGTAAATTGTTGCAAGTGGAAGGGCATTCACTGTAGCATTGTTTATAATAGCAAAATGTCAAAACAACCTCAATCTCTATCAAAAGGGGACTTGTTAAATACGTTATTGTATATCTACCAATGAAACATTTTGCAGTGATAAAAAAATAGAGTAACTCTATATATGCAGACATGAAATCTGGTATGGTTTGAATGTGTCTCCCCAAAAGCAGGTGTTGGAAACTTAATCCCTAATGCAACAGCGTTAGGAGGTAGGACATAATAGGAGGTGTTTACGCCATGAGGGCTCTAACCTCATCAATGAATTGATGGCAATTATAAAAGGGCTTGAGGCTTTGAGTTTGATCTGTGGCTATCTCTTTTTCATGAGTGCCCTCTTGCCTTTCTATCTTCTGCCATGCGGTGTGCTCTCTTGCCCTTCCATTTTCCACCAGGAAGGCTCTAGCCAGATGTGGACCCTTTAACCTCGGACTTCCCAGCCTCTAGAACTCTGAGTAATACACTTCTTTTCTTTATAAATTACCCAGACTGTGGTGTCTTGTTATAGCAAGACAAAATGAACGAAGACACCATCCTAAAGACACATTGTTAAAAATGCAATATTCAGGGTAGGACACTGACATTTAAATGGATAAATTCAAGGCTTAAACGTAGTGGTTGCCTCCAGCAGAGAACTAGGGAGTTGGGGGATGGGGGGCAGGTAATGAGGTGGGTAGGTGGGTGGGAAGACTTACTTTTCACTACATATCTTTCCGTACTTTTGAATATTCTTTCATGTACCTATATTACTTATCAAAATGATACAATTATTTATTAAAAATAAGAGCTACCCAGTAACTAGGCTAGTTCCTGGCCTAGACAATATATCCTGTGGGCATCTGAGCACTGTTTGTAGTTCTTTCCCTGAAAATACATATTTAGTACATGGAGAAAAAGCAAGGTAGCCCCAGGCTGAAATATAACATTATCCTCTGTAAAGAAGATCATCACTCCAACAGTGATCTGTGAATGATTGCTTAGGAGTTTCTTAGCTGTTGAAATACCAGTCATGGTCTAAGCTCAGGAGAACATAGAGAGCTTAGCATGTCTAAAGTGGAAGTCTATTCAGCTGTCCAATGTGGAGGAAGACTGAGCTGATAGATGGGAGCTGGGCAGTGTGTGATCTAGAAAAGGGAGTCAAGAATAGAATTTGACAGTATTCATCTAGTACTGACTGAGGGAGAGGATGCTGTCTGTAGTGTACAGTTATGTCTTTTAGTTTTCCTGTAAAATTAGTAACTGCCATTTCAGGGATCTTCGAGTAGTGGCTAAGAACATGGCCTTTAGAGACAAACAGATCTGGATTCAAATCCCAGTTTTTTTCTATCAGCTAGATGATTTTAGGCAAATGCTAATTCTCTGAGCTCCAGTTTATGTATTATTAAAATGTGGATAATAACCTCTACCTCAAATACTCTTGTGGATTTAAAAAAAACAACATAGAGAAAGTCTAACACAGTGTCCAGCATATAGTTGGTGCTCACTAAATAATAACTATTATTTTTTTTTACAGATGGCTTTTATCTTCTCTACCACTTAAGTGCCTAAAGATCAATTAATAATTGGAATGAATTAAATTGAATCAAACATTTAACATCTTGCTATTAGCAAGATAAACATAGCCTTCAGACAGGGTCTCCCAGATGAAGAGGGAAACTTAGACCTTTTTCTTTCTTTCTTTTGTTCCTTTATTTATTTATTTGGAGGCTTTTAGTATAAAAAATAAATGAAAAATTTCAAAACTGTGTTCCAAAAAATCGTGGTGTCTTTTAAATATTGTTTACATGAAACATAATAAGATATATTTGTGTTATTCACATGAAAATAGTATTTGAAATATGAACTGTATAGTGCACCACAGGTAGGACACAACATAGATGAAAGTTTCTTTTAGTCACTGTGTGCCTCTGGAACTGGATGAATGGTCTCCTTTGATGATAAAGTCAAATGTCTAAAGTTGAAGTTCTTCATGGAGATGAGAACCAGCCAGATGGCCATCTTGAATCCCCAGGCCCTGTTCTATGGAGCAAAGCAAAATAGAAAGGCAAACTCCTCTAATGGGCTACAAAACTTAGCATACACATTTTTCTCTTCCACTTGCTCAGCATTTCTAAGTTGCTAATGACAAAAGCCAGCATTTGTGTCTCATGTCTTCCTCTCGGCTGGTGTGACACAGTCTTTAATCTGGGCAGGCTGCCACTTGGGGGCCAGGATAATGCCCTTGTAATGTAGGGAGCACTCAATCCATTCACATTTCCCTGTATCATGGTGAGTTGCTTCATCCTAGTTAAAAATCAAGAAATGATACAGTTAAAAGACTCTTCAAGAACCAAGAAATAGCTCCTAAGTGGGGTCTTCAGTTGGATGCCAAAGAGAAATGGCTCATTTTCTCCTTGGTTGAGTGAATTTTTGCTGCTGACCTGTAAATTCTAAACTATTTGAAAGTTACTGGCTGGAAAATTAATGGAAACTGAGCTGGAAATTTTTTCTTTCTTACCCTTATGTGTGATGCCTTATTTAAAATAATTCAGACTCAAAGTGAATTTCTAGCAAATGGTGCTATGGCTGCTATTAAATTTATTGATGGCGAATACATCATCCTTGCTTTTTATGTATGATGTCGCTGATGTGGTGATTTTTTTAAAGCCTCATGGTAAGACTTTTTAAAAATTCACCTCTTCCATCTGCCCCATAGTGCTAAGTGAGTTCAGGTTAAGATGCCATTTAGCAAGTTAATTTACCATGTTGATGTTTTATGGTAAAGCTTTGGAAAACCATTAAAGAAACCACATTTATTTTTTATATATTGGGATGTTTTTTATGTGCTAAGATTTTATATAAATTTGTTATTTATCTTGATGAAAGCCAGATAAATAAATGCTCCTATTGTGCCTAATAACTCACCTCTTTGCTTTCACAAGGCCAGAGCAAGGCTGAAAGGAAATTCATCTCAAAGCTATTAAGAAAAGCCAGATAGAAGTAGAGCATAAAAATGAAATGAACGATGGTGAAAGGGCCAGACCCTCTTCCAGCCTGCTCTACATCATCCCAGCTACCCAGATGGAACAAAGATTTAGAGTTCCAAACAGAATTCAAGAATAGAAAGAAACAATGTGGGATGGTCTGAGAAAGGGATCAATCCATCCTGTGTTCATAGGAGACACAGGGAGAAAAAGAAATCATTTGGTGAAAAGTCTCAGCAGCCCAAAGCAGAAATAATATGACCACCCGCAAACTGCCACCATGGCCCCCATTTGAATACACCTCAAAAGCAGCCCTTGCTTCTATTACTGTCTTTATTCCCCATATGTGTGAGGAGATGAAACAAAGGAATGAAGAAACTACCTGGGTGCCTCCTCCTTCATACTTAGGGGAGGGTTTGGTCCCAATGTTCAAGTTTACTGAAGCCCCTGGTGGCCAGAATGCAAAGAACATGATAGGTGATACGGACTTTGAGAATTTTCTCTAATAACCTACGGTAGGTGAGCTTTCTTTTTTCTTTTTCTTTTTCTTTTTTTTTTTTTTTGTTTGAGACAGAGTCTCATTCTGTCACCCAGGTTGGAGTGCAGTGGAACAATCTCAGCTCACCCTAGCCTCCACCTCCCAGGTTCAAGCAATTCTCCTGCCCCAGCCTTCCAAGTAGCTGGAACTACCGGCAGGCACCATCATGCCATGCTAATTTTTGTATTTTTAGTAGAGACGAGGTTTTCCAGTGTCGGCCAGCCTGGTCTCAAGCTCCTGACCTCAAGTGATCCACCCGCTTTGGCCTCCCAAAATGCTGGGATTACTGGTGTGAGCCACCACATCCGGCCAACCTTTCTTTTTAAAGTCCCTGCAACTGCACAGTTCAGAGCACAATCTCACTCTCCTGTATCATGTGATTGAGTCTGCATATCTTATCTTTCCATCAAGTTGGACGTCATTCCAAATTCCTGAAGAATCCAGTTTTTAGTTCCCACCTACCTAATGCTATTCAGTCAGCTGTCATGTTCTTCTCATTTTTCTTGGTCCAAATCCTGTCTACCCCTCAAAGAGTAGCTAAAGCTATTTCCACTTTGAGAAACCTTTTGTAACAGCATAGGTCATTCATAGTGGCCACCTTTTTCCTATGTTTGGAGAACGACTGCTCTAAGGCACGTCTACTTTTCCCTACTACCGTAATCATGCTGGATACCCATGTCCTCGGCTTCCTTTGCAGTTAGGGTGTGGTCATGAGATCTAGACTCTCCCAGTGAAATGCCCACACCCTAAACTAGCTGTGAGAAGAAGCTGGGAAATTGTAGACTCCTTTCTGGTGGCCAGTGGGGCCAGCAGCAGTGGCAGACCACCTGGTTCCCAGAGGCAGTAAATGGCTGTGTTTCCTGCAGCTGAATTCTGCTTTGGTGGTGGTGTCTTGGTAAGCAGCACAGTCTGTGCTCAGCAGTAGTGGCTGTGATATCTTTGCTGTTCCAGTTGCCTGCATAATTTGGAGCATTGTTTCTGCCTGCACGATCTAAGACTGGTTCTCCAGCTTCTCAGAGATTCTGTAATACACCCTCTAGTGTTTTGAAAACAGTTTTATTGTAATATCATTCACATACCAGATAATTCACCTATTTAAAATATGCAATTCACTGTTTTTAAGTAAATTCATAGAATTGTGCAATGATCACCACAGTGTAATTTTTAGGACATTTTTGTCCTATAACTGCCCCCCTCCCCCCCACAGAAAAAAAACCATACTCATTAGCCACCAGTCACTTTCCATTCCTCCCTCAACTCCCAGCCCCTTAGGCAATGGCTAATCTACTTACATCTCTGTAGATTTGCCTTTTCTGGGCATTTCATACAAATAGAATCATACAGTATGTATTTGTGTGTGTGTGTGTGTGTGTGAGACTGGCTTCTTTCACTGAGCATGTTTTCAAGGTTCATCCATGTTGTAGCATGTATCAGAATTTTGTTCCTTTTTATGATTGAATAATGTTCCATTGCATGGATATACCACATTTTCTTTATCCATTCACCAGGTGATGGGCATTTGGGTTGTTTCTAGTTTCTGACTGCTATGAATAATGCCTCTATGAATATTTATAGGTGTTTGTACAGATATTTTGATTTCTCTTGGGTATATACCTAGGAGTGGAATTGCTGGGTTATATGGTAATTATGCTTAACCTTTTGGGGAATTGCAAAACTTTTAAAAAGTGGCTGCACCACTTTGCATTACCACCAGTAAGGTGTGAGGGTTCCAATTTGTCCATATCCTTGCCAACACTTGTTATTATCTGTCTTTTTTATTATGCCATCCTAGTAGGTATGAAGCAATATCTCATTGTGGTTTTGTCCACTATTTTTTTTTTTTTTTGGACAGAATCTCGCTTTGTCACCCAGACTGGAGTGCAGTAGCACAATCTTGGCTCACTGCAGCCTTGACCTCCCAGGCTCAGGTGATCCTCCCATTTCAGCCTCCCTAGTAGCTGGGACTACATGCACATTCCACCATGCCTGGCTAATTTTGTGTATTTTTAATAGAGATGGGGTCTTGCCATGTTGCCCAGGCTGGTCTTGAACTACTGGGCTCATGTGATCCTCCCACCTTAGCCTCCCAAAGTGCTGGGATTACAGGCAACAGCCTCCATACCTGGCCTGTCCACTAATTTTTAAATAAATTCCTTCTGCTTAAATTGAATTTCCTACAACTAGAATCCTCACTGATCCATTCTTTATTCAGTCCACTGAATTTATCCAAGTGTGGATAAATCCCTGGATGTAAGATGCATTTCTCCTTTCATGGGTTGTAACCTACTGGGGATCAGAGAGCTGATCACCTACTTCTGTGTGTTTCCCGTAGTGCCTAACCTGGAGCTGAGCAATTACAAGGCTTTAAATGCACACTTGTTCATTGGGGATTGTTGATTGGTTAATCCAAACAGTTCCTTACTTACCTCAAAATTCTGGAAACTTGTCTTTTATTCTCTCAGTAAGCAGACTCAATCGTGGAGATATGTAGCAGGTACTAAGGACATGGATTTTGGAGACTGGTCAAATTTGATTCTAATTCTATCTCTACTTATTACTAACTGTGGAACCCAGAACTAATTAATTAACCCTCTGAGGTTTGGCTTTCCTATTTACAAAGAGAGATGATAACAGGTATCTCAGATAAGTTTTATGGGGATTAAACTATATCCTGTATGTAAAATAATAGAACAATGATGCATGAAAATTGCTCAATAAATGTTAGTTTCCTCTGCACCCCCACATCTCTCCCAATCCTGTCCCTAGTTATCTGGCTGAGAGATGCACCCTAGCTAAATTTGCTGTTTTACATTGAGTACACAAGGACGCAAAGAAGGAAGTGATAGACATTGGGGCCTACTTGAGGGTGGAGGGTGGGAGGAGGGTGAGGATCGAAAAACTACCTGCTGGATACTATGCTCATTATCTGCGTGACAAAATAATGTGCACACCAAACCCCTGCAACACATAACTTCCCTGTGTAACAAACCTGCACATATACTTCCAAAACCTAAAATACAAGTTGGAAAAACAATTTGCTGTTTTACAGCATTATCAGGAGGATAGAGCAATGCTGCTCCTTACATGACTTAATATTCTTGCAAATGAGTATTATGTCGAGGGGTTACAACCATCTGGGGGAGAGAGGGAAAGACCTTACCCAAACCCAGTTTAGAGAGCAGAAAGCTGTTGATTTTAGAGAGCGCAAAGGTAAAGTTGCCACTGGAAAGGAGGGAACAGGCTGCAAGGGAGGCCTGAGCTCTGCTGTTTACATGTCCTGTTTCCCCAGAGGACTCTTTTTTTGGGTTATGACCACATAGGCATAGAAACTTTTCGAAGCAAAGTTGATGTTTATTTCAGATGACCTATTTCTAGGGTGCATTGTGGGATCTGACTTGAAGAAGCCATGTGTATACCACAGGCTGAAGGATTAATTGTGGGGGGTGTCTTGCAGGAATGTTGGTGTGTTTTGTGAAGATTGTTGTCTGTCACAGCTGTTTTTATCCATAGTACATTCAGAGAAAGTTTCCATCCTGGGGGGCTTAAAATAAAGCATCTAATTGAGTGAAACTTTTCCTGTAATGATTGTGAGAGGGTTGAGCTACATCTTTGTGATAAACTAATGGGAGTTGAATCTGGCTTTTGAGTGAAGCTTACTTGGAGGACAATATAACTTGATATTTAGTGTTAAAATGTTCTTTATCTTTTACCAAGTAATTTAAATTCCATCAGCAGAGGTCAATATCCTGCTACAGGTTCCTCAGTGAGAGCTCAATAAATAAATCTAGAGGTGTTAACAGAAAATTTTTTTTATTAATGTGTAAATTATTGCATGGAAGGCCTTTGTGAGAGTGGGTTTTAGTAGTGAGCAGAGGGAAGTGATCATGGTGGGGAATCAGATTCCTAAACACGACACAGTGAATGAGAAAACAGCAGGCAGGATGGAGAGGCTGCAGATACAGAAGTTAATTTAACGTCTTGGTTTCCCAGAGACGGCTCTATCTGGCTTCATTCAGTCATTCAACATTTAGTGAGCACCTATTATAGACCAGGTTCTGTGCCGGGAACTTCAGTGACAAAGCAGGGCCTTTATTGTGAAAATCTTTTTGTTGTGTACGGACCTGAACCTAATCTTCCTCCCGTAGATTAGATCCTGGAACTCAGGAACCTGAATTCTAGCTTAACCCACTCGAACTGTAGCCAGCCTTTAGATCTGTGAGCATGAGAATAAGGGACTATTGTCGTAAGCCTCTGGTTTTTGGGGTAGTTTGTTACATAGCATCATTGTGACAATAGCTGATTAATACATTATAATAGATTTGGATTGTCTTCTGAAAGCATCAAGGAGCCACTAAGGAATATTAATCAAGGGAGAAGTAGATAACTTTTACCTTTCAGAATGATCTCTCTGGCTGCAATGATCTCCTGGGTAGCCACTGCTCCTCCATCTTGGGTGCCAGCATGAGATACATGGAGCAGCACTCAAGCCCAGAGTAGCTGCCGGTCCAAAGACAATGAGAGCCAAGTAGAGCATATCCTAACCAACCTGTAGCTTGCAACCTAAAGAATGGATTGAAGATGGCAAGACTAGACAGAGAGAGACCATCAAGGAGACTGTTGCAATCATGTAGGCTTGAACTTGGGAAGTGACAGTGGGAGAGAGGGGACTATTTAGGAGATAGAATTCATTGGCTATGGTGATGATCAGATGTGAGAGTTGCAGGAGAGAAAGGTCTAGAATAACTTGGTTGGTCAATAGGGCAGACAATAGCGCCCTTCACTGAGATATAACACTCAGGGGAACATATTGTTTTCCAGGGGGAGATGGCAGGAGAGGCAAACAGCAGATTCACTTTAGAGCATATTGAATTTGTGTGTTCATGAGATGTCCAAGTTATGTCCAGAAGACATTTAGATATTTAGTTGGTGTTATCAGCAAGCAACAGCAAGAGGACCCCAGCAAATAGATGAACCTTCCCAAGGAGATTATGTAGTCTGAGAGTAAAAGAAGTCCAAGGACAGAACTCCAGAGAGCATGGACATTTAAAACATGGATCAAAAAAAAGGAGACTGAGAAGATGTTGCAGACAGGAGGAGACAGTAGAATCATGCAAATTGAGAGAGTAAAGAGTTGCACAAAGGCGGGAGTGGTAATGAACAATTTTATTTTTGTGTTTATTTATTTATTTTTAGATAGAATCTCTCCCTGTTGCCCAGGCTGGAGTTCAGTGGCATGATCTCAGCTCCCTGTAACCTCTGCCTCCTGGGTTCAAGTGATTCTCCTGCCTCAGCCTCCCAAGCAGCTGAGACTAGAGGCACGCGCCACCACACCCAGCTAATTTTTGTATTTTTAGTAGAGATGGGTTTCGCCATGTTGGCCAGGCTGGTCTCAAACTCCTTACCTCAAGTGATCTGCCTGCCTCAGCCTCCCAAAGTGCTGGGATCACAGGTGTGAGCCACCAGGCCCAGCTATGGGCAAATTTTGCAGAGAGACAGAGAATGTATTAGTACATGAGCTAAAGTGATTCAATTACTGGTACTGGAGTAAAAAAGAATTGGGTTTGAGTCCTGGCTCAGCAGTTTATGGCTATGTAATCCTTATCTTACTTTTCAAAGGCTATTTTCTCATCTATAAGTTGGGAACAACCTCAGTATCTATCTCATATGGCTGCTGAAAGGACAAACGAGATTGTGAATATATGAGTACTTACCTAGGACAGTATCTGATGTATAATGAGCCCTCATTAAATTCTAAATATTATTGTTATTGTTAGTCATTACTTAGCAAAAGCAGATCATTGGTGACCAAGATGAGGGCAGTTTCAATGACATGGTAGGGCAGAAGCCAGGACACAGTGGGTCAGGGAGTGAATAGGAGCTGAGGAATTAAAGAAACTCTTGCAGAAAATTCTATTGCCTGACATGAAGAAGAGAAAATATATAGGATAGTAACTTGAAGAGAAGCACAACTGAAGACAATTTTGCTTTGTTTTGTTTGTTTCTTTTACAAGAAATAAAGTTGGCGTGCTTATAAGCTGTGGAGAGAGTTTCAAGAAAGGAAAGAGAAAGACAATTGGCAAAGTAGGGTCTTATAGGAAAAAACAAATAGAACCCCAGGAACGAGTGGTGAAGTAAGCCTTCAGTTAGTGAAGACAAAAACAAAAACCACCCAGGCTTTCCACTGGAAAGGGAAATAAAGAAAAGTTTTTTAAAAGGTAAGTACAATGAAATGTTAAATTTTTTTTTTGTTTTTGTCTTCTTGTTTTGTTTTGTTTTTTTGAGACGGAGTCTTGCTGGAGTGCAGCGGCATGATCTCGGCTCACTGCAACCTCCGCCTCCCAGGTTCAAGCAATTCTCGTGCCTCAGCCTCCTGAGTAGCTGGGACTACAGACATGTGCTACCACACCGGGCTAATTTTTGTATTTTTGGTAGAGATAAAGCTTTGCCATGTTGGCCAGGCTGGTCTTAAACTCCTCCTTGAACCTGCCTCAGCCCTCTCAAAGTGCTGGGGTTACAGATGTGAGCCACCAGGACTGGCCCTGAAATTTTTATTTTCCAAATCCCAAAAAAGCTGGAGATGGTCAACTGGCCAGGCAGGGCTGCACCTCCAGGGAGAAGCCTTAGGAAGTGGGCTGCACTTCCCAGAAGGCTGTTCACGGATGTGAAGGTCATCTCAGGAGCAGGGGTTTTGGATGACTCCTGAGATAGGAGGCTGGGTATAAGGACACTGTCTTGGTGAGAAGCAGTGTGTGTTCCATGTGATACCATCCCACAACTCCTCAAGCCTTCAGTGAAGTTATGAAATTCACAAAATCGCTATTGTAATAGAATTTCCTGCAGAAAATGATGAGAGGAGTTAAGGTGAGCCTCCTAGCTGCCAGGGATTCTGGAGACAAAACACATGCAGAAGGAACAGACAAGCCCAAGGCAAGTAAGTGTTACATTTGCATAAACCTTAAAGACGGTCTTTAGACTCATACTGGGAGGGAAGTTGAGAGTTTGGGTTAGGTCAAGTTACTTAAGTCTGCTGGGCAGAGGGACACCTAAAGTAACATCTCAGTCATATAAGTTTGTTGGGGAGGGTTGAACAATTTTGTCGAGGTTGTACCTATCTTACTACACACTCCCCTCGCCACACACTATATATATATAAAATATATACATACATAATTATTTTGTATTTTCCAGCTAAGTGAAAGGCAAAGGCATTCAGGGTTTTTAGGCAGGGTCTTTATTTCAAGTCAGGTTAACCTGACCAAGTTTTTTTTTCTTCTTTTCCAGTCCCTACTGTATATTTAATTTCACAACTGACAAACGCATATTAAACTTTAAATCATGACATTTTAAAAAACTCAATTGATGAAAACTCATTTTCATCCAAGTTTCAGGACCGTGTCATTTGTGTAAAGTGAGGTGCACCTGTGCCAATAATTTACAGCAAGCTTTTATTTAAAGACATGTATATCACATAATTTAAAAAACCAACAGCAATAACAACAACCTTCTCATCTCCCAGTGTAGCAGAGACCAGCAAGTATGACTGTCTCCATCTTGCAGGTGAGAAGCTGAAGCACAGTGAGACTGAATCACTTCTTCAAGGGTCCTTTGTATTCCAGAGCATCCCAGCTACTGAATACATGGTAAATCATGCAAACTCCCAAACAAGAGCAGTGAACAAATAAGCTATCATCTGTTAATATTTTTGGAGCCCTTGTGTCATGCTCATCCTATGGTGATGCTATAAATTATTAAAATAAAGATGTGCAATGCACATTCCTGGACCTAAAAATCCTATAATCTGGTTAGGGAGACCAAACTTCAACACTTAAAAGTTTACAAAGAATTTTAGAAATAAATAATAACCTTTGGAGACAATGACAGAAAAAATCCTGAGGCATTTGTGATGTGAGTAGAAAGTAGAATAAAAAATAAATTGGAGGTCAGAAGAAAGGATAGGCCAGAACGGGCTGGAGTTGACAGAGAAGACATCATGTGGGGGAGGGAATTTAACTGGACCTTGGAGAATGGAGAGTGGTTGTAGGGTTATCTTATCATTATTGTCTTGCTTATACAAGAGCAGATGTATAAACATGGAACCTCGTGAGTTTCCATTTGAGAGGACACTTTCAGACTGAAGTCTGAAAACAATTCAGACTTCTGAATTAGCATCAGTAAGTGTTAAGGGGAGGAGGAGATGGGAAGAAATGCACTGAAAGCTAACTTTCCTAAGATCCCATTTTCCCCCCTGGCAAGAACCAGCTCTGGGGATTAGGGGAGTTTACTTAGGATTATCACAACCCTGGATCTCACACATGTTCCCCTGTGCCTCAAATCTCTGGACTTGTGACATGAATGAATCCTCCAGCTGCCCTAGTTCTTGATGCTCTATTATAGTTTGCTCTTCCATGAGGTAAAAGTAAGAGAACTCTTTCCTAACCTGTGCATTTTCCAAAATGTTCACTTCAGAGTTTCCTGAGACAGCCTCCTGGGGTTGGCAAACATTGTGGCCTGCATAGAATCACTGCAGGGCAGGGTGTTGCTACCACTCATTTCTCAACTGGAAATGTGGTGGGCAAGAGCTATAAGAATAGATAGCTTAGAGACTCTACCCATCTGAAGACTGGATGGTCAGTTGATGGGTGTAAAAAGGTTGTTGAGTCCTCTGGACTCACTGGGTCCATTCTGGGCAGTGGACTTACTTACATCGGAACAACTTTTCAAGAATAGGTCCCTGGCATCCGTAACCAGAACTCAGCAGGCTCCGAACTTGTCCATTCTCTCGCAGGCTTTCCCAAATACACACCCTTGCCCTTTGTTATTCCTGAACACAAAAGCCTTATTCCCTTATTATCTCATACAGTGAGGTTAGGTGACCCATAGAGAAGAACTTATTTGTAAGTATGTAGCCAACCTTGTTAGTAAGAAATAAAAATGCTGGTGTCAGAAATTAAGAGAATCTACAGAGGTGGAAGTATTTACATTTCATGAGCAATCTCATTACTTTAGAGTATGGATTTTAACAACTGGCAAGGAGGATGGCCAAGTGTTGAAGTCTCTTGTACATGGAGACAGGTTATACCTGGTCTTCCTACAGAGCATGGGTCAGGCCTTCATCCCTGGGTTATGAATGTCAAAAGAGTCAGCTAAGAGAAACCAAAATCCTTATTCTGTGCTACCAATGCAGGCTCAATTTCTCACAATATTCTCATGATATAGAAGCCCTGAGCCAAGCTTATAAACTAAATATTTGCATGGAATCAGAGAATCCTGTTGAAACCCCAGCAAAGAAAGCTATGGAAAATCTCCATGGAGTCATCTTCACAATCCAGGACACAAAGCAAAATAGACTTCAAGTGTGTTTTAAAATGTTCAAAGAAAGAGAGGAAGGAATAGAACTTGTAAGGGAAGAATAGAACATTATTTTTACATTTATTTATTTATTTATTTATTTATTTATTTATTTATTTATTGAGACACAGTCTAGCTCTGTCACCCAGGCTGGAGTTCAGTGGTGCCATCTCAGCTCACTGCAACCTCTGCCTCCCAAGTTCAAGCAAATCTCGTGCCTCGGCCTCCTCAGTAGTTGGGACTACAGGCACCCACCACCACTGCCCGGCTTATTTTTTGTATTTTTAGTAGAGACAGGGTTTCACCATGCTGCCCAGGTGGTCTTGAACTCCTGAGCTCAGGCAATCTGTCTGCCTTGGCCTCCCAGAGTGCTGGGATTACAGGCGTGAGCCACTGTGCCCGGCCAGGACATTATTTTTTTTTAAAGGAGGAATTTGAAAAAGAATCATGGTAGACTGTATCTTCCAAAGTTTGTTGCAGATAGTGGCCACAACAATGCTTTCCTATCTTACATGCTTTTCTTATAATGTGTACTTATATTTTTTCTATTAAGAGGTAGGGTCCCCTCCCTTGAGGGACATGCTTATGACTCTGTTGTGATTAATAGAATGTGGTATAAGTGATGCTGTGTGATTTCTGAGGCTAGATAGAAATGTGAGTCCATTTTTGCTTGCTTACTGGATCACTTGTGCTGGAGCTCTAAACTACTGTGTAAGGAGTCCACCTGCTTGGAGATTGTCACATGTGAGGAAGCCACAATTAGCCCATGCAAAGAGACCACACGTAGAGAGGTGCTGTAACTGCAGAGAGGAAAAGAGCTATCTGGCCACTCCCCAACTTCTCCAGTCCTCTGCTGTTCCCGCTGTAGGCACAGTCTGACTGCAATTACTTAAGAGACCCTAAGGCAAAACCTCTAGCTGAGCCCTTTTTGAATTCCTAACCCAAAAAATCATGAGCAAAATAAAATGATTGTTTTAGGCTGCTAAATTTTGAGGTAATTTTTTATGCAGTAATAAATAATTGGAACATATAGAAATTCTAGAAGTTAAAAATTTGAGGAAACCAATGAATAGATTAAATAATAACTTAGATTAGTTGAAGAGAAATGACAGAATTAGATATATTCTAATCGCACAGACTGGAGAGAGAAAAGATAGAAAAAATTAAAAGGAAATTAAGAGACATGGAGTTTGAAATAAAAAGGTTACATTATACTTCTAGCAGGGATTGCAGAGAAAGACAATAGAGAAAGGAGGACAGAAAGTTTTGAAGAGATAATGGCTGAAAATTTTCCTGAATCGAAAACATGATTCCTCAGGCAGAAATTGCACAAATAATTGAGTAGAATAAGTAAAAATAAATCGAGATCTAGACATGGTATAGTAGACATATAAAAAGTCACGTGAAAAGAGAAAATCTTAAAGCTTTATGATGGAAAACACAGATTATCTATTCAGTTAAGCAATACGAAATATAGATCAATTGTAATTTAAAAATGATTGAGTAGGACTTGTACTTATGCGTATGAAGGATTAACTGCTATGGAAATTGCCCTCCCTATGTAAATAGCTAGAAAACCAGATAAAATGTATTAACCCAAATGTTCACTAATTTGTGAACAAATAAATAGATTGTGATTTATCCACACAGTGGAATAATAGTCTGCAATAAAAAGGCACTAAATAACATGAATGAACCTCAAAAGCATTATGCTAAACAAAAGGAACAAGATACAAAAAAGGAACAAGATACAAAAGAGCATATGCTGTATGAGTCCATGTATGTGAAATTCCAGAAAATTCAATCTAATCTTTAGTGACTAAAAGAAGATTAGTGGTTGCCAGGAGTCAGAGGGGAGAAGAGGGACTAGAATATAAAGGGTCAGGAGGGAATATTTTTGGATGATGGAAATATTTTATACCTTGATTATGATGATGGTTACTTTACTGTACATTTATCAAAACTCACTGAATTTTGGCTGGGCGTGGTGGGTCATGCCTGTTGTAATCCCAGCACTTTGGGAGGCCGAGGTGGGTGGATCACTTGAGGCCAGGAGTTGGAGACCACCCTGGCCAACTTGGTGAAACCCTGTCTCTACTAAAATTAGTCGGGCATGATGGTGCACATCTGTAATTGCAGCTACTCAGGAGGCTGAAGCACATTAATTGCTTGAACCCAGGAGGCAGGGGCTGCAGTGAGCCAAGATCCCAGCACTGCACACCAGCCTGGGTGACAGAACGAGACTCTGTCTCAAAAAAAAAAAGGTAGATTTTATTGTTTGTAAATTTACCTCAATAAAACATGGTCAAATACTAGAAATTTTATATGGTTCAACTGGCTAGAAACACAGAATGACAGCAGACTTTTCATCTGTAACAGTAGACGCTGAGAGACCATAAATAATATTTTCAAAGCCCTAAGGAAAAAAATAGTATCCATGTACGAGTCTTCAGCTAGTTAAATGAGGAGTTTTCCAACATTAGTGATTTTGCATCAAAATCATCTGGAGGGTTTATAAAAATGCAGATTGCAGAGGCAATCCCTGGAATTTCTGCTTCAGTAGGTCTTCGGTGGGCTGAGAATATACCTGTCTAATAAGTTCCCATGTATTTCAGATTCTGCTATGAAAGGAACTATATTTGAGAACCACCAAGATAAACCATCATGAGAGGGGGCTAAAAAAGAAAAACTTCAGCCTTACAACAGCTAAGAGAGTTTAGCACCTACACACCCTCTCTGAAAGAACTAGTAAGAGCTTCTTCAGTATAAAAAAGACCAAATCAGAGCCAGTGAAAGGGAGGTAAGAAGCCCTTCTTTAAATATTACCGACACATCTCTCCCACCAAATTGCCAAAACAGCATTCTCTGGAGGAAAGAGAGTCTCTTTTATTCCATCCCGTAGAAGGTTCCCTCCCACTTGCCAAGAATACGTTGAATCACTTCTTATGGCAATAAAAAAGCAGAAAGGAACGGAAGATTTGTTCTCTTACCCTTAATAGACTGAGAATTATCTTCTTGCTATAAATGTAAGAAAGCAGTTAGCCATCAGCAGGAGAGACCAATCAGGGTACACGTTATAGAAGCCAGACCTTTTATGTAGTGGCAAAACAAGTGTGGGGTGGCAGGAGTGATCCCTGGGTGCAGGCCATAAAAGGTGCATTTTCTCTAGGGAATCTAAAAACAATAATAGAGTCAAGCTAAAGTAGATATACTTACTATTATCACTACATGTCATCAATTCTAAATAATGTCAGTGATAAAATACCCTTCCTCAATAAAATATTTTGTTTGGTCTAAATTCTAAACAATTGCTGAAGTTATCTGTTAAACTTTAATAATATATGCAAACTTCAAATTAACACATTTTTATTACTTATCCTTTATCAATATTATATTATACATGATAGCTAATATGGAGAGTTGCCAGTTATACAGTTGGTTCCAAATATATTCAGACTTAGGTACGTGCTTTTGTTTTAAGAGTAAGTTAGTAATGGTTCAAAATCATGTGAACTTGCTTTGTGTCTCCAACTCAACAGATATTACACATTCCTACATTTAAGTAGTAGATTAGAAATAAATGGTCATACCAAAGTGATTATAAAAACAAAGAAACAAACTTGAGTTACTAAAATTGCATCTTTCTATGTAACCATTTAGACTTCTAAATTATTTTGGAAATTTAAATCAGTGGAACAAGATATAAAATTTGGGGTGATATATTTTGTTTAATAAGTGCAAATTTTAGTTTACTCATTTTTTTACCAACTAATGTCTTTAAAATGAAAATTTCTGCCTTTTGAGTTTTTCTGTTGTTTTAAACTGTGTCATTATTCATTATTGTAAAACACCAATATGTAAGTATAAATTTTTCCAAATCTTTGACTCCAAAAATGTGTTATAATCAAAAAGAGTTAATCTATTACTGATTTCCTTTTATGCACTACAATATTTATATGCAGTATTTACTTTTTTACTGGGATGTATGTGCATACATACACACATATATCCATACACATTTAAATAAAATAAAACCCCCCGCTATCTGTGTTTTTTTTCTAGCCATCATGATTATTTGTTCAATTTCATGATTACTACTGAAAGCAATTTTGTCATATAGAGGAGATATTAAAAATGACCTGCTCTGGTGTGGACAGATAGGAGTAGGTGTATATGCCTTCCAGTAATGATCTCCTGGACACTGGGCCCAACTCCTTCAACAAAAAGGACAGAAAAATGGAAATAAATTTACTTTTGTGGTTTTAACTCACTGCATTAAGTGAGAAAGCATCCCTTTAACTCCAGGGAATATGGGGTGGTGGCAGTGATGGGTTGGAAATGGGGAGCTGACACTGTAGCAATGGTGGTGATGTACTGGCCGCTGCACAGGGAGGCTATGCACAGAGAACAGCAACAGGAAACTCGCAAAAACTGAACGAACACCATTTTTACGATGGGGAATTGACTAGATGAGGGCATACACCACCTATAATCTCTGGAAGAGAAGAGACAGGGAGGTTTGGAGGGAAATCAAAGCCAAATGTTATTTCACCTGTCCTTCAAGCCTATAAATGCCACTAAAGCAGATGAGGCTTCAGTAAACAAAAGGTTATCTTGGCTTGAAAGTAATCTTCTCTGAGTATAGTCATATGACAAGAATCAATTATATTTTGAGTAGCAGTAGCATGAAAGATATATTGTATTTAAGAGTATATATGTGTTGACCTATTAAGAAATTACGCAGGCCGGGTGCAGTGGCTTACACCTGTAATCCCAGCACTTTGGGAGGCCGAAGTCGGTGGATCACTTGAGGTTGGGAGTTTGAGACCAGCCTGGCCAACGCGGTGAAACCTTGTTTCTACTAAAAATACAAAAATTAGCCGGGTGTGGTAGCGGGCACCTATAATCCCAGCTACTCGAGAGGCTGAGGCAGGAGAATTGCCCGAACCGGGGAGGCGGAGGTTGTGGTGAGCCGAGATCGTGCCACTGTACTCCATACAGCCTGGGAGACAGAGTAAGACTCCAGAAAAAAAAAAAAGAAAGAAAGAAAGAGAGAAAAAAAGAGAAATTATGCAAAGAAAACTGCCAAAGGCAGCTCTCAACTTAATTTAAAAGTTGGTGAAGTTCAGCTTCTGTATCTGGCCTCATTCTGGTGCTTTTAACCTCTGTTGTGCGTCCACTTTCTTTTCACAAGGCACCCAGGGTCATCCTGTTCTCCCTGAAGGATCGTCCGTCAAAATATTTTTTACACTAAGGTCTAAAAGACTAAAAACAGACAAATATGATCTCATCTGGCGTACTCATTTTTTTAAAAATAAGCTTTTTATTTTGCAATAATTATACTTTCACACACAGTTGTAAGAAATAAAACAGAGATCGGGTGCACCCTCTACTCAATTTCTTGCAAAACTAGAGAACAATATTACAACCAGGTTATTGAAATTGATTATCAAGATACAGAACATTTCCATCAACACAAATATCCCTCATGCTTGTCCTTTGAGAGCTTCACCCCCTTCCCTCCTGCCCCATCCCTTCCTTAACACCTGGCAACCACAGATCTGTTCTCCATTTCTGTAATTTTTTCATGTCAGGAATGTTATATGAATAGAATTATATGGTATGCAGCCTGTGGGGATTGGCTTTTTTCACTCAGTATAATTCTCTGGAGATTCATCCAGGTTGTGTGTGTCAGTAGTTTACTCCTTTTTATTGCTGAGTAGTATCCATGGTATGGATATATCACATTTGGTTGGACTTTTTTAAAAATTTATTTTACTTTAAGTTCTGGGTACTTGTGCAGAACGTGCAGGTTTGTTACATAGGTATACATGTGCCATGGTGGTTTGCTGCACCTATCAACCCGTTATCTAGGTTTTAAGCCCCACATGCATTAGGTATTTGTCCTAATGCTCTCCCTTCCCTTGTCCCCTACCCCCTGACAGGCCCCCATGTGTAATTCTCCCCTCCGTGTGTCCATATGTTCTCACTGTTTAACTCTCACTTATGAGTGACAACATGAGTGTTTGGTTTTCTGTTACTGTGTTAGTTTGCTGAGAATGATGGTTTCCAGCTTCATCCATGTCCCTGCAAAGGACATGAACTCATTCTTTTTTACAGCTGCACAGTATTCCATGGCATATATGTGCCACATTTTCTTTATCCAGTCTATCATTGATGGGCATTTGGGTGGGTTCCAAGTCTTTGCTATTGTAAACAGTGCTGCAATAAACATACGTGTGCATGTGTCTTTATAGTAGAATGATTTATAATCCTTTGGGTATATACCCAGTAATGAGATTGCTGGGTCAAATAATATTTCTGGTTCTAGATCCTTGAGGAATTGCCACACTGTCTCCCACAATGGTTGAACTAATTTACACTCCCACCAACAGTGTAAAAGCATTCCGATTTCTCCACAGCCTCACCAGCATCTGTTGTTGTTGAACTATTTACTTGTTGAAAGACATTTGTGTTCTTCCAGTTTTTGACCATTATGAATACAGTTGTTAGAAACTTTCATGTGCCAGTTTTTATGTGGACATACATTTTCATTTCACTGGAACAAATGAGTAAGAGTTCAGTTTTTTGGTCATGTGACATTTTGGTGTTTTGGTTTTTTTTTTAAGAAACTGCCAAATTATTTTCCAGAGTGTCTGTATCATTGTGCTTTCTCACCAGCAATGTACGAGTAATCCAGTTTCTCCACATTTTTAGCAGAATTTAGTGTTGTCACTTTTTTGTTCCAGTCATTCTGATAGATGTGCAATGGTATTTCATTGTGGTTTTAAAATGCACTTAATGGCTAATGTAGTAGAGCATCTTTTCATGCATTTTTGTGCCATCTGTATATCCTCTTCTGTGAAATGTCCACTCAAGTCTTCTCTTCTTTTTTTTTTTTTTTTTTTTCTTTTTTTGAGACAGAGTCTCTCTCTGTCGCCCAGGCTGGAGTCCAGTGGTGTGATTTTGGCTCACTGCAACCTCTACCTCCCGGGTTCAAGCGATTATCCTCCTGTCTCAGCCTCCCAAGTAGCTGGAATTACAGGCACCCACTACAATGTCCAGCTAAATTTTGTATTTTTGGTAGAGACGGGGTTTCACCATTGGCCAGGCTGGTCTCAAACTCCTGAGTTGAGATGATCCACCTGCCTTGGCCTCCCAAAGTACTGAGATTACAGGCGTGAGCCACCGCACCCGGCCTCTCCTGCTCATTTTCTGATTGGATTGTTGGTTTATTTACTGTTCAGTTTTGAGAGGTTTTTTTTTTATTTTTATTTTTTTGAGACAGATTTTCCTTCTGTTGCCCAGGCTGGAGTGCAGTGGCGCGATCTTGGCTCACTGCAACCTCTGCTTCCGGGGTTCAAGCAATTATTGTGCCTCAGCCTCCTGAGTAGCTGGGATTACAGGCATGTGCCATGATGCCTGGATAATTTTTGTATTGTTTTGAGAGTTCTTTGTAGTTCTAGATATTAGTCTCTTGTCAGGTATGTGGTTTGCAAATATATTCTCCCAGCATGAGGCCTGCCTTTTCATCCTCGTAACCGTCTTTCAGAGAGCATATGTGTTAAAATTTTTATGAATTTCAATGTATCACCTTTTCTTTTTATGGATTGTGCTGGTGGGGGCTCTAAGATAGGGCCAAGGTTTTGTTTTTTTCTGAGGTTTTTGGCTGCAGCACAGCAGTTATTGTCTAAAAGTTTTCCGTCTTCCTAGTCCTTAGCTAGGTTTTTCTCGGCACGTCTTAGGTCTGTGCTCATTGGCATTTCCATGTTGCCATTGTCTTTAGTACCCAATCTGGGACATATAAGGCAAAAAGAAAACTGAGGGAACTCACCCCCATGTCACTCCTTGGGTCTTGAGCTCCCTAGTCTCTACCTTCTTCTCTCTACCACTCAGAGTTCTTTTGTTTTTTTATACACTATCTAGAGTTTTGGTTGTACTTAATGGGAAGAATAGGGAAAAGTGTATCTACTCCATCTTCCCCAAAGAAAAAATTCTGCATTTAATTTTTCTTAGGGATTTAGAAATAAAGTCAGATATAGGAATTTGGGATGTCAGATTTTTAAAAATAATAAGGCCAGTCTTAGTAAACTCTAAGAACACAGTTCCTTTGAAGTCAAAGTCAGGTTCACGGAGATGGATGTACACATAGAGGATTCACAGATCTAACTTAACACATTAAGACAAGCCACAGATAAGTAGGGAAATGTGTTTGTTAATATAGGTCAAGAATAGTTGCTTTTAATAAAGGCAGGCTGAACCAAGTCAAAATAGAGGAAGTAATTATAGGAGTGTCATGAGCAGAGCTCTTTCTTTGCATCAATCTGGGAAGGCTATCTAGAGGAAATAATGTTTCAAGAGTTGCTTTACAGTATGGGAAAAGGATTTGCCAACTGGATGATTAAAAAATCTGCAAGATGTGATATTTTCTAGTGCATTTCAAATTTCAGATATTTTGGGTTTTTGTCTCTTAAAGTTTCACTTATTTTTTTTTCCGTTTTCCACTACTCTTCATTTTATGCATGTTTTCAACTACCTTACTAAATGAATGGAACATATTTATCACAGTGTTTCTCTGTGGAAAAAGCACTGAGTAGAAAATGGGTTGTGGAGGAGCTTTGAGATAAGTTGAAGAAGGTGATTGGGATGTAAAAGGTGAGAGAAAAAAGGTAAAATTAGACTCAGAAGTTTTCAGATGAAAATCCATGTGCGTGCACACCTATACATACATTTTTTTGCAGAACGATTTGAGAACATATTATAGACAGCACCCTTTATCCCTAAATATTTCAGCCTGTCTTTTCTCAGCAAAATGTATAATTACTATCCAATAATCAAATTCAGGAATTTAACACTGATAACAATACTATTATCTAATATTCAGTATATATTCAAAAGTTGAACATTCAAGTTTTGCAAATTTCTCCAATAATGTCCTTTATAGTAATTTCCTTTTCCCTCTAATTTACCATCCAGTCTATGATTGTGTATTGCATTTAATTATCAGGTTTCTCTAGTCTTTAATCTGTAACAGCTTCTTAACCTTTCTTTGTCTTTTACGACATTAATATTTTTGAAGACTATGAGCAAGTTGTTTTGTAGAGTGTCTTTCAGTTGAGGTTTGATTCCATATGATTACATTCAAGCAATATATCTTTGGCATGAATACTACATAAGTGATGTGTGTCCTTTTTAGTATCAAGAAATGCATAATGTCAATTTATCTCATTATTGCTGATAACTTTGATTACTTGGTTAAGATAATGTCCCCCAGAGGTTTCTCAGCTGTAAAGTTATCATTTCTCTCTTTATAATTAAAGAGTACTCATTTCTGGCATGCTTTTCTCTCTTGTGTAAATGCAAATTTCCACCTCTTACCATTTTCCATCTGCCTGAAAATTTTTCTTTATCATTTTTTATAGGAAAGATCTGCTGTAAATAAATTGTCTCAACTTTGTGTAAAAATGTCTTTATTGGCTGGGTGCAGTGGCTCATGCCTGTAATCCCAGCACTTTGGGAGGCTGAGGCAGGTGGATCACTTGAGGTCAAAAGTTCAAGACCAGCCTGGCCAACATGGGGGAAACCCTCTCTCTACTAAAAATACAAAAATTAGCCAGTCATGGTGGCGCACACCTCTAATTCCAGCTATGTGAGAGGCTGAAGCACGAGAGTCGCTTGAACCTGGGAAGCAGGGGTTGCAGTGAGCCAAGATTACATGACTGCACTGCAGCCTGGGTGATGGAGTGAGATTCTGTCTCAAAAAAATAAAAATAAATAAAAATTAAAAAAATAAAAATGTCTTTACCTTCATTTTTGAAATACAGCTTTGTTGGAGAAATAATTCACTTTGGGAGGCTGAGGCAGGTGGATCACTTGAGGTCAAAAGTTCAAGACCAGCCTGGCCAACATGGCGAAATCCTGTCTCTACTAAAAATACAAACATTAGCCAGTTATGGTGGTGCACACCTCTAATTCCAGCTACTTGGGAGGCTGAAGCATGAGAATTGGTTGAACCTGGAAGTGGAGGTTGCAGTGAGCCGAGATCGCATGACTGCACTGCAGCCTGGGTGATGGAGTGAGACTCTGTCTCAAAAAAATAAAAATAAAAATAAATTTTAAAACTAAAAATGTCTTTACTTTACCTTCATTTTTGAAATGCAGTTTTGTTGGAGAAAGAATTCTAGGTTTTTCGTTTTCTTCTTTCAGTAAAGATGCTTCTCCGTTGTCTTCTGGATTGCATAATTTCCGATGAGAAATATGTTGTAATTCTTAGTGTGTATCATGCCTTTCCTTTTATTCCCTTTTTTTGAGATGGAGTCTTACTCTGCCACTCAGGCTGGAGTGCAGTAGTGCAATCTCGGCTCACTGCAACCTCCAGTTCCTGGGTTCTTGGGATTACAGGTGTGTGCCACCACGCCTGGCTAATTTTTGTATTTTTAGTAGAGACAGGGTTTTGCTGTCTTGGCCAGGCTGGTCTCAAACTTCTGACCTAAAGTGATCTGCCCACCTCTGCCTCCCAAAGTGCTGGAATTATAGGCACGAGCCACTGTTCCTGGCCATATCATGCCTTTTCTGAATTCATTTGAAATTTTCTCTTTATTTCTAGTTTTCAGAAATTTGATTATAATGTTCTTTGGCATGGTTTTCTTTAGGTTTATACTGCTTCTGGAGGTGGTGGCTTAGATTATGTTAGATTTTTCTGCCTTCTAACATAAGTAATGAAAGCCATGAATTTCTCTCTAAGCATTGCTTTGCCTTCATACCATAAATTTTGATATGTTGTGTTTAATTTTCATCCAAACCAAGATGTTTTTGAAGGTCCCTTGTGATTTCTTCAATTACCCATGGGTTATTTAGAAGTATGCTGTTCATTTTCTAACAATTTGAGATTTTCACAATTTCTTTCCGTTGACTTCTAATTGAATTCTGTTGTGATCAAAGAACATACTTCAAATAATTTCAGTCTTTTTAAATTTATTGAAGCTTGTTTTATGGCCTAACATATTGTCTATCCTGGAGAATGTTCTACAGGCACTTGAAAAAAAACGTGTATTCTGCTGTTGTTGGGGTTGTGTTCTACAAATGTCAGTTAGGTAAATTGGTTGATAGTGTTGTTCAAGTATTCTATATTCTTACTTGTTCACTGTTTAGCTCTATCAATTACTGAGAAGGGAGTATTGAAGTCTCTAACTGTAACTGCTGAACTATTTTTTCTTTCAATTCTGTTAGTTTTTGCTTCAAGTATTTTAGAGCTCTATTATTAGGTGCATTTATACTTTTATAATTCTTGTATCTTCTTACTGATGTATTTTATCCTAATACAATCTCTTTTCTAGTAATATTTATTGTCTGAGTGTTTGTTTTATCTGATATTAATTTGACCACTTACGTTTCTTGTGTTTACTGTAAGTATGGTATGCCTTTCATCATCTGTATTAGCTGGGGTCTCCAGAAAACAGGATATATATACACATACATATACCTAGATATATGTGCTATATAATACATCTTAATTATCACAATCTACTTCAGATTAATACTGATTTAATTTCAGGAAAATATAACAACTATGCTCAAATATAACTCAATTTTCACCTTTTTCCTTTGTGCTAGTATTGTCATACATTTTAATTTATATGTGTTATAAACCCAGTAATAGTGTTATAATTATTGTTTTATACAATCTTATATTTTCAAAGAAATTTAGAAAGAGAAAATATATTTATGTATATTTTATATTATATATATTTATAAATATATATTTATTGTAGATTATATTTCTTTATCTTTTTAATTTGTGCACGTATTTACTATTGCTGTGCTCTTTGCCCTGTGGATTTAATTTACCACCTGGTGTCATTTTCTTTTAGCCTGAAGGACTTCCTTTGGTATTTCTTGTATGAAAGGTCAGTTAGCAACACATTCCGTGAGTTTTTGATAATCTGGAAATATCCTTATTTTTAGTTTTGATGGATAGAGAATTCTTGATTAAAAAGTTTTTCTTTCAGCATTTTGAATATGTCAGTCTACCGCCTTCTGTCCTCCATTATGTCTGACGAGAAGTCAACTATTAATCATACCTTTTTTCCCATGTAAAAGATGAGTCATTTTGCTATTACTTATTTCAAGATTTGTTTTCTTTGGTTTCAACTTTTTTTTTTTTTTTTTTTTTTTTTGAGACGGAGTCTCGCTCTGTAGCCCAGGCTGGAGTGCAGTGGTGCGGTCTCGGCTCACTGCAAGCTCCGCCTCCCGGGTTCACGCCGTTCTCCTGTCTCAGCCTCCCGAGTACCTGGGACTACAGGCACGTACCACCATGCCCGGCTAATTTTTTGTATTTTTTTTTTTAGTAGAAATGGGGTTTCACCATGTTAGCCAGGATGGTCTCGATCTCCTGACCTCGTGATCCACCCGCCTCGGCCTCCCAAAGTGCTGGGATTACAGGCGTGAGCCACCGTGCCCGGTGGTTTCAACTTTTTTTACTGTGGTGGATCTTTTTTATTTTATTGTACGTGGGGTTTGTTGAACTTCTTGGATTTGAAGATTAATATTTATAATCAATCCTGGAGAATTCAGAGTATTGTTAGTTATTTCTTTAAAAGTTTTTTTCTGAATATTTCTCTCTCTCCTTACCTTCTGGTGCTCCTATCACAGGTACATGGGTATGCTTGATGCTGTCCCACAGGTCTTTGAGACTGGTAATTTTTCATCAATTTTTTTTCTTTTTATTCTTCAGATTAAAAAATTTCTATTAATCTGTCTTCAAGTTGCTCATCTGCTAATTCAATTTTGTTGTTGAGCCCATTTAGGGAATTTTTCATTTTAATTATTGTACTTCTCAACTCTAGAATTTCCATTTGATTCCTTTTTTAATAGATACTATTCTTTTATTGAGAGTTGTTTTTAGACATTTTCATATTTTCTTTTAATTCTTTAAATATGTTTTCTTTAATTACTTGAATATATTTACAAAGTCTTCTTAGAAGGCTTTACTCAATACAATATCTGGGCCTATAAAGTTAGTTTCTACTGATTGATTATTTTTCCCCTGAATGTGGGCCACATTTTCTCATTCCCTTGTCTTGTCTTTTTCTTTTTTCTTTCCTTTCCTTTTCTTTCTTTCTTTTCTTCTTTCTTTTTTCTTCTCTTTTCTTTTTCTCTTTCTTTCCTCTCTTTCTTTCTTCTTTCATCTTCTTCCTCTTTCTTCCTTTCTTCTTTCTTTCTCCCTTCCTTTCTTCCTTTTTTTCCTCCTTTCTTCCTTTCCTCCGCTCCTCCCTTCCTCCCTTCCTCCCTTTTTCCCTTTCTCTCTTTCCTTTTTTTTGAGACTGGATCTTGCTCTGTCACCCAGGCTGAAGTGCAGTGGCATGATCAGGGCTCACTGCAGCCTTAACCTCCCAGGCTCAATTGATCCTCCAGCCTCCGCCTCCCGAGTAGCTGGGACTACAGGTGCATGCCACCATGCCCAGGTCATTTTTGTATTTTCTGTAGAGACGGGGTTTCACCATATTGTCCAGGCTGGGCTCAAGTGATCCAGCCACCTTGGCCTCCCAAAGTGTTGGGATTATAGGTGTGAGCCACCAAGCCCAGTCTTCTTGCATTCTTCTAATTCTTGTCAATGCTATACTGTAGCAACTCTGCATTCTGATTTTTTCCCCTGATTAAAAAGAAATTTGTTTGAACTTAAATGGTGGAATCTTTTTTCCCTGTGGGTTTCAGGCCACTGCTGATGTCTCTGCTCAGATTTTTTATTCTGATTTTTATTCTTTATCGAGGCTAACTAGAGTTCATCACTGTATCAGTATAGCTTAGCGGTCAGCCAATGATTTGAGCAGAGATTTTGCTTAAACACCTTGAGTCCACAGGCATTCACTTACCCTTCTGCTGGCCTATCTATCTGTAGATCGAGGAGTGGGTACATTCAAAGTTCAGCTAGTTCTCAAGTGTGCCTTGACTTTTTTCTTTCCACTGGGGCTCGCTTGGGTTTTCCCTGTGTATGTGTATTGTTTTCTAGTCAGTCAGGGATGGGTGGAGGGCTAATCTAGATCATCTATGGCTATGGCATTTCTAGGATCTCCTTGTCTACCTTTTCTCACTGATTGACCCAACTGTGATCAGAAACTCAGGCTAACAGGGTTGTGAGTTTCACCTCTTCATTTCCTACCAAACTTGTTTTTTTTTGACTGACAATGCTGCCATGCTTCCAATGCCTTTTGCTTCCTGTCCCAAGTCTAGTCTGCCCTCTCTGGCAGCAAAGCTTCTGATTTTTACAATCTGCCTCACCTTTTTAAGGTTATCATTCTCGGCAACTAAACTGGGAATGGGAGAATGGGAGTGGACCCAGGCAGGAAGACCACAGATTCCTGAGGTTCTGATCTAAGGTCCCAGCAATTAAAAAAAAAATCAATAAATGCCTCATAATTTATTTCCCTTTGGTCATTTTTCAGGGTCCTGAAATAGTTGTTTTTGACAATTTTGTCCAGATTATACTTGTTTTGTGAAAAGAGGACTTACCTACCTCTCAATTCTGCTATAGCCAGAAGCCCTGTCTACATGTTTGACAATTTTTTAATTGGATGCCAGACATTGTGTATTCACCTTGTTTGTTGCTGGATTTTGTTTTATCTCTGTAACTAACGATGGATTTTGTTCTGGTGCACAGCTGTTACTTGGCTTCATTTGGCTTATTTTGAGGCTTACCTTTAAGCTTTGTTAAGGCAGATCTAGAGCAGCCTTTAGGCGAGAGCTAATTTAACGTTACTATTAAGGTGTTGCCCTTTCAAGAACTCTACTCAAGTCCCCATGTATTATGAGTTCTTTTTTTTTTCTTTCAACTTTTAAGTTCCACGGTATTATATGCAGGATGTGCAGGTTTGTTACATAGTAGGTAAACATGTGCCATGGTGGTTTGCTCCACAGAACAACCGTCACCTAGGTATTAAGTACAGCATCCATTAGCTATTCTTCCCGATGCTCTCCCTCCACCCACCCCTCCAACAGGCCCTTCCATCTGTTCATGTGTTCTCATCGTTCAGCTCCCACTTATGAGTGAGAACATGCAGTGTTTGGTTTTCTGTTCCTGCGTTAGTTTGCTGAGGATAACAACTTCCAGCTCTACCCATGTCCCTGTAAAGGCCGTGATCGCATTCCTTTTTATATCTGCAGAGCATTCCATGCTGTTTATGTACCACATTTTCTCTATCTAGTCGTCATCAGTAGGCACTGGGGTGATTCCACGTCTTTGCTATTGTTAATAGTGCTGCAGTGAACATATGCATGCATGTATCTTTATAACAGAATGATTTATATTCCTTTGGGTATATATACTCAGTAATGGGATTACCTCTAGATCTTTGAGGAATCGCCACAGCGTCTTCCACAATGGTTGAACTAATTTACATTCCCACCAACAGTGTAAAAGCATTCCTTTTTCTCCTCACCCTCGCCAGCATCTGTTGTTTCTTGACTTTTTAATAATTGCCATTCTGACTGGGTAAGATGGTATCTCATTGTAGTTTGGGGTTGCATTTCTCTAATGATCAGTGATGTTGAGCTTTTTTTCAGTTTTGTTGGCTGCATGAATGTCTTCTTTTGAGAAGTGTCTGTTCATGTCCTTTGCCTATTTTTTAATGGGGTTGTTTTCTTGTAAATTTGTTTAGGTCCCTTGTAGACTCTGGATATCAGACCTTTGTCAGTTGGATAGATTGCAAAAATTTTCTCCCATTCTATGGGGTGTTTGTTTGCTCTAGTGACAGTTTATTTTGCTGCTGAGTTCTTTTTACTCTGAGTAGTAGGAGCATGAACTATTTTAAGATCTATGAATTGTTCTGCCTGCTCCTTTCAGTTGGTTCTTTCTCTGGCTTAGGGTAGATTCTCTACACATGTTATAGATCAATACTCAGCGAGAGACTTGATGAGATTTCTCTGCAGACTTTCGGAGTGCACTCTCTCCCTATGCTGCTCACATCTTCTCCAATACTCTACTCCACAAATTCTAGCCATCTTAATCTTGCCTAGCTAGATCTCTATCTGTGAAATTCATGGAGATCTGTTTGGTTTACCCCTCCCAGTAATATGAGCTAGAAACTGCCTGCAATTGTAGGGCTCACCTTGTTTGTTTCCCTTCCTCCAGGGACTACAGTCTTGTACTACCTGTCTGATATAGTTATTTTATATATTTTGTTCATTTTTCTCATCTCTTAGGGAAGGAGAGTAGATCTTATCTCTGTTACTCCATTTTGGCTGAAAATAAAAGCTAAAAATTTTAATTAGGGAAGAGAAGTCAGTTTCTTCATGATTTGAGATTACTGTGGTTGCTTTGTAGATAATGAATTACATGGAAGTAAGATTTGTCAGTTAGGAGGCTTTAAGTAGTAGTCCAGGGCAGAGATGAATGGTTGCCTGGTCTAAAGAAGTTGTGGTTAATGAAAAGCAAAAAAAAAAAAAAAAAAAAAGGAAAAAGAAGATAGATTGAAATGTGTCTTGGACATAAAATGGATAAGACCTGCTGATTATTTGGATGTAGTAGGCGATGAAGGAAAGTGAGCAGAAAAGGATGACTCCTGACTAGCCTGAAGCCCAGCCAATTTTTATTTCCTTTAGCCTCTTTTAAACCTGTAACTTGGCTTCTTATTCTGCCTTTACCATTCTGTTCTTTGAGCCCAATTTCCTTCCTTATTTCTTGCTTCCTTCTCTGACAACAGAAAATGTCGAATGGTCAATCCTGTAAATATGGAAGAGAATGTATTAGTTATGTATTTGATGGGCATTGAAGCCCCAGTAGAGACAACTGATTCAGTGGCCCATGTCAAATGGCCCCAAAGAGTAGAAGAGGACTCAATAGAACCAAATCAGGTAGGACGTATAGGATCCACTATTATAATCCAATCAGCAAGATTTCAGGCAAGCAAACAAAGATTTAAAATAGGTCCCACTTTAAGGAGTGTTCCAAAAAAGGGAAGGGTTCTTCCATTGATTGAGGCTTTAGCTGGGGAAAGCTCAGAGCCATGTGGTTGGCCCTATCCTGGGGCTGACAGTCATAGCAAGCATAACTCCCCTAGATATGAGGGGTTTTCTTGTTTATCCCAGTAGTCTGTGGCATTTGTGCTCAAAACAAGAGTCACTTCCCCTAAGAAGCCTGACCTTTAATTACAGGCTTTGTATTGGGAGATCCCAGAGCATGGAGTACAAGAGGCCAGGGAGATATCTTAAACTTTGTGTCAATGCAATGAACAAAAACCAGTCACCCTTGAGGACTGGGCGTGAGTCTGGAGATGGAAATCAGGCTGTTCCTGGGAGTCTCTGGAATTCCTCTGCAGGTCTTAGTGCCACATAGTTTAACACGGCATTATTTTGTGCATTTTTCTATAACTGCTTTGTTATGTCTCAGTTTTTAAATCCTCAGTTAGTTTCTGAGGGCTGCCAGAACAAAGTACCACAAACTGGGTGGCTTAACATAAATTTATTGTCTCACAGTTCTGGAGGCTGGAAGTTCAAAATCAAGGTGTCAACAGGGCTATGTTTTTCTTCCATCAGCAAGAAAGACTACTCAGGGACCGGCATATTTACTTTATTGGACCAGTTATGTCAAGTCTAAAGCTACATTTTCCCATGAAACCTATGGGGAAGAATTCTGCTTTGACTCATTTAGCTTCTGTGTTTGCTGGAATCCTTGGCATTCCTTGGCTGATACGTACGTCATTCCAAACTCTTCCTCTGTTGTCACATAGCTATCTTCTTCCTCTTTGTCTCTGCACCTTTTCTCCTCTTCTTATAAGGACACTAGTTGGTTATATTGGATTACGGACTCACCCTACTCCAGTATGACTTGTTCTTAACTAACACATCTTCAGTAACCCTATTCTTAAATAAGGTCACATTCCGAGGCACTGGGAGTTAGGACTTTTTTTTTTTTTTTTTTTTGAGACGAAGTCTCGCTCTGTCGCCCAGGCTGGAGTGCAGTGGCGCGATCTCGGCTCGCTGCAAGCTCCGCCTCCCGGGTTCACGCCATTCTCCTGCCTCAGCCTCCCGAGTAGCTGGGCTACAGGCGCCAGCCACCACGCCCGGCCAATTTTTTTTTTTTTGTATTTTTAGTAGAGATAGGGTTTCACCGTGTTAGCCAGGATGGTCTCGATCTCCTGACCTCGTGATCCGCCCGCCTTGGCCTCCCAAAGTGCTGGGATTACAGGCGTGAGCCACCGCGCCCGGCCGGGAGTTAGGACTTTCACATTTCTTTCTGGGAGACACAATTCAACCTATAAGGTTGAGGACTGTGTCTCGGACTTTCTTCACTCCAAGGAAACTTAGAGCACTGCTAGGCAGTTTTCTGCTTTGGGTAGAACTGAAGGAAAATTAAGGACTATGATTTCTTTTAAATAAACAGATTTCGGCTGGGCACAGTGGCTCACACCTATAATCCCAGCACTTTGGAAGGTCGAGCCGGGAGGATCTCTTGAGCCCTGGAGTATGAGGTTACAGTAAACTATGATCAACTCCACTGCACTCCAGTCTGGACAACAGAGTGAGACCCTGTCTCTAAAAAATTAAAATAAATTAAAATAAAATGAAACAAATTTTATATAAGGATATAATATGTTTAATTGTAACAGAATAGTACTTTGATATTAACTGATATAAGTTCCCTATGATTCTTTTTATTTATCTTACAGCCCTTCCCTCATTCTTGAGATATAGATTGTCTTAGGAAAGGTTGTTGCAGAAAAATCGGAGAACAAAAGAGTAAAATTTTACCTTTCGAGTTTTAAAAGCTTAGGTCCAGAAAGAAGGCAAAAAGATTAAGAATAATACTTGATTAATCAAAGATAGTTCTTTCTCCCTCCTTTCTATCTGAGATTAGATAAAGTGTCCAGAACTGGGGGAGGAATAAGAGGAGCATCTGAGAGAAAGCAGGACCAGTTTTTTGTTCCTCAGCAGGGGTCATGTGGCTTGCCCCCAGGTCAATTCCTGAGGAGTATGAAGGAAGCAAGATCTTCCCCAGATGGGAATAGGGATTTAGGAGAAGAGGAAGATTATATCTTGCTTTCAGGGAAGTTTTAATACTTGTAGAATTTTCCTGTCCAGGTAGGATAGAAGCAGAGTTGAGTGTTTCCTCTATCTCTGAGAGGGGCACAGAAGTACTCAAGGTAGAGCCAGCCTGGAGAGACCTAGTGGTCAGGAGCAAGAGGCTGAGAAGGGCTCTGGGACCAAGGCCCAGCTAAATGATGGACATCTCAACACATGCAGTTACAGAGAGATGACGGTGCCTCCCTTCCTATGCCATAAACTCATGTAATCCCAAAGATAGGTCCCTGGATTGACTCACTAGGTTTCTACTACTATATGGAATGAGGCTCATAAAATAAATTATGTTTGGTTATTAAAAAATAATGTTAATTTCTTTCAATCCTTAATTTGTGACCTGAGATTTATTTCAACTCCATAAAGAAAATGATCATTCTACACTTGCAAGCTGCCTCATATTTGTAGGTGGCCAGTGGAACTGAAACTGTTCTCTGGGCAGCCAAGTGTAACATCAGCATTTTCCCAGACTACAGAAGTTGTTTCTGAGATCTCACTGATTCAGTCTCCAGGAAAGAGGGAAAGAGAAAAGCAAGGAGTGGGAGGGGATAAGGGTATGTGATTAAACCACTTAAATCATGTTTTAAAGTTTTGACTTATTGTTCTGAAAGGGACTCTGGCCTTTTTAGAGACGAAGTTCTAAGAAGCTCTGAAACTTGAGGTACCTGCAAAGATAACTTAGCTGTTGTTGCTAAGGAACAAGCGTGTTTGAATTGTAGTATCAATGTCACCAGCTCCTGCTCAAATGGCAAAAAGTAAAGGAAAGATGTAAAATCAGCAGTGGGGAAGGAACAGTTCAGTGTAATAGGCCATGGGTTATTATTTAAAATTGTCTCTTCTCTGAAAAAATATGGCCTCACATTTGAGGATGTCTCATAATTGTTCCCATAAGGTAAATATACCAGTCTCGGAATAGTTTCTCTTTGATGGAAGAGGAGAGAAAAGTAGGAAGACAGGGAAAGAAGTGGAAGCCAAGTGGCATAACTGACCTAATTAAAGGACATTTTGGAGGAAAGAGGTCATAGTCAGAATGAGCCTTTGGAATTTGACTGAGTTTTAAGTATTGGTTTTGCTATTAACTAAATGACCTGAATGACCTGGGGCAAATAATTTTTAACTATTCCCCCACCTTGAGTTTCCAATCTGTAAAATAGGATGTGTTGTATTAAGATCTCACGAATTTTGCTATTTTGGCTCTTGATATTTATTTCTAAATCATTCATGATTTTTTTTTTTTTGAAACAGGGTCTTGCTCTGTGGCCCAGGCTGGAGAGCAGTGGTATGATCATAACTCACTACAGCCTCCAACTCCTGGGCTCAAGTGATCCATCCACCTCAGCCTCCTGAGTAGCTGGGACTATAGGCATGCACCACCACACCTGGCTAATTTTTAAAAAAATTTTTGGTGGCGTCTTGCTATGTTGCCCAGGTTGGTCTCAAACTTCTGAGCTCAAGTGATCCTCTTGCCTCAACTTCCCAAAGTGCTGGGATTACAAGTGTGAGCCACTGCACTTGACAACTTTCAATTTTATTTCAATAACCCAAGGTGGTAGGCAGCCTCTGAAGTGGTCCCTAAAGATCCCCATTTCCTGGTATTCGTGCTCTTGTGTAATCTCTTCTCCTTGAGTATGGGGTGGGCCTAATGACTTGCTTCTAATGAACAGACTATGGCAGAAATAATGCAGAAATAATGGGACAACACTTCCTATATTAGGTTTTAAAATGACTATGACTTCTCTCTTTGTTTCATTCTCTTTTTCTTTCTTTCCTTCTCTTGGATCACTTGCACTGAGGGAAGCATGTTGTCATATTGAGAGCAATTCTGTGGAGATACCCATGTGGTATGGTGAGGGACTGAGGCCCTCAGACAAACAGAAAGACATTGTGGATCCTTCATCCACAATCACGTTTTGAGAAAACTGCAGCCTCAGGCAACAGCTTAGCTACAATCCTGTCTTTGAGCCAGAGGTACCCAAGTAAGCCACTCCCAGACTCTTGACCCATAGAAACTGGGAGATAATAAATGTTTGGTTTTTTAGCTTCTAAGTTTCAGGATAATTTGTTATACAGCAATAGAGAACTAATACCTGGCTCCAGTCCATCTCACAGTGGGCCCAATGTGTCCTGAAATCATTGTGTGTTTATTTCCCCAGTTCCAGAATGCATAATTAGAATAGACATACTCAGTAACTAGCAGAATCCCCGTAGTGGTTTCCTGACACCTGGAATGAGGGCTATAATGGTAGGAAACACCAAGTGGAAGCCATTTTGTAAGCTGTCTCTACTTATAAAAACACTAAACTAAAAGCAATACTGCATTCTTGGAGGAATAGCAGAGATTGGTGGCACTAAAAGGAATTGAAAGATGCAGAGGCTATGATTCAGCCAGATTGACAATGGACTACTTAATCAGGTAGTGACTCCCATTGTAGTTGTTTTTCTAGATGTAGTTTTGTTGCTGGAGCAAATTAACAAATCCCTGGTATGCAGCTATTAATCTGGCACATGCTTTTATCTTTATACCTGTTAGTACAGACCATCAAAAGAAGTTGATTTTCATCTGGCAAGATAGCAATAATATGTCTTCACAGTCTTACCTCAGGTATATCAACTTTTTAGCACGTTGTCATAAACTGGTCTGCAAAGACCTTGATTTACTTTTCCACGGGACATCATTAAATTGATGATACTATGCTTATTGGACATAGTGAGCAGAAGGTAGCAACTACTTACTTTAGACACATCAATGAGACATTTGGGTGCCAGAGAGTGCAGAAGATAAATCCCAGAGAAATTTGAGGATCTGCTACTTTGGTGAAATTTCTAGGGGTCCAATTATCTGATATATGAAGGGATTTCTCTTCGTCAGTGAAGGTCGAATTGCTGCATCAAGCTTCGTTTACTATTAAGAAAGAGGCGTGATGCCTACTGGGTCTCTTTGGCATTTGAAGGCAATATATTTCTCATTTGCACATATTACTTTTACTCATTTACTTAGTCACCTGAAAAGCTTTCTGTTTTATGTAGGTCCCAGAGTAAGAGTAAGCTCTACAATGGCCCAACCTGGCATGCAAGCTGTTCTGCCAACTGGACCATGTGATTCAGAAGACCTGAAGGTACTTTTGTAGTATTAGTGGTTCATAGAGATTCTGTTGGGAGCCTTTGTCCGGCTGCTATAGGTGAATCCCAGGAGAGACCCTTAGAAATTTTTAGCAAAGCCATACCATTCTCTGGGGGTGACTATTTTCCTTTTGAGAAACAGCTTTTGACTTGCTACTGGGCTTCAGAGGCTGAACATATGACCCTGAGCTACAAAGTTACCATGTGGCCTGAGCTGCCCATTGTGGGTACTGTCTGCCCTACTAAGCCATAAAGTTGGACATGGACAGCAGCACTCCATTATCAAATGGAAGTGGTATCAATAAGATCGAATTTAAGCAGGTCTTGGAGGCACAAGTAATTTGCATGAGGAAGTAGCTCAGATGCCCATGTCTTCTATTGATGCTACATTTACTTCTTTCCTTCAACCACACTTATGGCCTCATGAGGATTTCCCCACGATCAATTGACTGAGGAAGAAAACACTTGAGGTTTGTTTACAGCTCATTCTTCATGATATTCAGGTACCACCTGGAAGTGGATAGCTGTAACACTATAATCCCACTTTGGGACAGCCCTGAAAGACTGTCTTAAAGGGAAATCTTTCCTGTAGGTGGGATTTTGAACAGGATATGTGTTGTTCATTTTGCCTAGGATGATAGATGGCTAGACATATGGGTCTACATTAGTTCATGGGTGTGGCTAATGGTTTGGCTGGATGTTCAGGGACTTGGAAGGCACAACTGGAAAACTGATATGTAGAGAAGAGATACGCGAATAGATCTCTGCAACCAGACACAGAATATGAAGATATTTGTGTCCCACATTAGTGCTCACGAAAAGGTGACTCAGTAAAGGAGGATTTTGATAATCTGTTCTGTGGATGTCAGTCAGCCTTCTCCAGTCACTCTTGTTATCGCCCATAGGGTTCATGAACAAATGAAGGTTATCCTGGGCTTCAGCATCATGAACTTTCACTCACCAGGGCCTATTTGCACACAATTTCTGTTAAAGGCAGAGACCAACGCCAGCCCCCAATATGGCACTATTCTTTGGGGCGATCAGCCAGCTACCTGGTGGCAGGTTGATTACATTGGTCTGTTTCCATCACAGAAGGGAGAGCACTTTGTTCTTACTCAATATGGAATTGCCTTTTCTGCTTGAAATGCTTCTGCCAAAACTACCATTTTGAACTGTCATAATACTTTATATAAATAGCATCACCATTAACCAAGAAGCTCACTTCACAGCAAATGAAGTGAGGCAATGGACTCATGCTCATGGAATTCACTAGTCGTACCATGTTACCCATTATTCTGAAGCAATCGATGTGTTAAAATGGTAGAATAGTCTTTGAAAGGCTCAGTTATCACACTAGCTGAGTGGCAACACCTTGTGGGACTGGGTCAAGGTCCTTCAGGTTGTGGTTAATGTTCTAAATCAATATCCATTCTATAGTGCTATTTCTACCATGGCAAGCTTTACAAGTCTAGGAAGCAAAAGGTGGAAATGGAAGTTGTTGTTCTCATGATCATCCCTAGTGCTCCACTAGCACAATTTTTTTCATCCCCAAAATTTTAGGCTCTACTGCTCTAGAAGTCTTAGTTCCAAAGGAAGAAATGCTTCCACCAGGGACACAATGATTCCATTGAACACTCAGTTGAGAAGACTGCCACTTGGCCACTTTGAGCTCCTAATGCCACTGAATCAATGGCATATCAAGAAAGGGGTTACTACACTGGCTGTGTTGACTGATCTTGACTATCAAGGGAAAATTAAGTTGTTACCATGGAATGAATGGCTATGTCTAGAATGCAGGAGACCCTCTAGGAAAACTTTTAGTATACTCATATTTTGTGATTATTAAGTCAGTGTAAAACTACAACAACCTCCAATTCAAGCAGAACTGTTAATGGTCAGACCTTTTAGGAATAAATTTGGAAACAGATAAGGAACTGTGACTAGTTACAGGGCTTGATAAGGAAATATGAATGCTTAGTAGAAGAAGGCAGTTATAAATACCAGCTATGACCACATGAACATTGCAGAAAAGAGGACTACGACAGTTGTGAATACTTACTTCGATGTGCATATTATTTATATATTAACCAAATATTTTTGTTTTCTTCCTTCCTTCTCATCTCCTTATCTAATATAACATATGCTAAGTTAACTTTTTTCTCAATACTTAAGTTACAAGATATCAAAAAGTGACATGTGAATCAATTAGGAGAAGAATAAAAGATCACCCAAATCAAAAAGAGGACTTTTTATTCTCTTTTCATAAAAGAATTAACACAGGGCTCAACAAACTATGGCTCATGAGCTGGTCATCTATTTTTATAAAAAAGTTTTTCTTGGAACACAGTCATATTCATTCACTTATGCATTTTCTATGGCTGCTTTCATGATACAATGCTAGCATTGAATAGTTGCAACAGAAACTATGTGACCTATAAAACCTAAAATATTTGCTATCTGGCTCTTTAAGAAAAAGTCTCTGACCCCTGAGTGACCATATTTTTGGTTGCATGGCGATAATTGTATTATGTTAGGCAGAAGCATGACTTTATTATTTCCTTTATTTGGAGGTTAACTATGGAGATATGTATGCCTGCAAACTTGGCAAAGGACAGACTGAAGTGGCTTTGTAATGTGTTGCCTTGACTAGGCTGAACTACATTTCCCAGAATTCCCTTTCTTGAATGTTTCCAGTTAGGCTGTATTACAAGAGAGATTCCCCTGGGGGATTTGGAGACTGTAAATGAAGCAACAGCCATTTTGAAACTCACATACCTTGTCTGTTTCCTCGTTGGTGTGGGCAGTGGCCAGGACTGGAACTGCTCCATCTTCCCCTGGATCCTCCTTCAGCTTCTCTGACTCTTGGGCCAGGAGTGTGTGTGTGTGTGCATCTGTGTGTGTGTGTGTGTGTGCGTGTGCCTAGTTTCATGACAAAGGGCCCTGGCTTCTGCATGACCAAGGTCAGAGGCAACAAGTACAAACACAGGTTTTTGCCTGTCTTATTGGCTCAAGCTTGTGCTTATGGATTCCAGCTTGTTCTTGCTCTCCCCATTTTACATCTTGACTGCCTGCCCTGAGGACTTCCAGCTCCAGCATCAGATGCAGTGACAATACCCTTACAGAGACTAGTATTCAACCAGCAACCACAACTGCATAAGGTAAAATCTCTATAACACATTTACATATTTCTTAAGGGGTCAATATCTTTGATTAAACCCTGACTGATACATGCAATAAACATTTATAAAAAGGCATTTAAATGTTCTAATTAGATCAATTTTTTTGCTATCCTTTTGTTGTTAATTTCTAAGTTTTTTGCATTTTTTCAATAAATATGCTTGTATGAATGCTGCTTTTTGTTTATGAACATTTTCTTTATGGCCTAATACATGGTTAGTTGTAACTCTTTCCACATATGTTTCTGAACAATGTGTAATCTCTGTTGAGTGCAAAGTTCTATATAACTTGTTACCATGTTATTAACTCTTGCTATGCTTAATTTTGTGTTTTCGATATCTTTTATAGAGAAGTGTGTTAACTTTTAACATGATAGTCATTCTGTCGATTTCTCCTTGTAAAATGCTAGAATCTTTTCTCTTCATATTTTTTTGAAGCTATATTGTTAGGTGCATGGAAGTTCACGACTAATATAGTTTCTTGGTGGATTGTACATTTTATCAATATGAAATACCATTTTTACCCCTTTTAATATTTTTATACTACATTAATATTTGCCATTTCTATTATATAATAATTGAGATAATATATAATGTGCTTGGTCTCTCATGTCTGACAATAGGAAGCAGGCAATAAATAGAGGCTGCTATTATTATTGTCATCCTTGTAATAAATATTATTCTATGTCCCACAGTGTGCAGATTGGTTTCTTTGGGAGACGAAGAGGGAAAGAAAGGACTAAAGGAATTCAGATTAAGAAAGAGAGCAACTGCCTCTCAGGCACTGCATAATGATGCTTAGAGTTTCTTCTCCTCTAAACAAGGTGATGGAAACTCCAGGGAAGAGAGGCCCCAGGCTTGGACAGATCACCAGAAAGCCTGCCAAAAGAGTCTTCCTAGGCAGCCAAGAGAATACAGCAGAAACAGATTTTCTTGTTGGATCTTGGCCTTTTTGCTTTTGAGGCCCAGCTGAAACTAGGAAGGGTAAAAGCAAAACAAGGTCAGACCTAATAGTAAATGTGTTCCTGTGGTTGGAAGGTTAGAATTATCTCTTCAGAGATTCCCTTGAATTTACATATATTTATTCTAATTCTGATAATAACCCTCTGACGTAGGACTGATGCACTTCATTTCCAGATGAGGAAACTGGTGTTCACAAAGGCGAGAGATGTGGTCAAAGTCTCAGAGCCAGTAAATGCAGAGCCAGGGTTTGAGTGCAGCTATAGCCCCAGAATCCACTCTTTCTACTCTGTCATGCTGCTCCTTAGAGCAGCTCTCAGTGAGTCATCTTGGTGAGGGGCAATGAATTTGGGGTCAGGGGCAACCTTCAGCAAGAGCTGAGATAAAAGTGCAAAATAGAGAGTAAGCCACAAAAGAAATAGAAGTGTTTGGAAATGTTGGAGAAAGTCTCAGGCCCATGTTGAAGCTACTCCCTGAACTCTGTGCCCTTTTCCAAATGGACAGAACTGTGATGAGAGACACAGCAATAATTCCTCTGAATGATGTTTCTCAGGTCTGAAGAGATGGAATGCACTGGGGATTCTCTCAGCCTTGCCATTTGAGAATGGAGAGTCAGGGAGAAAGCAAAGGGCTGGAATTAGAAATTCAAATGCAATCTGATGAAACCACTTTCGACTCCACAGTTAGTAACCCCAAGCTGGCTCATTCCTTTAAATCTTGAGCCCATCTCAAATGTAGTATACATTAAGCACCAGAAATTACTGATCTCTCTTTCCATATGGCCAGTGCATCTCCCCACCTCTGGAATGGAAGAAGCAATAAATGCTGAATAAGACATTTCTTCAGGGAAGACCAAGAGAGAACACATTCTAAAGATGAGGAACTTTGTGAAAAATGTAGACCCAGTGCAGGAAAGAAACAGGTTGCTTGGAAGGATCTGCTAGGGATTTTTTTTTTTTTTAAACTAGGTAAGTTTGCCCCAGGCACATTCATTCAAATAATAAAATGAGAATGGTGTTTGCAAGAATTTAAAAAGGTCCTTAAACTCCTTTCTAGTCAGAATAGATTATGACAAAATGTTCAAGATAGCTCTTCAGAATTTCATTTGATGACCTTGACATGAATTTAAAGCAAATCTCTGCCTTAAAAGTTGTATTGGTAGAGTAATTAAAAGTATGTGATGTTCTTTGCAGAGAGGTGTTCATTTGATGAGAAACTGGAGAAAAGCTTTTTCCTAACAATGTTATTGCAGCTCTTTGCAAGAACTTTAGTGAATTCTGGCTTCTGTCCTAGGTTAAGTTAATTAGTAGTAAGTAATTAGTAGTATAGGTAAAGATAATTAGTGTATATAAGATAATGATTGAAGTTAAATCAACCAAGGATGGGGATGGAAAGGTGCGGGGGGGATGGCACAGGCCAAGTTCTGGAATTAATTGCCAGAGGCAAAGTGAGTGAGGCTCCTGAATAGGCTCTGGGCCATATGGTAATCAGAAGGATCTGCTCTAAAGAGATCTTTGATGTTGGTTTATTCTTCATGGGATTCCTGGGATTGAAAGACAAGGGCAGCCTTCTAAAGCCCTACTTGATTTGCAATTTTTTTATAAAATAGGTCTGGTGAATAATACCTAATTTTCATTACTCCCAAATTAAGTTACAGCATTTCACCCAATTTCTACCTGGATGAATTCAGTCCATGAAAAGGGGCAAACTCTGTAAAATATTTGAAGAGAGTTATTCTGAGCCAAGTATGAGTAACTATGGCTGGTGACACAGCCCTCAGGAGATCCTGAGAACACGTGCTCAAGTTGGTAGGGGTGCAGCTTGGCTTTATACATTTTAGGGAGACATGAGACATCAATCAAATACATTTAAGATATACATTGATTCAGTTCAGAAAGGCAGTACAACTCCAAACTTCCAGGTTATAGGTAGATTTAAAACTTTTCTGATTGGCAATTGGTTGAGTTATTATCCATAGAAAGGAATTGTCTAGGTTATGATAAGAGGTTGTGGAGATCAAACTTTTATCATGCAGATGAAGCCTCCAGATAGCAGGTTTCTGAGACAATAAATTGTAAATATTTCTTATCAGACTTAAGATCTGCCTTGATGTTAATGCTGGAGGGTATAAAAAGGCACGTCAGACCCTCACTTCCAGTCAAGGCCTGAACCAGTCTTTCAGGTTAAATTTTAGAGCACACCAGCAGATGAGGAAGTCCATTCAGATGGCTGGGGGTGGCTTAGAATTTTGTTTTTGGTTTTCAATTCACAATGCCGAACTCTTTCATTGAAGAAGTGGTTACACGAAAGGGGCCCCGATCCGGACCCCAAGAGAGGGTTCTTGGATCTCATGCAAGAAAGAATTCAGGGTGAGTCCATAGAGTAAAGTGAAAGCAAGTTTATTAAGAAAGTAAAGGAATAAAAGAATGGCTACTCTAGACAGAGCCGTCCCGAGGGCATCTGGTTGCCCATTTTTATGGTTATTTCTTGATGATATGCTAAACAAGGGGTGGATTATTTATGCCTCCCCTTTTTAGACCATATAGGGCAACTTCCTGATGTTGCCATGGCGTTTGTAAACTGTCATGGCACCAGTGGGAGTGTAGCAGTGAGGACGACCAGAGGACACTCTCATCACCATCTTGGTTTTGGTGGGTTTTAGCTGGCTTCTTTACTGCAGCCTATTTTATCAGCAAGGTCTTTATGATCTGATCTTGTGTTGACCTTCAATCTCATCCTGTGACTTAGAATGTCTTAACCATCTGGGAATGCAGCCCAGTAGGTTTCAGCCTTAGTTTAGCCAGCTCCTATTTAAGATGGAGTTGTTCTGGTTTACACGCCTCTGACATTTCCCCCATCCCTTTTATAGGAGACCCCTTAATCCTAAGGGTTGCAGAGGGATGAAGATCCATCTTCTGCAACTTCTTCAGGCTGAATAGGGGCAATTACGTTCCTGCCTAACTATCAGAGTCTTTTGTGTTTAGGGTAGAGAGGAGCTCAGTCAGAAAGTGTTGGTATGGCGAGGGCCATTCAAAACTCCAAATTCTGACAAAAGGTGATATCTGGAAGATTAATAAGTGTTCAACTTAAGAAAACATTCAGTAAACTTATCCTGCATCCCTACACAAAGAGTACAACAGCAATATATTTCACAACAGTAAAGCAAAATAAGTACAATTATTCCAGGTAAACTAAATTAGAAGGCTTTCCATGAACTAGGCAACTGTTGGAACCAAGCTTATATGGGGTTGCTAGAAGATTCCAATGTGTGCCCAGGATTAGAATATTGATCCAGGTTTTTACATCACCCATCTGAGCAGCAGCCAGAGATCACTGGTTGGTTCACAGGAATAAACAAGGTTAGCCTAAATTGCAGAAACAATCTTAAAAACAATTGATGATACTAGAATCTAATAACAAGTGTACCATAGTTTTTGAAACATAATTTTTCTCTCCAGTTTCCCGTATTTACTAAAGACAAATTATGGTAAGACTGATTTGCTTTATTATGCTTTGTCTGATTATTTGTATAAAGTGCAACAAGAATAATTATTTTTTCACATAGGCTTTTTGTAAATTGGCTTTGATGGAACTCTGTTTCATAGAAGGAATCTCAGATAAGATTTTTTTAAAGCCAAGGCCAGCCATGGGTTTGTGCCCTCAAATACCTAAGAGTTGAGTAAATTCCTCTCCTCTTGGGGTCCCAAGATAACCTGGGGCTCCTGGACCTGTTCAAAAGTGACATTCTTTACTTACAACAGGTCAGAAACCTTGTACAGGGACTGTTGTAGGCGAGGTATGAGGCTAGTTCCCCAAGGGGCTTTTATTGGCTCTATAAGTCAAATTTGAGTTCTTAAAGGAAAGCATGCCATTCCAGACAGTCTTGCTAAAATAACCAATTTTTCCAGCTGTGTCCTGTTGCAAAAGAAAACAGATTCTTATTGCACTTATGCAAATAACTATATTGCCATAAATTTAGAATAGTTAGAAATAGTTTCCAAATTCTGGAGAAATCAGGTAGGAGAAACAAATAGGCTCCAAATTTTGTCCACAGGGGTATACTTTACTCAATTGTTGAAAGCTATAAATAGCTTAAAAGAAAAGTTTTCTTAACTCTGCAAAACAAAACAAAGGATCAGTAACTTTTTTATTTTTTATTTTACTTTAAGTTATTGGGTACATGTGCACAACGTGCAGGTTTGTTACATATGTACACATGTGCCATTTTGGTGTGCTGCACCCATTAACTTGTCATTTATATTAGGTATATCTCCTAATGCTATCCCTCCCCCTCCCCCAATCCCACGACAGACCCCGGTGTGTGATGTTCCCCTTCCTGTGTCCAAGTGTTCTCATGGTTCAGTTCCCACCTATGAGTGAGAATATGCGGTGTTTGGTTTTCTGTCCTTGTGATAGTTTGCTGAGAATGATGGTTTCCAGCTTCATCCATGTCCCTACAAAGGACATGAACTCATCCTTTTTTATGGCTGCATAGTATTCCATGGTGTATATGTGCCACATTTTCTTAATCCAGTCTATCATTGATGGACATTTGGGTTGGTTCCAAGTCTTTGCTATTGTGAATAGTGCCGCAATAAATGTACATGTGCATGTGTCTTTATAGCAGTGTGATTTAAAATCCTTTGGGTATATACCCAGTAATGGGATGGCTGGGTCAAGTGGTATTTCTAGTTCTAGATCCTTGAGGAATTGCCACACTGTCTTCCACAATGGTTGAATTAGTTTACACTCCCACTAACAGTGTAAAAGTGTTCCTATTTCTCCACATCCTCTCCAGCACCTGTTGTTTCCTGACTTTTTAATGATCGCCATTCCAACTTGTGTGAGATGGTATCTCATTGTGGTTTTGATTTGCATTTCTCTGATGGCCAGTGATGATGAGCATTTTTTCATGTGTCTGTTGGCTGCAATAAGTGTCTTCTTTTGAGAAGTGTCTGTTCATATCCTTTGCCCACTTTTTGATGGAGTTGTTTGATTTTTTCTTGTAAATTTGTTTAAGTTCTTTGTAGATTCTGGATATTAGCCCTTTGTCAGATGGGTAGATTGCAAAAATGTTCTCCCATTCTGTAGGTTGCCTGTTCATTCTGATGGTAGTTTCTTTTGCTGTGCAGAAGCTCTTTAGTTTAATTAGATCCCATTTGTCAATGTTGGCTCTTGTTGCCATTGCTTTTGGTGTTTTAATCATGAAGTCCTTGCCCATGCCTATGTCCTGAATGGTATTGCCTAGGTTTTCTTCTAGGGTTTTTATGGCGTTAGGTCTAACATTAAAGTCTTTGATCCATCTTGAATTAATTTTTGTATAAGGTGTTAGGAAGGGATCCAGTTTCAGCTTTCTACATATGGCTAGCCAGTTTTCCCAGCACCATTTATTAAATAGGGAATCCTTTCCCCATTTCTTGTTTTTGTCAGGTTTGTCAAAGATCAGAGGGTTGTAGATGTGTGATATTATCTCTGAGGGCTCTGTTCGGTTCCATTGCTCTATATCTCTGTTTTGGTACCAGTACCATGCTGTTTTGGTTACTGTAGCCTTGTAGTACAGTTTGAAGTCAGGTAGCGTGATGCCTCCAGCTTTGTTCTTTTGGCTTAGGATTGTCTTGGCAATGTGGGCTCTTTTTTGGTTCCATATGAACTTTAAAGTAGTTTTTTCCAATTGTGTGAAGAAAGTCATTGGTAGCTTGATGGGGATGGCACTGAATCTATAAATTACCTTGGGCAGTATGGCCACTTTCTTGATATTGATTCTTCCTATCCATGAGCATGGAATGTTCTTCCATTTGTTTGTGTCCTCTTTTATTTTGTTGAGCAGTGGTTTGTAGTTCTCCTTGAAGAGGTCCTTCACATCCCTTGTAAGTTGGATTCCTAGGTATTTTATTCTCTTTGAAACAATTGTGAATGGGAGTTCACTCATGATATGGCTCTCTGTTTGTCTGTTATTGGTGTATAGGAATGCTTATGATTTTTGCACATTGATTTTGTATCCTGAGACTTTGCTGAAGTTGCTTATCAGCTTAAGGAGATTTTGGGCTGAGATGACGGGGTTTTCTAAATATACAATCATGTCATCTGCAAACAGGGACAATTTGACTTCCTCTTTTCCTAATTGAATACCCTTTCTTTCTTTCTCCTGCCTGATTGCCCTGGCCAGAACTTCCAACACTGTGTTGAATAGGAGTGGTGAGAGAGGGCATCCCTGTCTTGTGCCAGTTTTCAAAGGGAATGCTTCCAGTTTTTGCCCATTCAGTATGATACTGGCTGTGGGTTTGTCATAAATAGCTCTTATTATTTTGAGATATGTTCCATCAATACCTAATTTATTGAGAGTTTTTAGCATGAAGGGCTGTTGAATTTTGTCGAAGGCCTTTTCTGCATCTATTGAGATAATCATGTGGTTTTTGTCTTTGGCTCTCTTTATGTGATGGATTACGTTTGTTGATCTGTGCATGTTGAACCAGCCTTGCATCCCAGGGATGAAGCCCACTTGATCATGGTGGATAAGCTTTTTGATGTGCTGCTGGATTCAGTTTGCCAGTATTTTATTGAGGATTTTTGCATCAATGTTCATCAGGGATATTGGTCTAAAATTCTCTTTTTTTGTTGTGTCTCTGCCAGGCTTTGGTAGCAGGATGATGCTGGCCTCATAAAATGAGTTAAGGAGGATTCCCTCTTTTTCTATTGATTGGAATAGTTTCAGAAGGAATAGTACCAGCTCCTCCTTGTACCTCTGGTAGAATTCGGCTGTGAATCCGTCCGGTCCTGGCCTTTTTTTGGTTGGTAGGCTATTAATTATTGCCTCAATTTCAGAGCCTGTTACTGCTCTATTCAGAGATTCAACATCTTCCTGGTTTAGTATTGGGAGGGTGTATGTGTCCAGGAATTTATCCATTTCTTCTAGATTTTCTAGTTTATTTGGTTAGAGGTGTTTATAGTATTCTCTGATGGTAGTTTGTATTTCTGTGGGATCAGTGGTGATGTCCCCTTTATCATTTTTCATTGCGTCTATTTGATTCTTCTCTCTTTTCTTCTTTATTAGTCTTGCTAGTGGTCTATGAATTTTGTTGATCTTTTCAAAAAACCAGCTCCTGAATTCATTGATTTTTTGAAGCGTTTTTTGTGTCTCTATCTCCTTCAGTTTTGCTCTGATCTTAGTTATTTCTTGCCTTCTGCTAGCTTTTGAATATGTTTGCTCTTACTTCTCTAGTTCTTTTAATTGTGATGTTAGGGTGTCAATTTTGGATCTTTCCTGCTTTCTCTTGTGGGCATTTAGTGCTATAAATTTCCCTCTACGCACTGCTTTAAATGTGTCCCAGAGATTCTGGTATGTTGTGTCTTTGTTCTCACTGGTTTCAAAGAACATCTTTATTTCTGCCTTCATTTCATTATGTACCCAGTAGTCATTCAGGAGCAGGTTGTTCAGTTTCCATGTAGTTGAGTGGTTTTGAGTGAGTTTCTTAATCCTGAGTTCTAGTTTGATTGCACTGTGGTCTGAGATACAGTTTGTTATAATTTCTCTTCTTTACCATTTGCTGAGGAGTGCTTTACTTCCAACTATTTGGTCAATTTTGGAATAAGTGTGATGTGGTGCTGAGAAGAATGTATATTCTGTTGATTTGGGGTGGAGAGTTCTGTAGATGACTATTAGGTCTGCTTGGTGCAGAGCTGAGTTCAAGTCCTGGGTATCCTTGTTAACTTTCTGTCTCATTGATCTGTCTAATATTGACAGTGGGGTATTAAAGTCTCCCATTATTATTGTGTGGGAGTCTAGGTCTCTTTGTAGACTTAGACTAAGGACTTGCTTTATGAATCTGGGTGCTCCTATATTGGGTGCACATATATTTAGGATAGTTAGCTTTTCTTGTTGAATTGATCCCTTTACCATTATGTAATGGCCTTGTCTCTTTTGATCTCTGTTGTTTTAAAGTCTGTTTCATCAGAGACTAGGATTGATTTTTTTTGTTTGTTTGTTTTCCATTTGCTTGGTAGATCTTCCTCCATCCCTTTATTTTGAGCCTATGTGTGTCTCTGCACATAAGATGTGTCTCCTGAATACAGCACACTGATGGGTCTTGACTCTTTATCCAATTTGCCAGTCTGTGTCTTTTAATTGGAGCATTCGGCCCATTTACATTTAAGGTTAATATTGTTATGTGTGAATTTGATGCTGTCATTATGATGTTAGCTGGTTATTTGCTCATTAGTTGATGCAGTTTCTTCCTAGCATCAATGGTCTTTACAATTTGGCATGTTTTTGCAGTGGCTGGTACCAATTGTTCCTTTCCATGTTTAGTGCTTCCTTCAGGAGCTCTTGTAAGGCAGGCCTGGTGGTGACAAAATCTCTCAGCATTTGCTTGTCTGTAAAGTATTTTATTTCTCCTTCACTTATGAAGCTTAGTTTGGCTGGATATGAAATTCCGGGTTGAAAATTCTTTTCTTTAAGAATGTTGAATATTGGCCCCCACTCTCTTCTGCCGAGAGATCCGCTGTTAGTCTGATGGGCTTCCCTTTGTGGGTAACCCGACCTTTCTCTCTGGCTGCCCTTAACATTTTTTCCTTCATTTCAACTTTGGTGAATCTGACAATTATGTGTCTTGGAATTGCTCTTCTCGAGGAGCATCTTTATCAAGGAGTGGCATTCTCTGTATTTCCTGAATTTGAATGTTGGCCTGCCTTGCTAAGTTAGGGAAGTTCTCCTGGATAATATCCTGAAGAGTGCTTTCCAGCTTGGTTCCATTCTCCCCGTCACTTTCAGGTACACCAATCAGATGTAGATTTGGTCTTTTCACATAGTCCCATATTTCTTGGAGGCTTTGTTCATTTCTTGTCACTCTTTTTTTTCTAAACTTCTCTTCTTACTTCATTTCATTCATTTGATCTTCAATCACTGATACCCTTTCTCCCACTTGATTGAATCGGCTACTGAAGCTTTTGCATGCGTCACGTAGTTCTTGTGCCATGGTTTTCAGCTCCTTCAGGTCATTTAAGGTCTTCTCTACACTGGTTATTCTAGTTAGCCATTCATCTAATCTTTTTTCAAGGTTTTTAGCTTCTTTGCGATGGGTTTGAACATCCTCCTTTAGCTCGGATAAGTTTGATCCTCTGAAGCCTTCTCTCAACTCGTCAAAGTCATTCTCCCTCCAGCTTTGTTCTGTTGCTGGCAAGGAGCTGCATTCCTTTGGAGGAGAAGAAGTGCTCTGATTTTTAGAATTTTCAGCTTTTCTACTGTGGTTTCTCCTCATCTTTGTGGTTTTATCTACCTTTGGTCTTTGATGATGGTGATGTACAGATGGGGTTTTGGTGTGGATGTCCTTTCTGTTTGTTAGTTTTCCTTCTAACAGTCAGGACCCTCAGCTGCAGGTCTGTTGGAGTTTGCTGGAGGTCCACTCCAGACCCTGTTTGCCTGGGTATCACCAGTGAAGGCTGCAGAACAGCAAATATTGCAGAACAGCCATTGTTGCTGCCTGATCGTTCCTCTGGAAGCTTCGTCTCAGGGGGCACCCAGCCGTGTGAAGTGTCAGTCAGCCCGTACTGGGAGATGCCTTCCAGTTAGGCTACTCAGGGGTCAGAGACCCACCTGAGGAGGCAGTCTGTCCCTTCCCAGATCTCAAACTCCGTGCTGGGAGAACCACTACTCTCTTCAAAGCTCAGTTGGAAATGCAGAAATCACCCGTCTTCTGTGTTGCTCATGCTGGGAGCTGTAGACTGGACCTATCCCTATTTGGCCATCTTGGAACCTCCACCACCTTTTTTTTTTTTTTCTTTTTTGAGACGGAGTCTCACTCTGTCACCCAGGCTGGAGTGCAGTGGTACGATCTCGGCTCACTGCAAGCTCCACCTCCTGGGTTCACGCAATTCTCCTGCCTCTGCCTCCAGAGTAGCTGGGACTACAGGCGCCCGCCACCATGTCAGGCTAATTTTTTGTATTTTTAGTAGAGACAGGGTTTTACTGTGTTAGCCAGGATGGTCTCAATCTCCTGACCTTGTGATCCGCCCTCCTTGGCCTCCCAAAGTGCTGGGATTACAGAAGTGAGCCACCACGCCCAGCCTAAGATCAGCAACGTTTTAAGCAAAAAGTTAAAAAGACTACTTCAATTTTTGTATTGGTTCAGTTAATTTAGTTAACTCCTGTTCTGCTTGATATTTATGAACACTTCAGCTCTCTATGAGAGTCCTGAAAGTTTTTTCCTCTATCTTGATGTCACAGTTTCTAAAGTTATCAGAAAACCTGCATTTAAGTGCACTTGTTGAAGTCCTACAGTTGATTTTAAAACCATCTTCGAAAGAGGACTAAATCAAGACAACAATTGTCTGTGGATGAGAAAATGTCTTAGGACAGCCACAGTCAAAAACACAATTGGCAAATTTGGTTGTTTCTGTGGCATACAAAATTTTATGTAACAATTATAATTATTAATAACACTAAATCATATTAGAATTATAGTTTTTTAAATAATTTTGGAACACATACCAGTAACATATTTACACAAATACAGCCCAAAGAAAACCAAACACCATTTCATATTTGACAATGCTTCCTGTAAGACTTTTAAACCAAATACACCAAATTTCACCTTCACATTAGTATATTATTGATGTCAAACCCAATTCTTAATGCAACCTTATAGACAAATGTATTCAATCTTAATCAGTTTGATAAGGTAAGATTTTCATAAACCTTTTATAACGCTTTACACATTTTTGTTAAAGAGCAGATAATAAGCAGGTTTTTGCTTTAAGAAAAACCTGTTGTGCTTTTATTCCAATGTCCAAGTTACTGAATTTACTGAATTGAGTGCAAAAACTGAATAATACCCCTTTAATTTTTAATTTTTTTTTTTTTTTTGTGACGGAGTCTTGCTGTGTCGCCCAGGCTGGAGTGCAGTGGCACAATCTTGGCTCACTGCAAGCTCTGCCTCCCGGGTTCACGCCATTCTCCTGCCTCAGCCTCCCGAGTAGCTGTGACTACAGACGCCTGCCACCACACCCAGCTAATTTTTTGTATTTTTAGTAGACAGGGTTTCACTGCGTTAGCCAGGATGGTATTACCCCTTTAATTTTAGCCAATATGTTCACACACAGAATTTCTTTTACAATTAATTTTTCACAAACCTTCCACAATTTGTTCAAACCTTTAGATTTTTTTCCTATCTCACTTAAAAAAATCCTTTAACCCTTTAAACTTAGGCAAGAAATCCACATTCCCATGAGTTCTTATAGTTGTGTTTGCCAAAAACACATTCTAGTTTCCTCACACACCTTGCATGTAGAGCTGTTTCTTTGGTAGTCTCATTACAATGTTAACTCTTAGTGACTTTTACTTTTGTTGAAAACCTTGGTAAGCTCAGGATTTTAATTATGTACTAGGTATGGAGCCTAGCATAGGACACACTAGGCAGAAGTGCAGATAAGGGCTGACTGCAGCATAGCTAGGGGTGTGGCTAACTCCACATGTCCTAAGCCTTATCTAGAATCTAATGCTCAAAAGTTAAAGAAGCAGTTTGTGGCCTTAAAGCATTTAGCACATTTAATATCTTACCTGCATAATTTAGACCAAGTATTTACACTTTTGAAGACATTTTTATTTTACCAATAATCTTTAAAACTATCTTTATTTCCCAAAGATTACTTAAGTCACATGAACTAAAAGGCATTACATTTTTAACTTTTCTGACAAAATATTTGGTTTAAGCTCGTATTATTAAACCAATTAATCAAAGTTCTTTTGTGTTACACACACAACACATATAAATACACAGACAGTGGAAGATAAAGAACTCATCCCCTAAGCCAGGAATTGAAGTCTGAACCTCGGTCACCATTGTGATGGTAGAGACCAAGAGAAATGATTGCCACGTGGTTAAAAGGTCAAACTCCCAAAGACATGACTGACCAGTTTCAGGGGCCATCTTGAACAGCGGGCTTGCAGGTGTCCTAGGCCCACATTCTATCCTAAGGTACTCCTCTCCATTATAGAACACGGAAAGAAAGACACACAAAGCACACCAGATTCGCTACAGTTTTAAGATTAGCCTCACAAGTACTTTCTTCCACGAATCAAAACTTTACAGGAGATAAACAATGATATTTACCATTCATTCAACAAGTTTAAGAGAGAGAGGAAAGCACTGCCTGAGGCAGGGTGGGGAAGGCAAGGCACTCAGGGAGGCCAGAGAAAGAACCACCCATTGCAGCTGACACTGAAAAGTTCAGGTGGCCACTTGTCGGTCATGAAAGGATCTTTTCCAGCAGTCCCATCAACTCTCAAGTTTCCCCTTTGTGGGGAGGAGAAATCTCCCCATGTCCCATGATCCTGTACATGCCTAATCCTGTCACCCACAGCTGTCAGCAAAGCGTGCAAGGCAGATTAATCCAAAGAGAATAGCAGTTAACATCCCATAGTGCCAAATTCGTTCTTAGCCAAAAGGGACTTTAATGAGAGGGGTCTTTAACCCCTTAAGTCTTAGAAGAGGCTCTAACCCTCCTAAGTTGGGCCTCTAACCCAAGGTCAGTCAAGCATCCTTGCTTTTTATTAAGATGGTCCTCTAACCCACTCTGTCTTAGGAGAGACTCTAACTCCCCTAAGTTGGGCATCTACCCCAGTCCCATTCTTTACCCAGGTATACGCACCCCACTTACACAAAGTTGTCCAATGAGTGCTGTAGTCTATTTCCTTTGGGTTGGGGGTCACCTCAGTATCACTCCTTCAGGTTTCATCAGAAAGATGTTAACAGACCCCACCACTTGCCCAAAGTTAGCCTTTGGGTCAGGGGTTTCCTCACTATAGTCTTTTCTGTGGTGGCCAGAAAGCAGTTACAGGACCCCACCACTTACCCAAAGTTAGCCTTTGGGTCAGGGGTTTCCACACTATAGTCTCTTCCGTGGTTGCCAGAAAGATGTTAGAGCAAAGGGGTCCTGATCCGGACCCCAAGAGAGGGCTCTTGGATCTCGTGCCAGAAAGAATTCAGGGTGAGTCCATAGAGTAAAGTGAAAGCAAGTTTATTAAGAAAGTAAAGGAATAAAAGAATGGTTACTCCATAGACAGAGCAGCCCTGAGGGTGGCTGGTTGCCCATTTTTATGGTTATTTCTTGATGATATGCTAAACAAGGGGGGGATTATTTATGCCTCCCCTTTTTAGACTGTATAGGGCAACTTCCTGATGTTGCCATGGCATTTGTAAACTGTCATGGCGCCAGTGGGAGTGTAGCAGTAAGGACGACCAGAGGACGCTCTTGTCACCATCTTGCTTTTGTTGGGTTTTAGCTGGCTTGTTTACTGCAGCCTGCTTTCTCAGCAAGGTCTTTATAACCTGTATCTTGTGCCGACCTTCAATTTCATCCTGTGACTTAGAATGCTGGGGAATGCAGCCCAGTAGGTTTCAGCCTTATTTTAGCCAGCTCCTATTCAAGTTGGAGTTGTCCTGGTTCACACGCCTCTGACAGAGTGGCTCACTATGCCTTAGGAAGGAGTTTATACCCACATCACAAGAACATACTGTGACTCTTCCTCCTCAGTCTTCTCCAAGGGATCTGAAGCCACTTACTTGATAAGTGTGATTGAGAGAAAGGGAAATATTCAAAACATTTAGGGGCATTTCAACAATGACCATAGACTTACGCTAATTTTTTGAAGTCCAGAACCACGTTAATATTGACGCTTGTAAGGAAGAGGTATTAAGTGGAATTCTAACCCAATGCCCTCATGATAGGTCATGTGAGAGCCCAAACTCTCATCTCATGGTTATCTCCCCTTACCTAAGACATACAGAACACAGTCAGAACTAGACAACCTCAGCAACTAGAAGAATCCTTACATTGACTCCTTGACTCATAGAGTAAGTACTATAATAGGAAGGGTCAAGTATAAGTTCTTGGGACATCTCCTTATTAGCAAAACATTTACAGAAAAGCAATATTACCTCATGGTACCTATCATACCTGGCAATAGATTGTACAATTATTTGTTTGTATATGGTCTGTTTCCCTCCCTAGAATGCAGTCTCATTGGGAGCAGATATTTTGTTTGCCTGTTTACTGCTCTATCCCCAGCTCCTAGAAAAATGACTGGCACATAATAAGTGCTCAATAAGTATTTATTGCATAGACAGATGAATATGTTTCTGAGGGAAATATCAGAAATCAGTGCCATCCTCAAAGATGTGAAAGATACAGATGTGGCAATTCCTACCATATTCCTATTCTATTTTCCATTTTAGCCAGTGAATAACATGGTTGAGTCTTGGAGTATGAAAGTGGACTGTCATAAACTTAATCAGCTGGTATTTCCCACTGCAACTTTTGTTCCAAATGCAGTGTTCTTACAGGAGCAGATCAATACCACTGACACCTGGAACACAGCTAATAACATGTTAAATGCTTTCATTATTTTCTCCAGCCCAACAAATATAAACACTTTAGACAAGGTGCTTTCACTTGGCAATGATAACAGTACAACACTGGTGTCCTAACTCAGCTATATATAAACCTTTGTCCCTGCACCATATTTGCTACACTGGACCTTGACCATCTCATTATCTCTCAGGACATTATTCTGGTTTGCTCTGTTGATGAAATCATGCTTATAAGACTGTGTATTTGTTAACTATTCTTGCATATCAAATTACCCCAAAATTTAGTGGCTTAAAGAAAAAAGTAATTATTTACTTCTCATGGCTTTTGTGGGTAAAAAATTAAGACAGGGAAAAATGGGAAAGGCTTATCTCTGTTCCCTGATAAATGAGGCCTCAGCTGCAAGACACCAAGCCTGGCTTCTGGAATAATCTGAAGGTTTATTCACTCATTATGTCTGGCAATTGATGCTCCCTCTTGGCTAGCTGGGTTCCAAGGGCATGTGGAAGAGAGAGAGAAAGACAGAAAGAGAGAGAGAGCATCCTTCTTATGACTTAGTCTTGGAAGTCACACAGCATCACTTTGCTTATACTTCATTGGTTGGAGGAATCATAAACTCCCACCCAGAATAAAGGAGTGAAAACCTAGATTACATCTATTAGTGGAAGGAGTGACAATAACATTGTAAGAATAGTATGTGGGATGGGATAAATATAAGGTTTGAGTATCTTTGAAAATAGACTGAAGCCTCTATCCATACTTCTTTAGTTGTTGTGTATAAAACAAATTCCCAGTTCTTTCTTCTCTTTTCTTCCCACTGTTCTATATAGGTGTATCTGTGGTGTTTAACTTTAAAATTTAGTCCCTAGATTGTAGAGTATCAACATGGGATTGTATTGAACCAAAGAAGAAATTAAATTGCCCCAAAATCCTGCATGCAGTGTCTGATGAAACAGTGGATTGTCTCATTTCGGCAAGGATATGAGAACATTTTTGGTTACTATGAAGAAAAGCTGCATTATATTTAGTGGTGTGTGTGTATGTGTGTAAAAGTATAAAAATAAGGGAGCATGGTGTATGTGAATACTGAATACTCAAAGGGCTGGGTGGTGGTACCTGGTATTTTACAGATAAATTTATTTGCAGTTTAAAATAATCTGAATTCATTTCTGTTGCTTGCAACCATGAAACCCAACTGATATTCCTCCCTATGTCAGAGAGACTAACAGCCACCATAGGAATAGAAGCAAACTCCATCAGCCAGACCAATAGCTGTGATAGAAGCAGCAATGGCAGTGGTGACAGAAGTTTTTGCTGCCAACTGAAAACAGCAGGAAAATGGCACAGTGGCTATAATAAGGATTAAATGAGCCAACCTTCGAAAAGCACTTAAAGCAGTGACTAGGTAGTGAGAAGCATATTAAGCATTGTTGAACAAAAACAAATTAAGTAGTGCTAGCAAAAAAAGTTAAAGCTAAACAACATACAAGACATTTGGGATTTCTATAAGGAAAGAGAGGGAATCTAGAAGGTAAAACGTCCCAGTTCTTCTATGATGGTGGTTCAGAGACAAAGATGCTTTTGTTACCTTTGACATGGTTATTTGTGTCTAGGTGGCCTTCTGGCAGACAAAGATTCCTCACTCCCACTCTATTGCCACCATCTTAGTCCAACCTACCATTATCTCCTGCCTGGACTGCTGCAATACCCTACTAATTGGTTTCCCGATTTCCATTCTTAACCTGTCTATAATTTATTTTTCACACTGTAATCAGAATTATGAATGGGAAATATGATCCAAATGAAAATCCTCCATTTTCTTTCCATTGCCAATGCCTGTTAATATCTCAGTGTTTATTCAATGTTCCCCCTAATTTTGTAAAGTTTTCCTCAGGTGACCATGCTAAAAGCATAGCAAGCTCTCAATATCATACATATATCTAGAGAGTTGACTGTTTCTAGTGAAAAGTAACATCAACAAAATTAATGTTAAACCAATTTAATGAAATATACAATAGTTACCATGCAGTATGGCAATGAAATATAATCAGTGCATGAGTATATCAGGGTATCAGAGTGTAAACAGGGAAGCCAACCACTTAAGTATTATGGAATAAAGGATTTGTTATAGAAACAAGACCCTTTACAATTATGGGGAAATTTCAGGATGTAAAGTCCAAAACAAGGAAGTTGGAGGATAAGAGAAAATCACTAATCAACCCTCCTGACACACTGGCATGATTGGACAAGTCAGAGCCTGCTAGGGAATTGGGGAAGCCAGGCTCATCCAGATACTGAAGTCGGACAATGGTGGAGGCCTGGTAGAGAAAACCATGGTGAGCTATTGCCTTTGCATCTGATAGTGGGTGTGGGGTCACTGTCAGTGAACAGATCCAACAATTGGGAAGAAGAGTTAGACACAGAGTGGAAAAAGCCAGGCTAATTTAAGACACATCAGCACCTCTGCATATCTGTCTCTCACTGCACCTAACCACAACAACATTTAGAGATTGGTAGTCCTGCTTCATTTCTGCCTTCTAAGTCTTTCGTAAATTTTTCTTTTGAATAACTCGAACACAGATGCATACAGGGAAGGAGGTTTTGGGAAAAGGTGTTCTACAACAAATATTTAGAGAAATCACTAATGTGTATTTCTTTTAAACCATTTAACCAAATTGCTAGGTTTTGCCTTCTCACTTTATTGATTCATGGATTCTTTAAGCAAGATTAATTTGTATTTTTTTCTCATTTTACGTATTTTTTCATCATCGTCACAATCACACAAACATGCAAAGACACACACACAATACACACTGACATACAAATATCAGAAACTATGGGATGCCTTTAAGATGTGTTATAGATTGGGATCCCTAGAAACATCTCCTGAAATGGGGATTCTTGTTCAAGTGATTTATTGCAGGAGCACTCTTGGGAAAGAGGAGTGAGGGTTGCTGGAAAGAGCAGAGGAAGAACATGGTCTCAGCTGGAAATTACCTTAAGTCTAATTCCACGAGAAGCTCTGTAGCATAAATTGCACCAACATTAGTCCCACCTCAAGGCAAAGGCACCAGCTCTTCATACCCCTCTGCCAGTTAGTCATTGACCCAGGTCTGCTGTGGGGGAGGTGGGTGGTTACAGTCCAGTTCTCCAGAGAGAGCAGACAGCTGTGAGTGTTATCAGCCAACACTCAGATGGTAAAGGGGATAGGGTGGGGCCCAGCAGCATTCATTCTACCATGCTTTAGGAGAAGAAATCTTCATATATGGAGTGTGTGGAAATTCAGTCAGCTGGGGCAGAAGGCCCACAGCGGAATCCCGTTTCTACTTCCTCTCTTTCTGCTGTAATCTCAGACATATCTCTGATTCTGTAGCAGTTTGGTCTTCTGGTGCCCACTTCTAGATATCCTTCTGTAGTTCAGTGTTTGGTTATGGATGCTACATTTGCATACCACCATTGGCCTTATAGTTCTTGCCTCCACTCTTCTGTTACTGGTCTTGGGTTGTCTGGGGCTCATATTTGGGTGCCCACTTCGAATTCAGGCTCCTTTCTGCCCTGGTACCCCTCCTCTCACCTCATCATTGTCATGTGCAACATAATCACATCCATAAAAAGATAAAGGGTTTCTACACAACAGCTGTTCTTTTCCCCTGTTCCCCCAAACTGGCCCTATTATCATATTTGACATGATCCCATTATATCTCTTTTTTATTCTGTATTAGTTATTTACTGCTGTGTAACAAATTACTGCTCCCCCACCCCCAAACTTAGCAGCTTAAAACAACAAGCATTAGTTCATAGTTTCTGTGGGTTGGGAATTTGGAAGCACCCTAGCAGGGTGGTTGTGGCCCAGAGTTCTCTCATGGGAGTGCAGTCAAGATGTCAGTTGTGGCTGCAGTCATTTGAAGGCTCAACTGGGCTACAAGATCTCATTCTGAGATGGCTCACTCACATGGCTTGTTGCTAGAAGGCCTCAGTGTCTGGCTGGCTGTTTTGGTAGGAGGCCCCTGTTTCTCACCGTGTGGTCCTCTCTTCGTAGAGCTGCTTAAATGTCCTCATGACATGGCTGCTGACTTCCCCAGAGTGAGGTGATCCAAGTGAGAGTGACAGGTACAGGAGGCAGAGAAATTCAAGGCCGAAAAAGGCAGGGTCCCTGACGAAGCCCCACCTTTAATTAGAAAAGCCTGAGACTGTGGCCCAAATCACTTACTTCCCTGTTTTCCCGCTTGAATGTTGCCTTTTCCTAAACCACCCTGGCCCACCATGCTTCCCATCCTGTACCCATAAAAACCCCAAACTCCACTGGCAGAAGAGCAGAGCAGCACAGCAGAGTGGTAGAGAAGAGAAGAAGAGAAGCATCTGAACGACGAAGAGGCAGGGACCAGGGAACTCTCCCATCTCAAGAGCAAAGTGGAAGCTGCTATGTCCTTATGATCTAGTCTCAGAAGTTACAGCGGGTCACTTGTGACAAAATTACTCCTTAGAATTGAGTCACTAAATCCCGTCCACGCTCAAGGAAGGGGCTTAAGCTCCATTTCTCACAGAGAGGAGTATCAAAGAATTTGTGGACACACATTAGAGCAAACACATACCCCACCACACTAGGGGGCCCTTGAGCAGCTCTTCCCTGGTCTTCACATTTGCCTGGGATGCTTGAGGATTGATATAGGGGATTCTCAACCAAAAGGCTGAGATTTACCTCCTCTAAGGGATGACCACATGACTGCCATTCCAGGACATCTAAGAAGTGGTGGGAGGAGGGGAATACACAGTGATGGAAAAAGGTATAGGGAAAATGGCCTTTGGTGTCAGACAGACTGGGGATCAAGTCTTTACTTTGACATTTCCAACCTAGCTTGGACAAACCACTTAATTCAACACAAAACAAAGCATGTGTTAGGCACTGCACTGGATACTGAAGATAGAGTGCTGAAAATAATTCACTCTTGGGGTGCTTACAGCCTGGATAAGCAGACGGACATTAAACACGTCATTTTCATAGTGATGAGGATTGTGTGCCATCAGAGCACATCCCAAAGGGAGTTAGCCTTATCTAAAGAATTAGGGAAGGTCTCCTTGAGGAAGTGACATTTAAGCTGAGATTCTGAGGATGATTAAGAGTTAGTTGGATGAGAAGAACATATGATGTAAAGGTCATGGGGTACCAAGACCCTTGAACTTCCAAGAAGTTGAAAGGAAGCCAGAGAAGCAGGAGTGTTGGTGAAAGAGACAGTGGGATGAGATAAGGCTGGAAAGCTGGGCAGGGACTCATACTGCCCTGAGTCTCAGAGGCCATATTAAAGCTGGGGAGCCATATCTATAGGGCCATGGCCAACTATTGACTGTTATAGCAGGGGTGTGGCTTGATGAGATTTGTATTTTAAAAAAACTTCTCAGGTTATTCTACAGGGAGTGGGTTAAAGAAGGACACAGTGGATGTGGTGGAACCATTTAGGGAGTACTGCAGGAGTCCTAGTGAGAAGGTGATGGTAGCGGTGGAGGTGAGAGGCCACGAGGAGCGGAACAGCAGACAGGGCTTGACCATTGACTGTGGGCTGGGGACAGAGAAATTAAGGAACAAGAGCCAGATTTTTCAGTGGTAATGGCGAGTGGTGGGTGGGTGGGGGTAGAGAAGGCATTCAGCTTTAGACATATGGTATTTCAGGGACCTTTGAGATATCCAAGCACAAGCGTTGTAAAGGCTTGGATCTCCAAGAGAGGGTTGGGCTCAGAAGGTCTTGGTGAGTCTAGACATGCATGCTGCAATTAAAGTTCCTGGATGAATGAGATGGCCTAGGATTCGTGTAGCACAACTCCAGGGCATGTCCTAAGGAACCTCAGTATTAAAGGGGCAGGGAGAAATGGAGCCAGCAAAGGTCCTGAGAAGGAGCAGTGAGGGAGGAGGAGGAAAACCTGGAGAGTATAATGTCACTGAGCCAAGGCAATGATGTTTCTAGGGAAAGCAGTAAATGGAATTACTTTTAATTGGGATAATTATAATCTTCTCTCATAGGACTCTTGGGAGGATTAAGTGAGATAACATATAAAAACCATCTCAGTACTTCATAAAGTATTTTCAATGTGAGGTGTTGTCTTTAGCAGGGGAATGGGAGTGTAGGGGGTAAAGGTTGAGGGAGGGGAGAAGTCCAGGATGCCCCTTCTGAAGTAGCTTCTTAGCACCTGACACATCCAAGCCCCTTCTAAAGTAACTAACCAGCATCTAACACATCTAAAGCCAACTTTCAGTCATTTATTGATATTTGGAGCCAGCCAGCCTTTGATATAGTACAGTATAATTTTTAGAAACCAGAAAAGACTCCTGGTTTTTTTGTTTGTTTGTTTGTTTGCTTTTGTTTTTGTTTTTGAGTTGGAGTCTCACTCTGTCACCCAGGCTGGAGTGCAGTGGCGCAATCTTGGCTTGCTGCAACCTCCACTTCCTGGATTCAAGCGGTTCTCCTGCCTCAGCCTCCTGAGTAGCTGGGACCACAGGTGTGCACCAGCATGCCCAGCTAGTTTTTGTATTTTTAGTAGAGACGAGGTTTCACCATGTTGGCCAGGCTGGTCTTGAACTCCTGACCTCAGGTAATCCACCCACCTTGGCTTCCCAAAGTGCTGGGATTACAGGCATGAACCACTGTGCCCAGTCTTTCCCCTGTTAGTAAAAAGAAAAAAAAAATTAACCCTCAAAACAAAAAAACAAATTCTACCTGTTTAATATTGCCTAAAAATTCCTTCCAGGGAAGACCTAAGAAACCGTTTTATTCCATAATAAAAGGTTTTAAATAAAAATACCTGGGGCAGTTACTACTGTAATGTGAAAGAGACAGTTAGGTATAATGATGTGATCAGATCCTGTGTGTGTGTGTGTGTGTGTGTGTGTGTGTGTGTGTGTGTGTGTGTTTTAAGGCTCAGGAAGGCATCCAGAATGAGGAAGGAGCAGGGAACAGAGGGGAGGGGAGGCCAGGGTGTGGCCACTGAGGGGAAACAGGAGGGGTTGGAGATACCCAAGGCAAATTTCACTGACCTCCCAGTTTTACAATTTTGCTTCAGGCAGTATTGGTTTCTCTTTACATCTGTCCAGAAAAAAATACAACTTTTGTGCAAATGTACGTTATGTCCATCTGGGGTGGCTGGTGGCAACCCTTACCTCAGTAGAAACTGCGCCTCTCCCACGTGTGCCACAGGAATGTATTCTTCTCTGATGGGTGTAGGTGACCTAACGTCTAGAGTCTAAATACAGCAGATTCCCAACCCTGTCCCCGTTAGGGTATGGGTGGTTTGGGTAGACCAGTGAGTTAATGCACTGAACTAGTGTGGGAATCACTAAAGCTGGGCCTTTTATATGGTGCACCTGGGTAAATGGTCCTGGGAAACTGACCTCCCATTCACCTTCCCAGTAGGCACTCAGGAATATGCAGGGGTTGTTACTAGTTACTTATACCTAATGAACAGGCAGGTCCCAAGCTAGAGTCTCCAGAAAAGAATGAAGGGCTAAGAAGGTGATGATCCTTTCTCCCATTCCATGAGAAAAATAAAGGGAGCTTCTGATGACTGGCGGCCTCCACAGCCCAGTGTGGTTGCGTCATAGCAAGGGCAGCAGTGCTGCTCTTGGACACTGAGGGCTGCTGAGTCTCCATCTGTGTGTAATCGGCTGTGTCAGGGCCTCTGAGGCTATTTCTGTCAATCACTGTAATCTGCACAATCAGGCTTTTATTGTATGAAATTGTTCCTTTTCTGGGTGCCATCTATGCCCTTGCGGTACATTAAACCCGTGAAGTTATCTGCTATAATGGGTTTTGAATGATTAACTGAAGGTGGCCTTTTAATTCACTGAATTTGCACTTACTAAGCACTCACTATGTGCGCTCCTATTGGAGGCCAGAGAGGTGGAACAGTCCTTGTCCTCAGGGGCTCATCACAATGACGACTCCTCTCCCAAGGCCATAGTTATCTCCCCTTATGCCTCTCTCCCCATTCCCTCCCTACTCCACAGCTCCCGGCCTGGAGGCAGAACTGCTGAAGAAGCTCCAAGGGGTCTCAGGCTCACCCTGGCTGGTCTGCTTTCTGTCTGAGCCTTCTTCTGGTAACCAGATGCTGTCGCCATCTTCTCTGTGTCTTATTATGACCTTCCTTGGATGTTAGCAAGTATCTGCAGGACCAGCCTCTGAGTCTTCCTTGTCAGAAGCAATGCCATCATCTCCCCATACCATTCTGGTATGAACTCCACTCCCCACACCCTACACACATTATATCCTCTGGTCCAATGTCACCCTGCCGCATCATCCTTCCTTTGCCTGCAGACTGAACTTCCAACATCTATAGCTAGGTCTAGACTTCTAGTATATGTGCCTGCCCTCTTTCCCCTAATTCTAGTGAACAGACCTAATTCCAGAATTTTCTGCCCTAATAATCAGTCCTATTCTACTTCAATTAATCATAGATGGGCAGCTGTTTCTCGAGTTATGACACAAGAAAGGAAGTAAGAAAAAAGAAATACAAGACAACATGCATACAACTGTGCAATGGTGTGGTACAGGGGACACACTTACAAAGACAACTGAACAAATTCAAAATAAGAATACAATGGGCATTCTGCTAGACCAGACCTGTGCAGTTGAGTAGAAGAGTTAATGAAGGCATATTGTTTCTCATGATGCAGCAGTAAGGTTAGAAGAAAGGGAGGAAGAACAGCAAAAAGCTGACACTCAAGCCAAAGAACAAAAACAAAGTGGCTGGCAAGCTGTACACTAAATTTCAACAAGTAAAAGAAATAGTTTCACCCATTGGTTGGAGGAATTTTGGTCCTATGGACACTTAAAACACAAGGTTAAAGTAAAATTTATTAACCTTTCTCCAAGTTTCCTTACTTGATTGACTACACTACCCAGTCAGTCAGACCAGAGATCTTGGTATGAAAGCAAAAATGAAGACTAAGAGTCCAAACATTGAGCATGAAATAGAAGGCACTATTGTCAAGCAGAGTGGCTAATCTGGCAGAAAATCTAAGCTCTGGGGAATTAAGTTCCAACAGGTCACAGACCATCCTGTATCATGAATGCACTCTGAGAGTTACGGATCAGTCAGCAGCAGCTGAGCTTGTCAAGTGGGGCTGGGCAGAGGTGGATTCCGCCATGTGCATGAAATACCCCCTTTGGGATAATGGCACTGGCTGCTTCTGTTATGTGCATGAGATGCCAAGGGGGGACCATGACCAGCAGGAGCCTGCACTGCTGTCAGCTGTCTAGGCATCTGTTCAAGATGTGTCACTGGGAATCAACATATTGCCTCCCTCTTCCAGAAACCCTACATCCAACTGATTGCCAAGTCATTTGCTCACCTGTGTCTTTTCATTTCTCATATTTGACTTTTCCTGTCCATCCACTTTTACATAGTTTAGTCCTAATCTCTTTAAATTTAATCTCATGCACCTCCTCTTTTAACTCTTAGCCCCCTACCTACTTTTACTCCAGGTGCCTCTGGTAGCTCATTGTCTATACATTATCCCGTCATAGTGCTTGATGTGCTTGTGGCTTGATGTGCTTGTGGCTTGATAATGCTCATGGTTGTCATTTGTTTATTAGTCTGTCCTCCTCTCTTGGACTGCGAGAGCATGAAGGGTAGTTCTTGTATCTTATTTTTTATATGTCTTTAATAGTATATCAAGATTATACTATTATAATCCTGACCTGCAGCAGGTACTTTAATAAACGAAAGTGAAAAAATGAAGACCTATTAATATTTTTTTCAAAAGTTACATCATCTTCATGTCATTCTTACATGTGAATAAATGGAGTGTAAGTTTTAAACTGAGATCACCTCAAAGCAGTGATCTCAAGTATATGACTCAGCTCATCAATAATCCTGGATGGCAATGGTGGGAAGATTTTGCTATAGTGTGAATAAAGATTTTTGTCCCCTCTTTAGCCCTATTTCAGCCTGTCCTTTTTATCAAATAATTGGGCATTCAGTTCTTATAACTCATGAATTCCTGTATATTCATCTTCTGGGAAAATTCAGAGAACATATTTGCAAATGGAAAATAATTTGCCTGTATTTTTTCTCCTTTTTTTGCACACGAATAAACTAACTGTTCTGAACCACTCAGTATTTCTTGCTTTGCCAACTTCCTTGCCCAATATATTTGTCTTCAGCAATTTCACTGCGGTTATTATTATTTTTTTTTTTTTTTGCACAAAGAAATACGTTTCTTCACATTTAAGGGGCACAAACTGTTGATCCCACTTTCAAGAGAGATGTGGTGTTTCTTGATTTTGGAAGATACTTCCAGCTGCCAAGCTCTGTCAGACCCTGCCTTGGCTTAACAAGGAATGTTTCTGTTTTTCTTAGGCACAGAAAAAAATAAAACCCCCAAATTATTTAAGTATCTTTCAGTTTAATTTAGGGGGCCAAGAGAAGCAGTTATGTGAAAATCTAGAGGAAAGAGCTTGGGTTGAGGACTTGGACTCAACTACCAAATGCTGAGCATGGCTTTGTGTAGATTAGTGAAGCCTCTGGGCCTCTGCTTTTTTGACAGAGGAGGTTTAACCACGTGGTCTTTGGAGTCTGTTCTAGCTCTCAAGTTCTATGACTGCACGTATTCTTCTCTGCTGTTGCTACCTAATTCTGTTTGTGCATGCCCTCTCTAAGGGCAAGACACTTTGTTTTATTATACTGAAGTGGCTGTGGACAATGGGAATGTATTGTTAGACAGTTTTTGACTTTCTGTTGAGGCCATGGTGGATGACAAGTGGTTAATCCTGGGGCAGGAGATGAAGCAGGCTTGGGCTTGGGAGGGAGGGACTTTCTCTTCTCTCTGGAAACCTGATCTGCCTGCTCATGGAAAAGGTCTGGTTTGGGGTACAGCTTGTGGCTACTGTGAAACCTCTACTGCCTGGTCACCAAGTTTCCATGGTATACCAAGGCAGGAGAACATTTTCAGGTACACGGATGTTTCCCTAAAGATCTTTGGGTCTGAAGTGCCCAAAATTGACAAGGCATTGGGAGGGAAGGGTGTGCTCATCCTCCCTGAACTCTCAGAAATCACTGCCAAACTGGCAGTGAGACACACATTCAATGGTGATTCCTACAATGCACAAGGCCAGCACTGGACTGCTGGCTGTGGGGACAAGGTAGGCACAATAACCTCAAGTCTTTCTGCCATGTACCTCTGCCACCATAGCACTTCTTTTGGCTAAAGAGTCTGATGGACTTCCTGTTTCAGCAGCTCTATAGTGAAGCTGTGCTGCAACAATGGTGGCAGAGGATGGTTTCTTTGGCAGACAGAATGGGCTTTCTTTGAAGTCATTTGGATAATCACCTGTGGGCTTCCAGAACGTATCACAGGCAGGACACTCCAGGACCAGAGAATGCCTTTGGAATGGGGGTACAGAATTGTATTAATTTGATTATGAAAAGAGATATTATCTTCTTTTCAGTCTCAAATGGGTGAAGTAGATGTTTCAATTATACCACATTTTTTAGTTTTTCCCACAGAAAACACTGATTCAATAAATGCCTGTGGACTGAATGGATGAATATAAAATAGAAAGTGATGTTAAATAGCAGCTGAGAATACAGGAATTCTATGGCTGTTAGCCATTTGTCTTGATTCCTTCTCTAAGGTGGGGTTGGTGTGGAACAATGGGCGGGGTTTCCAAAAGGTGGGCAAGGATTAGGGCCTTTCTTCATTTGGAGGTTTTGATTTTATTTCTTCCTTTCTGAGTAGATGCTAACCAACCTGAGACCCCTCCATCTTTTTCTTTTTATTTTCTCCCTTTCCTATACTCCATCCTTTCTCTTTCTCCTCTCTACAATCTTATTGTTCCAAATTTGAAAACAATAATCAAGGGGAAAAAATTACAGTTGAAGGAGACTAATCAATTTCAATATTGAGTCTGGTACATTCCTTTGAATATCTCCCATAAACACACCTGGAGACCTGAAATGGTAAGCAGGCAACAAGTTCCAAGATATGCCAAACCTCAGTCTAATAAAGTGTTCAGGGTTCCAAGTCATTTCAAGTCTGTAGGGTTGCCTGGGTACTATACAAAGGGAAGTTCAAGTGCAGATACTTTCTTCAGGGTTATCTACTGCCACATAACAAATGACTACCAAATTTAGTGGCTTAAAACAATCATTTTGCTATATTTCACTATTTGGGGAGTCAGGAATTTGGCAGCTCTCAGATAGGTGATTCTTTTGTTCTACCTGGTGCTGCCTGGGATTGTTCAGTAGAATTCAGCTGCAACTGGTCTGGTCTGGAGGGTCCAAGATGACTTTCTTCACATTCCTGGCACCTTCATGGTAATGGCTCTGGCTGCAAGGCTGGCTTGGCTGGTCTCTCTCTCCATGTAGTTTCATGCCTCTCCATGTGATCTTTCTAGCAGGACAGCCTGGCTTTCCATGTGGCTACTCAGGGCTCTAAAACAACAAGGAGGAAGCTGCCTGTTCTCTTAAAGGCTAGTCTTAGAACTAGCAGAGCTTCCCTTCCACTGTATTCTAGTGGACCAGCTCAGAATCAAGGGGAGGGCAAATGAAGCCCACATCTCTATGGGAGGAATGTCGAAGCATTTGCAGCCATTTTTAACCCACTATAGAGGTTTATAGGTACACACAACTGGGATTGCCCTCTGCCAGGAATCAGGAGAGTGAGGGTCTATCATTTTCTGTGCCAAGGGATACCTGGCATGGAAACATCTTGGTCCACTGATCCAATATTTTGACTACCCTGATAGAGCAGAGCAGAGGTTTGTGTGCCATGAGATCCTATACTAACATCTGCCAAAGGTTCTGGTTCTAATAGCTGAAGTTAAAAAGAATTTTAAAAGTGCAATCTCTAGTATTGGCTGTTGGATGGTTTCCCTTTGGATCCCTGAACTGTTTCCTCTTGTTGGCAGTGACAGAGAGAACACTGGATCCTTAGCCTGAGTGTTCTTCGATGTCACCTCAACTCCATTTCATTTTATACTGCTAAATTCAGCCTAACTTTTTGATAAAACTAACACAAAAACTCCCAATTATGGAGCAGCTGGCACTCTATACATTTTCTCTAATTTTCTCTGTAACTACGCAAGTTCCATATGCTAGCTCAATTTTCAGATGAGGGAACAGCAGCTCAGAAAGGTTAAGGAACCTAAGGTGGAGGTTACATAGAAAGCGATATATTTGCAAATTTGAACCAAGACCTTCTGGGCTCCAAAATCTGTCTCCACTACTCCATGTGATCTTTGGAAAATCACAGAACCTTAGAAAACATCTTTAGTGTACGGTCTGAGAAAGCACAGAGCCAGTGAGGCCAGCAGGAACATCCCCAGCTCGGTTTTGCACTCCCCAGTGTTGTCCGCTCCCACTGAGGCTACGGCTGGCCTACAAACTTGTTTTGACATCAGCTGCATTCCTTTTGAGAAATTTTGATATGCACACAAAAAAGTGCACAGTGATTCGTCCTTTCTCAAAAAAATATTCTTTTTATAAAATATTGCTCTGCTAAATTCCTTACGACAGATAGCCTTCACATGATATTTAAGGAATGATTCAACATGCAAAGAAGTGTGAAAAAGAATCACCTTGATATTAATTCCCCTCATAATACCTGAGTTAGCCTGGGTCCTCAGAAAAGCCTGTGTGATAGAAACTGAGGTGAGCCAGTAAGGGTGGGATCAGACCCTGAGGGAAGGTGACAGTGAAGGGAGATTGGGTGGAGGTGTCCTAGACCACGGTGCAGTCTAGCGAAGATTTGGCAAGGCTACCAGGAGTCTTCGAGCCAAAACTGTCCAGCCAAAACCATATCATCTAGGAATGGGCCTGCCCAAGAATTCCTGTCCTGCTCAGTCACTGGCCGAGAGTGGCCTCTGGAGTGAGAGTGGCCTCAGCGCCAGGGAAATGGTGGATTTCAGCAGATGTTGGCTTCTTGGACAACTGAGCTCCCTGTAGTAGCTCTCATGGCTGCCACACTGCCACTGTACTGGGCATACATAAAGTGCTGAATAAATGTCTATTCGTAAATGGTCTTCAAAGTAATCTACTACTCTGCATTTCCAACTTCTGTGACTTTGCTCAAATTTTTATCTGCTTTGCTTGCTCTGCTCTCCTGTACCAACATTCAGAAAGCAGTGCAGATCCCACCTCCAAGCAGTTTTCTCCAATCTCCACAGTCAGAATTAATCTTACAAATCCTTTTTCTAGGCATCTGCTGCACACGCTATACTTCTATCAATGAATCCAGTACAGACTAATACATACGGGAATTACTCGTTGCATAGACGTGGTCCTGGGGACTTAGGGTAGTGGCTTATTCACTTTTTGTGCCCCACCAGTACCCCTATAGCATTCTGCACAGGGCTTTGCACATAGTAGGTGCTTAATAACCAGTTGTTGAATTTGTTGAGATTCTTGCAACAAGATGTACTCAAATAAATCTTTAGGGGAAAGGGTAGTACGGTTCTGCCCAGAATCTCTTACAAGAACTTCCAACTCAGCATGTCCCAAGCTGAACCCCGTATCTTCTCCCCAAACCTACTTCACATCTGCTCTGCCAGTGCCCACCACCCATGCTCCAGTCCCTAAGCCAGAGAACCTCCGCGTCCCCCTGGACTGCTGCTCTGCATCACCTGAATCTTGCTGGTGCTGCTTTGGAAGGGCCCCCCTGATCTTCTCTCCTTCCCTGAAGCCATCATCCTCTTTCACCAGGACTATTGTACTGGCCTCCTTATGGCCTGCTCTGATATATGTCCCCCTCTTCCTCCAGGCCTCTGCATTGTCCCCAGAGTTATGGCTGAGATAGGGTGGGGTAAGTGAGGTGCCAAGGGCACACAATTTAAGGAGGCCCTACTTCCAGGATTGCGCAAGCGCTGAAAGTGAAGGCCTTACATTTTGTTTCTTAAGGCTGGCGCAGTGGCTCACGCCTGTAATCCCAGAACTTTGGGAGGCCTAGGTGGGCAGATCACCTAAGGTCAGGAGTTCAAGACCAGCCTGGCCAGTATGGTAAAACCCCATCTCCACTAGAAATAAAAAAAAATTAGCCAGGTATGGTGGCATATTCCTGTAATCCCAGCTACTCGAGAGGCTGAGGCAGGAGAATCGCTTGAACCTGGAAGGCAGAGGTTGCAGTGAGCTGAGATCAGGCACTGCACTCCAGCCTGGACGACAGAGCGAGACTCGGTCTCAAAAAAAAATGTGCTTCTTAAGTGCCTCTCTAATCACCTGGGTTCCCACGCTGCCCAGAGCCCAACTGTGATAATGACTTTCCTTTACTGGAACTCCTTCTAGCAATCTTTGTTTCAGTGGGTCCCAACCATGGCTGTGCATTAGCGTTACTTGCAGAGCTTGGTGAAAATACAGACTCCTAGGTCCCACCCAGATTGAATCAGATCGGAAGTGTTTAGGGCTTAAGAATCTGCACAGTTGCACAATCAGGTTTGGGAACTGCTGGCTCATAGGACCAAGTTCAGACTCCAGAATAACATTCAAGGTTCCTCTCAATCCGGCACCTGCTTGAGTTTCTGGCTTCATTTTCAGCTGGTTTCCTCCTGACAGGCACCCCACAGGCAGATCACACCAGACCACTCATTGGACCTCACATATGCCTGGCATCTTTATGTCTCTGTGCCTTTTGTTTTTGAGATGGAGTTTTGATCTGTCACCAGGCTGGAGAGCAGTGGCACGATCTCGGCTCACTGCAACCTCTGCCTCCCATGTTCAAGCTATTATCCTGCCTCATCCTCCCAAGTAGCTGGGACTACAGGCACCCGCCACCACAACCAGCTAATTTTTGTATTTTTAGTAGAGATGGGGTTTTACCGTGTTGGCCAGGATGGTCTCGATCTCTTGACCTCGTGATCCACCCGCCTCAACCTCCGAAAGTGCTGGGATTACAGGCATGAGCCACCATGCCCGGCCTGTCTCTGTGCCTTTTCTTGGGCTCCTCCCTCTGAAAGAATGCTCTTCTTCTCCCTGCTCCTTCCAAGAAGCAAGATTCTACTAAGGACCTACTTCAAATGCCATCTCATTTCCGAAACCCTTTTGAATCTTCATTTCTACCCTTCGATATAACTCTTTCCCCATCTAGACTCTACTGTATTTTATTCATAACATCAGCAGCACTTTTCATGCTGTATCACATTGGTTCTATGAGGGTCCTCCTCCCTGCTCAGATCAGAAACTAATAGTCAGAAACTATTAGGTTGGTGCAAAAGTAATTGCACAATTAGTACCTATTCACATTGGATCTGTGGCACCTTGTGCGTTGCCTAGAAAACTGTGAGAATGGATTAACTGTGAATTGAATAGAAATAAGTGCTAACTAGTTAAATTTAACTTTTCACAGCACCTAACACAATGCCTTGAGCACAAAATCTTTAAAATTATTTGTTGAGTGAGTAAATGAACAAAGGAGTGAGTATGGGCCAGAGTTTGTCATCACCACTTAGCCACATCCGGGGAACTTGTATGTGTTTGGTGTTACCTGGTAGAACTCAAGTGTCAGTGTTCATAAATAAGAATCACCTGAGACATTATTAAACATGCAGACTCCCGGCCACCCTCCCAGAGATGCTGATTCAGTAGTTCTGGGTGGGGTCTAGAAATTTGCATTTTTAACAAGCATCTTGGGTAATTCTGAGACAGGTGGTCCACAGACAGAGTCTGAGAGTCAAGAGGCATTTGGTGTTCAGCAGGTGGTGTTTACTCTGTGGATGGATTCTTAGACCAGCTGCCTAGGAGTTCAACCCTTAAAGTCAAAGATATTGTGTAGTCCTATCAGGAGGAGCTGGTAAAAGTAGCAGGTCTAATGTGGCATCTGATGGGCCTTCAGATTCTGGGAAGGCCATTCCTGGGAAAGCCACAGTGTCCTGCAACAGCAGGAAGAATGAAAGAATGACAAGCCAGGCAAGCTTCACCTTGGATAGAGAGTCTCTTGCTTCTAGCTCATTTCTGCTGCTAGGCTGCCCTGGTCTGACAAATGGCCTTGTTTGAAGCCCCGATTCCTGATACTCACTGGGCCTGGGTGACTCCTTGGCTTACTCCTATTCTTTAGGCTCAGCTTCTGGTGGTTCCCATGGGGCCACTGTTTTCATCACCATCATTCTTTGTCCAGCCTCACCTCCATTGAGGTGAATTGGTGTTGGTCGGGTGGAAGGAGTCCAGGTGGTTGAGCCTGCAACCCTACATCCTGGTCAGAACTCTGCCACTAACTGCTCACAAGACTTGCCAAAGGCCACTTACACAAAGTAAGCAGGCATTTACTAAATACTTGCATTATTTGTCTGGGTTCTGCAGAGAAACAAAGCCAACTAGAAAGAGATTTACTATAAAGATTGGCTCACAAGATATGCAGGCTGAGAAGTCTATGATCTGCAGTTATTAAGCTGGAGACCCTGGGGATCTGATGGTGTGGTTCCAGTCTGATTCTGAAGGCCTGAGAACTGGGTGAGTTGATGGTGTAAATTCAAGCCTGAGTCTCAGTATGAAGGCAAGAGAAGACTTATGTCCCAGCTTGAAGACAGTCAGGCAGAAAAAGAGAATTCTTTCTTACTCAGCTTTATTTTTTTTTAAATTCAGAACTTCAGTGGATTGGATGAAACGGATCCAACCTGCTTTACTGAGTCTACCAATTAATTCAAACATTAATGCCATTCAGAGACCCTCCCAGACACACCCAGAGTAATGTTTAACCAAAGAGCTAGGCTCCCTGTGGCCCAGTGAAGTTGACACATAAAATGGAAGTATCACAATCTGCTATGTGCACAGCACCATGAGCTGAACCTCTGGGGCCCCAGATTCCTCAAGTGTGATGTCTCTTGCAGTTCTAATTGTGCCAATTGAAGGCAAAGCCAACCAAATAAAACCTATTTCCTTTGAGGAGCAGGAACAGAAACATTCTCTCAGAATAAAAACAGGAACTAGAAGGTCAATATTGAGAGTGGAGAGTCTGTTTCCCTCTGAAAGATCGCTTGAGAGAGTTAACGATGGGTCTTCATCTTCCCTTCTGTCCTTAGTGTTCTTCTAGGTTCTATATGGTGATGGAAGAAGCAGCTGACTGGACTAGAGAGAGGAACTTCTGGGTGTTGGAGCCCAGGAGCAGAGTTGCATTCTGGGAAAACTTCAGCCACAGAAGCGGCATCTGGAAACTGAGGAGTCGGCATCTGGAAACTGAGGAGTCAGCACCCTTAGGGAGTGGAAAAGGGGTTGGGGAGGCTGGGGACAGAATGCTTGTACACCTCTGCAGTTCAGCTACATGCCTCTAGGCCATCTAACTGAGCATGCTAACTTAGCACCCTCTTCTCAAGTCTAGGCGGGAAGAAGGGAAGTGGGTACAAACACAGATAAGCTTCCAGTAAGGACAAGAGCCCGTGAACAACACCATGGGTCACTCCAGCTTGGTACGTCATAACCAAGTCTCACTAGTCTCAGAGCCTGCACTTTCCACGCCAGCAGGCACGTCCCTCGACCCAGGGTTTTGATCCTTGCCTGCACTTCTTACTGAGATGTCAGCGGCTGCAGGTGCCCACTGCCGGAGCTTCCGTCCGACCCATAAGTGTCCTAGCAGGCCTCTCCCTAAAATGCTTTTGGTATTTTCCTCAAGGGCTACCACATTTGGAAGAATTTAGTCCACTGATTACATTTATTTTGTAGGTATTAAGTTGGTGCAAAAGTAATTGAGGTTAAAAGTAATAGCAAAAATTAAAAGTAATAGCAAAAACCTCAACTACTTTTGCACCAACCTAATATTTATTTACTACTTATCTAGTCATGGTAAATAAGTCAGTCACGCATTTCTCCATTTTTATTACTCAAAGATGATCCAGCTCAGAGGCAGTCTGTCTTTCCCTCTTGGCTATCCCTGTAGTGTTCTTTGTGCCAAAATGACTTCTCAACTGCTCTTACTTTTTCTTTTCATACTAAATGTCAGAAAAGCTTTAGAATTAGACTGAGCTATTATTTGATGTCATATCCAAAATAGCTATTTCTCTATTCTCTAATAAATGGGAATGAATGGATGATTTTCAAAGAAATTCTTATCAAAATAGACTCAGAGATCTTCCAAAAACCAAGCCATGGAAAAAGTGGATAATGCTACCACAAGCTTCCAAGGCCCAGGTCATTTAACAAGTTGCTCATTTTAAACCTTTAAGGGAGAGATGATTTTGTTGCTATTTAACTCATCCAGAGCTTAAAGGAAAAATTCTCCTACCTATTTTAGGAAGCCAACATATCATTGGTACCAAAACCTCATAGAGATAACACTTATGTACCACACACTATGCACAAGCATTGTTCCCCCACCAGACACACACACACAAACACTGCACGAATACAAACATCCACATAATTCATGCACACATCACACATACCACACTCTACCCAAATACAAATGTGCCTCACATACATATACACACAACACATATACCACACCACACAGATTCACCTTATATCCACACCACCCACACCCCAACACACATGCACTGCACAGATACAAACATACTGCACACACACAGCCCATGCCACACACCTATACCCATCATACACACACACATACACACATATCTCAGGGTAATCTTCCTTTTAAATACAATGTAAAAGCTCTAATAAAGATATTAGGAAATAGCCAGGCATGGTGGCTCATGCCTATAATCCCAGCTCTTTGGGAGGCTGAGGCAGGCAGATCACTTGAGGTCAGGAGTTTGAGACCAGCCTGGCCAACATGGTGAAACCTTGTCTCTACTAAAATTACAAAAATTAGCCAGGCATGGTGGCACACGCCTGTAGTCCCAGCTACACCAGAGGCTGAGGCACAAGAATCACTTGAACCCGGGAGGTGGAGGTTGCAGTGAGCCGAGATCATACCACTGCAGTCCAGCCTGGGTGACAGAGCGAGCTATCTCAAAAAAAAAAAAAAAAAAAAAGAAAAAAAAAGGAAACTAGCAAATAGAATTCAGTAGTCCATTTTAAAATACCAAAGTGGGACTCATATCAGCTGGATTCAATTTTAGGAAATCTATTACTATAATTAACCCTGTTAATAGTCAAAGGAGAAAAGTCATGATTACTTTCAAAGGTATAGAAAATAAATGTAACAAATTTCAGTGTTCATTCACGTAAAAAAAAAAAATAAGAGCTAACATTTATTTTTCCCTTATTATGTATTGGGCACTATCTGATATGCTTTGTGTGCGTTTTCTTATTTAGTCCTCAACCATCACACAATGAGGGAGGTACTACCTTTCCCGTTCAGTCTGTAGATAAGGACACTAAAGCCTAGCAAGGTTAAGAGTCTTGCCTCAGGTCACATATTAGGAAGTGGGTTGCATACAGCTAGTAAGTGGCATGTTCTTATGTTCTTAATGACTGTGTCAAAATAGGAATATAGGAATACTTCCATAATACAATAGACAGATGTACCCTAAATCATAAACCAACATCACAGTTGACAGACAAACAATGGAAAGGTTTCTGCTTAAATCAGGAATAAGACAAGCATGTTCACTATTACTGCTATTAACTAACATTTTTTCTGGAAAAACTTTATAATTAGATAAGATAACCAATAAAAGATATAAATATTGTAAGAGAGGGAACAAAATTATAGTTACTGCAGATGATGTGACAATAAACTTGAAATCCCAAGAGAAACAACTGCAAAGCCATTAGAAACAATGTAATTCAAGGAAGTAACCAGTTACCTATTTAATATTTTAAAAACCCATAATTTTCCTGCATACTGAACAACAATCAGGTAGAAAATTAAACTGGAAGAAAAGATCTTATTCCTAGTAGTAATTTAAAAACACTTCAGGCCGGGCATGGTGGCTCACTCCTGTAATCCCAGCACTTTGGGAGGCCAAGGAAGGTGGATCACCTAAGGTCAGGAGTTTGAGACCAGCTGGGCCAACATAGCAAAACCCCAACTCTACCAAAAATACAAAAATTAGCCAGGCATGGTGGCACACACCTGTAGCCCCAGCTACTTGGGAGGCTGATGCAAGAGAATCACTTGAATCCAAGAGGCAGAGGTTGCAGTGAGCTGAGATCACGCCACTGCACTCCAGCCTGAGTGACAGAGGGAGTGTGTGTGTTTCAAAACACACACAGACACACACACACACACTTAAGAATAAGTTAACAAAACTATATAACCTGTGCTATATGACGAAAAAAGGAATAATATTGAGAGACATAAAAGATTTGAATTCATAGAGAGGTCCATTTTTTGAGTAGAAAAAATATATGAAGTGCCAGTTCTCTCCTCATTATAAATTTAATGCCATTCTATCAAAATATTTGCAGAAATTTTGTAAAGAACTTGCCAAAATTTAGACTTAATCTAGAGGAATAAACTTCTGAGAACAGTCAGGAAAACTATGGAAAGTAAGGGAGGGAAAAAAACCACACAGGATATTAGGCTGTATTACAAAGTTACAGTAACTCTAACACTGGTTCCAGCTTAGCAGGAGACTGGCAGGACAATGAAACAGAATAGGGTGGCCTAGAACTGGACCTCCAAGCTTCTGGCAATTTACACAGAAAGCAGGATATGATACAAGTGTTATTTCCAATATATGGGGAAAATGCATCAATAAACAGCCTGTGACAACCATGTGATCACCATTTCGAAAAATAAGAATACCGGATTGTCACCTGACCCTTATACTAAAATACATATCAATGGGATAAAAAAATTAAATGTATGAATGAAGCCATAATTGTATTAGAAGAAAACATTGGCATCTATTTCTATAATTTGGGGGTGGATAAGGTCTTTCTAAGAATGAAAATTCCTGGTTTCTGAAAAGAGAAAGGTAACCACATAAAATAATAAGCTTCCAGCCTGGCCAATATGGAAACCTCATCTCTACTAAAAACATGAAAATTAGTTGGGTATGGTGCTGCATGCCTATAATCCCAGCTACTCAGGAGGCTGAGGCACGAAAATCACTTGAATCCAGAGGTGGAAGTTGCAGTGAGCTGAGATCTCATCACTGCACTCCATCCTGGGCAACAGAGTGAGACCCTGTCTCAATAATAATAATAATAATAATAAGCTTCTATGTAGCAAGAACAGAAATAAAGGACAAATTGAGAGGAAAGTACAATATATATAATAAGCAAAGAGTTTATAGATTCCTCTAGTAAAGAAAAAGCCCTTATAAATCAATAAGAAAAAGATGAATAGTACAACAGAAAAATTGGGCAAAGGACATTAGAGGCAAATCACAAAAGAAATTAGTGAAGCAAGTGAAAAATTCTTCATGTTTTTTCCTTTTTTTTAGTTCTTTGTAGTAGTCAGTACAGCAAGTGAAAATTTGTTCTATTTCACTAATAAAAAATACAAAATAAAATAACAATGAGTTATAAATTTTGCCTATCAGATTAGAAAATAATAGAAAATTTATAATATCCAGTGTCCAAGAGAAACTGGTACTCTCATAAATTGTTGATGAGAATATACATTGGCATAATGTTTTTGAAGAAAATGGCAGCATCTATTAAATGTTTAAAGCCTTTATCCTTTGAAAGATGTTATGAGTTAAACTGTGTCCCTTCCTTCCCCTACTTCACCTGCTCCCCACACAGAAAAGATATGTTGAAGTTCTAACTCCCAGTTCTGAGAATGTGACTTTATTTGGAAATAAGGTCATTGTGGATGTAATTAGTTCAGCTGATAGTGGAGTGGGGTTGGTCCCTAATCCAATGTGACTGGTGACCTTATAAGAAGATGGCCATGTGGAAACAGAGACACACAGGAAGAGACATCATGTGATGTAGAAGGCAGGGACTAGAGTTACACAGCTGCAAACTGAGATTGCCAGCAAACCACCAGAGGCTAGGAAGAAGCACATAAGAATTTCCCCACAGGTTTCAGAGGGAGTATGGCCCTGCTGACACCTCTATTTTGGACTTCTAGCCTCCATAACTGTGAGATAATGCATTTCCATAGTTTTGAACTCCCCTGGTTGTGGTATTTATATAACAGCTCTAAGTGCAAGTTAAAGGTCAAATTCCATATCTATATTAGTCTATTTTCATACTGCTATGAAGAAATCCCCAAGGCTGGGTAGTTTATAAAAAAGAGAGATTTAATGGACTCACAGTTCCACATGGTTGGGGAGGCCTCACAGTCATGATGGAAGGTGAAGGAGGAGCAAAGTCACGTCTTACATGGTTGCAGGCAAGAGAGCAGGTGCAGGGGAGCTCCCCTTCATAAAATCATCAGATCTCGTGAGACTTCTTCATTATCATGAGAACAGCACGGGAAAACCTGCCTCCGTGATTCAATTACCTCCCACAGGGTCCCTCCCATGACACTTGGGGATTATGGGAGCTACAATTCAAGATGAGATTTGAGTGGGGACACAGCAAAATCATATCAACATCTAAGAATTTATTCTACCCAAATATTCACTCAATTATACATATTCAAAGATGTTCACTTCACTATTGATTTTAATGTTGAAAAATTAAATACTATCTAAATATTCATCAGCAGAGAACTGTTTCAATACTTACGGGATATCCTTGTGATGGTTAATACTGAGTGTCAACTTGATAGGATTGAAGGATACAAAGTATTGATCCTGGGTATATCTGTCAGGGTGATTCCAAAAGAGAGAAACATTTCAGTCTGTGGGCTGGGGAAGGCAGATCCACTCTTAATCTGGCAGGCACAATCTAATCAGCTGTCAGCAAATATAAAGCAGGCAGTAAAACGTGAAAAAGACAGACTGGCCTAGCCTCCCGGCCTACATCTTTTTCCTGTACTGGATGCTTCCTGCCCTCAAACATCAGATTCCAAGTTCTTCAGTTTTGGGACTCAAACTGGTTCGCCTTGCTCCTCAGCTTGCAGACAGCCTATTGTGGGACCTTGTGATCTTATAAGTTAGTAAACTCCTTTTGATATATCTATATCTATATCATCTGTATCTATATCTATATCTATATCTATATATCTATATCTATATCTATATCTCTATTAGTTCTGTCCCTCTAGAGAAATGTGACTAATACAATCCTTAATAGAATACTAAGGTGTGGTTAAAAAAGCAATGAAATAACTAAAAATGGACTAATTCATGAGACATTCAAGATAAATTAGTAAGTTCAGAGATCAAGTTGTAAGGTACAGATAGATCTTAAATTTGTGTTTTTAAAAATTCATAATAACATGCTAGTATGTAAACATAAAAAGCATTGATGTACTTTTCATAAGTAGTTATTTGGGGTTGGGGGATGGCGAGAAAATAAAGAACTTTTCTGTATTATATACATATATATTTATAAGATTTGACTATATTTTTAAAATTGGCATGCATTAGTTTTGTCATCAGAAAAGTAAAATCTTTCTTGTTTAATTTTGAGATGGGGTCTTTCTGTGTCACCCAGATTAGAGTGTAGTGGTGAAATCATAGCTTACTGCAGCCTTGCACTCCTGGGCACAAGTGATCTTCCTACCTCAGCCTCTTGAGTAGCTGGGACTGCAGGCATGTGCTGCCACACCCAGCTAATTTTCTTATTTTTTGTAGGGATAGGGTCTTGCTTATTGCTAAGTCTGGTCTCAAATTCCTGGTCTCAGATGATCCCCCCTACCTTGGCCTCTCAAAGTGCTGGGATTATAGGCATGAGCCACTGCACCTAGCCTAAAATCATTTTTATTATACATTCTATGAAGGGAGATTCACATCTCACCTTGCCTTCTTAGCCCATTTTGTGTTACCATAAAGAATACCACAGACTGGATAAACAATAGAAATTTATTTGGCTCACGGGTCTTGAGGCTGGGAAATCCAAGACTGAAGGATTATCTCTGGTAAGGACCTTCTTGCTGTGCCATCACATGGCAAGAGGCACCATGAGGCAAAGGGCATGCATGAGAGGCAAGAGATTGCAGACTCAAGCCCTTTTATAATTGGCATTAATGCATTTATGAGAGTGGAGTCCTTGTGACATAGACACTTCCCATAAGGCCCCACCTCCCAATACTGTTGTATTGGGGATTAAATTTCTAACACATGCATTTTGGGGGACACATTCAAACCATAGCACCCTCCTTCTGAGTTTTTGAGTCAGTTTCCTTAGAATAGCCACAATAATTTCTTAACTTTCCAGAATTCATCCTTCTGACAATCTCTCTATCCAGAAAGTTGGCAAGAACAAGGAAATTCAGCAGGACACATAAAAGTCCTATTTGCTCCCTCAGAGGTACTCCCTTAGAAACTATTTACCTCTACTTTACACTCAATGTGGAGACCAGTTATTCTAATTTTTATGAATATTTTAATATTCATACTTATATTCATAGTTCTTATGAATATAGCAGTTTAAAAGAGGGAAATGGAATTGCTAGTGGTAGGTACACTGACAACAGAAAAGAATGTTTTCAGAAAAATTATAGATATAAAAAAACTAACATTGCAAACCAGCCTGGGCAACAGAGCAAGAGACCCTGTCTCTACAAAAAAATTTGTTTTAATTAGCTGGGCAAGATGATGCATGCCTGTAGTCCTTGTTACTTGTGGGGTGGAGGCAGGAGGATTGCTTGAGCCCAGAACTCGGAGGCTGCAGGGAGCTGTGATTGTGCCACTGCACTCTAGCCTGGAGACCTTGTCTTTAAAAAACAAAACAAAACAAACAAACAAAAAACCATTACAAGGACTTACATGTATATAAGTCTGGATCATTTAATAGAATAAACATCTTACATGTCTCAACAACCTCTGAGGTGATTTTTCTATGTAATAAACTATCATTTTTTATAACTTGGTGAAGACAATTTTAAATTGTGTCTATTGTTTAAGAGCTCAGGGAAGAGTATGATATGTTTAATTTAGATTTCCATTTGAAATGGTTAAAATCAAAAGTCTGGAGCTTAAAGGAAAAACGCTCAGTTATCTGAGAAATTTTACTGCCTGGAAAGACTCATTATCCAAAAATTCTGGATAACCAGGATTTTTCTTCTCTCTTCTTTTCTTCCTAGAGCATTTAATCAAGGCCACCCACAGTCTAGAGATTTTAGAAATTCCCAGTTGAGTAATTTACTCACTAGCAAAGTGAACCGGGAGGAGAATGAGTCTGGGAATATGGGGTGCTAGGTGCGGCTCCATTTGCAGCCCCTCTTCTGAGATAGGATAAACAGTGAGGGGGCAGCAGGGGTGGGGGCTTCACACTGGCATTTCTCTACCCTTTCTCAAACTTCCTTCCCTTAGCTAAGCTCAAAAATGGTTGATTAGGCTGTAAAATAAATAATGCTTATTAAGCCTAATTACATGTAGCAAAAAAAAAAAAAAACAATTATGCAAGTCATTAAAAGAGTCAGATCAACTTTGCTGTAAGTATTTCTTACTTTAGAAATGGCTCTGCAGTTTAAGTTTTCTCAGCTTTCAGAACTCATTGTTTTCTAGCAAGCTAGGCTGCTTTAACCACCTCCCATTAGGGAGGAGAGGAAGGGAGAGGAGGGAAGAGGAAAAGAGATACATAACACTTACACACATACTTAAACACACACACACACACACATACACACAGAGAGAGAGAGAGACAGAGAGAGAGACAGAATTGTCCATGAGAACATTTTAAAAATCAGGATAGATCTATACAAAGTAGGGCTATGGCAGCATGGTTGCAATCACTGTACTTAGGAGAAAATGTATGTGCTACATTCACCAATTTCCCCTTGTTCTATAACTAGAGCTAAGATTTAAGTTAAGCTGAGATTTAATGTGCAATTCACTTTTTGTTTTCTTTCTCTCTCCTCTTTTAAAAAAGCTGGTAACCAACATTAAAGACATTGTGGTTGGTATCTTTATAACTAAAATATAGCTTCATTTCTGCTCATGGAAATATGTAGTCAATTAGCCATAATGTGGTCCAGACTCCCTTTGATATTCTAAAATAAAAACATTCCAAGTTATTTACTTGAGAACAGTTGTTTCTAAGCACGCCCAGAAGCTGCTGTTTTTAATAATACTGCTTTTAATGGGTGTGGGGCATTCTGACTGAAAGGGGGTAGGGAATGTGTAGCTCAAAGTTCTGAACTATAATCACTGGATTTTTGGAATAATAACCATGAGGGGTTATATTTAGATTCAACTATTATTGAAGTTCATTCACAGACATTTAACAATTCTTGTACTCCTTTCTCTTTTCAGGCAAGTTGAAGGGGGAGTGAGGAGTAACCAGGGAAAAGAAGCAGATGAGGACACCATTTACAAGGATGCCTTGCCCTGGGAATCCTCCCCACAGGAGTAAGAAGGGAGCTACCCTTTACATAGCATGTCTGAAGAGTAGTTCCCAAATACTTGTTCTTGGACATGGCAGAGCTGGATGCCCAAGAATCTCCTGGGAAACATTAATTACAAAAACCAAGCAAAACAGAACCCCTGGCTCCACATTGATTTGGAGGGGGTAAGATGGGATGCACCAAGGGTGTGGGTGGTAACCACTGATATGGAAAGCATTGGTTTGCATTGGTAGTTAGATCATTTGGGCTTTCTGGCAATTCCCTGTTGTGTGACCTCAAGCAAATCAATCAATTCCTCTGAGCTTCACGTTGATTATTTAGAAAGTGATGATGCTATCAATAAGTCCCACATTAAAGAGTTATCATGAGAATCAAATGAGATTAGGTATGCAAAAGCACTTATCAATCTGTGAGTTGCCCTCCAATTTTGGCTAAGCTTAGATATTTCAATCCTAGCAATATTTGTGCTAAGTGGTGTGGGAGATTAAAAAAAGAATCAGAATCTAGTTTGGGAGAAGTTTTCAACCTAACTGGAGAGAAAAGGTATAAATGAAATGGTATGCATACTAAGCCACTAAAAAGCATTTTCAGTGTGCACCATGGGCTCTGCACTAGGGTAGATTATGTGGGTGATTGAGAAGTATAGTATACAACATGGATACTCTTCCGAAAGGGCTCCCAGTTTTGGTGGAGAAAAGAGACTCCTCTATAACAGCAAATAACAAAAAGATAATATAATCAAAGTAACTGCTAAATGTTATGGTACAGCCTCTAAAAGGTTACTAAGGGAAGTTCTGAAGAAAGAACAATAGGAATTGCTGTAGTCCAGGAAAGGAGAGAACTTTAGCTGGGTCTAGAAGTTAAAACAGCAAAAGGAACAGAAATAGGCTCATTTGTCAGGGGAACAGCAAAAGCCAAGCATAGAGGCAGGAATGATCAGGGTGTATGCAGTACCAGAAAGGAGATCAAACTGGCTAGAATGGTGGGACAGATTACAGAGGGCCTTAAAAGCTCAGCTGAGAAGTTTGTACTTGATACATCAATGCATATTTTGTATGTTTGTTGCTAGAATTCCAGACAGTAGACTGTTTATACACTTACCCTTGAAACTCTAGAATTGTGTTGTCCAATATGACAGCAACTAGCCACTGTGGCTATGAAGCACTTGAAATGTGGCTAGTCTGAACTGAGATGTGCTATAAGTATAAAACATATACTAGATTTCAAAGATTTAGTGCAAAAAAAATAAAATATTTACATTATTTGTTGAAATGATAGTATTTTGATATATTGAGCTAAATTTTAGATATTATTAAAATTAATTTATCTGTTTCTTTTCCTTTTTAAAATAAGGCTACTAAAAACTTAAAGTTACACAAGGGGCTTGCATTACATTTCTTTCAACAGTACTGTTCTAGAATGTCAAGATGGGTATTAAAGAATTTTATTTGCACAAGGAGCCTGGGAGAAAGAAACAGATAGACATTTAGGTAGATAGCTATGAAGATGCCTAGGAGGCCAGAATTGACAGTATTGTATATTGTATCCCCCTCACCACACACAGACACACACCTGGGATATACATTGAAGTCAAGGCAGTGGAACCTGGTCCTGGGCCAATGAGTAAAGACTGATATAAAGAGTTATTTTTGTGTGCAATACTGAGGGATATCCTTTCAAGAGAAGAGCCACTAAGAAACTGAGAGAGCAAGTAATGTATAAGAACTGTAACAGGATTCATGTTTAAGCACCAGAGCAATAAAAGTCATAAATCTGAATGAGAGACAGAGACCTGTCCCACTTCAGAAGAACATCACTAGTGGCTCCATGGGCCGCACGCTTTACCACTGGGTAGGGCCAGAGGAGCAGAACAGCCACGGCCAGAAGAAAAAGGGGGTAGAAATGGCTCCAGCTACTAGGCAGCTGAGTGGAGACCAGTAGTTCTGACAAAAGAAGAGCAACCTTCTCCAAGGAGAACAATGCGCCCACAAGAGACTTAGCCAGGAGGTTTCCTGGCTAAGAGGAAAAAGTGTTTGGGCTTAGAGTCAAAAGTGATTTCTATTGTTACCCACACATTTTGAGAAAAGTATATATTTCCTTATATCAGAGGGAAAGTTTTGTTTTCTGTAATATGACTAGGCTCTAAAGAGAATATATTACGTTAATGAAGAGGTTTTTTTCCCCCTGAGCATTGTGATGAACACGTTTAAGTAAATTTGGGTAGAATCTACACCCTACTCCCTTCCCAGCTTCCTTTCAACCACCCCACATCCTCATCCAGGCTCTGGATGTTAGTTGGCACTAAGGTTTCAGAGAGAGAGAAAAATTATTATGTTTAATCAAGTGAGAAAAATTTGGAGGGGACCGTGTGTAGAGAGGAAGGACAGCAGAGGGAAGGAAGGGCTGGGAAGACGGGAGAAGGCTTCTTATTCTGTGATGTGATCCTTTTCTTGTAACTTCACCAAAGCTAAAGTTAATTCTACTAAACTCACCCAAATTTGGCATGAGTGGATTGCTTGGAAAAACCAGCGAAGAGACTGAGTGTTGGCTCTGGGGTAATCTGGGGAGAAATATACAGCATATCCAAAGACCAAGCCTGACCTCAAAATATAAATCACTTGTGTTCCATCTCATATTAGGGAGACAGAGAAATATTTTTAAAAGAAGGAATTAAAAATATAGAATTGGAGTTTAGAGATATAAAACTTGTACTCAGAAATAGCATGTGGGGGAACTGGCCCTATTGACCCTGCCCCTGTGTTCTGGTCAACAGGGTTTAAAGGGAGTCTCTGACTCTACAGGCTGTGCTGTTTTAAAGAACTGCTTGTCTCTCCAGGAAGGAGTGCTGAGCTTTTCCAAAGCTCTTTATCTCATCCTCTTAGAAAATTGTCTTTCAGTTTTAGTAGAGCCTTAGTTGCCTCCAAGGCCAAAATGTTGAAAGACTGAGAAGTAAAAGATGCTGGGTCTCCAGACTTAAGCATTAGAGCTGCTTCAGATCCAAAAGTTGGGGGAAGAGGAGGAGGCTGGAATGGTCATGGGAGGGAGCCAGGGAAACAGGGAGGGGTGGGATCATGACACTTGCTTTCCTGTTCTCCTACTCATCTGTTAGTATTAGAATGAGTAGGCTTCTGGAATTCAGCTGAACATTGAGGTTTTTTTTTCCTGTTTCTTTTTGGGCTCCATGTGTTAAATGAGGCTTCCCACATAGAGCTCCTCAGACTTTGAGCCTGCTCCCCAGCTGGCAGTGTGTGTTTCTGCCTGGCATTGGGGAAGGAGTGAGCAGGAAGAGGCACCTCAGTAAAGGGGAGAGATTCTCAAGAGAGGATCTGATGTGTCTTCAATGAAGCTTTCTCTGTCTGAGTTGACCAGCAAAGCTGTATTTACTCCAGCAAGAATCACCTTAGCAACCAGCATAGCCAACGGAATCTATGGATGTGTATATAAATATGAATTCTGTATGTACATGTGTGCATATACAGATAATGCTGTGTGTACCTTTTTTCATGTGCTTGGCCATATTCATTTTCACACTAAAGAAGAACCCATCAGTCTGACATAATGAGATTTTCTCAGGCGATTTGCTTATATTGTAACCATGCTGTCAATCCTTTTATGGTACTTTGGGTAACATTGAAAATATGCTGAATACTGTATTTCACAATATGGTACTGTAGTCAGTGTAGGGGAGTGGAGGGAGGGAGATCTCTGCTGGCCAGCTATATTTTCCATTTTCACAGAGCATCAGATCTTCTGGGCTCATCATGGACCTGGGGCCTGGTCCTCAGCTCATTAGGTCAGCCAGATACAGTTCTCCTATGAGTGATCAAGTTCTAGGATTCCCAATCATCAGACTTATTAGCTATTTTTAAATAACAAAAGAGTACAACACAAATTCTTTCCAGAAGGAAGAAAAGCGAGAAGTAACATAATTCCAGGAAATTACTTGATAAGCACAGAAAGTCAGGATAAAAGGAGGTGAGTTATCCTAAGAAATACTGGTGCTTTGCTGTAACAACCATCTTTTTGCTAAAAGATGCCAGCCAAATGACCAGAAACATCTATATTGGGGTATGTTTTTGTCCCTGGTTAGTACAGGGACATACCAAGGCAAATGCTCACTTTAGAGCTTTTCTTTCTTAGATTATAAGCCCTTTCTACCCCAATCTTAGACAAAGTTAATCTGCTTCTGAGAGAAGAGTCGAAACAAAAAACATCTGTCCCTGGAGAAGGGCAGGAAACCTGGTCAAGCCCAGTATCCTGTAGTGACACAAACAACATATCTGCTCTCATTGGAAGTGAGGCAGGAAACCCTCTCCTGCCCAAGAATCCATACAGGTACAAGGCAGAAAATGGCTTCCATGGATGTGGGAGGGGCAGCAATGCCAAGCAAGTTTCACCCTCAAGGCCCAGGCACACAGAACCTAAGACTGAGGCTGAACTATGATAATAAAAAAGCCTTCCTTGCCCCAACCAAGAGCCTTGCACTGAGTAACAAGCCACTGCAGCCTTATCACTGAGGCAGAAGCAAGAGCATGGAGAGATGCCCCCATCCCCACCTATAGCACAAGAATACAAAGTCCAAAGAGAGATGAGAGTGGAACAGGGACACTGAGAACACTCCTCCAGTGCTCCAGGCCCCACACTAGGAACAAGATAATAGCAGCTGATTATTTAAATTCTTTGGTGCACTAAAGATCATTGCAGCAAAAACAAAACCCAAACCCAGCTCAACTACTGAAAAATTTGACAGAACTTCCCACATGAATAGCTGAACTGAGGAAAGACTTCATTTCCAAGAGTAACTACTATTTACATCAGTCTCTACTATTCCTTTATCAGAGGGTCCAACATTCAGTAAAAAATTATGAAACACGCATACATACAAACACCAGAAAAAAGACAACCCATTGTCCAAAGACAAAGCAATCAACAGAACCAGATCCGAGGTGACCCAAATATTGGAATAATCAGGGAGTTGACTTTGAAATAATTATGAGTGTGGTATTATGGGATCTAGTGGAATGGATAAACAAGAGGCATAAACACTAGCTGGGCATAGCGGCATGCACCTATAGTCCCTGCTACTCGGAAGGCTGAGACAGGAGTATCGCTTGAACCTGGGAGGCAGAGGCTGCAGTGAGCAGAGATGGTGCCATTGCATTCCAGCCTGGATGACAGAATGAGAACCTGTCTCAAAAATAAATAAATACATAAATAAAAATAAGCAAATAAAGAAATAAAAGACAAGAGGCATAAACATATACACAGCCTTATCAGCAAATTGGATACAGTAGAAGAAAGAGTCAACAAACCTAAAGATAGGTGGATAAAAATGATGTAAAGTGAAATACAAATGAAAAAAAAGAATGAGGGAGATAAACAGAATATAACAACCAAATGCTGTAGGACAACATCAAAGAGTCTAATATACATATAGTTATAGAAGAAGTAAAGAAGAGAAATTTGAAGAGATAATAGCTGAGAATTTCCAAATTTGATGGGAAAAAAACAAATCACAAATCCAAACTCAGAGAAATAACCTGATTACAGATTGTAGGAGGTTATAAACCTTGACAGTAACCGAAAGGGAAAAAAAGAAACCTTACAAACACAGGAACAGGATGATAATGGCAATAAACTTCTCATGAGAAACAATGCAAGAAAAAAGAAAGTACAGCAATATCCTTAAAATATTGAAAGACAAAAAATTATCAACTCAGAATATAATACCTGGTTAAAAAGATCTCGAAAATTAAATCAAATCTATTTTAGCCACACAAAGTCTCAGAGAATTCATTTAGCAAACCTGAAATACAAGACATTAAAGGAAGTTCTTTAGGCAGGGGTACGATACTGGAGGGAAATTTAGATCTACGCAAAATAATGAAGAGTTCCAGAATGGTAAGTGACGGTGAACAGATTACAAGTCTACCTCTGAGTTTTTGTTTTGTCATTACTATTTTGAACTTATTAAAATTAATCACAATATGGGTTATGTTATATGACTTATACTTTAACTTCTTAGCTATCTGAAAGAAACCATAGATCTTTGATAATATTTAGGAAGCATTCAAGTTTTATCAGTAACACATGTATAAGAATCTCTCAAGATAGTTTACTTAATCAAAAGTGACGAATCACATTCCTTCAAATTAATTTTATTACCTAAAATTTCATAAGGTGAACTTACCTCAGATTGTAGCAACACATGTACCTGTACACATACACAAAGATAGAAACATCTATATATGCATCATGTAAGTCCAAAGACATATAAATGGATATAAAAGATACACATATGTATTGATTCATGACTCATTTATTACTTTTTTTTTTTTAACTTTTATTTTAACCTCAGGGGTACATGTGCAGGTACATAGGTGAACTTGTGTCATGGGGTTTTGTTGTACAGATTATGTCATCACCCAGGTCTTAACCCTTATACCCATTAGTTATTTTTCCTGATCCTCTACCTCTTCCACCCTCCACCCTCTGATAGGCCCTAGAGTGTGTTGTTCCCCTCTGTGTGCCCATGTGTTCTCATCATTTAACTCCCACTTCTCAGTGAGAACATGCAGTATTTAGTTTTCTGTTCCTACATTAGTTTACTAAGGATAATGGCCTCCAGCTCCATCCATGTCCCTGTGAAGGACATTACCCCATTCTTTTTTATGGCTGCATGGTATTCCATGGTATATATGTATCACATTTTCTTTTTCTTTTTTTTCTCTTTCTTTTTATTATACTTTAAGTTTTAGGGTACATGTGCATAACGTGCAGGTTAGTTACATATGTATACATGTGCCATGTGACTCATTTATTACTTAAAGTAAGCAATTTACCTTTTACTAGGTACTATGCTAGGGTCTGGAGATAATAACCTAAATTAGGCATGATTAGTACCTAGCTTAAGGAAGCTCACGGTCTAGTGGGAGTCAAATGCAAAATAAATAAATAATATGGAACTGAATGATGTGTGCCACATTAGCCATATACATAAGACACCAAAGCTGCACAGAGAAGGGTAGAATTAATTCTCTCTAGAGGAGTTAGAGAGGACAAGTAATGGTAGAAGATCCTGCCATCACAGGAATAGATGTCTTTTCCATCACAGCAAAAAAAGTCATGTAGTGATGCGCAAAAAGATGGATTGAAGGCAAGCTACTCTCCAGGAAGTTTGTATAATGGTTCAAGTGAGAGATAATAAGTGCCAGATCTAAAGTAGTATTGGTGAGTATGTATCCTGGATAAATTTAGAATATAACAGTCAGATTTGCTGAACAATTGGATGTGGAAGGATGAGAGAGAAGAGGAATTTAGAGTGAATACTGATTTCTGGCAGGTGAGAAAATGAGTAATTATGTTACTAGCTAAGATGGAAATATATAAAGACACAAGAACAAAAGGAAGAGACATTAGCACTCAAGAGATGCAAACAAAATTTTGCAAGTTGGAAAGCAAATGGAGGAGAGAAAACTGATTGCAGAGCATAGGAGGTTATAAATCACTGAGTGGAACACTGATGAGTGGATAATCACTTGCAAATCCACAAGAACCATGGCGGTGCGAGACATGACAATGAAAAATAGAGGGACAATTATAAGAGTTGTTGGATCCTCATTCTACTCCTTTTTTCCACTTTCAAAACTCTGAACAAATGGCATAATGCCATCTCAATGGGTGATTAGAGGATTCTTTCCCAAAGAAACTGGCTGTAGGGACAAGTGCTCAACCTATTGACACTTGGAAATTCCTCAGTGAAATAGCTGGGTCCCCACCTGATCCATGTACAGCAAAGCCTACGAGTCATAAGTTTGCTGCACACAAAACACCTTCTAGTTTCACTATCTTTTTTTTTTTTTGAGACAGTCTTGCTTTGTTGCCCAGGCTGGAGGGCAGTGGTGCAATCTTGGCTCACTGCAACCTCTGCCTCCTGGGTTCAAGTGATTCCCCTGCCTCAGCCTCTAGAGTAGCTGGGACTATAGGCACGTGCCACCATGCTCAGCTAATTTTTTTTTTTTTTTTGTATTTTTAGTAGAGACAAGATTTCACCATGTTGGCCAGGATGGTCTCTATCTCTTGACCTCATGATCCACCCACCTCAGCCTCCCAAAGTGCTAGGATTACAGGCATGAGCCACTGTGCCTGGCCTTTTTGTTCTTAAATATGAACAAATAGCAAAGGGTGATCAGATATTTGCAAACAAGTTTCTAAAATGAAAAAAGTGAAAAGTAAAATAAAAGATCTTGAAATTAACTAAAAATACTTAAAAAACAGAAGATGCAATAACTTTTATGTTAACTATTAAAATTAATACAAATTCTAGCAAGACAATTGGATATAAAAGCAATATACAAAGTGAACTATTATCTGCTTCTAGAAGGTAAAATAGATGTAGTTTTCCCTATTCTCATGACCATAACTAAAAATCCTGGACATTATATATGCATAACAAACATAAGAAGGCTCTGAAGAGTGAAGGCAAGAAGACAGACTGGTTAGGAACTTCAGGACCCAGAGAGAAAACCATAGTTAGCAAGTTCCCCAGATTTGGTTTGTTTGTTTTGTTTTAGTTTTTGTTTTGTTTTGCCTCATAAGTCCCAGACTGGGTGCTAGAGAGCCTGGCATCCCAGAAATGTAAATGGGCACAGACAAAAAAAAAATTGCTGAAAAAAAGCCTGCTCTTTCTAGCCAAAGGACCAGGAAATTATAAACTTAACAGGAGAGAAAATTTAGAAAACTTATGGTTCTACTTCAGCCATACACCATAGAAAAAACTTTTGACTCCATCCCTACCCATACCAGCAAAGATAAGTGGAGCACTTAGAGTTCCACCCTCACCAGTCACCTGCTGGTGTAGCTTCAGTGAAACCCAAGCAGGGCTTTCATCCCCACCAGGTGATAATAAATAACCCCCTTCCCCCTCACACATGGCATTAGTGGAGACTATGTAGGGAGCTGTGACTTCCACTCCCACCCAGCAGTAACAAGGTAACCCTATTCTTCCTAGCCAGGAAGTTATCAGCGGAAGCCTACTGAGGAACAGGAACTCTCAACCCCAATCAACTATATTGAGGAGCCACCCCTTCTCCTTGAGTATCAACAGAGGTTGAGTGGTGAACCTAGACTTCTACCCCAACCTGGCAGAAATTAGGTGGTACCCATTCTTCTCTTTCCACAGTGATGCCACAGAGAGTTGGCTAAATCTTATTTAAGTAAGAATCAGAGTCTCATAATGTAATACTCAAAATTTCTAGATTTCTGCCAAAAATCACTCATCATACAAAGAACCAGGAAAATCTCAAATTGAATGAAAAAAAATTATGGCAACACTGAGAGGACAGAGCTATTATTATTTGACAAAGCTTTTAAAGCTTTACTGTCTCCACAAAGAAACAGAAAGCCTCATCAAGAAAATAGAAGATATAAGGAAGAACCAAATAGAGATTTTAGAACTGACAAATAGAGTAATAGAATAAAACACTCAACAGATGGGTTCAATCACAGAATGGCAGGAACAGAAGAAAAGATCAGTGAACTTGAAGTAGAACAATATAAATTACCTAATCTGGATAGCAGAGAAAAAAATAGAAAAAAATGAATAGCACCTCAGAGACCTATAGGACAAAAGACACTAATGATATTTATGTCATTAGTGTTCCAGAAGGAGAGGAGAAAGAGGACAGAGCTGGAAAGAAGAATGGCTGAAAACTCTCCAAATTTGGCAAGAGGCTTAGCCTATAGATTCAGGAAGCCGAGCAAATCCTAAACAGGATAAAGTCAAAGAAATTCACAAGGAGTCACACTTTGGGGAACTAGAGAAAGAAAAATCTTGAAAGCTATAAAAGAGAATTGACACTTTACCAAAAGGGGAAAAACAATTCCAATGACAGAGATTATGGATGCCAGAAGAAAGTGGTGCAATATTTTTCAAGTGCTGAAAGAAAGAACTGTCAACTGAGAATCCTATACCCAGTGAAAATATCATTCAGAAATAAATGGGAAATCAAAAAATATTCTCAGATGGAGGAAAACTAAAAGAAATTGGTTGGCATTGTGGCTTTGCCTGTAATCCCAGTGCTTTAGGAGGCCCAGGTTAAAAGATTGCTTGAGGCCAGGAGTTCAAGACCAGCCTGGGCAACATAGTGAGACTGTCTCTACAAAAAGAAAAATAAAAAAAGTAGCTGGGCATGGTGACATGCACCTGTAGCCCTAGCTACTTGAGAGTCTGAGGCAGGAAGACCACTTGAGCCCAGGAGTCTGAGGGTGCAGTGAGCTGTGATCACACCATTGTACTCCACTTGAATGACAGAGCAAGACCCTGTTTCTCTTTATTGTTTTAGAAAAAAATACGTACAATTTATTCATTAAGTGAGGACAAAACTTCTGTAACTCTGGCAAGTCAAGTTACATCATCAAAGTTGTTTATTTAAAAGTAGAAGTATGCATGGGCAATAGTTTTCATAAGAGTCAGAAAAATTAGGCAGGTTTTACAGTATAGAGTACCCTTTCTGAGACCCTGTTTCTATTTAAAAAAATTGTCGCAGTAGACCCTCAAAGACCAGTTCAAGGATATTCTCTAAGGAAATATTCTCTAAGGAAATAATAAAAGCAGGAATCTTGGACCATCGAGATGGAAGAAAAAAATATAGTAAGCAAAAATATGGGTAAATAAAATTGACTTTCCTTCTTCCTTTGAGTCTTCTAAATTATGTTCAAGGGTCAAAGCAAAAATTATAACATTCTCTCCTGTGTTCTTCAATGTATGTAGAGGGAGTATTTAAAACAGTTATATTACAAATGGCGAAGAGTAAAGAGCTGCAAAGGAATGTTTCTATACTCCACTCAGGGGAAATAAAAAACCTCATGGAACCAAATGAAAATAAAAATACAACAAATGAAAAAAGCTAAAACAGTACTTCAAGGGAAATTCATGGCACAAAGCATATATTAGAAAGAAGGAAAATCTCGAATCAATAATCTAAGCTTCCATGTCAAGTATGTAGAAAAGCAAAGCAAAATAAAGTCAAAGCGAGAGGAAAGAAGCTAACAATAAAAAGTAGAAAGCAATGAAATTGAAACAAAAAAGTAGACAAAATCAATGCAGCAAAGAGTTTATTCTTTGAAATGATCAATAAAAGAGATAAACCTCTAGCAAGACTGGCAAAGAAAAAAAGAAAGACACAAATTCCACTATCAAGAATGAAACAGGGGATATTTCTACAGACCCCACAGACTTCAAAGGATAAACACTCATAAAATTTAACAACTTAGATGAAATGAGCCAATTCCTTGAGAATAACCAACTATTACAACTAACCCAATATGAAGGAGATATTTTGAATTGCCCTATAAGTATTAAGTAAATTTAAATTATAATTTTTAAAATCCCAGAAAAAGAAATCTCCAGGTGTAGATGGTTCCACTGGAGAATTTCGCCTAATGTTTAAGGAAAAAGGAACAAATTATTGATACATGACAATCTGAATGAAAATCTTGAGAACTGTGCTGAGTAAAAACGCCAATCCCTAAAGGTTACATACTATATGCTTCCATTTTTAAATGACAAAATTATAGAATGAATGAATTAGTGGTTGCCAGGGATTTAGGAAGAGGTGAGGTTGGGAGTAAAATGGGTGAGGGATCCTTGTGGTAATAAAAGTGTTCTTCATCTTGAGTGTATCAATGTTAATAACAATATTGTTATTGGTTGTGATATCATAAGCTACTTTTGCAAGACGTTACCATCAGAGAAAACTGGGTAAAGGATAGGTGGAATCTCTTTGTATTATGTCTTAAGATTATATATGATTCTACAATGATCTGAAATAAAAAGTTTAATGAAAAGAAACAACAGTTAGATAAGAAAATTACCCCAAAAAAGCTGTATACAAGTGCATTAACAGTATCAAGTACCTAAGAATAACTCTAATAATAAAACAGGTGTAAAAGCCCTTTGAGATTATTTTTAAAACCTCATTAATAGTCATTAAGGAAGACTTAAATAAATGCAGAGATACCGTCCATCTTGATGGATTGTAAGACTCACGAATTGGATATCAATTCTCTGGAAATGCATCTATAGTCCATAGATTAAATGGAACCACAATAAAAATTCTAACAATTTTTTGAAACTTCATGAGCTGATTCTAACATTTATACAAAAATACAAAAGATCAAAAATAGCCAATATACTCTTGAAAAAGAACCAGCTGGGAGGAAATGCTCTTCCATATACCACAATTTATTACGAAGTTATAATAAATAAGTAATGTGGTATTTATGTAGGGATAGACACATAACCATTGGAAGAAATAGAGAGTGCAGTCGCCAATCCAGACACATATCATCATGGAATTTATTTAAAAGGGAGCTGTGCAGAGCATTGGTAAGAGAACAGCCTTTTCAACACTGGTTGTTAGGTATCTGTATTAGTTCATTTTCACATTGCTGATAAAGACATACCTGAAACTGGGAACAAAAAGAGGTTTAATTGGACTTACAGTTCCACTTGGCTGGAGAGGCCTCAGAATTATGGTAGGGGGCAAATGTCACTTCCTACATGGTGGCGGCAGGAGAAAAATGAGGAAGAAGCAAAAGTGGAAACCCCTGATAAACCCATCAGGTCTCGTAAGACTTACTAACTATCACGAGAACAGCATAGGAAAGACCAACCCATGATTCAGTTACCTTCCCCAGGGTCCCTCCTACGACATGTGGGAATTCTGGTAGATACAATTGAAGTTGATATTTGGATGGGGACACAGCCAAACCATATCAGTATCCATGTGAAAAAGTTTTAAATTGAATCCTTACCTCACATCATACACAAAAGCTAATCTCAGAACGATTGACATTGGTTGATATATGAAAGGAAAACCAACAGAATTTGTGGGAGATAATACAGAGTAATATAATAGGGAAGAATATCTTCATGACTTTGAACATATCTTAAATAAGGTATATTAAATAAGAAACAAAAGCACCAATCATATAAGAAAATATTAAAACATCAGACTACATTAAAATTAGGGACTTCTGTTTATCAAAATATACTAGAAAGAAATGGAAACAATAGAGTGGGAGAAGATATTCCCAACACATTCAACTGACAAAAGACTTGGATCCAGAGGCCGGGCTCAGTGGCTCACGCCTGTAATCCCAACACTTTGGGAGGCCAAGGCAGGCAGATCACGAGGTCAGGAGTTCAAGACCAGCCTGGCCAACATGGGAAACCCTGTCTCTACTAAAAATACAAAAATCAGCCAGGCGCGGTGGCAAGTGCCTGTAATCCCAGCTATCTGGGAGGCTGAGGCAGGAGAATTGCTTGAACCCAAGAGGCAGAGGTTGCAGTGAGCTGAGATCGTGCCACTGCACTCCAGCCTGGGTGACAGAACAAGACTCCGTCTCAAAAAAAAAAAAAAAAAAAAAAAAAAGGCTTGGATCCAGAAAGGGGAAAGGACTTTGATATGTCTCACAAGTGGAAGTACAAATGGTTAATAAATATATTAAAAGGCATTCATTGCATAAATAAACAAGGAGATACAAATTCAAACCACAATGAAAACCCATGTAAAAGCATCAATTTGACAAAAATTAAGAAGTCTGACAATACAAAGTATTTTCAAAGATGTGAAATAAGAAATTTCACACACAGCAAAAGTATGGGAGTATAAATTGACACAACTTTAAAAACAATTTGATAGGATCTAGCAAAGCTGAAGATATGTATATACCATGAATCAGTAATTTCACTTCTAAATTTATACCCTACAGAAATGTATATACATATGTATCAGGAAATGTGTACAGAAATGGCCATGTGAATAATGGCCATTATTCATAATCAGCCCAAACTGAAATCGGCCCAAAATATCCAACAACAATAAAATGAATAAATGAATTGTGGTATATTTATACACTTAAATACTATATAAGAATAAAAATGAATGAACTACAGCTACACAAAACAACGTGGATCGATCATAAAACTATGTTGAGTGAAAGAAGTAAGACACAAAGGAATACACATGGTATTTATATAAAGTTCAAAACAAGCAAAACTAAATTATATTTTTAAGGGATGTTTATTTGGCAGAACTGTAAAGAAATGGAAGTAATTACTATAAAAGTCAGGATAATAATTATCTCTAGAGGGAAGGAAGGAGGGAGTTATGATGGGGAAGAGACACATGAAGTAAGGACTTCTGGGATCCCAGCGATGTTTTTGCTCTTGATCTGCATAGTGATTACATAGTTGTTCACTATATTCCATCTGTGTGCTTTATGTACTTTTCTTTATTTTATGATTTTAAAAGTTAATTAAAATACATATGCGCATGGTTTTAAAAACCAGGCAAATGTGCATTGCAGGACTCGGCTGGATTAATTTTTTTTTTTTCAGGGCCAGGCATGTGACCAAATCAGAGCCAATGAAACACCAATCTTTTTCCAAGACTTCTAGAAAAGAGACTTTTGCCCTTTTTCACTATTTTTTCCCACTCCAGAATGGTCTGGAGCTTCTATAGGGACAATTCTTCCTTTACTGGCTAGTCTAGTCCAGTCTAGGGTGGTCCAAGCCAATGAATTGAATAAGAAAATAAACAGTTGAACATCCAGCCACCTTGTTTCCAACTCCTGGTCAGCTCAGTGGGTGGTATAAGACAAGGAAAAAATATGGTCCTTTATGTTGAATGATCTGACAACATAATTTTGGAGACAGGACTAAAACATACGAAACGGGGCTGTGGTGGCTGTACAGAGCTGAAATACAGCTACACATCTGTTCAAGGAAACACCCTTACATTGGTAAGGTAGTGTGGGAAAAAAGAAAAAGAAAAAAACGAAGCACCTTTAGGAGCTAATAAATTTTGCCAGTCCTAACTTTCTCAAATTCCTTTCTAGCCAGTCTACCAGAAAGTGGGTGTGCTTGTCACATCAAGATACAGAGGCTTTCACATGTGCAAATCCAAATTTACTTGAAAGAGACACAAAAAAGAAAACAGTAGAAATCAGAGTCTTGTGTCCAGCAGAAATGAGTATTGATGTGTACTAGATATGTACTAGAACCATCAAATATGCCCTATTTATAATAGCTTCCCCCAACAGACAATTACCCAAATATCCATCAGCTCTAGAATGGGTAAATTGTTGTCTATTCACTCAATGGAATGCCTTATAACAAGTAGAATGAATGAACTATTACATGTAAAAACATGGAAGCTTAGTGAAAGAGCCAAAGACAAAAGAGCACATATTGTATAATTCTATTTATATTAAGTATAAAAATTAAAAACTAATTTGTGCTCTTACAAGTCAGGTTAATATAAGCCCAGGGTGAGAGGCGAGTAGGTGAGTGCCTGGAAGGGGCAGGCAGGGTCCCTGGGCTGCTGGTAGTATTCTGTTCTCAGTCTGGGTGCTGGTATGTTCAGTCTCAAAATTCAATGGGCTATACATTGATGACATGTGCACGTTTCAGTGTGTATCTTATACTTCAATAAAAAGTTAAAACTATAAGAAATTTAAAAATAAAAAATTGGCTTCAATGTAATTCTTGTATAGCATCTTACAAGCTGCAAAGCATGCTTAAACAACCTTGTAAGGTATGAAGTTAATACCTGTATTTTACAGATGTGGAAATTGAGCCTCAGAAAGATGAAATGACACACACATATTATCACATGGTCGTCAAGAAACAGAACTGAGAATGACCAAGGCGTGGGGGCTCTACGTTCTATGCTAGTAACTGCTGGTTATTTCCTTAGGAGAAGGAAGGCTTTTGGTTTGTCTACGCTGTTCTTCAGGAGCAGAGCTGGGGTGCATAGTAGGAAGCAGTGCGGGGGAAGCGAGCTCATGAGCAATACGTGTAAAGTGCATAGCCCTGAGCGTGGCACAGTGCAACCTTAATCAGCGCCACTTTTCTCCCTCCACGCAAGCCCTTTTCCAGGGAAATAGCATGGGTCGGAACGTTGAACAGCACTGGTAGGTCTGGAACAAACACCGCTCACCTCCAGACAGAGCGACCAGGCTAGGGCCTCAGGCTTGTACTGAAGCCTCCTAACTTGACTGCCGGAGCAAAACTCTGCTGGGATCAGGTCTGTGGAGGAAGCGCTTCTGATTTGGGTTCAAATTCCTTACTATCTATAGGGCAAGTCAGGAGTAGAGAAGCAGAGTCCAGAACACGGTGGAGAGACCCAGTGTGATAACGAAGGTCCCTGACACTCTGATGTCCGAAAAGTGTGTGTGTGTGTGTGTGTGTGTGTGTGTGTGTGTGTGTGTGTGTGTGTGTGTGTGTAGGTGGGGTCTGTTGTGTGCCCTCTGCTGACATTCTTACTTTCATGTCATCTGAGCCTGCCTGGGCAGGGTGGAATGTATGCACTGGTTCCTGTTTACACCCAAGCCAACTTTGTGCTCTGAGCCCCTCAGCACTCAGAAACTTGTGTTTTCAGGTCTGGAAGCCAGCCTTGTTTCTTTACCCGGAGCGGCTAAGAAGATTTTCCCTGTAAGCCTCCCTGCTAGCCGTAGATTTCACATCATCACAGCGACACCTAGTGGCCAAGTGTGAAAGTCCATCCAGCACCCCCCTCCTCCATAGAGGCTCTGGAAGCCAGGGGAGGAGGAGTTTATGGATTCCAGACACTTCTGCACTTCACATACAGCTTCCAGGAGTCAGAGCTCCCCGCGTTGCCAACTCCGCACAGCTCAGCTCTTAATCACATCCTGTCCTGAGTTGCCCTCGGTTTCATGTGTAATCATTTAAAATCATTTTATCTACCCAATTATACCAAGGATATGAGGCTAGGGCTATTAGAATCACATCTCTTTAGAGTTGATGACCTACTTGTTTTTCAGATGGGAAATGCAGATGCCGAGGGGTGAGGGGAATTCCCAGCTGCTGAAAAGTGAGGTTTGGACAAGAACCCGCATCTCCTGAGCACTCCCAGGGCGGGGCTTCCCGTGGCACCATGCCATTTCCTTGCATCATCCACAGTGCCTGCACACAGTAGGCGCCTGGCACACAGAAGGTCCCCTATAGACATGCCTGACTGATAGTTCATAGTCTTCTATGCTTGCCACTGAAGTGAGTTTCACTTGTTATCTGGGTCATCTCTTACTTCTCAGCCTCTTGGGAGTTCCGATCAATTAAAGTGGGCATTGTCTCCATAGTAGGCCATTGTCTTTTTCATTTATAAAGCACACTGTAGATTCAGGAAAGACGAAATGAAGACGAGACACCCAATTTAAAGTATCTCAATCCCAGCATCCGTTCAGATCAAGTGGCTACAGTGGGCTTCGTAAGCTTCAGCTCAGGGCTTCTTAAACTTTCACATGCATCTAAATCTCCTGGGAATCTTGTTCCAACACATATTCTGGTTCCATCGGTCTGGGGTGGGACCTGAGATTCTGCATTTCTAACAAGTTCCTCGAGGCTGTTGAGGCTACTCTTACTGCCAAAGCTGGGAAGTGCACTTTGAGGAGCAAAGATGCAGATAACTACCTCCACCCCAGACAACTGCTTTTGAGAGAGCCCACCTCAGCCCCTGCTGCAGCCCCTCTGACCTGGCTTCAGGAGAAAAGAAAGGCACTAAAGTAACTGTGAGCACTGTGACCCCTCGGTGAGTCATCCCAAGTCTCTTTCCTCACCATCTCCACTGTCCGGAAGCTCCTGCCCTCAGGCAGTCTGAAGGGAAGGCAAGATTGAAACTGAACAAAAATGGCACAGAAAAGGAGAGGTAGACTTGCTGCTGATGTGTCTCACAGTGTTCCTGAGGAACAGCCCTGCTTGGTTGCCATTTTATAATTAGGTACTCATGACATCCCCATAAACCACAGCCTTCTCTTTTTAATTATAAAATGTACTGTAATTTATACAGTTTAATTATAAGGTACGTTTATTCACATTTTCTTTTTCTTTTCTTTTCTTTTTTTTTTTTTTTTTTTTTTTGAGACAGAGTCTCACTCTGTCGCCCAGGCTGGAGTGCAGTGGCGTGATCTCAGCTCACTGCAACCTCTGCCTCCCAGGTTTAAGCAATTCTCCTGCCTCAGCCTCCTGAGTAGCTGGGACTACAGAAGCACGCCACCACACCCAACTAATTTTTGTGTGTTTAGTAGAGATGGGGTTTTACCATGTTAGCCAGGCTGGTCTCGAACTCCTGACCTCAGGTGATCCACCCACCTTGGCCTCCCAAAGTGCTGGGATTACAGGCATGCCACTGCACCCGGCCTCACATTTTCATTTGTACTATTCTTTTCCTACCACTGAACACACCAAAAATGTTCACTAATGCTAAATTAAGAAGAGAAGGAAATGGGAATTTATTGAGCCATTACTATATGACCAATATTATGGTGAGTATCTCCATGCATGTTATTTAATCTTCGCAATGCTCCTGTAAGGTGGTGTTATTACCCTATTTACAGATGCGGAAAACTGAAGCTCAGGGAGATTGGGTAAATTACCCAGGACCACACAGTAGGGATAGGATCCCATATATATATTTGATTGAAAAGTTATTTTTAGACAACAAATTCAATTCAAGAAATACAATGATAATAAATACTAGCATTTGCATTGTGTTTACCACAGATCAGACATTGCTCTAAGCATAATGCATTAATTCATGTAATCCTCACATCAATCTTATGAGGTAGGATCACCCCTATTTACAGATGAAGAAACTGAGTCACAGAAGGGGCAAATGACTGACCCAAGTCACATAGCTATTAATATGAAGTGATGAAACTGGGATGGCAATCCTGATGGCCTGGCTCCAGAGAGATAGTCTCAAACACTATTTCATATTGCCTATCAATTTCCTTCTAATTTCTTAATCTTATAGTTGAGTGGAAATTGCCTCTTCCCTTGTTGTTTCACCCTTTTCTTATTCAGTGTATACTGCACTGCCCTGAAAAATTTCTGCTTACCATATTAGTAAGCATCTACAGTTCTGTTTTCCAACTAGGACTGCCTAGGGCTTTGGGCTCTCTTTGTATGCAGCAAAGGCTGGGGTCTTCCTGAAGAACCTGTTTCTCCATTAGCTGGAAGTTGAAGGAATCTGAAAGAGTTTAGGAAGTCATGAGCTTCTCCATCAGCTAGTCACCCTCTCCCACCTTGGCTGGCTGGCCTAAAGTCAGAGGACAAAAAGATGAGGCTCAAGGGCTGGCTGACAAACTGAGCCGGGCTGGCCCTGTAAGAGTCCACTCTACAGACATAATAAATGTTGGCTGTACACACAGGGCCCTTTCCCTACTACTGACAATGTTTTATCACTTTGCATTATTTTTTAACTCCCAATTTTCTATTTACCATACACACTTCTCAGTCTTGTTTTCCTACCTAAAGGATTCCAGAGGGTGAAGGTGGCTTCATATTTCTGTGTGCACAGGAGTTGCAGCTTTATAGATCTATCCCAGCTCTCCCTCTAGCTGTGCAACTGTGAGTGGGTTATATGAACTTTTCTTGAACTTTGGATTCCTCACCTGTAAAGTGAGAATAATGAGAATCTACTTCGAAGGATTGCAGCATAGGAATAATAAATCTAAAGTACCTTGCTTGTCATAGGCCCATAGAAGTAGCCATTGATTAATAAAATTTATAAATACATTCCGAGTGAATGAATGATATGAATAAATATAAGAAGAAGTTGAGACAGTTAACCTGACTCCCTAAACCAACAACTTTCTTAAACATGGACATTTAGAATTTTTTTTTTTTTTTGGTGAGAACTGAGTAAAAAGACACGCTCACTTAAAGTTGTATGGGAAGAGTCCAAAGACAAACTTCCTCAATTTTTCTAGCTTTGCTAAGTTCAGGGCCTAGGCTGATCTTAGCAGCTAGGACAGGTCTCTCAAAAACTTCCTTTGTCTCAACTCTGACCCGGCTCCAAATTTAAACCCAAACCTTTCCACTCGAGACATCCAAAATGACTGGATGTTTTTCTTTTTGGGGAGGCTAGGTGAGAGGAGTGTGTCATGTCATTGCTTTCTATGGACAGAACAAAATTACATATTTTGTTGTTGCTTTCAGAGAGAAAACTAAGTTATCAAAGGAACTTAAGGTACTGTGGTAATATGAGCGCACCCACTGATAAGCGTGAAAACTCTTTTGAAAACAAGAAACAAAGTCTGAAAGCAGAAAATAGTTTTTCTTGTCTCCAGGATGATAATAGAGTTTAAAATAACATGGTTTTTTTATCGGTATTTTTTTCTGCATGCTGTATCAAATGAAGGAGGATTTGTCTTAAAAACCAATTCATTTTTCAAATCAAGACGTGCCTGGTTTACTGATTATAGAATCCCTACTTAAAAAAAAAAAAGGATTGTGTTTGACTTGTAAAAATAAAATAAAATACAAATAACATCACCCATATGCTCAGTGTAATGGCACACGACTCTAAGTTTGAAAACTTCTACGCTTGGGTTTCTAATGTGATTACAATGGGTTGTAAAGTGGATGAGAGAAACTCGTTTCCCAGGTTAGGATGTCTATTTACCACCTACTGGAATCTATGACAGTTTGGAGTAAGACAATAATAGGCTAGAAGGAAATGAGTACTGTTGACTCATGAATCCATGCACTCTGCACTAATTACAATGCCTCAGTTTCCCTATTTTATAAAATGAAGCTGTCACTTGCCCGCCTCTCTGTAGTGTTTAGAAAGTCCAGGGAGATAATAGACTTTGAGTGCTTTGAAAATACAGAATATATTATAAGTGCTAAATAATAACAATAATAATGGGGAGTCTTTAATAACAGGGGTCCTTTAATAATACTCATCAAGTATAATAACATCACTAACCAGAGTGCGTCTCTGTGCTCTTAATCATTGGTTTGTCTCATGGGAAATTGGTGGAGGATTGGCGCCTCGTACGGGTTGGTTTTGATGGATTTAACACAGAGCCCCTCAGTGAGGCTTGCAGTGGACTCTCCAACGAGCAGGGTAGCTTTTAGGAAGACAACGCCCGTGCAATTGGGAGAGGACAGAACCGAGGTATCTTCAGGGAACGTGATTTTAAAATCCAGTTCCTAGCAGGTTGGGGAAAGAAGGACAGGTACGTTTGGAACCCAAGAAAGTTGTGGGCATGCGGATCTGGCCTTTGGGCCAGTGTGGCCACCCAGTCCTGCCACAAGATGGCGACAGTCCAGCTGGAAACGCCTGCCGGGGTCCCTCGGTTTCCAGCTCCGGAAGGACTGCCCCCGCCGACACAAAGAAGGAATCTTCCGAACGGGAAAGGAGCGTGCGGTCGCCCTCCCGGCGGAGATTGGAAGAGGTGGTGACAAAGGTTGCCTGGAGAAGAAGTGGGCAGCCTCCTTCTCAATTCCATGGGCTTCAGCTTCATGGGGCCGATTCCCCTTTGCGGGGATTTTGTGCAAAAGCACCCGAGAAATTCCAGGTTTGACCCCACCCTCTGCTCAGAGGCCGGCCAGATGCTTCCCGGGGCGGTGACATTCCCAGGATTCCGGCAGGGGGAGTGGGAGCTTCCCGGGGCGGGGCGCGGCCAGGATGAGCCCGGCCGTGCGCCCTCCCCTCCCTCCCCGGCCGGCGCCCCCGGCTGGGCAGGGCGAACCCCGCCAGCCCCACCCTTGGAGCCCTGTAGCCTTTGGGGTTCAGGACCATGGACCTGAACACCCGAGACCGCAGCGCTCCGAGGCCCTGAGTCCCAGTGGCAGCTACAAAGGCGCTTCCTCCTCTCCTGCCGCACAGTTTGCCTGGGGAAAGATCTAGAGGTTGCCTGTGGCTTGGGGGCCGGAGTTCTCTGTCTTATTTTTGTTTCGTTTTGAACATGAGGAACCACCACACCCGCGTTTGTTTCAGGGTGGTGCAAACTTGCTTTGGAACAAAGTGTTAGGAAACACTGATTCCCATCTCGAGGTTCCAAATGCAGTTTATGAGACCCTACTGGGCTGCAGCGCTGGGCCCTGGCCAGCCTGGCCTCCATTGTTCAACTCTTGGCCGGACTATGGCAGCCCTGGGCAGATCCTTGCTCCTCCAGCCCGGGTCTGGGCTAGCACCCGGGATAGGAGAGGGAAGCCCAGAAGAGCGGGGTCACTGGCCCCAGCCTGGGTTTAGCGGGCTCTTATCTGCCCTCCCTTCTGGGCTGTGGGGTAAGAATAATAGTAGCAAAGATCAGCCAGGCGCGGTGGCTCACCCGTGTAATCCCAGCACTTTGGGAGGCCGAGGCAGGCGGATTACCTGAAATCAGGAGTTTGACCAGTCTGGTTAACATGGTGAAACCCTGTCTCTACTAAAAATACAAAAATTAGCGGGGCGTGGTGGCGGGCGCCTGTAATCACAGCTACTTGGGAGGCTGAGGCAGGAGAATCGCTTGAACCCGGGAGGCGGAGTTGCAGTGAGCCGAGACCACGCCATTGCACTCCAGCCTGGGCGACAGAGCAAGACTCTATCTCAAAACAAACAAAAAAAACAAAACAAAAAGCCCGGTGCGGTGGCTCACGCCTGTAATCCTACCACTTTGGAGGCCGAGGCGGGTGGATCACGAGGTCAGGAGTTCGAGATCAGCCTGACCAACATAGTGAAACCCCGTCTCTACTAAAAATAGAAAAATTAGCCAGGCGTGGTCGTCCATGCTTGTAATCCCAGCGAGTCAGGAGGCTGAGGCAGGAGAATCACTTGAACCCGGGAGGAAGAGGTTGCAGTGAGCCAAGATCACACCACTGCACTCCAGCCGACAGAGCGAGACTCCACCTCAAAAAAAAAAAAAGTAGCAAAGACCATGGATTGAACATGCCAGATACGATTACCTTATTTAAGCCTCGTACCACTGCTATCTCCCTTTTACAGATGAAACAACCAAGGCTTCAGATGTTGAGTAGCCCAAGGCCATACAACTCTTAAATAGTGGGGCTGGGATTTGAATCCAGATCTGCTTTTCTCCAAAGCACCAAGCTGTGCTTGGTACCTCCTTATGTAGTTCCTACATCCCCAGTGTGAGACAACTGGGTTATATAAAGAAATACTGGGTGCAGTGGGGTGCTTAAACATCAACATGGGCTTTTAAATGTGGGCCGGAGAACTGGGCTAGTCTAGTCTGCCTTCTTTCCTTCCTTCAACAAATGTTTATGAGTGCATGCTATATACCAAGGGCTTATCTAGACATTGAGAAATCCTAGGAAACAAAACAGACCACACTTACTAAGCTATGTGACCTGAGCAAATCACCAAATGTGCTAGTTATTAAGCAATTGACTTTCACAGCAACTTGCCTTCTGTATATGGCTTTGAGATGGTGCATCTAAGACTCTGCAAACCACATTTCTCCTTTGCCGCTAGTCCCTGTGAAGCTCTGCCAGGGTGCTAGATAGAGGGAGACTCAAGGAAGGAGAGGAGGAGGACACTCTTCTTTCTGTTGCCTTGCTATCCCTGTCAGCTTCACCCTAGCATCAGCAGTAGGTTCTGGCCTCCGGTTTTCTTCAGCACTCCCTGTCCAGTGTTGTCATGTCATCATGCCCCCTCAAATGTTTCAGCACCAGGAGGAGCAGCCACCCCTCCTCTCCAGTCTGAGCCCAGGCTCTGGGGTCCCCTCCTCTGATCTCCTAGGTTTTCATAGCCTAACCTTTTCCCTTTGTTTCCCAGCCCTGGTGTGGTAGCTGCTTTCTACAGGGACTATCTCTGTGTTACCACAATGTTCACTGTTTTCCAGCCCTTCAATATCTATAACGAGTGGTATGCTAGTAAATATTTAACAACCAGTTCTCTAGAAAAACAAAAACCACAAAGAAACCAATTTGTAATGTGTGCCAATTCCCATAATATAAATCATTCACCATGGATAATTTTAAATTATCAATATGGCATCCCTGAATTTCACAAGCTGGTGTGAGCAGATCCAGGATACAAATGCTGGCAACTAATATCCCCTATATTAAAATGTCTCTGTTGAAGTACCTAGTTTCATTTCTGTTTTCAGGACTGGGCCCTGACTGATAACACCTCAGCTTCTGAGCATCTATTTTTGGGCTCTGAAATGGAATTACTACCATTTCTTCCAATAGAGCTGTTTGGATAATATGAAACAATATAAGTAGAACACTCTGAAAATTACTTTTAAAAATTTGAGACCATAACATAGTTTCTAGACGTTTCCACTGAAGGAAGTGAAGTCAGGATGATGAAAGCAGGCAAAGCATTTTAATGATGGCTCACAGAGGTGTTCCAGGTGCTTTTAGAACCCAGGATGACCTCAGAGCATGGGTGGAGCCTGCTGACTCAGAATCAGAGAGGCAGTCATATCAGCGACTGGATTATGATGTCACAAGGCGTGTGTGTGGATACTTTGTTCTTCAAGGATTCTGAGACTGAATATTGTGCAAACCAAGAAAGCACATAAACCCAAAGGGCAAACAATTTATGTAATTCAACTAATACCACAGATGTGGGGCAGGGTTGAACTTTTACACGAGAATCTACTCAGTTGTACAAAGGAAATAAAACTGTATTTTTCCATAACTGGCTAAACTTTTCCCTCAAGATCTCAACCCACTGAGCACCTTGAGAAGGAAACAGTCTTTAAACTTGCAAAATCACTAGGATCTCCATTTCTGCCATTTAAGTAGCCTCTTTGGAATGACTTAGAGTGTGCACCAATGTTCAGTCTTCCCAATTTCCTCTCCCTGCTCCTTTCCAGGGTCACATTCTAGAGTATGTGGGAGTCTATATGATCTTATGGCACAGGGAGGAGGCCTCAGATTCACATGTCCTCTGCCTTCTCCCTCTTCTCTTCCCTGATCATCTAGTTTTTTGTCTCTTCCTGACACAAATGCCAGATTCTCAGACATGTCTTTCTGATTTAAAAGCAAAACAAAACAAAACACAACACTACATGCTGAGGCTTCTTAATCCTGACCCCAGATTTTGGCTGTCTGGTCAGGCCTCAACCCCTTCATGTCATCCAAATAGGACACTTGGGAACTTTCAGGTACTCTGTACACTACACGTAGGCTATAGGGACCCAGGGATGCTGCCTCTGCTGCTTCTGCCTTCTTTGAGACTACCCGTCACTGCCCCTCACTGTTGGGTGTAGTGAAGCTAAAAGCTAGGCTCCTCCTAGAGGCCTGTGGACTCCCCAGACCATGCCTGGGAATGGAGCCACCACATCCAGTTAACCTGGGCTCCCTGATGCCCAGCTGGGTATCTCTATACCTTCCTCTCCTTGAGCTTCAGCAAGGGAAGGCTGGGTAGAACCCTGGCAGTGGCATCTAACCAACTCTGTCTTCCTCTGGATCTGCCTGTGTTTTCCTTTCTCATGCTTTTACCTCTTCAGAATGAACAACCTTCACCATAGCCTCCTTCCTCCTGGGGGCACCAAGCTTCCTGGCTAAATGGCTAAGAAGAATCCTCTTTATGCTGTGGAAGAAACTTTGGTCTGAGTTGATATGGGAGCCTCAGTAAAACTGGGTATTATGAGTTACTGAGGATAAAAATACATTGGGTTAGTACTCTCAAAATATTGCCCCCTTTATATATACATATATATACATATATATACACACATACATACACATATATTCAATGTATTTTATATTCAATATATATTGAATATTATATTCAATAATATAAGTTGATATATTCAACTATATATATAGTTGCCTTCAACTATATATATTTGTTATATTCAATTATATATATCAACTGTATGGTTGCCTTCAACTATATATATATATATATATATATATATATATATAGTTGAATATAACAATCAACAAAGACAAAATATAGTAATAGTTCTGGCCAAGAAAATTTATTTTTATAGTTAAAAAAAGATCCTTGGTTCCCCTGCTTACTGAAGTTATGCATACTTCTGGTAAAACAAGTGAACAAAAAATCTACAATATGTTTCTAAATGTCCAACGAAGGGAAGAGAGCACCTCTGTTCTCCTGGTTTGGCCAAGGGCTACTGCTCATAAAACATCCTAGTTCACAAAAAGCTTGTTTAAAAAAACTTCCTTTATAAGGTGCCAGCGTCTGTTCAGGGGCTAGCTAGGCATTGTCCTTTCTAAGCCACTGGGAATCTCTTCCTTTCGAGAGTCAGAAAGAATATTTTCTCTTGAGTTTGGAGACTATAAGCTAGAAAAGAAGAATGAGACCCGGGGACCAGGTTGGAAGATGGAATGGATATGAGGAGTAGGAGAAGTCATGGATGCAAAGTGCAATAGAAAATTGTTTCTGGGGCCAATGTAGATTGAATTTCCAACTGGGCTTCTGCCATACCATCCTTTATGAGTACACATGCACTCTGGTTTGTTTGGATATGTTCTACAGCGTTTGATGATGTTTATAGAATGAGATGGGGATACAAGCATGGTGGTGTCCCTTCTCAGTTACAAAGTGCTGGAAGTAGGATGCTCTGCTGAGCCCCAATAGAATACAAGTACTTTCCTGAGTGCCATATGCTTTCTCTTCCATTTTCCTATATGATCTTCCAAACAGTCCCATGTGGTGGGAAACCCCATTTAATAAATGAGGAAATGAAAGCCCGTGGCAGTTGAAATGACACAAAGTAGAACTGGGACCACACTCAGGTCCCCAAATCCTCAACCCAGGGCTCTTTTCTCTATGCCAAGTTGCCCTACAATGCCAGTGCAGAAGAGCCAACAGACTTTTCCTTCAATCTCTTCCCAAGGCTGAGTTCCATATGAGAGCTGAGGTTTGCCAACCTGTTTTGCTCTGCTCAAAAGTGATGGAAATAGCATAGAAATCACAGTGTGCAAATATCCAAGTTGGCCTTTTTGAGTTGTTCCCCATCCAGAAAGGCAAAGTATTGATCACAGAGGAACCTGAACAGGAGAACAAGAGAGTACATGCTCCATTTGGTGGGTTAGCAGATTGTGAGTGCAAGAGTTGGGGAAGAGAGAAGATAAAGAACAGAACAGCCAATGACTGAAGACAGGATTCCTGGGATATCGGTGTTCAATGGACAACTTGAAGGTCAAACCCAGGCAGCTGTCAGTGAATAAGTAGGTGACTTTGCAGTACCCCCGTCTGCATTCCCAACTCAGAGAGGAAAAACTGTTCCTCTACCCTCTTATGTCCAGTTTTGGGGGGCCTGCAAATTAGACAGAAGATAGATTAGCAAGAAAAGACAGATTTTAATTATGTATATATGAAAGGGAGTTCACAGAGAAATGTGACTCAAAAAGGCAGTTAGAATTCGAGGTTTAAATATATCTTAATAGGTAAAGGAGAGCGAGTAAAAGAGTGCTTATGGGAAAGCAAATGACTTTTAGGAAAGCTAAATGGATGCTTAGCAGAATAAATGGGAGCTATAATAGGTTTGTGACAATGACTGTTGGTGTGGTGCCTACTTCTCATTGTCTGATTTCTCATTGTCTCTGATGATAAAAGTCATTCTTCCCTGGTTGATTTATGACAATTGAGGTCTTTTCAAAAGTCCTGCTTTTAGGCAGTTAAGGGATCTCAGGAACTCAAATGCTTTCAGCTCAAAATATTTTTATGCCACAGTGGCTTATCCTAAACACCTTCACTACCTTCTACCTTGCACTGAACTCACAGTCTATTTCCTCCAAGGAGGAAATTTGCGCTTTTTATATTATATGTATTATTTGTAATAAAAGTCTTGATAAACTTTTTTAGTAGCCAAATGTGTGAATCAGTAATTACCAGAAAACGATTTCAATTTCCTCTCAAATCACTTCTACCTCAACTTCTTATTGGGAAAGTAGGAAGGTATATATTAAAATATTTTTTAAAAAATCTAGTAGTAGGCCAGGCATGGTGGCTCACACCTGTAGTCCCAGCACTTTGGGAGGCCAAGGCAGGAGGATTGCTTGAGCCGAGGAGCTCAAGAGCAGCCTGGGCAACATTAGTGAGATCCTGTCTCTACAAAAAAATTTAAAAATTAGCCAGGCATGGCAGCACATGCCTGTAGTTCCCGCTAATCAGGAGGCTGAGGTGGGAGGATTGCTTGAGCCTGGGAGTTTGAGGCTGCAGTGAGCTATGATTGTGCCACTGCACTCCAGCATAGGTGACAGAGCAAGACCCTGTCTCAAAAAAAAAAAAAAAAAAATCTAGTAGTACACTTACTTATAAGTTCATTCCTGGAGCTAATTATGAAGTTAATATGGGAGTAGGGGTGGACTGGGGTGGGGTGGAGTTCATAGTTCAGCGGACTGAGATTTCTGTTTCCGTAGAGCTGTAGTTCTGGGCTAGCAACATCAACTATCAGAATCACCTGGGGGCTTGCTAGAAATGCAAATTATCAAGCCCCACCCCTAACCCTAGTAAATAAGAAACTCTGGGGATGGAGCTCATCATTCTGTTTTTGTTTGTTTGTTTTTGAGACAGACTCTTGCTCTGTCACCCAGGCTGGAGTGCAGTGGCGCAGTCTGGGCTCATGCAACTTCTACTTCCCTGGCTCAAGACATCCTCTCACCTCAGTAGCGCCCTGCCTCCGGCTTCCCTGACCAACCCGGGGAGCTGGAACTACATGAGTGCACCACCACACCCAGCTAATTTTTGTATTTTTTGCAGAGACAGGTTCTTGCCAAGTTGCCATGTTCGTCTCAAACTCCTGGGCTCAAGCGATCCACACACGTCAGCCTCCAAAAGTGCTGGGATTACAGGTGTGAGCCACTGTGCCTGGACACATAATTCTGTTTTAACGAGCCCGCCAGGTCATTCTGTTGCTCCCTCATATGGGTTAGTCTGGGCTGCACGTTATCATCACTTGGTTATGTTTTAAAATTGCTCATGTCTAGACCCTATCCTAGATCGTCTACATCAGAACTTCTAAGCCTGAGGCCAAGGTGTCTCCATTTTTACAGTTCCCAGGTGGTTCCAATGTGCAGCCAAGGACAAGAACCACTGCCACAGAGATTGCTGATGACTATGGGGGATGGCTCCAAAAAGTGGTAGTATTGTGAGAGGCGTTTGAGCCAGAGCAACTCCATCTTGAATAGGAGGTGGGTAAAATAAGGCTGAAACCTACTGGGCTGCATTCCCAGAGGGTTAAGGCATTCTAAGTCACAGAATGAGATACGAGGTCAGCACAAGATACAGGTCATAAAGACCTTGCTGATAAAACAGGTTGCAGTAAAGAAGCCGGCTAAAACCCACCAAAACCAAAATGGCCATGAGAGTGACCTCTGGCTGTCCTCACTGCTACACTCCCACCAGTGCCATGGCATTTGGCAACATCAGGAGTTACCCTATGTGGTCTAAAAAGAGGAGGCTGGAATAATCCACCCCTTATTTGCATATAATCAAGAAATAACCATAAAAATGGGCAACCAGCAGCCCTCAGGGCTCTATTGAGTAGCTATTCTTTTGTTCCTTTACTTTCCTAATAAACTTGCTTTCCTTTTAGTCTATGGACTCGCCCTGAATTCTTTCTTGTGGGAGATCCAAGGACCCTCTGTTGTGGTCTGGATCAAGATCCCTTTCCTGTAACAGTATCAGTGGCTGTTTTACTTATTTATTTATTCCACAAATAGTGAGCACATACACTTCTACTCCCTATACTTCTTACAATATAACAATGAATAAGAAGCAGTCATTGTCTTCCAGAGAGACGTCGACACACATATTTCAATACCACAGTGGGAGCTCCAGAGGGTAGCTTAGGGGAAGAAGTGGGCATAATCTCATCTACTTCTACCTCCATTATTTGAAAAAAAAACCTACTCTTCTCAATCTTACGTGAAAAAGATAGGCAACTGTAGCTTCAAAAGAAGTTCCATTACAAACCCCAACCAGATTGTCACTCCTAATCTCCTTCAATAGAGAAATTCTGAAGGCACCACCACAATGCTAGGGTGTAAAATTCTATGATGTGGGTGTGTAGAAAGTGCCATGAGCATAAGAGAGAGCATCTAACCATATGTTAGAACTATGGTAGCCAGATGGAAGGTTTTAGAGTAATTTTAATGTGAGCACTTAGCCTGAAGGTGAAAAGGAGGTTTCTACTGGGACAGATCTATTACACAAAATGCACTCAACACGTATTTGTTGAATGAATGGATAAAAAGATGAAGGAATGAGTGGACGAATGGATGGATGAATAGATGAACGACAGGATGCTCCAGACAAAGGAAACAGTATATCTAAATCACCCAAGTGTAAAGGGCATGCTGTGTTTGAGCAGCTGTAATCAGTCCACCATGGCCAGAGTTAAAGGTTATGTAGATAAGGCAGGAATCAAATCATAAAGAGCCTTCTAAGCTGTGATGGTAGATTATGTTATTCTTCGTAAATTTTCTTTTCTTTTTTTTTTTTTTTTTGAGACAGAGTCTCATTCTGTTGCCCAGGCTGGAGTGCAGTGGTGTGATCTTGGCTCACTGCAACCTCCGCCTCCAGGTTTCAAGCGATTCTTCTGCCTCAGCCTCCCAAGTAGCTGGGATTACAGGCGTGCACCACCACGCCTGGCTAATTTTTGTATTTTTAGTGGAGACAGGGTTTCACCATGTTGGCCAGGCTGGTCTCGAACTCCTGACCTCAGGTGATCCATCCACCTTGGCCTCCCAAAGTGCTGGGATTACAAGCAGGAGCCATACATCCGGCCCTTCACAAATTTTCAGTGCCCCTCTCTGTGGGAGCATTGTGTATCCCTACCCTGTTGAACTCAGATGTGGCCATGTCACTTGTTTGGCCCATAAAATGTGAGTGGAATTGATGTGTACCACTCCTAGACAGAAACTGTGAGAGCCAGCCTGTGGTTGCCATACTCTCTTTTCCCTGTTTCTGCAATTGTGGAGATATGTGAAGAAATGGCACCTCCATCAGCCTGGCCCCTGAGTGACTATAAGACCATTTGCTGACTCATGATGGATAAGTGTCATGAACAAGAAATAAACCCTGTTGCAAGCTATTGTGGTCCTCTTTTTGACATTGCATCATATCTAGCTGATCCAAACTGATAAACTTGTGAAGGAACCACCGAAAAACAACTCTGGTAGAACTGCAGTATAGATTGGATGTTTGATTCATTTGTTTGTTTATATAATAAATGTCTTTGGGCATGTACTAAGCAAAAGCATTAAAGAAGATAGAAAGATATGTAAAGCATAGTTCCAGCATTTAAAGGAGTTTACATTCTAGTGTGCCTATTCGAAACCTGAATAAAAAGTGTAAGAAGAAGGTTAACATTTATTGAATATGTATGAAGTATCAGACACTATATTAGCTGCATGCATAGTGCTCCATGGTATGTGATTCTCAATAATGGGCATGTGTTTTACATTATTTTGTAGTACCTTGGCAGTTCAGTGACTTGCTGAGATTCAAATCCAGTGTTTCTCCCTTCATCATGTACCATAAAGAACTAAATAACACTTAATTTTCCTGCTAAGACTAAGATTCTGAACTAAAAAGTAGAGTCTATGACTTGAGTTGGCTAGCAATGGGAACTGGTGGAAGAAAGAGATGAAACAATTGGATTAAGAGAGAGAGAAATAGGAAAGAAGAAATAATTGTGCTCATTCATTCATTCATTCAATCATTCATCCTACAAGTATACGTTGAATTTGTGCTTGTGTTCAGCATGTTTTAAGATATTTGGGAAGTATAATAGGAGCAGGAGAAGACAGAATTTATGCCCAACGAGTTATATCTAGCTGGAAAGATAAGGTGAACATACAGGAAACAGGAAATAGTCCAAAATAGCCTATATCCAAATGTTAAGCTCACTGCAGGTGGTACAATGGAGACAATACTGGTGTAAGGTCAGAAGACTCAGCATTGTTGGCGGAAATGTAAAATGGTACAGCTGTTGTGAAAAACAGTATGTGGATCCTCAAAAAATTAAAAATAAATTGCCATATGACCTTGTAATTGCACCTCTGGGTATAAACCCAAAATAATTACAATTAAAAGCAAGGTCTCAAAGAGATAGTTGTATACCTACATCCATAGCAGCATTACTCATAATAACCAAAAGATGGACACAAACCAAGTGTCCATCAATGGATGAATGGATAAACAAAATGTGATATATACATACAATGGAATATTATCTAGTCTTAAAAAGGAAGAAAATTCTGACGCATGCTGCAAACATGGGTGAACCTTGAGGACGTTATGCTAAGTGAAATAAGCCAGACATGAAGTAACAAATTCTGTAGTATTCCACTTATATGAGGTAACTACGGTAGTCATATTCATGGACAGAAAGTAGAATAGTGGTTACCTGGGGCTGGGGGAGGGAGAAATGGGGGATTGTTTTTCAGCACAGAGTTTCAGTTTTGCAAGATGAAAAGAGTTCTGGAGATTGGTTGTACAACAAAGTGAATGCACTTAACACTACTGAACCATACACTTAAAAATAATTAGAATAGTAAATTTTATGCTATATGTATTTTAACACAAATACATAAATTAGGCAACAATGGTCAAGGTGGCAGATATATTAAGAATCATATTAGGGACCGAAGGCCTTTGGGCTTTGTTCAAGAAATGAAAAAAAGAAATCGAGAGCAAACTGACTGAAATGTAATTCATTAACCATACCATTTGTAATTTAGGTATTTTACATCCACAGAACACTTTTGCCAGCCTCTCGATTTGCCTAGAATGACAAGAATAGAATCATTCATATTAAATTGTCAAATGCTATATACTGAATGTTTATGTCCCCCCCAAGTTTCATGTTGAAATCCTAACCCTCAATGTGATGGTATTTGGAGGTGGAGCCTCTGAGAGGTGATTAGATCATGAGAGTGTAACCCTTATGAATGGGATTAATGGCTTTATAAAAGAGGCCCCAGAGAGCTCCCTTGCCCCTTCCAGCAAGTGAAAACACAGTGAGAAGGTGCTGTCTATGAACCAGGAAGTGGGCCTTACTAGACACTGAACCTGCTGGGCATCTTGATGTCAGACTTTCCAGCCTCTAGAAGGGAGAGAAATAAATTCGTGTTGTTCATAAGCCACCCAGGCCATAGTATTATGTTATGGCAGCCTCGACAGACTGCTATAAGACATCAAGATTAACGGAGAAGGCCTTTAGAAACAGCTAAAATAAGCAGTAGGACATGCCGTATAATAGGAAAAGATCTGGCTGGGTGCAGTGGCTCACACCTCTAATCCCAGCACTTTGGGAGACTGAGGTGGGCAGATCACTTGAGGTCAGGAATTTAAGACCAGCCTGGCCAACATGGGGAAACCTTGTTTCTACTAAAAATAAAAAATTATCTGGGCGTGGTGGTGCACACCTGTAGTCCCAGCTACTTGGGAGGTTGAGGTAGGAGGATCACTTGAGCCTGGAAGGTAGAGGTTGCAGTGAGTGCTGATCATGCCATTGCACTCCAGCCTGGGTGACAAAGTGAGACCTTGTCTTAAAAAAAAAAAAAAAAAAAAGGGTAAGAAAAGACCTGCTTAGCTGTGGTGAAAGGCCAGAAGGTCAATGACCTCAGAGAAAAAATGGACTCTAAAATCTATAGCTAAGAATTATATCCCATAATAAGAAAAAATGTCAAGAATATCCACCTTGGGAAGGGAAAGTGAATTACCTAGCTCTAGGACACTTCCTATTCCTCTGAATTAGCAGTCCCCAACCTTTTTTGGCATCTGGGCTCCCTGATGCCCAGCTGGGTATCTCTACACCTTCCTCTCCTTGAGCTTCAGCAAGGAGAGACGGGGTTTCACCATGTTGGCCAGGCTAGCCTCGAACTCCTGACCTCAGGTGATCCAACCCCCTCAGCCTCCCTAAGTGCTGGGATTACAGGCATGAGCCACTGCACCCAGCTTATTTTGTTAATAGTCACTCTCCCCTATATGCTGCTTTACAGAAGTATGATGTGACCCACAGTAAATGACAGCATGCAGTGAAACAGAATGCAATCAAGTAACAGACTGTGTAGTGTCAGCTCAGAATATTGTAGAATCCTAGGCAGAAAGGGGGAGTCTGGATGAGTCACAGAAAGCTTCAGAAAGCAGGGGAAATGTGATTGAAACAAGGAATTTTATTTTTTGAGACAGCGTCTTGCTCTGTTTCCCAGCCTGGAGTGCGGTGACGCAATCACGACTCACTGCAGCCTTGGACTCCTGGGCTCAAGCCATCCTCCCACCTCAGCTTTCTGAGTAGCTGGGACTACTCAGCTACTAAAGTAAAAATTTTGTACTTTTTTGAAGAGAAGGGATCTCCCTGTGTTTCCCAGGCTGGTCTTGAACTCCTGGGCTCAAGTGATCCTCCCTCATTGGCCTCCAAAAGTGTTGGGATTATAGGCATGAGCCACCCCACCCAGCCAGGAATGGAATTTTATAGAGAAGGTCAGCATAAAACAAAGTACAGAGATGATGTGGAGCAAAGAGATAAAGCAACTGACCATCTCGAGTGAGTGTATATTTGGAGAATAAAATTCATCAACCACTTCCCCTCACTGACAGAATCAAAATCAAAGTTTTGCCTAAAATATGATCTTCTCCATATCTGCCCCTTGCTTATTCCTTATTCTCATTTCCCGTCTCCCATCTCTAAAACTGCCTTCCATCCATGTTAAAGAACTTGAAGAGCCCTAGCATTCATTTATTCAATCAACAAATATTAATCCCTACTATGTGTCAGACACTGTGCTGGAAGGGAAGAGTATGGCCCTGCCTTCATTGATCTTAAGATTTAATGGGGATGACATAAGTCAACAGGCAATTATAATGCAGCATGGTTGGGTGATAGGGCTATATAAGGTGTGAAGGCCAAGGAAGACTTCCACAGAAAGAGACTTTAAGCTGAGATCTGAATGATGATTAAGAGTTAACCACGTTAAGCAGGGAGGAGGGAGGTCAGAATAAGAACAGTGATGGGGACAGGGGGGAATACCATGTGCACTCCAAAGTATACAGTTCCTCCTGTGATCAAATGCTGAGAATGGAGAGAGCTGAGGCTGGAGAGTAGGCAGGGGCAGCTCATGCAGGGCTTTGTAAACCATATGAAGAAGGCTAAGCTTTAATGCAAGGTAAATGGAGACATTGGAAACATGGAAAGAGTGGGTCCAACTTTTGTTCTTGATAGATCACTGGATGTAGACAGTGGGTTGAGCTTGGTGGGGAAAATGACAGCAACACTAGAGGCAGATGACCAATTATGAGGTGGGGAAAAAGAATGGAACCTAAACTAGCCTAGAGGCAGTGACAATGAAGGAAAGCTGATGTTTTCAGGAGATATTTAGGAAATTGAATGGACAGGACTGGGAACCTTGTTGGCTAGGGGATGGTGGATGTGAAGGAGGGAGAGGGAGGGGTTGGGGATGATGGCCTGATGTTTTGTTGAATAGTTGGGTGGTACCATTCCCTGAGATGGAGAACACAGGAGGAGGAGGAGGCTTGAGGGGAGAGAGATAATGACTCTGGTTTTGGACTTAGTGAATCTGAGGCACGTGTGGAACATGCAAGCAGTAGGCAGGGAGATCTGGAACTTAGAAGATTGATGATGGCTGGGCTTATCAACAGAGAGGTGATAAATGCAATGGCTGCCAGTGGAGGTGTTAAAATGACAAAGAAAAGGCAGCAGAAACAGCACTTGAGAAACTACACTTAGGGGAGAAGCAGGATGCAGTACAGCAGTCTATGAAGGTGTGATTGCAGCTGTAGGCAACTCAGGAGGGTTGAGTGATCCAAGTAAAGAGAACAAAGCAGTCAAGAAGGAAGGGGTACCCAGCAGGAGCCAACCCTTCCAAGAAGCTGAGAAAAATAAGGATGGTATCAATTAGGATTGTTTGGTTGCAGGTAACAGAAACTAACGGGTAAACTTAAGGAAAAGGAAAGAATAGATTATAAGGGTACAGAAATATCTCATGGACCCAAAAGCAAGGACTACAAACAAGAACTGAAGTCTCTTAGCACCTTGAAGCTTTTCTCTATATATCTGCTGTATTCTCTTCTTTCTGCAGGCATCTTTCCTTGGTTCATGAGGGTACATAGGAACTGGAAAATGGCACCTATAGTTCTGGCGGTATGGCTTTTCTGGTTAAAAGACTTGCTCAGATTAAACTAGAATCCCAATTCCAGAGCACGGGTAGGAAAGAGGAAGAGAAGAAAAGAGGAAAGGAAAGAGATGGAGGGAAGAAAAGTGAGGAGGAAATGGGGGAGGAGGAAGGTAGAAAGAGAGAAAGAGAAAGGGGAAGACAAAGAGAGCTAGAGAAACGGAGAGAAAGTGATTTCCCTGGAATAAACTCAGGTGGCCATCGCTGGTCCAATCATCTATAGCCAGAGGGGAAGATCTCAAGTATAAACTGGGCCACTAGGAGTTGATCCTGATTGGGAAAGGGAGCTGTGAAAGGAGATATTAATAAATAAGCAAATACTTTAAATTAAGCTTTCTATCACAAGAACTAAAACATATCCCTGAGATTTTGTGGCTAAAATGTACATGCCGACCTTGGCAAAAGCAGTTGCTGTTTTTTTTTGTTTTTTTTTTTCTGAGAGTGGGTCTCACTCTGTGGCCCAGGTTGGAGTGCAGTGTTGCAAACTCAGCTCACTGCAACCTCCACCTCCTGGGTTCAAGCAATTCCTGTGCCTCAGCCTCCCAAGCAGCTGGGACTACAGTCATGTGCCACCACACCCAGCTAATTTTTGTATTTTTAGTAGAGACAAGGTTTCACCATGTTGGCCAGGCTGGTCCCGAACTCCTGGCCTCAAGTCATCCATCCGCCTTGGCCTCGTGAAGTACTGGGATTGCAGATTTGAGCCACCACACCCGGTAGCAAGATAAGTTTCTATGGAATGGTATCAGCTAAAGTTGGTTTGCTGTGGGCTGAGGATTGGATGGAGGAGAAAGGAAGACAGTGCATAGAGATGACTCTACCAAGTGTGCTGTGAAGGGCATGGGAGAGAGCTGGTATTGAAGGTTTCGTTTGTTGGTTTGCTTGTTTGTTTTCTGAGCTCATACGAATTGAACATATTTATATGCTGATTGGAGAGTATGAAGAATGGGCATACTAATCATTTTGGCATCTTGATAAGCATGCAGAATCCCAGACCCCACCCAACCAGCTGGTGGAGGGTGGAGTCCAGGAACACGATTAGTGGCGTCCTGTGCAAAACGAAAATGCAGGCCTCCTGTTTTATTTTCCTTTATGGGAAAAATGCCTTTGCCTTTATTCTGTGGTCTCTTTCTCCATATGTCATTGTGGTTTTTATTTGTTATTAAATGTGTCACTCTCTCAGGAATGGGGATACTTGCTGGGGAAGTGCAGGCCTCACAGGGAGTCCAGGGCCCTCCATTTGGAAAAAGTTCTCAACATGATTATTCATCAGGAAAATGCAGATTAAAGCTACAATGAGATATTACTACTCACCCACTAGAATGGCTAAAATTAGAAAGACTAACCATACCAAGTGTTGGCAAGCATGTGTTGGGAGTATAAATTGGTTCAATCACTTTGGAAACTTGGACAGTAGCTACTAAACCTACCTTATGATTCAAAAAATTAACTCTATATAATTGCACATGCTTATCAAAAGAGATGTATAAGAATATTTATAGAATTTTATTCACAATAACCCCAAACTGGAAACTCTCAACTATTCATCAATAGGGAATGGATAAATATAACATAGAATATGCATAGAGTACTATGAACCTAAAAATGAATAAATCACTTACATAATATCATTCATGGATGTTACTCACAGATACTATGCTGAGCAAAAGAAGCCAGATACAAAAAAGTTTGTACTGTATGATTTTATTTATATGAGGTTTAAGAACAACAAACTAACTGATGATATAAATTAGAATAGTATGTACCCTTGGCTGGGTGCAGTGGTTCACGCTGGTAATCCCAGCACTTTGGGAGGCTGAAGCAGGCAGATCGCTTGAGTCCAGGGGTTGGATACCACCCTGGGCAACATGGTGAAAACTCATCCCTACTAAAAATACAAAAAAATTAGCCAGGCATAGTGGTGCATGCCTATAGTCCCAGCTACTTAGGAGGCTGAGATGAGAAGATCACCTGAGATCAGGAAGCCAAAGCAGTGAGCCATGATTGTACCACTGTACTCCAGCCGAGGCAATGAGAGTGAGACCCCTGTCTCAAAAAAAAAAAAAAAAAAAAAAAAAGAATTGTATGTACCTTTGGAGGGGTGTAGACTGGAAAGAAGCACAAAGGAATCTTTCGAAGTGTTGAAAATGTTCTATATCTTGGTCTGATAGGTGGTTATGGCTATATACCTGAGTAAAAATTCTTCAAGCCGAACACGTAAGATTTGTGCACTTTACTGTAAGTTATACCTAAAAAATAAAAAACAATGAAATTACTCCACTGCTTCAATGCATTAGAGGAAGGAAATGATTCAAAGATTCCAGTGTAGGTTGAATAAGATGCCCTCTTTATTGATAGATCTTAGTGGTTATCAGTGATGGAAGCATCACAGGGCGATGTCTAGGTCCTACGGACTCCTGAGGCTGAGTGATCTCAAACTGCTCCAATTCACTTCCTGTGACAGCCTGCATCCTACCCACTCTCTTCAGTAGAAGATGGGGCAGGGGAAGGGCCTTTCCTGGATACAAAGGTGGCCCAGAAGTGGTCATAATACTCTCCCCTCCATTTCCCTTCTTCTCAGACCTGTGCAGTGGAGGAGCATCTGAATAGGTATGGGCTCTTGGGATCTTCAAGGTGAGCATGTTAGAATCTGGGGTCTGGAGGCCACTTTCATGGGAGGTGAGAACTGCTGGTCATTTCCAGGCATCTCCAACTCCAGCCCGCAGCCATGGGGTAGATGGCTAATGGGACTATGCAGATCTGATCAGTGTAATGTCAAGATCCAAATAAACACCAAATTTGTACAGAGTGAAGGTACTGAGAGTTAAATTTCCCCTTCGTTGTATGTTTCCTCCTGTCCTTTTAAAGCATGGGAGCAATGATGGTAAGAATTGGCAGTTGGAATGAGGAAAGAGAGCGGCTGAGGGTCTCTGCTGTTTCCTTTCCTGCACAACTGAAACCTTGATGCTTTCTGTGACCTAGTGATGACCATGCCCATCTTTGAACTAAAAACTCTAAATTCTACATCCTCAGAGCAAAGTGCAGAATTGGAAAAATTATGGGAATCCTTCATGGCATGTGGCTCTTCCATCCAGGGGCTTCAGGAAAGGACTGGGGCTGCTTATTGGTGGGTATGATTTTGTAAGTATTGGTAATACCCTCCACAAGGAGACAGCGCATCACAAACTCAGGCCCTGGTTTCCTGCCTGGATGGGGCTTTTCTTCTGAATATTTGAGAGTGAGTAAAATAAAAAGTTGTCACCAGTCTTAGTCTGCTCACTCCTTCTTTGTGGGGAGTTGGTTCTAGCCAGTCATAAAGTCTGGGTAGAGAACATGAATGTTTCCTTTGAGAAGCAGTATTAGCCTCATGTTTGCTTCCAGCATGCGTTTTGGGTCTTTTCCCAGAGGTTTCAATGAGGAATCGTGTGTCTCAGAGGTGAAAATAAAAAACAGAAATAAAAAACATTTGAGTTCTGCAAAACCACAGTGGATTGGAAACTATGTAGTTAGCCTTTTTGCTATAAATACAATTTTTAAAAATTCAAGTGCTTTTGTTTTTTCTCTTATCAAAAAAATGTGGCTTTATATACACATTACATGCTGAGGGGCCAGGTGGGGGTGTGCAGAACAAGATGTTTCTCATTCCATTTGTTTCAAGCAATAACTCAGAGGCTCTGGAGAAAATAAACCGTACATAAATAGTAGAAAACAGACTGCATCTTGTTGCTATGGCAACGCCCTACTTATATTACATTAAGCTGATTCATGTCTTTTCTCACCTCACTGTTAATAAATTTTATTGGCTGATGAGAATTAAGCTGGCTGGAAGAGTTGGCATGGACAAGTTGCATGTTAATTTGTCATCCAATTCTGGGTATCCCCTTGTCTTTTTTTCTTTTTAAGAAAAAAGGTATCCCCTTTTCTTTTTAAGAAAAAAGGTATCCCCTTTTCTTTTCTTCTTAAAAGATTATTTTTACTGTCTTTTTTTCACTAAAAACTATGTAGACAGGAGTTTCAGCAACAGGACATCGATTGCTTCCTGGCTGCTCCCTTAGTCTTAGGACTCTTGAGGAAAGAGAAAAGGCACAGGAGCAATAGAGCTTGGAAAGTTTCCTTGTTTCTTTTCCTGCTCCCTTATTCTCTTCATTCCAATGTGTTTAGGGGTTTAGGGGCTTTAAACAATCCCTCTACTCTTTTCAGCCACTGTAATTCATATACATCCCCACCTACACGCGCGCGCGCATGCACACACACACACACACACACACACACACACACCCCAACAAAGTTAAAAGACAAACAAGAAACTGGGTTAAAAGACAATAGGCGGCCAGGAGCGGTGGCTCATGCCTGTAATCCCAGAACTTTGGGAGGCCAAGGCGGGTAGATCATGAGGTCAAGAGTTCAAGACCAGCCTGGCCAACATGGTGAAACCCCGACTTTACTAAAAAAAAAAAAAAAAAAAAAAAAAATTAGCTGGGCATGGTGGTGCACCCCTGTAATCCCAGCTACTTGGGAGGCTGAGGCAGGAGAATTACTTGAAGCCGGGAGGCGGAGGTTGCAGTGAGCCGAGATTGCGCCACTGCACTCCAGCCTGGGTGACAGAGTGTGACTCCGTCTCAGGAAAAAAAAAAAAAAGACAAAGGGCCAGGTGTGGTGGCTCATGCCTGTAATCCTAGCACTTTGGGAGGCTGATGAGGGTGGATCGCTTGAGCCGAGGAGTTTGAGACCATCCTGGGCAACATGGTGAAACCCTGTCTCTACTAAAAATACAAAAATTAGCCAGGCATGGTGATGTGCACCTGTAGCCCCAGCAGTACTCAGGAGGCTGAGACTGGAGGATCACCTGAGCCAGGGAGGTGGAAGTTGTAGTAAGCCAAGACCATGCCACTGCACTCTTAGGAGACAGAGTGAGACCTTGTCTCAAAAAAAAAAAAAAAAAAAAAAAGACAACAAACCAAGAAATACATTGGCAACAGATATAGCAAGGAATGGGCTAATTTTATTAATGTACTAAAAACCAAAAACCAAAAAACACACAAACTACTTACAAATCAAACAAAAAACTAAACCATACAAACTAACCAATGGACAACCCATTATAAAGTGGACAGAGGATATGTAATGTCAGCTCATTGCAAAAGTGAGACCAATGGTCATCAAATATCTGAAAATATGCTCAATTTCAACAGCTATTAAAGAAATTAAAATAGCAAAGAGACGCAAATTTTCCTCATGCTAGATGAAGAAGCATTAAATAGCTATATGATTTGGAGCTGAATATGTTAGGGAAAAAAACAGACCTTCTCAGACACTGTTTATATTAGTATAGTTTGGCCTAACTTTCATGGAAGTAAATGTGGCTTTACTTATCAAAATGTTAAATGCATATACTTGTTAATGCAGCAGCTCCACTTCAATGAATTTATTTATGAATATACTCACATAAGTGATTAAAGATGGTTTCACAATGACTTTCATTGTAACATTAATTGTAATAGAAAAAAAACCCTCGACAGAATGTAAATGCCCATCAGTAGATGACTGGTTAATAAAACAGATTTATACAATGGACTACTACCCAGCTGTTAAAACAGGAATTTACAACTACAGAAAGATGTTAAGAATATAACAAGAAGGCCGGGTGCAGTGGCTCACGCCTGTAATCCTAGCACTTTGGGAGGCCAAGGCAGGCAGATCACTTGATGTCAGGAGTTCAAAACCATCCTGGTCAACATGGTGAAACCCCATTTCTACTAAAAATACAAAAAATTAGTAGGGCATGATGGCACGTGCCTGTAATCCCAGCTACTTGGGAGGCTGAGGCATGAGAATCTCTTGAACCTGGGAGGCAGAGGTTGCAGTGAGCGGAGATCACACCACCGTACTGCAGCCTGGGTGGTAGAGCAAGACTCTGTCTCAAAAAAAAAAAAAAAAAAAAAAAACAAAAATCAAATAAAATTATCAAGTTTCAGGACTGTATACATAACATAATCTCATTTGTGTTAAAATATATTTTATAATATATATGTTATTATATGCATAGAAAATTTCTTGAAAGACCCACATAAATAATTATTGTTCCTTCTGTGGAGTGGGAACAGACAGTGAGAGGATAAGGAATGAAAGGAATGGGTTGGGAGACTCAAAATAATTGAGAAAATTTAACTTTCATTTTCCTTTTGCACTGTTTTAACTTTGTTAAACATGAAGATATATTACCTTTATGATCAAGAGCTTTTGAACAGTGTACGCACACGCTGTGTGTATGCATACATACATAGCTGCATGTCATTTATTTGTCACCACGAAGGGTAAGAAGATGTATTAGATAGTTCTGCCCACAGTCTAACTAGGAAGATGTAAATGTGTGGAAAGTTAACAAAAAAAATTACAATATCTACTGACTATCACTCAGTAGATATTGATCACATCCCAATAATTGGTATCCACAGCGGTATTCTAGGAGGTAAGAAGAGGAAAGTTGCTATGACTGCAATAAGTACAGAAGACAGAGGCCTGAACATCTGGCAGCATCTAGGTCCCAGACACCCTCAAGATTTCATAAAGAGGAGTGCTTGTTGTTGATAAGAGTCAAGCTGGGTCAGCCTTGCAGATGACCAGTCACCCTCTTCAAGTTGTCTCTTTGGCTGCAAATGGCTCAAGACCATGCTGAAAGTTATACCTCTTCTGCTTTTGGAAGCTGCTTGCTTGCTGACCATAAAAAGCACTGATGGCCTGTTTCTGTTAGGAAATGTCCAAGGCCCTATAGTACAGAGAGAAACTGCTTCATCATTAGTACTGACCTTGTGCATGTCAAGAACCTAAACTCCCTGTAAGGTATTAATCCCTACCAACTGTACTGGGTGTCTGAAACTGCATTCTTGGGAAGTTCCTTTGGTTACTTTGCCCTCTTGGAGAAGCTAAGAATTATAGTTAAGAGCATGGAGTCAGATTGACTGGATATAAATTCTGGATACATCACCTGCTAGCTGTGTTTCCCTAGGAAAATAACCTGATCTCTCTGTGCTGTGGTTTCTACTTCTGTAAAGTGGGGATAATTATAGCATCAACAACCTCATGAGCTGTTTGAGGAACAAATAACTGAATAATCTACAAAAAGAGGAGAACAGCTATTGGACGTATAATTCACATAATTATCATTCGCAAAATTACTTATTCTTACCAGAGAAGAAGAGGATCCTAAAACTTTCCAGAGAGAAACAACATTTACACAAAGCATTGAGAATAAGAAAATAATGACAGTGACATATGGACAGTAACATTGGAAGCCAGGAGAAAAAGCAACAATGCCCACAAAATTAACTTCTACTTAGAATGATATGCCCCAGCAAATCAAGCGTGAGGACATAATAAACATATTTACATAAAGTCTCAAAACTTTTTTATTACCAAGTGCCCTTTCTCAAGAAGCTACTGTTGTATTTGCTCCATCAAAAAGAGGGACTAAGCCAAGAAAGAAAACATGAAACTGGGAAAGAGCGCTTCCAGCACAGAAAAGTAGCCAGGGGATTCCTAGGATGAGAGCTATGCCGCAGGCTAGAAAAGCAAGAGTGGATCTGCAGGAGACATGTAGAAAGGGAAGGCTATTCAACAGGTTTGACTATGTAGGAAATTATCCTGAGGCATTGTACAAAGCTCTTAGGAAATACTGGAAGACTTAGCAATAGGTTCAGTAAAAACTAAACAAATGAAAAAATGAGGCGATGAATAACTACAAGAAAATCAAAGTATCTTAAAGGAAAGAAAATGTAATTATAGTAACCACTCAACTCAGCACTGTGCAAGATATACTGAACATAAAACAATTAAGAATTTAACACAAAAAATTAACTATTTTGAGAGAATAGGGAGAAGAGTAGAATATATTAGAAAGTTAAAATCCTCAGCTGCCATAATAGGAAAACAACAGGTAATCCAGAAATTGATGACTCAAGACAGGGCAGTACACATTTATCATTTGGAAATATGGTGATAAGTAACAGAAGAAACATTAAGCAGATGCATTTGAGGGGTGCGGAGGCAGGGGCAGCAAGGGTGGTGATTACTATTTTTTACATATCACTTTTAGCCCTATTTGACTTTATAAGCTATATAAATTTTTAAGTACTTTGCAAATCTAAGGCTTTGACACTTCTGAAATGACAATTCTTTATCCTTAAGCTCAACATCTATGAAGGCCTGAGTAACTGATGTCTTAAAATAGGCTGGTATGTTTAAAGATTCTGTTTTAACAAAGTGAGAACAGAAGAGGAGATGTATGCCTTTCATTATCATCACTTTTCATTTAACTCTCTAGATATAGCCTTCGTGAACTTCGTTAACCCCTCAAAACTTTATCCTCTTATATTTTTATTTTATTTAAAATATGTTTAAGGCCATAGTAAATGGAAGTTTACCTAACTGTGACACTAAAATCAGGAGAGTTGGGGGAAGAAAGGTAGTGGTTCAACATCACATATGATATAGATATAATTACAGCAAGTTAAATGTAATAGTATGTTAAAAGATGAATATGCTTTGAGCAATTAGCATTATTTCAAGATGGCTAAAATTTAGGAAATGTATTAATATACTCACTACATTAATAAATTATATGAGAAAAAACTATGTGCTTATTCTGATGCATACAAAAATGAGATTTGATAAAATTTAACATCTGTTATTGACCAAAACCTCTAAGGTAGGATATGAAATTTTCTTGACTTGAGAAGGAACATCTTTCAAAAACTAATACTAAATATCATGTTTTATGATGAAAAACTAGTGGCATTTCTCAATTTCTTGGAAAAGCCCATTAAGATCAAGAACAAAACCAGAAAGATCAGTGATGTTATTCAGCACTATTCTGAAGGCCCTCACTGAAAGAATAACATAAGAAAAATAAATAGGGGGTTCAATTACAGGAAAGAAAAATTTAAAATTGTCATTATTTGCAGATGATATGATCATCTATTAAGAAAATACAAAAGAATAAACTGGACAACCTAGGATTAATAAGAAAGTTTAATAAAAAGTCAGATTACTAGATAATTATTTCCCCACAACTTTCACATATGTGAAACATGACAAATTAGAAAATTAAAAAAAAATTCTCATTCATGATAGCAACAAATACTAAAAGCTACCTATGAATAAACAGAAATTAAAAACATGATTCCCCATTTAAAAGGTCACAGAAAATGGGGTAAAATGTAAGCAAATGGTGAAACTGGGTAAAGGAATATCTGGTACTATTCTCACAACTTTTCTGTGCTTTAAAAATGGACAATGCTGAAAGGATAATTAGTGATCGAACATGGAAAGGAGACACTATCTCACATCCCTATGAAAAATTACCCCAAAAAGGGAAATTAGAAAGGTTGAGACATGGAAGGCATATCCAAAAGTCCTACATGGGAATAATAAAAATTCCAGATGGAAAAAAGAATGATAGAGAAGATGCAATTATAAAAGAAGAAGAAAAAACTTTCCTGAACCAAAAAAGTTTTCAGATTAAAAAGGCTCACGAAGTACCAGGCAGATGGCACCTCTGGACCCAAGCAGGGATTGGAGGAACCAGGGACTGGCGGAACTTGCCACCCTGAAGGGAAGGACATAGGCCTGGATGGCTTTGCCACCTGCTGATTGTAGAGTCCCAGGGCCTTCAGCAAACACAGGCTGTGGCCAGGGAGTAGGTACAGCAGGTCTTGGGCAAGACCTAGTGCTGTGCTGGCTTCAGGTCTGACCTAGAGCAGTCATAGTGGTGGTGGCCACAGGGGTGTTTGCATCACTCCACCTCCAGCTTCAGGTAGCTTAGAACAGAGAGAGAGAGAGAAGGAAAGAGAGGGGGGGTGGAGACAGGAAGAGAGAGAGAGGGAGAGAGGGAGGGAGGAAGAGAGAAAGAGAGAGAGACAGAGAGAGTGAGAGAGACTTTGGGAAAAAGTAAGGGGAAGAGAGCAATTATCTGCCTGGTAATTCTCCCACATCTTGTCCAAGACCATCAAGGTTGTACCTCTAAGAGTCTGCAAGAATCACAGTGTAACTAGGCTTGGTGTACCCCCTAAAGCAGATACAGCTTAGATCACAACACCCAAGTCCTTTCAAACATCTGGAAAGCTTTCCCAAGAAGGACAGGTACAAATAAGCCCAGACTGTGAAGACTAACTCTTCAATGCCCAGACACAGACAAACATCTACAAGTATGAAGACAACCCAGGGAAAACATTATGTTACCAAATGAACTAAATAAGGAAACAGGGACCAATCATGGAGAAACAGAGATATGTGACCTTTCAGACAGATAATTCAAAATAGCTGTTTTGAGGAAACTCAAATTCAAGATAACACAGAGAAGGAATTCAGAATTCTATCAGATAAATTTAACAGATTGAAATAATTAAAAAGAATCAAGGAGAAATTCTGGGGTTGAAAAATGCAATTGGCACATTGAAGAATGCATCAGAGTCCTTTAATAGCAGAATTGATCAAGCAGGAGAAAGAATTAGTGAGCCTATATCATAAGGGCATTAATACCATTCATGAGGGCTCCACCCTCATGACCTCCCCAAAGGAGGAACCAGTCCCTGGTTCCCTAATACTGTCCCTCCTCCTAATACTGTCACCTTTGGGGAAAGACAAATATTAGACCATAGCAGGCAGTCATTGAGTGCACATTCTTTCAGTCAAACCAACACCAGTACCCTAGTGTAGCTGTCCACCTGCAGCCTCTGTGGTGGGGTCAGCTCAACACTCACTCTGGAAGCCAGCCATCCTGAGGGTGCACAGAACTTCTCACTCGCTTCCATACCACACAGAAGTTGAGAGAGGCACAGTTTCTAACTCATGCTCTTTCTCTGCCTACCTTCACCATGGAACAATACTTATACTTGTGGCAGTCCAACTCTTCCCTGCATGATGAGGAGGAGGCCAAACTTTGTGGCAAATACCTCCAAGAGTTCCAGATGGAGAGACAGATGCAGGATCACTGATTCCAGTTTTCCTGATATCCTATTACTCCCATACCCTATCAGCAGTACCAGTATCAGCCTCAAAACCACTCTGTCCTAGATTTCAGCCTGAAGAAAAGTTGTTAGAATACACATCTTATCCTCTTTCTAAAACACAAGATGAGACAAGACAGAAAAAAAAAAATTCTCCTAGCCAAGACTTCACAATTGAGTTCTATCTACCCATGGCCAACTGCAAAGGCAGCATGAAAATCCCCTGGACCTGGCTTTGGATATGCTATTGAAGCATAAGGAATTCGGAAAATCCTTTTCTCTTTGGTCAAAACCTCATACGTAAAGAATATTCTATTAACTTAGATTCAAAAAAATACCATTTTGGTGATGAAAAGCTGAGCATAAACTATCATTTTTTCTTTTTATCCCTATTTTAACTATCCAAATACCTACCTAAGGCAATAGATTACTCTGGGGAGTGGAAGAAGAGCACACATATGGAAATGTAAAAGAGAAAAGCACATTCATTTAAAGTATTTACGCCATAAGTGCTATCCCTGTTTACATATGTTTCTAAAAACAAACACACATTTACTTTAAATTGCTTATGGAATATCCATAAAAAATGGCTCAAATAAAATTTTAATAAATTCCAGAACTTAAATGTTTTACAGGCCACATCTCCGCCCCAAGTTCAATTAAGCTAGAAATCAACTGAAGAATATAGAAACATAACATAAACAAAAACACAACCACTTTATTTTTAATTTTTGTTTAAATTTTATTTTATTTCAATAGTTTTTGGAAAACAGGTGGTTTTTGGTTACATGGATAAGTTCTTTAGTGGTGATTTCTGAGATTTGGGTGCACCCATCACTTGAGCAGCGTACACTGTACTCAATGTGTAGTCTTTTATCTCTCACCTCCCTCCCACCCTTTCTGTCATTTCCCCACAGTCCATTATATCATTCTTATGCCTTTGTGTCCTCATAGCTTAGCTCCCACTTAGAAGTGAGAACACACGATATTTGGTTTTCCATTCCTGAGTTACTTCACTTAGAGTGATGGTCTCCAACTCCATCCAGGTTGCAGTAAATGCCATTATTTTGTTCCTTTTTATGGCCGAGTAGTATTCCATGGTGTATATATATATATATACACACACATATATATCACATGTTCTTTAGTCTGTTTGTTGGTTGATGGACATTTAGACTGGTTCCATATTTTTGCAACTGTGAATTGTGCTGCTATAAACACGTGTATGCGAGAGTCTTATGACTTCTTTTTCTCTGGGTAGATACCCAGTGGTGGGATTGCTGGATCAAATGGTAGTTCTATTTTTAGTTCCTTAAGAAGTCTCCATACTGTTTTCCATAGTGTTTGTACTAGTTTACATTCCCACAAGCTGTGTAAAAAAGTGTTCCCTTTTTATCACATCCATGCCAACACCCCTTTTATTAATTATGGCCATTCTTGCCATAATTTAAAATCATAAATAAGGTGGTAGCTCATTATGGTTTTAATTTGTATTTCCCTGATAATCAGTGATGTTGAACATTTTTTCATGTGTTTATTGGCCATTTGTATATCTTATTTTGAATTATCTTTTCATATAATTTGGCCACTTTTTATGGGATTATTTGTTTCTCTTGTAGATTCTGGATATTAGTCCTTTGTCAGATGCATAATTTGTGAATATTTTCTCCCACTCTGAGGGTTGTCTGTTTATTCTACTGATTATTTATTTTGCTGTGCAGAAGCTTTTTAGTTTAATTAGGTCCTATCTATTTATTTTTGCTTTTGTTGCATTTGCTTTTGGGTTATTGGTCATGAACTCCTGGCCTAGGCCAATGTCTAGAAGAGTTTTTCTGATGTGATTTTCTAGACTTTTTATGGCTTCAGATCTTAAAATCTTTGATCATCTTGAGTTTGATTTTTGTATAAGGTGAGAGATGAGGATCCGGTTTCATTCTTCTACATGTTGCTTGCCAATTATCCCAGCACCATTTGTTGAATAGTGTCCTTTCCCCACTTTGTTTTTGTTTGCTTCATTGAAGATCAGTTGGCTATAAGTATTTGGCTTTATTTCCGGGTTTACTATTCTGTTCCACTGGTCTACATGCCTATTTTTGTATCAGTACCATGCTGTTTTGGGAATTACAGCCTGGTAATATATTTTGAAGTCAAATTGTGTGATGTCTCCAGATTTGTTCTTTTTGCTTAGCCTTGCTTTGGCTATCCGGGCTCTTTTTGGGTATAAATTTTACCACTGTTTTTCCTAGTACTGTGAAGAACGATGATGGCATTTTGATGGGAATTGCATTAAATCTGTAGATTGCTTTTGGTGGTATGGTCATTTTCGCAATATTGATTCTACCCATCCATGAGCATGGGATGTTTTTCCATTTGTTTGTGTCAACTATGATTTCTTTTAGCAGTGTTTTGTAGTTTTCCCTATAGAGGTCTTTCACCTCCTTGGTTAGGTATATCCCTAAATATTTTGTGTTTTTGCAGCTATTGTAAAAGGGATTGAGTTATTGATTTGATTCTCAGCTTTGATCTCAGTCATTGTTGGTGTATAGCAGTGCTACTGATTTGTGTATCCTGAAACTTTACTGAATTAATTTATCAGATCTAGGAGCTTTTTGGATGAGTCTTTAGGGTTTTCTAGGTATACAATCATATCATTGGTGAACAACAACTGTTTAACTTCCTCTTTACCAATCTGGATACCCTTTATTTTTTTCTCATCTGATTGTTCTGGCTAGGACTTCCAGTACTATGTTGAATAGAAGTGGTGAAAGTGGGCATCTTTGTCTTGTTCCAGTTAGCAGGGGGAATGCTTTCAACTTTTCCCTGTTCAGTATAATGTTGGCTGTGGATGTGTAATAGATGGCTTTTATTACCTTGAGATATGTCCCTTCTATGCTGGTTTTGCTGAGGGTTTTAATCACAAAGGGATATTGGACTTTGTCAAATGCTTTTTCTGCATCTATTGAGATGATCATATGTTTTTTTGTTTTTAATTCTGTTTATATGATGCATCATATTTATTGACTTGTGCATGTTAAACCATTTCTGCATTCCTGGTATGAAACCCACTTGATTGTGGTATATTATCTTTTTGATATGCTGTTGGATTCAGTTAGCTAGTATTTTGTTGAGGATTTTTGCATCTATGTTCATTGGGGGTATTGGTCTGTAGTTTCCCTTTTTTGTTATGTCCTTTCCTGGTTTTGGTATTAGGGTGATACTGGCTTTAAAGAATGATTAAGGGAGGATTCCCTCTTTCTCTATCTTTTGGAATGGTTTCAGTAAAATTGATATCAATTCTTTGAATTTCTGATAGAATTCAGCTGTGAATCCATCTGGTCCTAGACTTTTTTTTTGTTGGCAATTTTTAAATTCCTGTTTCAATCTTGCTACTTGTTATTGGTCTATTTAGAGTTTCTACTTTTTTCTGATATAATCTAGGAGGGTTATATATTTCCACCAATTTATCCATCTCCTCTAGATTTTCTAGTTTGTGCATGTAAAGGCTTCAATGATCTTTTGTATTTCTGTGATATTGGTTGTAATATCTCCTGTTTCATTTCCAATTGAGTTTATTTGGACCTTCTCCCTTCTTTTCAAAATTTTACAAAATCTGACAATTATTTTTTTTTAGGAAGCTAAAAATATGACTCCAATCCCTTCTGGCTTGTAAGGTTACTGCTGAGAAATCTGCTGTTAATCTGATAGATTTTCCTTTATAGGTTACCTGATGCTTTTGTCTCACAGCTGATTCTTTCCTTTGTCTTGACTTAAGATAACCTGATGACTATGTGCCTAGGTGATGATCTTCTTGTGATGAATTTCCCAGGTGTTCTTTGAGCTTCTTTTATTTGGATGTCTAGATCTATAGCAAGGCCAGGGAAGTTTTCCTCAATTATTTCATCAAATAAGTTTTCCAAACTTTTAGATTTCTCTTCTTCTTCAGAAACACCAATTATTCATAGGTTTGGCCATTTAACATAATTCCAGGGCCAAACACAGTGGCTCACACCTGTACTCCCAGCACTTTGGGAGTCCAAGGCAGGAGGATCGCTTGAGGCCAGGAGTTTGAGACCAGCCTGGCCAACATGGTAAAACCCCATCTCTATTATAAATACAAAAATTAGCTGGACGTGGTGGTGCACATCTGTAATCCCAGCTACTTGGAAGGCTCATGCATGAGAATTGCTTGAACCTGAGAGGCCGAGTTGCAGTGAGCCAAAATCATGCCACTGCACTCCAGCCTGGGTGATAAAGCAAGACTCTATGTCAAAAACAAACATCAATGACAAAACCACTGGGGGTGGGGGTGGCTCACGCATGTAATCCCAGCACTTTGGGAGGCCAAGGTGGGTGGATTACCTGAGGTCAGGAGTTTAAAACCAGCCTGACCAACATGGTGAAACCCCATCTCTACTAAAAATACAAAAATTAGCTGGATGTCATGGCACCCGCCTGTAATCTCAGCTACTAGGGAGACTAGGCAGAAGAATTGCTTGAACCCAGGAGGTGGAGGTTGCAGTGAGCTGAGATCGCACCATTGCACTCCAGCTTGGGCACGAAGAGCGAAACTCTGTCTCAAAAAAAAAACAACAAAACAAAACAAAACAAAAACAAAAACCAAAAAACCGCATAATTCCAAATTTCTCAGAGGCCTTGCTCATTTATTTAAATTACTTTGTCTTTGTCTGATTGAGTCAATTCAAAAGCCCTGTCTTTGAGCTCTGACGTTCTTTCTGCTACCTGTCTAATCTATTGTTGAAACTTCCCAGTGCATCTTGTGTTTCTCTACGTGTGCCTTTCATTTCCAGAAGTTGTGATTGTTTTTTCTTTATGATATCTATTTTCCTGGAGAATTTTTCATCCATATCTTGTATTTTTTAAAAATTTCTTTAAGTTGGTTCTCACCTTTCTCTGGTATCTCCTTGAGTAGCTTAATAATCAACCTTGTGAATTCTTTATCTGGCAATTCAGAAATTTCTTCTTGATTTGGATCCATTGCTGGGGTCCAAATCAGCAATGTGATCATTTGGTGGGTGTTATAGAAACCTTTTGTCATGTTACCTGAATTGCTTTTCTGGTTCCTTTTCATTTGGGTAGACTATATCAGTGGAAAGTTCTGGAACTCAAGGCCTGCTGTTCAGATTCTTTTGTCCCACAGGGTTTTTCCTCCATGGGGTGCTCTCCCCACTCCCCTAGGGGTAGGACTTCCTGAGTAATCCCTGTAGCGATTCTTTTTACTCTTCTGGGTCTAGGCACCCAGCAGGACTACCAGGCTCTGGGCTGGTGCTGGGGAATGTCTGCAAAGAGTCCTGTGATGTCAGCTGTCTTCAGGTCTCCCAGCTGTGGATGCCAGCACCTGCTCTGGTGGAGGTGGCAGGAGAGTGAAGTAGACTCTGTGAGAGTCCTTGGTTGAAGACAGGTTTAGCGCGCTGACTTTCTCAAATGCTGGTGATGCTAGCAGTGAAGTTGTCACGTGCACAGACTCAGGACCTCTGGTTAGCCAGGATGTGGCAGTCAGTGGAATACGCTGTTGTTTTCTTCTTCCTGAGAGCAGGGTTATTCTGTCATGAATATTTGTAATGGCCTGAGTTGGTTGGCCTCCAGCCAGGTTTTAGAGAGCACCAGCCACAGTAGTAGTGGGGTCGGGGGGTAGTAGTCTCAGCTTATCCTAAGTTGGCCAGGGCAAGTATTCTCTCATAACCACTTTAAAATTAAAGAATGCTTCCCAAAATATCCTCTGAATCAAAGAGGAAATAAAACCAGAGGTCACAATTTATTTAGACATTAACAAAAGGAGAGCAATTTATAGCAAAACTTTTGGGAAATGGCTAAAGTTGCATTCAAAGGAAAACTCATAACTTTACACACCTATCTTATTTTATGAAAAAAAGAATGAAAACAAGAGACTAGGTTTCTATCTCCAATAGCATGGTTGTCTAGGTATTTACTAGACCCCCAAATAGTCCTGAAAACAAAAGGGAAGAAAATAAGTGAAATACAGAATAAAATACATTTTAAAATTTATTCTAAAAAGTATTCAATGATGGTAAAATAGTAAAGAATTACTAGGCCAAATATGAAAGTGAAAGAAGGGACTCAAAGACTATTAAAATCACATCTCTCCCAAGAACATTTGCCTAACTTGGCAAACTTAAGCTTAAGTTGGTTTTCACAGCTTGCTGAAGTTGGAGACAGAAGACGAAGTGTAAAGGACTCTAAAACTGGTAAATCAATGGGAGAATCAGCCCTTTACATTGGGGATTCCTCGCTGTAGGGCTATGGCCTCACTGCAGGGAGAAAAAAATAAACACACCATCCCAACACATATGCAAACACACAGAGAGGACTTTAGGGAATGTTGCATGGCACAGAAGAAGTGGAGAGAAAATATCATCACTGATAATTGATAAACAAAAGCCAGCCCTTTTGGTAATCCCAAAAGCTTTAAACCATGAGTTCTAGACTAGAAGTGACTTGGGAGTTTGGAATTAGCTTCCAAGCTCACTTGTGTGCATAATGGCAGGGTTCCATTTTTGGCAGCCTTAGCACTGTGGGTCTCATTTTGCTCACTGTCCACTGGAAGCTGCCCTCAGTTCCTTGCTACACGGGCCTTTCCACAGGGCAGCTGACAACATGGCTGCTTCCTTCTTCAAAGCCAGCAAGAGAGTCTGTCAAGTCCGCTAGCAAAATGGAGACAACAACCTTGTGTAATGTAATCACAGAAAGGAATTTCATCAGCTTTGCAGTGTTCTAGAGCGGCAAGCCACAAGTCCCACCCACACTCAGTGAGAGTAGATAACATAAAGGGGCCCAATCTTTCTCTTTAGTACCCAGTGAAGGCTCATGGAAAAGAGCCTGTGAGTGAGTGCAAGCTCCTACTATGCCTGGGGTCCCCAGCTATTCCAGACTAACATCCCAGACCCACCTGGCCCTTAGTTGATTTCTCCTTACCTATTACCTGCGCTCCCTCCCATGCTCTGCCACCAGTGAACCGGTACACTTGTCCTTTCTCTCCTTGGAAAGGCCCATTCATTTCTGGAATTCAGACTGACCAGTTTTCTGATGGGTTTAAAAAAGTTATAATTTTGTAGTGTATCTAGCTTTTTCCTTTTTTAAATTTTCCTTTCTTTTTCTCTTTTTTTTTTTTTTTTTTTTTTTTTTTGAGACAGGGTCTTGCTCTGTCCCCTAAGCTGGAGTGCAGTGGTACAATAATGGCTTACTGCAGCCTTCGCCTCCCAGGCTCAAGCTATCCGCTTGCCTCAGCCTTGCTTCCTGAGTAGCTGGGACCACAGGTGCCAGACACGACGCCCAGCTAATTTTTTGTATGTTTTGTAGACATGGGGTTTCACTATGTTGTCCAACCTGGTCTGAGACTCCTGACCTCAAGCGATCCACCCATCTCGGCCTCCCAAAGTGTTGGGATTACAGGGGTGAGCTACTGCGCTGACTGTATCTGTTTTTTTCTTCTGGTTAGAGTGAAAGTAACACTCTTTACAGCTTTCTACATCCTAGACAGAAGTAGAAATAACTGAGATTAGACAGTATTTTGAACTAAACAATAATGAAAATACTCCAGATCAAAATCTGTGGCGGGAAGCTAAAGACAGATGTTAGAGAGAAATCTACAGCCTTAGAATGCATATATTAAAGAATATTAAAGAAGAAGAAAGGTCAAAAATTAATGACTGAATCTTCTAATTTAAGAAATCCCCAAAAGAGTAGCAGGATAAGCCCAAGTAATGGAAATGGCCGGGCACGGTGACTCATACCTGTCATCTCAGCACTTTGGGAGGCTGAGGCGAGTGGATCACTTGAGGTCAGGAGTTCAACACCAGCCTGGCCAACATGGTGAAACACCGTACCCACTGAAAATAAAAAAAAAATAGCCAGGCATGGTGGCGGGCACCTGTAATCCCAGCTACTACGGAGGCTGAGACATGATAATCACTTGAACCCAGGAAGCAGAGGTTGCAGTGAGCCGAGATTATGCCACTGCACTCCAGCGTGGGCAGCAGAGCAAGACTCCATCCCCCTGCCCCCCCAAAAAAAGAGAAGAAAAGAAAAGGAAATAAGATAGAACTTAAAGTAACAGTAAGTAATATCCTATAGAACTGATAAAGCCATAAATTGCTTCTTAGGAAAAAAATAATCAAATTGACAATGCTTTGGCACAACTGGCCAAGAAGAGGAAGCATTACAAATGAAGAAAGGGATACAGTTCCAGATATAACAGATATTTAAAAGATATTAAAAGAGTTTTAGAATTAACCTTATTTAAATAAATTTGAAAATCTAAATTAAGTAGACAAATTTCTAAAATAGAAACATATAAAATTTGTTAAAATTGTTTCAAGAATAATCAGAATATACAAATAGCCCTACAATCATAAGAGTTATTCTATCAGTAGTTAAAAATATTCTCATAAAGAAAACTCTAGACCCAGGCAGTTCTACTGGCAAGTTCTACTAAATATTTGAAGAACACATTTGTTCAGTGTTACACAAATTATTCTAGAGCTTACCCAAAGAGGGAACATTCCAGAGCTAATTTTGTGAGGCTTGTATAAACTGTATGCCAAAATCTGACAAGGTAAGTATGAGAATAGAAATTACAGATCAATTCCACTAATGGGCTTTGATTCAGAATTCTAAACAAAATTTTAGGAAATTGTATCAAGCAATGTATTAAAAAGACCAAAGAAAAACAAAATCACACAAAGAAAAACAGACTGCTAATTTTTCTTAGTAAGGTTAAATTTCCATTACTAATAGAAAAAAAGCCATTAGAAACTTAAGATGCTATGAATATTTTGGGAAGAATTTAATTTGACCCCAGTGTAAATGGAATTGGATCAATACATGTGATCTTTAAACAGTGTTATTACACCAAAGTAGGTATATTTTAAATAAACATTAATTATAGAATTTGAAAAAAAACAAAATTTATACCAAAAATTTAATATGTTTTTGGGCATATGATTTTAGACACTAAAAAGGGAAGAAACATTTAATTTGTGCAAAATCAACACAAAGTAATAGGTATTTTTCTCTCTTTAAAAGAAAGAAGTGAAAATGAAAGTACAATATTTTATATGGAATTGTATGGATTTTCTTAAGAGTTGTTAAATGAACAAATACAGTTCTTTTAATTTGTTTTTGTTATTCTTTGTGAGCATGTTGTTTTACTATAAGTGCATTTCATAGTTTTAATCATAAATAAATGTCTGTGAAATGATTTCTTAAAAAGGTAATGCATCATGAGCAAGTTGGTTTATTCCAGCAAAGAAAGATTGGCTTAAACAGTGAAAAATCAATTAGTGTAATTCACCTTGATAACACATTAAAGGAGAAAAATTATGTGATTATCTCAAAAGATGCAGGAAAATAACTTGATAAAATTAAATATCCATTTCTGGATTTTTTAAAAGCCTCTCAAACAAAATAGGAATAGAAAGTCATTTTCTTAATTTGACTCTTCTGTTTATTGCTGTATAACAAATCAAGCCAAAATGTAGTGGCTTATCACTATAATAATTATTTATTATCTTGTGTACCTTCTATGGCTCAAGAATTTGGGTGTGGTTCAACTGAGTGGTTCTGGCTCTGGTTATCATGATGTTGCAGTCAGTTGGTGGCTGAGGCTGGGTTCATTGCAAAGTCTTCTTCACTCACATGTTTGGTTCCTGGGCTGGAAAGACTCAGACATCAGGGTGCTGGAACAGCTGGGGCACTTCAGGCATCCCTATCTGTATGAGATCTCTCCATATGGTCTGTTTGTTTTGATTATAACTACTGTTGTGTTAACAAATCACCCAAAAACTTACTGGCTTAAAACAACAATTATTTCTTTTTTCTCATGAATTCTGTAGGTCAAGAAATTCAGAAACACCTCAATTGGGTGGCTGTAGCTTGGGGTTTCATAATGTTGCCATCACAGTGATGGGATCATCTCGAGGCTTCTTATATGTTTGGTGCCTGAGCTGGGAAGGCCTGAACATCTGGAACCTAGAACAACCGGGGTTATTTGGGCACACTCATCTCTATCTGGTTTCTTTACATGGTCTCTCCAGCATTGTGACTTCAAGGTATCTGGGCTTCCCATGGAAGTATAGGGCTTCAGTGGCACATGTCCCAAAAAAGAGAATTAGGAAGTTGTATCAATTTTTATGATGTAGGCTCAGAAGTAATAGAACTTCACATTTATTGTACACTGTTAGCCAATTCAGGTACAAACGCCCATCCAGGTTTGAAGGGTAGGGTATATAGAATTCACCTCTTCATGGAGGAGTGGCAACATTCTGGAAGAGCCTGTGGGACTGGAAATATTCTTGCAGCCATGTTTGAAAAATATTATCTCCCGCAGTGATAAAGAGTGTCCAAAACAAATCCCTCCAACAAACATGCTGCTTAATTTTGAGACACTGAAAGCATTCTCTTCAAGACTGATAATTAAATGAAGATGCTCATTAATACTACTTTTACTGAGCATTGTACTGGAAATCCTAGTCAGTGGAGTGAGAAGAATAAGAAATACAAAATATAAAAGTTAAAAGGGAAGAAAAAAACTGAAATCTGCACAGTATTATTGCATTGTAGAGAATCCAAATGAAATTCTAATAAATTATTAGAATTAAGAGGATTTAGCAAAGTTACTGAATATATCAATATACAAAAATCAATTACATGTCTATGCATCAGCAATTAGAGTAAAAAATTTTACTTAACCTGGGAAAAGATAAAGGTAAGAGATGGAATAAAACCCCTATCTATTAGCAAAGAAATAGATAGTACCTGGAAAACTATATATATCTAAATATCATTGGTAGATGGGCCAAATACGTGAAACTGAATAGAGAAAAAAAATTCAAGCATTCATGGAAATTTAGTGTATGATAAAGATGGCATTCCACATTAAAAAGCAGATGTACTTTTCAATAAGTAATGTTGGTTTGAATGGCTTAATATTGCATACAATGTAAAGTTAAACCAATGACTCATTCTTTATACCAAAAGAAAATCCAGAAGATCTAATACATAAATTAAAAATTAATAAATAAAAGCACTAATAAAAACAAAATTAAAATATATTATTTACAGAAGCATCAAAAGTGTAACACTTAGGAATAAATCTAAGACAAGATATGAAGACCTCTACTCAGGAAACTATAAACATTACTGAAAAAATTAAAGATGATTGAAATAGCCAAGTTTATGAGCTGGTAGATTCAAGATGTCAATTCTTTCTGAATTGATCTATAGATGTAATGTAAATCAATTCAAGATCCCAACAAGTTTTTACAGAAATCAATAAATATGTATGGAAGGGCAAAGATCCAAGAATAATCAAGACACTTTTGAACAAAGTAGGTAGACTTGATTTACCAGCTGTCAAGACTTACTATAAAATTATAATAATGAGATAATGTGGTTTTTGAACAGGACAAAGGAAATGGGTGAGAATAGAAAGCACAGAAACAGACCCATATATGTGTGAAAACTTAATTTTTGAACAAAGCTTGAATTATGATCTCTGAAGAAAGAATAGACTTCAGGGGTATTATGCAAAAAAATGAAATTAGGGAATTTGTAAATTATATTTTCTTCCTTTCCTTTCAGAGGCTTATACACTCCTACCCATTGCCATATAATTTGCAGTGCCTGTCTGTCGGAGGAGTATACGCTTCTGTTCCACTGAGTCTGGCTTAAACTGGTATGTACCACATGTGAACAGATTATTTAAGAGTCATTGTGTAGTAGGATGTTGCTCTTTCTTTCTGTCACAAGGATGGCATGTCCCAAAAAAGGGCCATTCTTTCAGTCTGGGTCCCAGGATGAGAAGACATGGGGGTCCTGGAATGAGAATACACTTAGGGTAGAGCTGAAGCTGCCAAATTGCAGTTGTTGACACTGATATGAATAAAAAATAACATATGCTGGTGCAAGCTATGAAGATTTGGAAGGCAGAGTTGTTTGTTACTACAGCAAAGCTGACTACTAAACACATCTACTTCACACTTTATACAAAAATAAATTCCAGGTGAATTAAACATGCAATTATGAGAGCAAAAATAAAAATTTTACAAGGTGGTACAGAGAATGTGTCTTCATGAAACTGGGAGAAATTTAAAAAATAAGATATCTTGATTTTGTTTATTTGTAGTCTTCTTGTTTTCAGGTTTTCAATAATATGTCATTGTTACCATTTTATGCAGCGAATGCTTATTTTTTTACCTGCATATTTATTACTTTCATTGCTTTTCATTCTTCTTGTACCCCACGCTTGCCATATGAGATCACCTTCCTTCTACCTGAAATATATCCTTTAGAACTTCATTTTCTAAGATCCTTCTTATGGTAAATTCTTTCACTGTTTGTTTATCTGAAAATATATGTTTTTCTCCATAATTGTTAAAAGACTTTTTTCCTGAGCATAGAATTCTAGGTTAATTATTTTTCCTACACATTGAAGATACTTCATTCTCTTCTGACTTTCAGTGTTGCTGATGAAAACTATACTGTCAGCTTCACTATCACTCCTTTGAAGGTAACCTGTCTTTTCTGGATACTTTTATTAATTTATTTTTGCTTCTGGTGTACTTCAGTTTCACTGTGTTGTATCTAGTTATACATTTCTTTGTATTTATTATGCTTGGGATTCATTAATATTGTTGAATCTGTGTGCTGGTTTCTTTCATCAGTTCTGAAAAATTCTTAGGCATTACCTCTTCAATATTGCTTTTCTGTGTTCTGTGTTCCAGAGAGTGTTTTTATTTCCTCTCCTTGTGTATATTAGTTTGGGTTCTTCAGAGAAACAGAACCAAAATGATATGTAGATATAGATATAGATATAGATATAGATATAGATAGATTTCTTTCTACATGTGATTGTAGAGGCTTGGCAAGTTTACAATCTGCAAGGTAGGCTGACAGTTTGGAGACCTAGGAAAGAGTTGCAGTTCATTTCAAAGGCAGTCTTTTGGCAGAACTTCTTCTTGCTTTGGAAGGTTGGTTTCTTTCCCCCCCCTTATTCATGCCTTCTACTGATTAGATGAGGCCCACCTATATTATGGAGGGAAATCCCTTTTATTCAAAGTGTACTGATTTAAATGTTAATATAATCTAAGAAATACCTTTACAGAAACATCTAGAATAGGCCGGGCATGGTGGCTCACGCCTGTAATCCCAGCACTTTGAGAGGCCGAGGTGGGTGAATCACGAGGTCAGGAGATTGAGACCATCCTGGCTAACATGGTGAAACCCCATCTCTACTAAAAATACAAAAAATTAGCTGGGCATGGTGGCAGGCGCCTGTAGTCCCAGCTACTTGGGAGGCTGAGGCAGGAGAATTGCTTGAAGCCAGGAGGCAGAGGTTGCAGTGGGCCGAGATCACACCACTGCACTCCAGCCTGGGTGAAAGAGCAAGACCCTGTCTCAAAAAAAAAAAAAAAAAGAAACATCTAGAATAATGTTTGACCAAATATATGGATACCATGGCCTAACCAAGTTGTTAAATACAATGTACCATCATTTTGTGAAACTCTGGGGGCAGTTTCAACCTCACTTTGTCTTAATCCATGTCCTTTTCTCTTTTTTATAATTTCCATATCTTTGTTTCTTTATGCAAAATTTTAGACAATTTTTATAATTTATTTATGTCAGTAATTCTCTTTGTATCTAATCAGTTGTCAAATCCATCACTGATTTATAGTTTTAGCTGCTAAGTTTTCCTTCTACAGGTTTTACTTGGTTCTTTTTCTTACATAGTCAGTCATTCCTTTTTTTTTTTTTTCTTTAAGACGGAATCTTGCTCTGTCACCCAGGCTGGAGTGCAATGGCGCCATCTGAGCTCACTGCAACCTCCGCTCCCAGGTTCAAATGATTCTCCTGCCTCAGCCTGCCGAGTAGCTGGGATTACAGGCGCGTGCCACCACGTCCAGTTAATTTTTATATTTTTAGTAGAGGCAGGGTTTCACCATGTTGGCCAGGCTGGTCTCAAACTCCTGACCTCAGGTGATCCGCCCACCTCGGCCTCCCAAAGTGCTGGGATTATAAGCATAAGCCACTGTGCCCGGCCAGTCATTCTTTATACTACTGTTCTTTACTTATTTTTTCTTTCTTTAAGATCATATTCTGTTTCTGATAATTCCTGTATCTGAAGTCTTTGATGATCTGGTTATGTTAACTCTAGCTTTTGCTAGCTTTTAATCATGTTTTCTTTCATATTTTGTGATTTTTGTTTACATATTATGTTCTATTGAATTTTATCTATGGGAGTTTTTTGAGGCCTGTAATGAAGGTAGATTTCCTTCTGCCAGGTGTCTGAGGGTGCATTTTGTCCAAGAACACTTTAAACTAAATTATTGTTAGCTTGACCATCTAGATAATGTGAATTCAGACTATAAGCCTACTTGTTTGGTTTGAAATTCTCAGCTAAGATTTTGTTTTTCTTTTCTACTCTGTAGTAGGGTTTGAGGTGGATCATTCTCTCTGCGGTTTCCTAACGGAAGAGGAGGAAAGAATAGGTTTATTGCTAGTTCACTCTTACACTAGGTCCCAGTGTCGTTAGGTCGCATAATAGATGACCCCTACCCAATCACCTAGTTTTTGGACTGAGTATTCTCTATTTTCTTGCTAGGTATAGTATTCCATTTTCTTGCTACCTTCTAGTGCATTTAAAGAGATGATCTTAAATTTTGCCATGTTTTATTTTCACCTGAGAGTTGGCCAGGTTACTTAGTTTGCCATACTGCTGGAAATGGACACCTTTTCTGTACATACATTAACATTAGTAATTGAACTGCAGCTTTTTTTTTTTTTTTTTTACTTTCAGGTAAATCATTATTAGATTTCCAGGTATTTCCTGCTTTTGACTTGGGAGATAGTCTGTCTTTTACATCACTTCTTCAGAATTCCATTCTAATATGTGTTTTGTTTATAGGGTTAACTCTCAAGGAGTGACTTAATTTCCAAGTCCCCTCATGTTCTGACTGAAAGGCTTAGGGCACACAGTGGCAGGAGTTACAGATGACTTATATCAACTCTGCTGTCCTTGGCATCTTTGTAAATCTTTTTGTTACTTGAACAATACAGATTATTTAAACTGAGAAATAATGGCTTTTAAAATATGCAGAATGGAGCAAAAAATTATGTGTAGATAGTTAATTGTAAAAGAGAAAACATGGGTCCCTGATATCTGTTAGGATACCTAAAGTCATGAATTGGTTGTGAACAACCAGATTTCTAAAAACCACCACAGGATATCAACCTATTCTACCTTACATAATTACTGAAATAGTATTAACTGTAAACATGATCTGAAACTGCAAAATCCAGTCTATGCTGATAACATACTAATTGCTGTTGCACAACAGTTCTCTGCATAGGGGACCATGACAAGTTCTAGATCGGTGGGGTCCTCCTGGCCTTCTGGGTGATTATCCAGCATCAGACTTGGAAGAAGTATGGGAAGGGGATTGTTTTGGGAGATACAATATTACAGCAGAAAGCAAAAGACCCTCCTCAAAAGGCATTCTTATGTTTTAAGTGCTTCCTTAAAGAACAACATGACTGGCCAGACCCTCACCTGCCACTAGTCCTTGCTTTGTGTCCTAGCTGCCTCCAATACTTTGAATAACTTTGGGGAAGGGGTTAATATTGCTAAGCCACCACTTCATTGACTGTAAACAGAGGATACTGCTGCCCTCATAGGATTAGCATGTGATTAATTAAATGAGGGGCTTTCAAGATGGCTGACTAGAAGCATGCTGCACTCACCACCTTCACAAGGAAGGACCAAACCAATGAGTCGATAATCATACTTCAAATAGAGTGTCTAAGAGAGAATACTGGAATTCATCAGGGAAGTTGCAGGGAACTTCTGAGGCAAGGAAGGAGAGGGAAGGAAAGCAGCCAGCCTAGCCAGGATTGGCTCAGAGCTAGGAGGAATTCTCCATGGCAGGGAAAAGGAAAGCGAGAAAGCCCCAGTGGGCCACACTCCCACCATGGATTCCTGCAGTCCTAGCTATAGGAGAGCCCATTGGCCCTTGTGGGCCCTGAGATTGGAGTCCACAAGACAGCGCTGTTCCAGAAAGGGAGTTCATGCTGGGTCCCATATACTCCAGAGATGCAAGCAGCTGCAGCATGGTGCCATTTTGAGAGCCCAACCCCCACCAGACTGTATCCTGCCCTGAGGCCTAACAGCCCTGCATCTGTACATCCCTGAAGTCCTGCTGACATCTCCCCACATCTACCCACAGGACTGCAGCATTGCAATGCTGAATGGATCCAGAAGTGTAGCTGGGTCCCTGGCACTCTAGCCCATGCATTGTCTTACACCCTGGGGAATGGATGGTGCAGTGCACCAGGAAGCTGCTCCTGGGACAAAGGGATCCAAAGTGTGCCCACACCAGAACCTGAAAGTCACCTTCCCAGGGCCACTACAACTGAAAAAAACCTGACTCCCTCTAGCAACAGGGATACCATGCACCTGCATGCACCTTCAGGAAGCCTGATGACTGGCGTGCCCATGCACCATCCCAGGGCCTGGGGAAAGGCCCACCCTGTCCACTACCACCATTGCCAGAACTTGAATGCATTGTGCAGGGGCCTGGGAATCAACACACTCTGCCTGCTGCTGGTGCCTGCACACACCAAGGAGACTGAGGACAGGTCCACCCCTCGCACTGCTGCTCCCACCACCACCAACCATGCATGTCATCCAGGGGCCTGCAAATTGATCCACCATGTCTGCCACTGCTGCCATGCACCCACATGGTTCAGGGGCCTGATCCACTTCAACCGCCGCTACCACCCATGCATGTTGTCTGGGGGTTGGGGATCAGCCTGCCTTGCCCACTGCTACTGACACCCATGCATATCATACAGGGGCCTAAGGATGAGCCCACCCAGCCCACCACCAGCATTCATGTGCTGTCCCAGAGGCCCAGTAGCCAGCCTGCCCAACTTGCCATCACTGTCACCAGTACCTACCTGTTTGTGCCACTTGGGGACCTGGGCATCAGCCCACCTAGCCAGTCACTGCCATCACTGGTGCCCATGCATGCTGCTTACGGGATTGAGAGTTGGCTCACCACTGCTACTGCTACCACCAGCACCACAAATGCCACCGAAAGACCCAATAACCCAGCCACTTGCCCTGCTGCTGCTGCCACCACCAACATACACCACTTGGCGCAACCCGAAGGCCCAAGGACCAACCTGCCTCGATCCACCTCCAATGATGCCAGCATATGCCACTTGAGGACCTGAAGCCTGGTATGCCCAACCCACCACCACCACTGATGCCTAAGGACTGGCTCTCCTGGCATTCCCATCCCCAGAAAAGCCTTACCACCACCTCTACTAACAACTGGCAGCCTGAGCCATTGAGGAATTCACAGATGCCACTGATGCTGATTACAGCCAAAGAAATCATATGGAAACTACACTACTGCACCCACCCAAAACCAAAGCAAAAGGACCTTGTTTTCTGTAGGTAAATGTATCTACAGAAAAAGCACTTCCCTAAGAAAGCCAACCCATAAAATTGAAAATAGTGACTATTAAACCAGATGAGCAGATATCAATGTAAGGATACAAGAAACATGAAAAGAATGCAAACATGACACATCCAAAGGAACAAACAATTCTCTAGTAACTGATCCCAAGGAAAAGACAATCTTTCACATGCCTGAAAAAGAATTTAAAATGATAATACTGAAGAAACTCAGTGAGTGACAATACAGATAAATACTACAAAGAAATAAAAAAAAAACAATTTATGATCTAAATGAGAAATTTAATGAAGAGATAGATGTTATTAAAAAAACCAAACAGAAATCGTGGAACTGAAGAATTTAATGAATGATATAAAAATATAATTAAGAGCTTCAACAATAAACTAGATCAAGTTTATTAAGAATTCAGAAATTTAAGTTCAGAAAGAACTTAGAAACAATCCAGTCAAACAAACAACAAAAACAGAAACAAAGAAAGAAAGGAAGGAAGGAAGAAAAAAAAAAAGAATTTTAAAAATGAAGAAAGCCTACATGACATATAAAGCAACACTATAAAGTGACCAAATATTCAAATTTTGGGATTTTCAGAGGGAGAAGAGATGGGCAAAGGCATAGAAAACCTATTTAACAAAATAATAGCTGAAAAGTTCCCAAGCCTTGTAAGAGATATAGAGATCCAGAGAGGAAGCTCAGAGATCTCCCAATAGATTCAACCCAAAAAGATTCTCCAAGGCTCCCTATAGTTAAACCGTCAAAGTCAAAGACAAAGAGAGAATTCTATAAACCGTGAGAGAAAATCATCATGTCACATATAAGGAAATCCCCATTAGAGTCACAGTGAATTTCTCAGCAGAAACCTTCCAGGCCAGGAGAGAATAGAGTGATATAGTCAAAGTGCTAAAAAAAAAAACAAAACAAAACAAAACAAAACAAAAAAAAACCTGTTAGCCAAGAATATTATATCCAGCAAAGCTATTCTTCAAATATGAAGGACAAATAAAGTCTTTCCCAGGCAAGCACAAATGGAGGGAATTCATCACCACTAGACTGGCTCTACAATAAATGCTTAGAGATACATCTGGAAGCAAAAGGATGATATCTGCCATCCTAAAAACACACAAAAGTATAAAACTCACCGGCACAACAGACTCACAAAAGAGAAAGAAAAAGGACTCAAACATGATTGCTACAAAAAACCACCAAATTGTAAAGGTAAATAATAAAAGAGGAAAAAAGGAACAAAAAACATACCAAAAAATCAGAAAACAATTAAAATACCAGGAGTAAGTCCTCACCTATCAATAACAGCCTTGACTGTAAATGGTTTAAAATTCCCAATTAAAATATACAGACTACTGAATTGATAACAAAACAAGACCCAACTATAGCTGCCTACAAGTAACTCACTTCATCTGTAAAGACACACATAGATTGAACATGAAGGGATGGAAAAAAATATTCCATGCAAACAGAAACCAAAAGCATGCAGGAGTAGCTATACTTATGTCAGATAAAATAGACTTAAATCTAAAAACATAAAAAGAGACAAAGAAGGTGATTATATAATGATAAAGGTATTAATTCAGCAAGAGGATGCAACAATTCTAAACATATATAAAGCCAATATTATTAGAGCTAAAGAGCAAGATGGACCCAAATACAATAATAGTTGGGGAGTTCTGTACCCCATTTTCAGCATTGGACAGATCATCTAGACAGAAAATCAACAAAAAAACATTGAATTTAATCTGCACTGTAGACCAAATAGATCTTATAGACATTTATGGAACATTTCATCCAATAGCTATAGAATAAACATTCCCCTCATCAGCCCATGAAACATTCTTTAGTGTAGACCATTTGTTAGACTACAAGTCTTAACAAATTTTTAAAAATCAAAATTATATAAAGTATCTTCTCAGATCACAATTTCTAAAACTAGAAATCCATAACAAGAAGAACTTTGAAACTGTATAAATACATACAAATTAAGTAACATGCTCCTGAAACACCACTGGGTCAATAAAGAAATTAAGAAGGAAATTTCAAACATTCCGTGAAAATATAAAAATAGAAACACAACACACCAAAATCTACAAGATACAGCAAAAACAGTGCTGAAAGGGAAGTTTACAGTAACAAATGCCTATATCAAAAAAGTGGAAAGATTTCAAATAAACAACCTAATGATGCACCTTAAGAAACTTGAATAGTAAAAACAGACCAAACACAAAATTAGTAGAAGGAAAGAAACAATAAAGACCAGAGCAAAACTAAATAAAATAGAGCCTAAAAAAACAAAGAATCAATGCAATGAAGAGTTAGTTTTTGGAAAAGATAAATAAAATTGGTAAACTGCTAGCGAGACTAACCAAGAAAAAAGAAAGAAGATCCAAATAAATAAAATCAGAAGTGAATAAGAAGAAACCACAATTGATTCCACAGAAATACAAATGATCTTTAAAAAGTCATATGAAAAACTCTGCACTAACAAATTGGAAGACCTAGAGAAAATGGATAAATTCCTGGACACATGCAACCTATCAAGAATGAGCCAAGAAGAAATAGAAAACTTGAACAGGCCGGGCGCGGTGGCTCACGCCTGTAATCCCAGCACTTTGGGAGGCCGAGGCGGGCGGATCACGAGGTCAGGAGATCGAGACCATCCTGGCTAACACGGTGAAACCCCGTCTCTACTAAAAATACAAAAAATTAGCCGGGTGTGGTAGTGGGCGCCTGTAGTCCCAGCTACTCGGGAGGCTGAGGCAGAAGAATGGCGTGAACCCGGGAGGTGGAGCTTGCAGTGAGCCGAGATCGCGCCACTGCACTCCAGCCTGGGCGACAAAGCAAGACTCCGTCTCAAAAAAAAAAAAAAAAAAAAAGAAAACTTGAACAGACCAATAATGAGTAACAAAGTTGAATCAATAATAAGTCTCCCAACAAAGAAAAACCCAGGACCAGATGGCTTTACTGCTGAATTCTACAAAAGTTATAAAGAAGAACTAACACTGATTCTTCTCAAATTACTCCAAAAAATTGAACAGGAGAAAATTCTCCCCAACCCATTTTCTAAGGCTAGCATTATTCCAATATGAAAACCAGACAAGGACACAACAAAAGAAAGAAAACTACAGGCCAGTATCTCTAATGAACACAGATGCAAAAATCACCAACAAAATGCTAGGAAACTGAATCCAACAACACATCAAAAAGACAGTGCACCACGATTAAGTAGGATTTATCCCAAGGATGCAAGGATGTTTCAACATATGCAAATCAATAAACATGATACATTACACTAACAAAATGAAGGACAAAAACCATATGGTCATCTTAATAGATGATCATCTCAATAGAGATCAAATCATCTCAATTTGATTAAATTCAACCTCCCTTCATTATAAAAACTCTCAACAAATCACGCATAGAATCAACATACTTCAACATAATAAAGATTATATACGACCAACCCACAGCTAGCATCATACTGAATGGGGAATATCTGAAAGCCTTTCCTCTAAGAACTGAAACTAGATAAGAATGCCCACGTTTACCACTCTTATTTGACATAGTACTGGAAATTCTAGCCAGAGCAATCAAGCAAGAAAAATAAAAAAAAAGCATTCAAGTTGGAAAAGAGGAAGTCAAATTGGCCCTCTTTGCAAATGACACAATCTCATATAGAGAAAAACCTAAGGACTCCACCAAAAAACTCTTAGAACTGATAAATGAATTCAGTAAAGTTGCAGGATACAAAATTAACATACAAAATCAGTAGCCTTTCTATATACCAATAATGAACTAACTGAAAAAAGAAATCAAGAAAGCAATCCCATTTATAACAGCTAAAAAGATTACCTAGGAATAAATTTAACTAAGGTGGCGAAAAAGCTTTACAATGAAAATTTAAAAATATTGATGAAAGAAATTGAAGAGAACACAAACAAATGGAAAAACATCCCTTGCTCATGGACTGGAAGAATGACCATACTACCTGAAGCAATCTACAGACTCAATGCAATCCCTATCAAAATACCAATGACATTCTTCACAGAAATAGAAAAAACAATCCTAAAATTCATATGGAGCCACAAAACACCCTGAATAGCAAAAACAATACTAAGCAAAAAGAATAAAGCTGGAGATATCACACTATCTGACTTCAAAATATACTACAAAGCTGTAACAATCAAAATAGCATGGCATTGGTATGAAAATGAAACAGAGAACCCAAAAATAAATCCACATATTTACAGCCAACTGACTTTTGACAAAGGTGCCAAGAGTATACAATGGGAAAGGATATCCTTTTTATATGGTGCTAGGAAAACTGGATATTCATATGCAGAAAAATCAAATAGACCCCTATCTCTCACCATATACAAAAATCAACTCAAAAATGGATTAAAGACTTATTAAATCTTATTAAATCTTTTTAAAACATACGATTCAAAACTCAACTGCTACTAGAAATAAACATAGGAGAAACGTGTTAGGACATTGGTCTAGGTAACTCTTTTATGGCTAAGACTTCAAAAGCATAGGCAACGAAAACAAAAATAGACAAATGGGACCATGTTAAACTAAAAAACTTCTGCACAGTAAAGGAAACAACCAACAGAGTGAAGAGACAATCTACAGAATGGGAGAAAATATTTATAAACTATTTGCCCAACAAGTGACTAACATTCAGAATATATAAGGAGGTCAAACAACTCAACAGCAAAAACACAAATAATCCCGTTAAAAAGTGGGCATGGTGGCTCAAGCCTGTGATCTCAACACTTTTGGTGGCCAAGGCAGGAGGACTGCTTGAGGCCAGGAGTTTGAGACCAACCTGGACAATACAGGGAGACCCCATCTCTACAAAAAAATTTTTTAAATTAGCCAGGCATGGTGGTATATGTCTGCTTTCCCTGATACTTGTGAGGCTGAGGCAGGAGGATTATTTGAGCCCAGGAAATTGAGACTGCAGTGAGCTATGATTGCACCACTGCACTTCAGCCTGGGTTACAAAGTGAGACCCTATCTCTAAAAACAACTAAATAAGTGAGCCAATGATTTGAACAGACTTTTCTCAAAACTAGACATACAAATGGCCAACAGGTATATGAAAAAAATATGTTCTACATCACGAATCATCAGTGACATGAAAATCAAAACCACAATGAGATATCATCTCACATCAGTCAGAAAGGCTATCATCAAAAACAAGAAAAAATGAAAAATGCTGGCAAAGATGCAGAAAAAGGGAACTCTTATATCTTGTTTGTGGTAATGTAAGTTAGTACTGCCACTAAAGAAAACAGTATGGTTTCTTGAAAAAGCAAAAATAGAACTACCATATGATCCAGCAATCCCACTACTGGGTATTTATTCAAAGGAAAGAAAATTAGTATATCCAAGGGATACCTGCACCCCCATGTTTACAGCAGCACTATTTACAATAATAGTTATGATATCAGCCTACATGTCCATCAGTAGATGAATGGATAAAGAAAATGTGGTATATATACACAATGAAATACTATGCAGCCATAAAAATAGCAAAATCCTGTCATCTGCAGCAAGAGAGATGGAACTGGAGGTCGTTGTGTTAAGTGAAATAAGCCAGGCACAGAAAGACCAATATTACATGTTCTCACCCATATGTGGGAGCTAAAAATGTTGATTTCATAAAGGTAGAGAGTAGAATGATGGTTACCAGAGTCTGAGAAGAGAAGGAGGTGAAGAAAGCTTGATTAATGGGTACAAATGTACAATTAGATGTGTTCTAAGTTAGATAAGAAGTTCTTGTTTTCGACAGCACAGTAGTGTGAATAGACAAAAAGTTATTGTGTATTTCAACATAGCCAGAAGAAAAGATTTAAAATGTTCCCCACACAAACAAATGATAAATGTCTGAGTGATGGATATTCTAATTACCCTGATTTGATCATAACACATTGTATGCATGTATCAAAATATCGCACTTACTCCCTATATATGTGTAATTGTTAAGTATTAACTAAAAAAAAAAAACAAAAAAAACCATGACTGACAACTGTCTTTTGTCTCCTTTGCAAGTTTATCCATTTCCTAGCATAAAGATAACACTAAATGTATTTCTCAAACAAAGTAATTATCTTTGAATTACTTTGGCAGACTAAAAAGTAGACAGAGTACTTGTGAATTTAACACTTTTTTATATGCTAGGGCATGTTTACTGTATGGATTTCTTCAGCTTGTGATGAAGGCTAACTGAAGCCACCTCCGTCTTACCATTATATTTTGCAGATTATTAAACCAACTTTTACTTTTGGTACTTCAATGCAGCAGTAGAAGTTATATTGCCTATTGCTTCATAGGCATTTTGTACAGACCTTCTTCTAAGTCCCACTTCTGAGAAAAGAGATTATTTCCAGTTCATTTCCTCAACTACCAGTTAAAGGCTTTTTGTATGTTTCTGAAGTTTTATTCCTCACTTGAAAAGTAGTTGTGCCCTAGCCTCCAAAATTACTAAAACAGTTTCATAAATCTCTTTCTTCTTTCTTTTTGTTTCTTCAGAGCATATATGGGAAACTTATTATGTCATCAGCCTCAAACAAGGGAGAATTTGACAATGGGCTCTATCCCAGAGTTATTGTCTGGCTAAGAACAATCACTTTCTTAGATTTTTCACCTTTTCTTCAAAAACATTAGGACTGGATGTTGTCTTTCTTTGCAGGAACCTTTGTAAAACAAAAGAGAATTTGTATACCTCTGCATTTGTATACGACAAATGCAACAGATGGAGAATATCAAGATTACGTTGAGGTGAGGCTGCAAGGCAGTGGGCTAGGCATACCTTCTGGATTTCTATAGTGACTGGATACCCAAAATTATGACAATTTATTCAAATTTGTGCTCTCACAAAATGATAAGGTTTTACCTTACATGAAACTTCAAGATCACCCAAAGATAGCTGAGGCAGAAAACATTAAGTCTGTAAATGCCAATGATCAGGTATCGCAAAACGTATGAATTTTACCTGAAATTCTATGAGCCTTTGAATAACTGGATTTTAGAGTTAGCATTTTACATAACTCAGTATATTTCTTTTCCATCTGTTAAAGTCTATAGAGGACAGATTTTTTATTTGCTCTAAGAAAGAAATTGGAGGCTTAGTTCATTGAAAGTTATCTGACATCAAATATCAAGACCAACCATGAGAATTGTTTATTTGATGCTCAGACCTTTGCATTCATTGGCTTTTCCTCTCCTCAGAGCATTAATTTTGAGTACAAAAGAATCCATCAAATATCTCTGATGCCAGACTTCATGACTGCTTTTCAAACAAGTTTTCCATATTCTTTCCTTCTTATAAATAGCCCTCTTCATTGATGAAGTCTGTTTCCTTCCAGAGACCACAGAAAGAGGAGGAGTTTGATATGAATTGTGAAATCACCATATATTGTGACTTCTTTGAGAGAATTTCAGGTATACAGAGTTGTATATGTATTGTGTGTGTACGTGCGTGCATGTGTGTGTGTGTGTGTGTGTGTATAGTAAATAGACTAGGTCATCCAGATTTTTTGTTTTTCCTTGTATCTTCTTTGAGACAAATACTTCTAATTACTTCACTACTGGAAATGAGTCAAGGGAAAATAAACAGCAGAATTATTCTACTTTCTATTCATCAGGTTTGCTAAAAGGAAAAGGCCTTGCCCAATAGCATGAATTATAGATTCTAGGATATTACAGTGACTCTGGGATATCAGTGGAGATTCCTGTGTACAAAGGAAAATTTCATTTTCATATAGCATTCACATCACACGATCACAGAATTCTAGTGGACCCTTAATGTGTGGGAGCTCACAGTGAGTACAAGGTAAGTTTTGTCTACCACTGAGTCTACCACTGAATAAGCAGTGGTGCTGACAGCTCCAAGGGGTTCCAGCACTTGCCTTAAACTTAGAAAGAAGGAAATGGTTGCCAAAGAAACACCAATGACCAAGGAATGTTATCATATCCCTTCTAACTCTTGTTGCTTTCCTGAATTAGCTAACTGCGTATGCTGAAAATGATGACATAGAAATAAAAGGAAAGATAAGGCAACCAATAGTTCCTTTTTCTTTCAGTCTTTTCTTAATTATCATCAGTAAGTCGAAGGAAGAGAGTGTTGGTGGAATGTGTTCATATCAAGATATGAAGTAAAGACACTTGACTTAGTTTTGTGCAGACTCCACTGTTCTGGTTAAGAATAAAATACATATGCATGTACAAACTATGAAATACGAATTGTGTAACTTTGGTGATTCTGCATATAAGTTAAATGCTCTTATGTTTATTTGCATTTGTAACTGTTATTGTACACTATAAAGATGAATGGTAAATTTTATGTTCATAATTGAAAATTCTACTTTCCCTTTACTTAGATGACATTAAACAGCAAATAAAATACCATGACAAGTGGAAAGAAAGGCCACAGAAGAAAGGAAGACATTTTATATTTTAGTTTTTTTGGTTTTTTTTTTTTGAGACAGAGTCTCACTCTGTCTCCCAGGGTGGAGTGCAGTGGCACGAGCTCAGCTCACTACAACCTCCACCTCTCAGGTTCAAGCGATTCTCCTGCCTCAGCCTCCTGAGTAGCTGGGATTACAGGTGTGCACACCACATCTGGCTAAATTTTTTTTTTTTTTTTTAGTAGAGATGGGGTTTCACCATGTTGGCCAGGCTGGTCTCAGACTCCTGACCTCAAGTAATCCACCTGCCTCAGCCTCCCAAAGTGCTGGGATTACAGGCATGAGCCACTGCACCTGGCTTATTTTAGTTTTTTTAATGGTACTTTTTTACTGCTTTATGAATGAGGGGTGCTGCATTTTCATTTTGCACTGGGCCTTGCAAATTATGTAGCTGAATCTGCCCATCCACAAGTTCCAGAGATGCAATGTAAAAGAAGATTCATTTGAGGTAGAAAGTGTGAGCTCAGAGAAACCTTTGAGATCATCTATTCCAGTGCTTTTCAAAACCCTTTGTAGCAGCAGAATCTGTTCTCCAGGGTACAAGTCCAAATTGTAAAACAGATACATGCAAATTGCTTTGGTTTGGAGGGGAGGGATGGCAGGCTGTCCTCTGACCTCTCTACCCCACATCAAGGCAGATTTTTGGGTGGGAATGGGAGAGTCTCTATTGAAACCCCTAAGATTCCTCAGAGCACAGAAGAATCTCTGATCCAGAGGGGCTGGATCAAAGGGATTGAATTTAAGGGACATCCTCAAGGTCACAATCTCCTAATTACTAATCCAGCCCTCTTTCTTCTGCTCCCTATTGCCACCCAGAGCAGCAAGCCATCTGAAAGTACGAGGAGACCATTTGGTGACCCTGGCACATCTGCAATGATTTCATCTATAAAATGGGGTTGATAATACCTACCACAGGGAGTTTTTAAGAATTGAATGAGATACTGTACTATCGGGGAACCTGCCCCGATATTCATGCAGGTTCTTTTCTATTTTCCCTAAGAGTTGGCCAGCTTGAGAAATAAAGGGACAGAGTACAAAAGAGAGAAATTTTAATAAAGCCGGGCATCCGGGGGAGACATCACATGTTGGTAGGTTCCGTGATGCCCCACAAGCCGCAAAAACCAGCAAGTTTTTATTAGGGAGTTTCAAAAGGGGAGTGAGTGTGCGAATAGGTGTGGGTCACAGACATCAAGTACTTTACAAAGTAATAGAATATCACAAGGCAAGTGGAGGCAGGGCGAGATCACAGGACCACAGGACCCAGGCGAAATTAAAATTGCTAATGAAGTTTTGGGCACCATTGTCATCCATAACATCTTATCAGAAGACAGGGTTTTGAGAGCAACCGGTCTGACCAAAATTTATTAGGTAGGAATTTCCTCTTCCTAACAAGCCTAGGAGCAGTATGGGAGACTGGGGTCTATTTTACCCCTGCAGAATGCCCAGGAGGGCCAGTTCAGAGACCCACCCCCAGGTGCGCATTCTCTTTCTCAGGGATGTTCCTTGCTGAGAAAAAGAATTCAGCAATATTTCTCTCATTTGCTTTTGAAAGAAGAGAAATATGGCTCTGTTCCACCCAGCTCACCGGTGGTCAGAGTTTAAGGTTATCTCTCTTGTTTCCTAAACATTGCTGTTATCCTATTCTTTTTTTCAAGGTGCCCAGATTTCATATTGCTCGAACACACATGCTCTACAATTTGTGCAGTCAATGCAATTATTACAGGGTCCTGAGGCGATACACATCCTCCTCAGCTGACAGGATTAAGAGATTAAAGTAAAGACAGGCATAGGAAATCGTAAGGGTATTGATTGGGGAAGTGATAAGTGTCCATGAAATCTTTACAATTTATGTTTACAGATTGCAGTAAAGACAGGCATATGAAATTATAAAAGTATTAATTTGGGGAACTAATAAATGTCCATGAAATCTTCACAATCCATGTTCTTCTGCCATGGCTTCAGCTGGTCCCTCCATTTGGGGTCCCTGACTTCCCGCAACACTGTACCTAAGTAAACGTGCAATAATAGCTAGCTGCAACTTTTTCATAATTATTATTCAAACCTAGAGTCCTAACTTGCATCAAAATTAGTGGGAGCTATGAAACTTTTGTTGTTTTTTTTCTTATTTGTTTTTAAATTTTTTATTTTTACTTGTGGTAAAATACACATAACACAACATTTACCATCTTGACAATTTTTAAGTGTACAATTCAGGAGTGTTAAGCATACTCACATTGTGGGAGACCAAAATACACCACCTCAAAATATGAATAATTGTTGAGCTGAAGACTATCACGAAAAAGTGAGTGCAGGAAAGCTCTCTGCCCTCCCTCTGTCTATCTGAAAGCAGGACTTAGATTTAGAAAGACAAAGGGCATCCTGGCTCCTTCTCTACCAGGGAGAGCAAAGGTTAACACTGAAGACAACTTTATACCCTCATCAGCCTGGAGATGATACCAGAGGAATTGACATTAGCAAGCTTTCCTAACTTGCCTTTATCTGTGATTTATTTGCCTTCTTCCCAAGTTGCTGCCTATAGAAACTCAAAGTTCTTTTCCTTTGTCTTGTCACTTACCTAAAAACCTACTGTTCTTTGGCTGAGCGTGGTGGCTTACACCTGTAATCCCAGCACTTTGGGAGGCCAAGGCCGGTGGATCACTTGAGGTCAGGAGTTTGAGACCAGCCTGACTGACATGGTGAGACCCTGTCTCTTTCTAAAAACTCAAAATTAGCTGGGCGTGGTGGTGCACACCTGTAATCCAAGCTACTTGGGAGGCTGAGGCAGGAGAATTGCTTGAACCCCAGGAGGTGGAGGTTGTAGTGAGCCGGGATCACACCATTGCACTCCAGCCTGGGTGACAGAGCGAGGCGCTGTCTCAAAAAATAAATAAATAAATAAAATAAAATAAAATAAAAATGTACTGTTCTTTGTTGAAGATGCTATATAAGCTGGAATTCAAAGCCACCTCTTTGAGAACTATTCATTCCCTTGGTGTGCCACATGTATACGTAAAATATACATGTTAATGAATATCTCTTTGTTTTTCTCTTCATCTGTCTTTTCTAGCAGGGGTCCATTCCAACTAAGAACCAATGGGAGTTGTGGAAAAACTCCTACAATATGTTGGGCAATCAATCTTCACAACTTTTTTTATCTTGCAAAACTGGAACTCTATACCCATTAAGCAATTCCCCATTCCCCCTCCTGTCAGACTCAGGCAACCACTATTCTACTTTCTGTCTCTATGAACGTGACTACTCCAGAAACCTCATATAAATGGAATTATGCAGTATTTGTCCTTTTGTGACTGGTTTATTTCATTTAGCGTAATGTCTTCAAGGTTCCTCCAAGTTGTAGCATGTGCCCAAATGTACTTCCTTTTTAAGGCTGAAGAATGTTCTGTTATATAAAAAGGTTTTTTTTTTTTTTTTTTTTTTAAGCAAGAAAGTACTTATCATAAAAGTCAGGATTGTAGGAACCTCCATGTGGGGAGAAGGATGTGACTGAGAAATAACACTGCGGGGCTAGCATTAGGGTAGTCACCCTGTGCCTGGCAGTGCCCTATTACTTAACTTGGGTTATATAAATATTTGCTGCTATGGACTGAATTGAATCCTCCTCTAAATCCACATGTTGAGACCCTAACTCCTCTAAATCCACATGTTGTGACCGTATTTGGAGACAGGGTCTTTAGAAGGTAATTAAAGTTAAATGAGGTCATAAGGACAGGGCCCTAATTTAATAGAACTGGCTTTATAAGAGGAAAAAGAGATCTCCCTCTATCTCTTTACCATATGGGACACAGCAAGAGGGTGGCTGTCTGCAAGCCAAGAAGAGAGCCCTCACCAGAAGCCAAGTTGGCCAGCACCTTGATCTTGGACTTCTCAGCCTCCAGAAATTCAAGAAATAAATATCTGTTATTTAAGCTACCTACTCTGTGGTATTTTATATGGCAGCCTGGGCAGACGAATACATTCACTTTATGATTATTCATCATTATATAATTTATATTTTTTGTACCTTTCTGGGTATGTGTAATATTTTACCAAAAACAACTTAAGAAATCACTAGAGTTTTTTGTTTGTTTTTTCGAGACAGAGTTTTCCTCTTGCTGCCCAGGCTGGAGTACAATGGCGTGATCTCGGCTCACTGCAACCTCTGCCTCCTGGGTTCAAGGGATTCTCCTACCTCAGCCTCCCGAGTAGCTCAGATTACAGGTGCCCACCACCAGGCCCAGCTAATTTTTTGTATTTTTAATAGAGATGGGGTTTCGCTATGTTGGCCAGGGTGATTTTGAACTCCTGACCTCAGATGATCCACCCACCTCGGCCTCCCAAAGTGCTGGGATTACAGGCTTGCGCCACTGTGCCCGGCCTACTAGAGATGTTTTTTATTGTTGTAAACAAATAATGCTTGAAGGACTCTTTCCCTGCCCACTTGTATAATGTAGTGGCTAAGAGTCAAAGCTGTGGAATCAGGCTGCCTGATGCAAGCCTGGTTCTTCCCTCCATTTAGTAGCTCGGTGCTTAGGCAAGTGACTGAAACTCTCTGCATTTCAATTGCCTCATTTAAAACAGTATCTGGTTCACAGTGAGTGCTCAATAAACTTTAGCTGTTACTAATATTATATTCAAATCATTTTAAATGCTGACATAAAACTTTATTAAATAGTGTGTCCCAGGCATCAGCCCTTAAATCCAGGCCAGTCTAATAAAATTTTCACCCATTGGAAACAAAAGGAGGGAACAGAATGAGTTTTTTTATACAGCTATTTCTTTTTCTTTTTTCTTTTTTTTTAGATGAAGTCTCACTCTATTGCCCAGGCTGGAGTGCAACGGTGCGATCTCGGCTCGCTGCAGCCTCTGCCTCCCAGGTTCAAGTGATTCTCCTGCCTCAGCCTCCTGAGTAGCTGGAATTACAGGTATGCACCACCATGCCTTGCTCATTTTTGTATTTTTAGTAGAGACGGGGTTTCACCATGCTGGCCAGGCTGGTCTCAAACTCCTGACCTTGGGATCTGCCCGCCTCGGCCCCACAAAGTGCTGGGATTACAGGCGTGAGCCACTGCGCCCGGCCTATACAGCTATTTCTATGTCATTTTATTTGAGAATTATTTCCTATCTTTCAGAAAGTAAAATTTGTCCATTCTCTTAAGAAATGATGTTAATTATAGATGCTAATTGCTTTATTACTGTCTTTACTTGGCAAAACTAAAAATTGGCTATCATTTCTCCTCCCAATTTTAAATATTTTTTTGAAATGTTATTGCTCTGTAAAATTTTTTAAATCACAGAATTACTGCCCTAAAACATTTCTTTGAAGGACTTAAGCTACTCTTTCTTCCCTCACCAGCTGGCCCACACATTCCCCTGCTCCATCTCCCCTGCCTTTATAGTATAGCCCAAGACAGCTTGGATTAGAACTGTTGCTCTGCCAAGGATTTGTGTGCCTATCCGCAGCTGGGCAGAGAGGTTTCCTTAGAAAATGGCATCTTCAGGCCTATACTGTTTCTCCATGTCATTAGGCATTTCTCTCTGTGCCCCTAGACTTGAGCTGGCTCAGCCCTCTCCAGCAGCCACATGGAGCCTTGTCATCCTGGGGTTCCTGCCCTGCCCCATTGTTTCCATTGCCCTTTTTCATTCTTCTACCTTTCAGAAGGGGGCTCTTCCCAGGCAGAATCTTCTCATTATCCTCTCCCTCCCTTTCTAGACTTGTCGTGTGTGTGCTGTGGCCCTTAACAGGGTAAGGCCAAGGCAAAGGCCAGAGGCAGACATGGTGTATGACCAGGATCACACCCGGGGGCAGAAGCAGCACGAATTCTAAGTTGCCCCTCACAAACAGCCCAAAGAGCCTTTTTATGCTTGGGAACCCACAATAAGAAATGCAAATTAAATCTGCAATCTGATACCATATTTCATTATCAGACTGACAAAAAAGTTGGCAACACACTGTGCTGGCTAATGTGTGGAAAATAGACACTGTCACGTATTACTGCATTCTAGAAAAGTATTCCACTACCCGGCGCAGTGGCTCTCCTCTGTAATCCCAGCACTTTGGGAGGCCAATGTAGGCGGATCACCTGAGGTCAGGAGTTCAAGACCAGCCTGGCCAACATGGTGAAACTTCATCTCTACTAAAAATACAAAAAATTAGGCAGGCGTGGTGGCGGTTGCCTATAATCCCAGCTACTTGGGAGGCTGAGGCAGGAGTATCGCTTGAAACCAGGAGGCGGAGGTTGTAGTGAACTAAGATTGTGCCACTGCACTCCAGCCTGGGCAACAAGAGTAAAACTCCATCTCAAGAAAAAAAAAAAAGTGTTCCACAAATATATACTCACATGTGAAAAGACACATGTACAAGGTATTCTATTGTAGCATTGTTTATTACAGTAAGACTGTCATTAAATTATAACAAAATGTCATTATTATAGCAAAATGGTCTGTCGTTAAAAAGCTGACATTAATATGCCCATGAAAAGGAGTATTATGCCAATACTAATACTAAGTCCAAGATACACTATTAAACAAAAAAATCAGTGGGTATGTTGTAGTTACTCTTCGAAGTTTTACAAATTATATATGCATTTATAAATTTGCATATATAATCGATGTGTGCATTTATAAATGTATATATGTATATGTGTGTGTATATAAATATAAATCATAAACACATTCTTGCATATGTATAGCATGCCCTTGGAAAGTTCCATAAGGAAATAATACTGGTGGTTGCTATGGGCAGAAAAAATGTGTGTGGAAGATGAGGATGGACAGGAAACTTCCCACTGCATGTTTTTTGAGGTTGTTGCACACATTGCCTACACAAAAATCCAAGTACAACAATTCAAAAGCAACTATCTTGTCAGTAGTTATAACTCCTTTTTCAGTGGAGGGGACCTTTTCTTCACAGTTCCCAGGAGAGAAGGGCCTCTCTGCCTGCCCGCTTTGATGACCTACTATTTTTCTCCTCAGTAGCACCAGGAGAAGAAAAGGGAAATAAAGAACAGTATTTCCAATCCTGGGGTGATGGGTCTTTTTATTGCCGCTGTTGTTTGTTTGCCTGTTTGTTTGTGTCCTGGGTAAGTATTAGAACTGAAGCCTTGCGTGTCAGAGCTGGAAACTTGGTTCTTGTGATGAGTTATTGGGGTTTGCTATGTAAACACAGAGGTGGGAATATAAAATGGTTCAGCAGCCATGGAGAACAGTATAGTGGTTTCTCAAAAAATTAAACATGGAATTACCATATGATCTAGCAACTCCACTTCTGGGTATATGACCCCAAAAAGAAAAACAAGTACTCAAGCAGATATGGGTATACCCATGTCTACGGCATTATTAGTCACAATAGCCAGAAGGCAGAAACAACCCAAATGTTCATTAATGCATGAATGACTAAATGAATGAATAAAATGTGGTATATACTTACAATGGAATGTTATTCAGCCTTAAGATGGGATGAAATTCTTCTACATGCTACAACATGGATGAACCTTGAGGACATTATGCTAAGTGAAATAAGTCAGACACAAAAGGACAAATAATGAATAATTCCACTTATATGAGGTACATAGAGTAGTCAAATTCATGGAGACAGAAAGTAGAATGGTGATTTTCAGGGGTTTAGGGCTGAGACCAGTGGGGAGTTATTATTTAATGGGTACAGAACTTCATTTTGGAAAGATGAAAAATTTCTGGAGATGGATAGCAGTGATGGTTGCACAACAATGTCAATGTGCTTAATGCCACTGAACTGCACACTTAAACATGGTTAAAATGAGGCCAGGCATGATGTCTCATAACTGTAATCCTAGCACTTTGGGAGGCCGAGGGGGGAGGATTGCTTGAGACTAGGAGTTCGAGACCAGCCTGGGCAGCATAGGGAGACCCCAACTCTACAAATAATCAAAAACTTAGCCAAGTGTGGTAGCATGTGCCTGTAGTCCCAGGTACTCAGGAAGCTGAGGTGGGAGGACTGCTTGTGTTCAGGAGTTTGAACCTACAGTGAGCTGTGATTGTACCACTGCACTCCAGCTGGGGTGACAGAGAGAGATTCTATCTCAAAAAAAAAAAAACAGGTTAAAATGATAAATTTTGTTATGTGTATTTTACTACAGTGAAAATGAGTATTAATATTAAACAATTATAAAAGAGTAGAGCAGAATGGTCAGAAGTCTTGATTCTGGATTAGATCTTTGTTCTAATTGAAGTTTGGGCCATTACTAGTTATATGACCTTGAACAAGTAACAATCTCCCTGAGCTACAGTTTCAATACTGGTAAAATTTAGAAAATAGTAACAACATAGTAGAGTTAGTAGAAATTTTTGTAATAATTGAGATAATGCAAATTCAATGTTTAGCTCAAGGCTGGTGCATAGTAAATGCTCATTAAATGCAAACAAACATAGGAAGGAAGGAGGGAGGGAGGGAGGGAGGGAGGGAGGGAAAGATTTAGACTGCTAGCCTAGAGTTACTCAACATATTTCTGATTTGATATGAATGCTCTAATGGTTCAATACAAAATTCATTCAGAAATCTTCCACTGACCTCTTCAAAATGGAGCTCTGAGCACAGAATTCTTTCTCCTTACAACGGGAAAACCCATTAAAATGAATTTATCAAAGAAGAAGGAAAATGAAAAGCCGAAAGAGAGGAGGGAAAGGAGGAGGAGGAGGAGGAGGAGGAGACAATTTCACAACAGCAAACAATGACCAAGAGAAGGGGAAGCAGGTCAACAGCAGATGACATTGCTCAGCAAGTTACTGGCACATGGGAAGTGGGTGCAAGGATACTGCCTATTGAAGCCAAGCAGAAGCTACTGCAGTCCTGATGTGGACGAAGGAGATTGCTGCTACAAAGGGTGCTGCTCTGCCTTGTGGAATTTCTGAGATGTTTTGGGATTGGGAGGTAGAATATACAGTGAAAAGTAGAGATTAATTGAAAGTCAGTTTGCCTAGTAGTAGGTTTCCTCTACTCCCTTCCTTATTCACTGCAAGTTCAATAATTTATGGCAGGGATCTATATTCCAGGCAAAAATTATCAGAGGGCTTTTCTTTAAAGAAAGTGAATAAAGTATCAAGGAAACTTGAGTGTGTGTTGGTTGTTCAGAGCAAACTCTTCCTCCTTCTGGCATTCAATGTTCTCCGGCTAATGCCTAGATCTCAACCATACCCCAAAGCAAAAGCTACCCCCTTGATAAGCCTTCCCCACTCATAGTTTTGTTATTGCCTTTTCCTTAAATATGAGTGAACAAGAGAATCACAATTGAGGCAAATCTGCAACATGAAAGACATACCCAAACAGGAAAACAGAATCTGGAGAACAACAGACCTTAAAAACATCAACAGCAACAAACACAAAACAAATACAAAATACAAACAAACAAAAACCATGTGGTTTTTGTGACTGTTTTAAAACATGTCTACAAATTTTTCACATTCTTCCCATTGAGAAGTGGAATCTATGTCTCTTCGTAAATCTGGGCCAACGTTAATGACTCATCTGTAACCAACACAGTGAAGTTGACATTGCATGCCTTCTGAAGCTAGGTCAGAAAAAGGCATATAGCATCTATTTGGTTCTTGTGGGATACTTGCTGTCTTAGTTTGTGTTGCTATAAAGGAATATCTGAGGCTAGGTAATATTTTTTAAGAAAGAGGTTTATTTGGCTCAGAGTTCCACAGGCTGTACAAGAAGCATGGAATCAGCATCTGCTTCTGGTGAGGGTTTCAGGCTGCTTCTACTCATGGTGGATGGGAAAGGGGAGCTGGCATTTGCAAAGATCACATAGTGAGAGAGGAAGCAGGGGGTAGGGACCAGGCTTATTTGTTTATTTTTAAGAGATGGGGTCTTGCTCTGTTGCCCAGGCTGGAGTGAGCATATCTCACTGCAGCCTCCAACTCCTGGGCTCAAGTGATCCCCCTGCCTCAGCCTCCCAAGTAGCTAGAACTACAGGTGTGAGCCATCACTCCTGGCCAAGCTCTTTTAAACAACCAGCTATTGTTGGAAATAACAGAGTGAGAACTCACTCATTTCTCCTCCAGAAAGGGCATTAATCTATTCATGAGGATCTGCCCCCATGACCCAAACATCTCCTACTAGGTCACACTTCCAACACTGATGATCAAATTTCAACATGATGTTTGAAGTGTATCCAAACCATAGCATTCCACTCCTGATTCCCCAAAATTTCATGTCCTTATCACATACAAAATACAATAATTTCATCCCAATAGTTCCCCAAAGTCTCAACCTGTTCCAGCATTAACTCAAAAGTCCAAAGTCTTATCTGAGACTCAAGGCAAGCTCCTTCCAGCTATAAGTGTGTGAAGTTGAACAAGTTATTTGCTGCCAAGATACAATGGAGGTACAGGCATTGAGGAAACATTTCCATCCCAAAAGGGAGATATCAGCCAAAATAAAGGGCTAATAAGCCCCCACACAAATCTGCAATGCAGCAGGGCAGATATTAAACCTTAAAGTTCCAGAATAATCTTTGACTCCATATCCTGCATCCTGAGTACACCAGTGTGAGGGATGGGTTCCCAAAGCCTTATGCAGCCACATCCCATGGCTTTGCTGGGCATAGTCCACATGGCTGCCCTCACAGGTTGGAGTTGAATGCCTATGGCTTTTTCCAGGATGAAGTGGCATGCTGCCAGTGGCTCTATAATTCTGGGGTCTCCAGGGCAGTGGCTCTGCTGCCACAGCTCCACCAGGCAATGCACTAGTAGAGGCTCTCTGCAGTGGCTCCACCCCTGTGGCAGTCTTCTGTCCTGGAACTCAGGCTTTCCGATACATCTCTAAAATCTAGGTAGAAGCTGCCACACCTTCACTAGTCTTGCATTCTGCATATTTGCAGACTTAACACCACATAGAAGATGCCAAGCCTTAAGGTTTGTGCTCTCCAGGGCAGTGGCCAGAGCAGTATCTGGGGCCATTTGAGCCTGTGCTGCTACAATCAGAGCAGCTGGATGTGAGGAACAGCATCTTGAGGTGGCACCACAGGACAGTGTTGTCCCAGGCCTGGCTCCCAAAACCAGTCTGTCCTCTTGAGGCCTCTGGGATATGATGGGAGGGGCAGCACTGAAGATTTCTGAAATGCCTTAGGAGCCTTTTCCCCATTGTCTAGATTATTAGCACCTGGTTGCTGGGTGTGGCGGCTCATGCCTGTAATCCCAGCTCTTAGGGAGGTAGCAGTGGGAGGACAGTTTGAGCCCAGGTGTTTGAGACCTGCCCTGGCACTGTAGTGAGACCTTAGTCTCCACAGAAAGGAAAAAAAAAAAAAAAAAAAAAAAAGGACACACACACACAACACAAAACTAAGTGTATTAGCGCATGGCTCCTTTTTAGTCACACTAATCTCTTTATCAAGTGGTTGTTCCACAGCACCCTAAGATTCCTCACCTGAAAACACTCTTCTCTAACACATGGCTAGGCTATGAATTTCCAGATTTTTATGTTCTGATTCCTTTTTAATTATAAATTCCACCTTTAGGTCATTCTTTTGCTATTGTATCTGATCACAAGCTGTTAAAAGCAGTCATGCCACTTCTTGAATGCTTTGCAGCTTAGAAATTTTTTCCACCAGAGGCCGGGCGTGGTGGTTCACGCCTGTAATCCCAGCACTTTGGGAGGCCGAGGTGGGCGGGTCACCTGAAGTCAGGAGTTCGAGACCAGCCTCAACATGGAGAAACCCCATCTCTACTAAAAATACAAAATTAGCTGGGAGTGGTGGTGCATGCCTGTAATCCCAGCTACTTGGGAGGCTGAGACAGGATAATTGCTTGAACCTGGGAGGCAGAGGTTGCGGTGAGCCGAGATTGCGCCATTGCATTCCAGCCTGGGCAACAAGAGCAAAACTTTGTCTCAAAAAAAAAAAAAAAAAAGACATTTTTTCCACCAGATACCCTAGATCATGACTCTTAAGTCTGGCCTTCCACGAAGCCCTAGGACCTGGACACACAATCAAGTTCTTTGCTACAGTGTAACAAGGGTGACAATTGCTCCAGTTTCCAATAAGTTCTTCATTTCCATCTGTGACCTCTTTGGTATGGCCTTTACTGTCTGTATTTCTATCAGCATTTTGGTCACAGCCTCTTCATCAATCTTTAAGAAGTTTCCAATTTTGCTTTGTCTTTTTGTCTTCTTGCCCTCCAAACTCTTCCAACCTCTGCCCATTACCCAGTTCCAAAACTGCTTCTACATTTTTGGGTATCTTTATAGCAGCACTCCACTCCCCACTACCAAGTTGCTTTGTTCATTTGTGGTGGGGTAAAGAAATACCTCAGGCTTGTAATTTATTTAATAAAAAGAGTTTTTTTGGCTCATGGTTTTGCAGGCTTTACAAGAAGAATGGCACCAGTACCTGCATTTGTTGAGGGCCTCAAGTTGCTTTCATTCATTAAGAAAGGGAAAGGGGGGCTGCCATGTGCAGTGGTCAGGAAGGAAGCAGGAAAGAGAGGCTCTTTTAAACAACCAACTCTTATGCAAACTAACAGAATGAGAACTCACACCCTCAGCTCAGGGAGGGCGTTAACATATTCCATGAGGGATCTGCCCCATGGCCCAAACACCTCCCACTAGACCCCACCACCAACACTGGGGACCAAATTTTAACATGAGGTTTGGAGGGTCAAATATTCAAACTATAGAACTTGCCTGTGGAACCCTGCACCACCATGTATGAGATTTGCTACTCTGGGGCCACAATGTATTGAGGAAAGCCCAGACCACGTGGAGAGGCCATGTGCTGGTGCTCCTGTTAACAACTGTGTTAGTTGGTTCAGTTGCTATAGCAAAATACCTTAGGCCAGGTAATTTATAAACAACAGAAATTTATTGTTCATGGTTCTAGGGGAAGGAAAGTCAAAAATCAAGGTACCAGCAGATTGTTATATGGTGAGGCATCGTTCCTTATAAACGGTGCACTCTACATATCCTCACATGGTGGAAGGGGCAAACAAGCTCCCTCAGGCCTCTTTTGTAAGGGCACTAATCTGATCTTATTCATGAGGGGGGCATTCTTGTGACCTAATTACCTCCCAAAGGCCCCACCTCTTAATACCAACACAATAGGGATTATGTTTCAGTATATGAATTTTGGGGGGACACTAACATTCGGACAATAGCAATGCTCCAGCTCAGACACCAGATATGTGAGTGAAGAAGCCTCTAGATGATTCTAGGCCCCTGCCATGGAATCGCATTGGGTCTTTGAGTCTTCCCAGCAGACGCCTCACATGTGCCAGAGCAGAGGCAGTCCATCCTCCTCCAAATCCTTGACTCACAGAATCTGTGAGTTGTATAATATGGTTGCTTGGGGATAGCTCGTTATGCAGCAATAGTAACTGGAGCAGTTCCCCCAGAGGGTTTTGAGAAGGTGGAATATATAGAAATCAAGAATGCTATTAAAAATAAACAAAGAACAAGAACTGTCTTAAAAAATAGAATTAACATTGTTAAAATGAATAATTCAGTAGAAAGTTTGGAAGATAAAGATATGAATTTCTCCCAGATGATAGAATTAAAAGGAACAAAAAGAAATATATAAAATATTTAAAATAAGATGTATGTGTAGAGGATCAATCTAGGAGTTTCAACATCTAACAGGAGTTCCAGAAAGAGACAATATTTTTAAAAATGAGGAGTGGAAATCAAAAAAGGAAAAATAAAATTTATATAATAAGTGAAAAAACTATAAAAATTCAGACTCTTAGTTATGAAATTTCATAACACCAAAGATAAAGAGAAAATTCTAAAAGTGTTTAGTGTTGGGGAGAATAGGCTACCTACAAAATGAACAAGAGTCACACTGGCATCTAACTTCTCATCAGCAACAATGAAAGACTAGAAGTTTTTAGGGAAAATACTTTGACCCTTGAATTCGAGATGTAGCCAAACTGATAATGAAGTATGAGGGGGCAGGGCGCAGTGGCTTATGCCTGTAATCCCAACACTTCGGGAGGCCAAGGTAGATGGATCACCTGAGGTCAGGAGTTCAAGACTAGCCCGACCAAGGTAGTGAAACCCCTTCTCTACTAAAAATACAAAATTAACTGGGCATGGTAGAGGATGCCTGTAATCCCAACTACTTCGGAGGCTGAGGCAGGAGAATCCCTTGAACCCAGGAAGCAGAGGTTGCAGTGAGCTGAGATTGTGCCATTGCACTCTAGCCTGGGGGACAAGACCGAAACTCCATTTCAAAAAAAATTTTAAAAAGGCTGGGCGCGGTGGCTCATGCCTGTAATCCTAGCACTTTGGGAGGCCGAGGTGGGCAGATCACCTGAGGTCAGGAATTCAAAACCAGCCTGGCCAACATGGCAAAACCCTGTCTCTACTAAAAATACAAAAAAATTACCTGGTATGTTGGTGGGCGCCTGCAATCCCAGCTACTCAGGAGGCTGAGGCAGGAGAATTGCTTGAACCAGGGAGGTGGAGGTTGCAGTGAGCCAAGATTGTACCACTCTACTCCAGATTGGGTGAGAAAACAAGACTCTGTCTCAAAAAAAAAAAAAAAATTATTAAAAAAATTTTTTAAAAGTATGATGGTAGAATGAAGATATTTTCCAGAATATTAAGAATAAGGAAATGTGGCTTTTCTTCATAAATTCCTTGAGAATATTTTCCAATAAAATGAGGGATTAATGCAAAAATGAGGAGGACATGGGCTCCAGGAAGCAGTAGATCCAGCCCCGGAGAGACTCCAGGGAACTCTCAGAATAATGACTATGAAGCAAACCCAGACAGCAAGCAAACTCGACTGAAGCATTAGGAAGGAGAACACTAGGACAGGGGTCAGCTGGTGTCAGCCTGTGAGCCAAATTCAGCCTGCTGCCTGCTTCTGTATGACCTACCAGCAAAGAACGGTGGTTTTTTTGTTTTGTTTTGTTTTGTTTTTTTGAGACACAGTCTGCCTGTTACATCTTGGCTCATTGCAGCCTCAACCTCCCTGGCTCAAGCGATCCTCCTGCCTCAGCCCCCTGGGTAGCTGGGACTACAGGCACACACCACCACACCCGACTAAGTTTTGCATTTTTTGTAGAGACAGGGTTTCACCATGTTGGCCAGGCTGGTCTCGAACTCCTGGCCTCAAGTGATACATCCGCCTCAGCCTCCCAAAGTGCTGGGATTACAGGCATGAGCCATTATGGCTGGCCCTGAAGTTTTTAATGGTTGAAAAAAAATTTCAAGAAAAATAAGAGTATTTCATGATACACAAAAATTACATGAAATTCAAATTTCAGTGTCTATAAAGTCTTATTGGAACACAGCCATGCTCACTTGTTTACTGATTGTCTATGGCTAATTTCATGCTCCAGCAGCTGAGTAGCTGCTCAACCCTGTATGGTAAACTAAGCCTAACATATTTACTATCTGGTTCTTTACAGGAAAAGTTTTTTGACCACTGCTCTAGGATAAAAGGGAACTCCATGTAATAGGTTGCATGATTAAAAACTTGGAAAAATTTGAGGATGTGATAAAAGCAAATAATGCATGAGTGGGAGGGGGAAAGGTAATTTAAAATGCCAAATACACACATATGTACAAATCCAACTGCTGTAAGGCAAAGTCATGGATAAAATATAAAGAAATTGATCCAAATCATGATGGGAAGGCAGCAAGCTTTGAGAAGAATGAAATACATTCTAAGGTATAGATAAAAGGAGGAAGAAGCTAGGAAATGTTTGAAATATGGTGAAGTAGGCATGTGTTTCTTCTTTACATAAAATAAAGGCTATTTAGAAACTCCAGGAGTAAAGCAAAAACTAAAATAAAACAAAAACTGTACCAAAAAGAAAAAACAAAGCTGGTTTAAATATAGAGCAGATGGATGGGTGTGAGTGAAAGACTTTTTACCATATAATATTTGTATTATTTTGGATTTTGAGCCATATAAATGCTTTGCCTATTCAAAAAACAATCTGAACCAACTTAAAGGTGGGATGGTTTTGAGAAAGAAGAAGCCACATGAACTTTTCACTATGAAATTTCCCTTTTGAGTGGTCCAAAGGATAGTGATATTGAAAAAACAGGCTTTCAGGGAAGAGTGATTTCATGGTTAGAATAATGCATTTGCTGTGTATTAGTTGTTGGCTTTTAGAATTAATTTATTAGAATCCATTAGAATCAATCAATCTTTCCCACTGCTCAGGTTACAACACTTATAGTCATTTTGACTCCTCTTTTTCTCATACTCCACATCCAATTGGTCAGGAAATACCATCAGCTTTAACTGCTTTTGTTTGTTTGAAGCAGAGTCTCACTCTGTTGCCCAGGCTGAAGTGCAACAGTGCGAACTCGGCTCACTACAACCTCTACCTCCAGGGTTCAAGCGATTCTCCTGCTTCAGCCTCCTGAGTAGCTGGGACTACAAGTGTGCGCCACCATGCCCAGCTAATTTTTGTATTTTTAGAAGAGATGGGGTCTCACCATGTTTTCCAGGCTGGTCTTGAACTCCTGACCTCAAGTGATCCGCTCGCCTGGGCCTCCCAAAGTGCTGGGATTACAGGCGTGAGCCACTATGCCTGGCCTTTTTTTTTTTTTTTTTTTTGAGACAGGGTCTCACTCTTTTGCCCAGGCCAGAGTGCAGTGGTGTGATCCCAGCTCACGGCAGCCTCCCCTTCTCAAGTTCAAGCAATTCTCCTGCTTCAGCCACCTAAATAACTGGGATTACAAATGCACGCCACCACACCTGGCTAATTTTTGTATTTTCAGTAGAGACAGGGTTTCACCATGTTGGTCAGGCTGCTCTCAAATTCCTGACCTCAAGTGATCCGTCTGCTTTGGCCTCCCAAAGTGCTGAAATTACAGGTGTGAGCCACCACACCCGTCCTCACTTTAACTTCTGAATATATCCAGAATCCATTCATTTCTTTCCACCTCCATGGCTATCCCTGACTTCATGCCATTGTCATATTTCACCGGGATTTTTGTAGTAGCGTTCTCAAAGGTCTCCATCTATGGTCCACAACAGTCTCTTCTCGGCACAGCAACCCAAGTGGCCTTGTTAAAATGCAGTATATCCTGTCACCCAGATGGCCACATGGCTCCACTCAAGCTGCACCCATGTGGTGCACACATATACACACCACATTCACATATGTTCTCCAGTACCCCTCCAACTTCACCTCCTGTTACTCTCCCTCAACCTCACTACATTTCCTTTCAGCTTCTTCAACTAAGTAGGCCTGCCCCCCGGCTCAGGCCATTATACTTCCTACTCCTTCTGCCCCCAGACACCCAAATGGCTCATTCCCTCACTTCCTTCAGGCCACTGTGACTGGGTGTGTGTACAGCTGTGTTCTCATGTGAGTCCTTTCCCTTTCCCTACTTTGGTTTCTTCCTTAGGATGTATTGTCATTTAACACAATAGAGATTTTACCTACTTTTCTCCAACTAGAGGGAAGGCTCCATGAAGGATGCTTGTCTATTGCATTCACTTCTGTATCCTCAGTACCTAAAACAGTGCTGGGCACATAGTAGGTGCTCAATAAATATGTATCAAATGAATGAATGACTGAATGAATCAGCAAATCACTGAAGACAATCTAGTTGCAGGACAGAATGAATATGTTACCCAAACTTGAGAATGTTAATCTTATCAATCTTGGCCAAGATAGGGGAATGGAAGAGGTGGAGGTAGAGAAAAGGAGGGAAAAGTTGGGCATAATTAACCTCATGTTAAAACAAGGAGGTCACAAACTACTATCTAAGCGGAACAATAAATGGAAGCCTAAGTGCATTGTTTGAAACTGAAGAAGCAGCCAGGGGGGAAACTGAGAATCGTGAGGAGGGGTATGGAACAGTGGGATGAAGGCAGGGCATATAAGAGAGCTGAGTCTTCTGACACGACAAGGAGTCAACAGGCAACACCTGAGGCTCCTGAATGCCAAACAGTAGTATAAGCACAATTAGAGACATAGGCATCACCACTTGAAGAATGAATCTGAGGGGTGGACAATTTCTTAGCCAGATGCAAATACTACTTTTACAAAATCAAATTTCTGGAGTGTTTTCCCTGAGCACCTTATTGCAGGCCATTCCCGCACTGGGTGTGAGGAAAGACATCACTGCTCCTTTTGGGGACCTTTCGGAGCACAGGCTAAACAATGACACCTGAGAAAAAGAACAACTAAGACCACACATCAGTGGCAGCTGCAGTATGGGATGAATGACCAACTAAGGCATTCATTGGAAGCATGTGTTAACCCAGGCCTCACATTCCGACTGCAAAGCTGTCAAGGAGAACTCCCTGATCTCTCCATCTGCCTCTCAGGAAGGCCAGATGCTGCCCTCTATCCTTTCTGTAGCCCCTTTCCATTCCCACCGAGGCTGCAAAAGTTGATTTGTACTTAGTAGCTTGGTAGAATATATTTGATTTGGACAGGCGTGGTGGCTCACACCTGTAATTCCAACACTTTAGGAGGCCAAGGTTAGAGGATCACTTGAGCCCAGGAGTTCGAGACCAGCCTGGGCAACATAACAAGACCCCCATCTCTACAAAATAAAATAAAATAATTAGCCAGTCATGGTGGTAGGCACCTTTGGTCCCAGCTACTCGAGAGGCTGAGGTGGGAAGATCCCTTGTGCCTAGGAGTTCAGGGCTGCAGTGAGCTGTGATTGTGTCACTGCACTCCAGCCTGGATGACAGAGTGAGACTCTTAAATGTATATATAAATATATATATAGTTAAATATAATATATATATTTTAATAGAGTATCAGAATCTCAGAAAGAAAACCATAGCTGTGATCTGTACCCATCAGTGACAGGTGGTGCTTGCAAAGTGAGAAATAGTTCCTGGAAGGCAAGCCAGTCCTAAGATAACAGACAATTATTTATTTTAATTTTAGGTGTCAAAATGTCCCTTTGACCAAAAACCTGTCTCTCCAGTGGTGGTACCAGGATAATCAATATTACTATTATTCAAGGTACTGCTATAACTCCTCCTCTTCCTCTTAATGTAGAGGTTCTGAATTTTAACAAAAGACTTATGTGTTAAAGCAATGTCTATGCTTTATTTTCTTTTAATACAATAAAACCAGATTCTGGACACAACTCACAGTGGGCAAGCATTAGCACTGGAGACCTCTCTCCTGGCTGGAAACATGGTCCTATGAGCTGCAGTGGCTTCTGCTTCTATGCCAGGTACAGGACCTTTATCAGTATGAGGACCCTGATACCTGGGGCCCAGCCTCCTTTTCGGTACTACCCAGTAACCCCCTCCTCCTTTCCTGCCTTGCTCCTCCTCAAGGTTAGCCAGCAACAGTGCACAAGACCCTTTGTTCTCCCATCGCTGAAACATCTAACCTTTGATAGCTTGACTTCATCTTAATTCTGGAAGAAATTACTCCCCACCCTCCTTGTCTTATTGCCATTAAAGGCACTTTGCAGTCTCTTCAGTTAATTAAGAATGTTACAAAAGACAGGAAGATGGGAGGCCGAGGCGGGTGGATCACGAGGTCAGGAGATCGAGACCATCCTGGCTAACACGGTGAAACCCCGTCTCTACTAAAAATACTAAAAAAATTAGCCGGGCGTGGTGGCGGGCGCCTGTAGTCCCAGCTACTCGGGAGGCTGAGGCAGGAGAATGGCGTGAACCCAGGAGGCGGAGCTTGCAGTGAGCCGAGATCGCGCCACTGCACTCCAGCCTGGGCGACAGAGCAAGACTCCGTCTCAAAAAAAAAAAAAAAAAGACAGGAAGAGCCCTTGTCCTACAACTGTTTCTGCTTTTCATCCTTCTTTCTCTACAAGTTTTCTGTCTCAGCTCTCTTCTCTTCTTTCAGAAATCTCTTGAAAACTCTCTGTGGGCAACCGGCCTCTCCTAGTCTCTTTTTTTCTTTTCTTTTTGTAATAACATGTTTTATTTCAGTGGGGTTTGGGAGGAATTAGAAGCAAACTTGGTACTTATTCCACCATCAAGAATTTTTATTTGTTGAGGCCAGGTGCAGTGGCTCATGCCTGCAAACCCAGCACTTTGGGAGGCCGAGGCAGGCAGATCACTTGAGGTCAGGAGCTCGAGACCAGCCTGGCCAACATGGTGAAAACCCATCTCTACTAAAAAAAGATACAAAAATTAGCCAGGCGTGGTGGCGGGCACCTGTAATCCCCACTACTGGGGAGACTGAGGCACGAGAATCGCTTGAACCTGGGAGGTTGCAGTGAGCCGAGATTGTGCCATTGCACTCCAGCCTGGGGAGACAGAACAATACTGTTTAAAAAAAACAAAAAACAAAAAAAAACTTATTCTTTTTGTTGAAAGGATTTCTTTACAAAAGATTTACAGCCAGGATTCTTTGTAGCAGTCCACTATGTATGCCATATATATACACACACAGAAGGTAAATATTAGAAAGTTGAATCATCTTATATGTTATAAGGGAAGGTCTGTTTACGGAAAGCCAGAAAAATGATAAAATGCTTAATTACATCTCTTTCTTCAGATACAGTCTCCAAATTATTTCCAGCTTTCATGCATGTTCTTTAATTTTGTTCTTCCCATTCAAACACAAAATATACTGGCTTAAGTTCAATGAACATTAGATTGAAACCAAAAATATATTGCTTTTAGCATTTCTAATACTTTCCATCTTTTCTCCATTATGCTGATTTTAAAATCTTTGTTTCGTGTCACTCTTTTTCCCCCTTTTAGTACTCATTTTTATAAAATAAGAGCAAAATGCAAAAAAGGTATTTAAATAATTGCAAAACAATGCTGGACAAGCAAAGACAGAGACGCTGCCAGAGTTGAGCCATTGATAGGCTAGCAGTGCATGCAGAAATGTAAATGCTTATTCACCAGCTAACAAGGGAAGGTTTGAATTTAATGTACCATACAGGTGGTGTAGGAGTATCAGTGTAAAAGGTATCAAAGGGTAGATTGTACAACAGTTGAATGTCCCAAACTCAAGGCCAGCTTAAATATTCTGAATCATAGAAATATTTAAGTAATTACTTGACATATATGATAGAGTTTTAAGGAGATATGCTCAAAATGAATTAATTGAAAATATTAAGATATACCGTCTATTGAAAATGCCTTTGCAAAAGTGTGACAGTTAGAGAAATCTTACATGGCTAAATCCATCTTGTCTCTAGCCTCACAAGTTGGCTGTCTTTCCTCATTCGTGAGCATGGGCCAAGCTAACTTTGGGAGAAGTTTAGTTTATAGTTTAAATCATAATAGCCTTTTCCCAAAACTAAACTGTTCTTGTAAAACTAATGAAAGGCCACCAAGTTAGGAGGATGAGAGGGGCTTGAATCCTAAATAACTACCAGCTATTATTCCAGAGGTCTTAAAATTTGCAACTTCCCCAATTACTCTTGCAGATAACATCATCCTTGTAAAATCTGAGATTGGTCTTTTGAGATGTCTTTTCAGGTTTTTGCATTTCTGACAATCTGATGCCCCCTTCCCCATCCCAACCCACCAATCAGTCCTGTGGTCCCCACCCAGGAACTGATTCAGCACAAGAGAACAGCTTCAATTTTCTATGATTTCATCTCTGACCCAGCCAATCAGCATGCCCCCATCCTAGCACCCTGCCCACCAAACTATCTTTGAAAAACCCCTAACCTCCAAGACTTCAGGAAGATTGGTTTGAGTGATAACTTTGTCTCCCTTGTGGAGTGGCCAGCCTTGTGTCAATTAAACACTTTCTTTACGGTAATGCCATAGTCTCAGTGAGTTGAATTTGTTTGTGCAGCGGGCAGGAAGTTACACCATTAAACATTTATTGAGAATGAGGAAAATACCACTCTAAAATTATAATATAGTTTGTTAAGCACATGACCTTGCACCCAGTAGGTGCTCAATAAATATTTGCTGTAACTGATTTACTCCAAGAGGTTATTTAGTGTACCCAGAACTTTTGAGAAACCTACCATAATGTCCAGTCCATTGGCAAAGTGCCTCATTACACCCTCCTCCCTTTTGGAATTACTGATAGAACAGACTGTTTAAGTCTGATAAGAAAGCCTGCTACCTGGAGGCTTCATCTGCATGATAAAAGCTTGGTCTCCACAATCCCTTATTGTAACCCAGACATTCCTTTCTATTGATAATAACTCAACCAATTGCCAATGAGAAAATCTTTGAACTGGCCTGTGACTTGGAAGCCCCCGCTTCCAGTTGTTCTGCCTTTCTGGACTGAACCAATGTACATCTTACCTGTATTAATTGATGCCTTATGTCTCTCTAAAATGTACAAAACCAAGTTGTGGCCCAACTACCTTGGGCATGTGTTCTCAGGATCTCCTGAGGGCCATGGCACAGGCCACTGGTCGCTCATATTTGGCTCAGAATAAATATCTTCAAACATTTTACAGAGTTTGACTCTTTTCATTGATAGGCTCTTCTTTGTGAGGAGAGAGCAGTTTCTGCCACATACAGCAAAATGGCACCCAGGTCAGGACTGGCAGCCACCACTGGAAGCTTCCCGCTGGCAATGGCACCAACTGGTTATTAGTATAGAGACTGCCTCTATAAATGTGGGGCTTCGGTGCCCTTGAGGATGGCTTTTGAACATGAAAAGCTCACACAAAAGTTATTTTATTTTTAAAAATCCATATTCAAGTTATTAAAGTTACAAAATAAAAAACCTAGTTATTAAATTTTTACATTCAGATTATGGATTATAATATTCAGTGTAAGACTCAAGCAAATTTTAATAATCACTCTGAAAACATCTTTGATTGCAATGTTTTATATTATTTACAAACTTGGTAAATTAAATTCCTTTAAATATTTCAAGTGCATTTATACATTAATGCATTTTCTTTTAAGAGCTGTAATTCTTTCACTAAAAAATAGAGCTTCCCAAGACTTAAGTCTTACAAATTTTATAATAAATTAAACTTATGGTGAATCTTATCTTTTTTTGACTGTTATAATATTATTAACAAACAGTAAAATTTCAACCTAAAATTACACGTCTAAATTATTCCTCAGTTGTATATTTTTATTAGACCCATAAAGTTAATCTGTGAAATACTCTGAAGTCCCTAATTCTCTTAAACATGATTAGTACTTAAAATACCAAACGTACATATTATTTCTAATATTTTAATTAGCTATATTTTATATCTATACATAATTATAAATCTCTATTTCTAACCTACTAAAGAAACAAATATCCTAAACAATTTTGGGCTTCCCTTCCCTGTAAATTTTAGGAGAGTTTTTCATGGACTAGAGATAGTGGCTAAGGTTTGAGAGCTAGAGCTACAGGCTACAGGATGATTTTTCTCATGGCCCCAACTGACATTCAAAGCCTCTTTGCCTAGTCCTATATCTAAACCTTCAAGAAGGTTACATATTACCTAATTCTCCAATCTACCTGGAAAGTCTGTTGCATTTTGCATTTTTTTCAGTTCTTCAGATATTTAGATGTCTTGCTGGCAAGTCTAAAGACCTTTGGACTTCATTGACTTATTTTCCTGTGTTTCCAATCTGACGGAGTCACATTTTATACAATTTATTAAAATAATATCTGATTGAATTCTGGCTCTATCTCAAGGTTTGGTCGGACTGTGTGGTTATAATTTCCAATGACATTCTACAGACCACCTCCAGGAAAAGAAAACAAACAGTCAGAGAATAGTACTACAAAGACACCAGTAGGAAAAAGAGGAGTCCAAAGGCTGTATGTAATAATGCAGGATCTGAAATTTTGGTTTAATTTTCACCAAACATGAAAATTAGATCTAATGTATATCTTGGATTGGATCTTAGATGGGAGCAGAGAGCGGGGGGGTAAAGTGATGGAGGTTGGGAGATATTGGCATAAAGAACATGAGGACACTAGCAAATTCTTAATACAGATTGTATGTTAGATAGTAGTATTATAATGATGTTAAATTGTTTTAATTAGATACTTTTATTGTGCTTAATAGGAAAATGTTCTTGTTCTTAGGAAATGCACACTGAAGCATTTGGGGGTAAAACTGTAGTTGCCCTTTCAGTTCTTCCTGTCCACTGCACAGACAAAACCAATACACTGAGACCATGATATTGTGGTAAAGAAAGAGTTTAAACCTAGGTTAGCTGCATGGAAGACAGAGTTTATTACTCAAATCAGTCTCCTCAAGAACTCAGATGCTAGGTTTTTTATGGATAATTTAGTTGGCAGGGGGCTAGAGAGTAGGTGCTGCTGATTGGTTGGGGATGAAATCATAGAGGTGTGGAAAACAGCCCTTGTGCGCTGAGTCTGCCTCTGGGTGAGGGCCACAGCACCAGTGGAGTCATGAGTCACGGGTCTGGGTGGGGTCAGTGGGTTGCCAGAATGCAAAACTCTAAAATACATATCAAAAGGTCAATCTTAGGTTCTACAATAGTGAAGTTATCTATAGAGGCAATTGAGGAAGTCACAAATCTTGTGACCTCTGGCCACATGACTTCTGGGAAGTAAGGGATTATAGAAATTATGCCTACATTTTAGCAGAATTTGGGCCCCTCTCATAATCCTAATCCTGCGGCTTTTCATTAGTTTTACAAAGGTGGGTTTCGGTCCCTGAACAAGGAGTGGGTTAGTTTTAGGGAGGGACTATTATCATCTTTGCTTCAAAGTTAAATTATAAATAAAATTCTTCCTATGGTTAGCTTGGCCTATGCCCAGAAATGGGTGAGGACAGCCAGCCTGAGAGGCTAGAAGCAGGATGGAGTCAGCCATGCTAGACTTCTCTCACTGTCATCATCTTTGCAAAGGTGGTTTCAAAAGAGCATTATGCACAACTCTCAAGTGGTTCAGGAAAAATGATGCATACATATGGAAATAGTGGTGAAGCAAATGTGGCAAAACATTAATAGTTGCTCAGTTTATACAATTTATAGAACTGACCGAGAGGATAAGAGCTAATTTTTATTTCTCCATTATTGTGTTAAAGATAACTCTCTAGCAGGGTAAGTCAAACAAATATTTGAATGAAGCATTAATGATTCTATCACCTGAATACTAGACATCAGCTAGAATCCCCATCTAGAGGTTTTCAACTTTTTTTTTTGTAACCCCTAATGTACAATATTAGGACTCAGCACAAATTTACACAGAGAGAAGTGGCAGAAAGCTCATAATCCCCAGGCCTTCATCTATCCACAGAGAGGCTTGCAATGGTGGCACAGCTGGACCACATACCCTGGGTCAGTTTCCAGCAGAGAATCTTCTCCCTTTCCCCAGCCCCTCCAAGCTCAATCCTCTATCTGCTTATAGGGACAAGGGTCAGGGAACATTTCTGTGAGTGTGTAACAATGGAAGTTCCCTGGTAGAGAAGTGGCCGTGTGAGAAAAGAGCTCTAGGCCAGGTGCGGTGGCTCATGCCTGTAATCCCAGCACTTTGGGAGGCTGATGCAGGTGGATCACTTGAGGTCAGGAGTTCAAGACCAGCTTGGCCAACATGGTGAAACCCCGTCTCTACTAAAAATACAAAAATTAGCCAGGCATGGTGGCATGCACATGTAATCCCAGCTACTTGGAAGGGAGATAGGAGAATCGCTTAAACCCAGGAGGTGGAGGTTGCAGTGGGCTGAGATGGCGCCACCGCACTCCAGTCTGGGCAACAGAGTGAGACTCCATCTCAAAAAAAAAAAAAAAAAGAGAGAGAGAGAGAAAGAGAGAAAGGAGCTCTAGAGCTCAGCACTTAATCGCAGTCTGCTTTTCCACCAAGTTAATTCAGACCTGCTGAGCCTATTGTCTCCTCAGTTACCAAAATTGGAAAGAAGTCAGTCTCCAGGGCTATCTGGATTTCTCTTTGCTCACATAATGCACAGCTAAAGGCTGTGTTTTCTGATACCATTTGTATCTTGGTGTAGCCATACAACTGAGCTGAAGTGATTGATTTTGAGCAGAAGTGACATTTACCCCCTGATGTCTTTCAAAGGAAGCTGCTTGCCCCCATCTTGGTTTCTATTTCTATGCATACAATGGAATAGAGATGCGGTGACCATGAGCTAGCTTCAACTAAGCGGATGAGGACAATACCCAGAAGAAAGAGGAGCAACCAGATAGAAAGGACCTGGGTGTCTGCATGGCTGCATGAAACAGAGATGCTTACAAGCTCAGACTCGCATGGAAGTGAAATTAATCTATCATTATCTAAGTCTCCACTGTTGGGTCCCTGTTAAAGCATTAAATCAATATCCTAACTGATATGATACATGTACACGTTACTGAAAGAAAAGTTTCATAAAAAAATTATCTATTCTCATAATTTGAAATGCCTCTGACATTTTCTATTCTAGTCTATCTCTTTTTTAAAAAATACTGATCTCAGCTGGGTGCAGTGGCTCACACCAGTAACCCCAGCACTTTGGAAGGCTGAGGTGAGCAGATCACTTGAGGATAGAAGTTGGAGACCAGGCTGGCCAACATAGCAAAATGTCATCTCTATTAAAAATACAAAAATTAGCTGGGTGTCATAGCACATGCCTGTAATCCCAGCTATTCTGGAGACTGAGGCACGAGAATCACTTAAACCCAGTAGGCAGAGGTTACAGTGAGCCGAGATCACATCACTGCACTCCAGCCTGAGTGACAGAGCAAGACTTTGTCACAAAAAATAAAATATGCTGATCTCAGTTTATTTTATTTTATTTTATTATTTTTTTTTTGAGACGGAGTCTTGCTCTGTCACCCAGGCTGGAGTGCAATGGCGTGATCTTGGCTCATTGCAACCTCTGCCTCCCAGGTGCAAGTGATTCTTCTGCCCCAGCCTCCCGAGTAGTTAAGATTACAGGTGCGCGCCACCATGCCCGGCTAATTTTTGTATTTTCAGTAGAGGCGGGGTTTCACCATGTTGGTCAGGCTGGTCTCAAAATCCTGACCTCAGGTGATCCACCTGCCTTAGCCTCCCAAAGTGCTGGGATTACAGGCTTGAGCCACCATGCCCGGCCCTCAATTTATTAAATTGATTTCATTACCCACTAATGAGTGTAAAGACCACGAAGTTGAGTGACATAAAATTGCTGGTTTTATATTTTAGAAATACTCAAATATTGACAATTTCACACAGTTGAATCAAATCAATGTCTATGAATCAGACAAATAGCTCTTGCATTCTACAAGTTTATACTCTCAACTGGACAATAACAACAAGTTAATGAATGTGTCCACATAAGTGATTCAACAATTCCTGGGCAGTGGACCTATATGTGTCATGTATACATACACACACAGACTTGTGTGCACACACAGGGGAAGAAGTTTGTTGGTATAAGAGGGTTCATTATCCGGAGGTTGCTTGGTAAAGCAAAAGTAATCAAAACCTGGAAATAGTCACTAATACAGTGACCACTTATAAAATTAGTTCCTATTCCAAACAGCCTTCCTTTTGTACTAATAATGCCTAACGTTTCTTGGTCAGTATCTCACATGTTGTTAGATACGGATTTGACAATACATTGCAAATATGATGGAAATCAATGGCAAAGTGAAGTGGCAATCTTACAGATGATACAAAACTCCATCAACTGAAATAAAATGAAAAACAACTACCTGAAACACAAGCAAAGCCACTGTTAAAGCAAGTAGCAATTGATACAATCCACAAAGATAGTAACAAAATAAGCCTTTTAAAATATAACAGAAATCCTTGGAATACTACTGAGGAATAAAAAGAAATGAGCTACAAATGCTCAACAACATAGATATATCTCACATACATTATGCTCAGTGAATGAAGCCTAACACAAGAAAGCTATATTTTGCATGAATCCATTTATTTGCAATTTGCAATTCAAGAATAGGAAAAATTAACCTATGGTGATAGGAATCAGATCAGTGATTGCTTGGTGCTGACTGAGAAGGTGCAACAAGGAGCTTCCTGGAATGATGGAAGTGTTCTGTCTCAATATGAATTCCTGAAAACTGATTGAATGGTATATTTAAGATCTGAGCATTTCACTGTATATAAATTATATCTCAATTAAAATTTTGTTTATTTTTAGCATATACCAAGAGAGAAAGAGAAGTACTTAGAAAAATTGATAAAACTTCAAATATTTTTGCCAAAGATAACCCTTTTTCATGGTTATACTGTGAAAGTCGAATAGAAATTGGTCTAAGTTATATCACACCATCAAACAATTTTCTGACAAAAATTTTGTCAGGAACACACTCTTCCAAATAAGAAACACTTGGTTCATTCTTTGCTCTAATAATTACAATAATTATAATTATAAATGATATTTTATGAAATGTATATTAAGATACACTTAAAATTTTTCTCTTTTTAAAGATAAATTCTCAATCAAATTTTGATGCTTATCTTAAGTAGATTCAACTTAGATTCGTGTATTCAACAAATATTTATCGAGAGCTTACAATGTACCAGGCATTGTTCTAAATGCTTGCGATGTATCAGTGAACAAAACAGACAAGGAGCCCTGCCAGTGTGGAGCATACATTCTCACAGGGGAACAAACAACATACATTCTCACAGGAGAAACAAACAACATAAAATAGTTGTGTAAAATAAGAAAACAGAGGGGAATGAGAGGAATGGGAGTGTGATGTGGGCAGGCACCGAGATTTCAGGAATGGCTTGAGTGAAATGAGGTTAGGAAAGTGACTGTCTGGGGGAGGCACATTCTAGGCAGGGGGAACAGCTAGAGCCAAAGCCCTGAGATGGGAGTGTGCTTGGCATGTTCAAGAAACAGAAAGGAGGCCAGCATGGCTGGAGCAGGGTGAGCTTCCAGGGCAAACAGGAGAAGGGTCCGAGAGGGACCAGAGGCCACATTATGTGAGGATTTTTTGGCCTTTTCCAGGTATGAGTTCCTCAAACTTCCTATCCAATTAGCCTTGGGAGATGGGTGTGTGTGTGCGTGTGTGGGTGCACGTGTGCATGTGTGCAAATCCCTTTCCCTTCTCGTTAGATACATTACCTTGATGTCCTGCAGTCACCTCAAAGCAATGTGTGTGAAACAGAATTCTCCAACATTAAGAACTATCCTTCCTCCTCTACTTTCCCTCTCTGTTAAGAGCATAAACTTCTACCCAACTAAACAAGCTAGAATCTTTCTTCTCTCTCACTCCCCAGAGTCCTGCCAAATCTTCCCGCACCTGACTCCTGAACTCACCTGCTCTTCCCCATCCCCACTGCCTCTGCCACTGTCATCTCCTGCCTGGCCTCCTGCCACAACGTTTTACAGCCATCTGCCTCCAGTTTCTCCCATCTCAGCTGTCAGACTAACCTCTCCCAAACCTCAGTTTGATTCCATAACTCCTCTGCTTAAAATCCTTTGTGGCTCCTCATGGCCATGAGACAAAGCCCTCACTCATTAGGGTGGCTCCCAGGCCCTTCTCCATCTGACTCCTGACCACCTTTGTGGTCTCATCTCCATCATCCCAGACACCATCCACCCTAGACAATCACCATCTCGGGGAAACACTTTGCATTTTTATGCCTTCGTGGATGCTATTTCTAAATCTTGAAAACCCCCTTAACCCCTGTGATCATTTGTGCATCCTTCAAGATCAGGCTCAAGGGAGTGACACTGTGACTCCATCCCCTCCCCTGACCTTCCTAGCCAGTTAGTCCATGCCACCAGCACACTTGCACATGCCTCTGTTCTTGCCCTTACTATTGTGAGTGTAACCACATTTCACCACTGTATGCCCTCCCCTGCTAATACAGGCCTCAAGCCTTTGCTGCCTCCCTGCGTGTTCCTATTACACCACACCCATATTTCTAGCACTCCCCAGGAGCTCAAACCAAGCTCAAGTCCAGCTGATGCCACTGAGGGTCTGAGGTTTGTTTTATTCCACTTTTCCTGCTGCAATGAGTACAATCCTTCCATGAGCACAATCATGTACGTGTGGGGTGGCAGAATTGGGACTTGAACAAATTCCCACGTCTTGAGTTCTACTCTCAAGATGCAGATGTAGATCTATATTTATGTATGCATTTATGTATATTCAAAGTTAAAAAGACTCTTGATACATATGCTGCATAGATATGTATAAATATATATTAATGTATTCTAGAGGGATTCTATAGCTTACATGTGTGTATACCCACATATATAAAAGGAAATTTCCATCCTTAGAAGGTTGTTTATATATGATAACACTTCTGCCAATAGATATTTACATTGTTATCACTGCATTAATACGTAACTACATATTTATTGCCATATGAATATGCCATAATTTTGGGATCTCAGTCACTACTACTAATCAGTGACTACTAATATATCTAGATACATAAGTATAATTTTAGAGTTCCAGTAATAACTAGTAATCTAAAAATTGCCAATCATTCTATCTCTAGACACCCAGTATCCAAAGGAAAATTTGCTTTTCCAACAAATGGTGTTTCTGTCTCCCCAGTGGAACAGAAATTTCTCTCATTGTCTCAGCAGACTCAGGTCCCCTGTTCAGCTCCTTTCTTTGAAGGGATGACAGCCGTGCTCACTAGTGGGGAGATCTTTTGCTTATTTCCCCTGGGGTCCTAAGAGATAAGAGGTCATGCCAGTGCTGGGCCAGTTTCCTGCAAGGCTCCACAGTATCCAGGAGGGGCCTCCGGGGAGGAGGGCAGCGGCCTGAGGCACCTCCTCACACCTCCACTTCTGCTGTTGTCAGAGAGCTTCCCGGCTTCCTTTTGTGATCAGCTGGTCCTGGAAAGGCTGCAGCAGATGGCTGATTACCATAATGTGCAGAGCTTTAGAGGGTCCTGGGTGCAAACCCAGGCGTGACCAAGCCAAGAGCAGCTGCATCTAATGCGGCATGTGGAGCCAACATTAGGCTTTACCCACACACCCATTCTGACCTTTCCAATGAGAAGCCGATGGCACAGTTCAGAACAGATGGCCAAGAGAAACACTAGGGAAAAGCCCTCCCAACCAGCTGTAGTGTCCCTTTTCCAGCCTCCTAACCTAACAGCTTCAGAGCTGACATGAAGCTCATTATCTCCATTGTGTCTTTCTCCATGGCGTTTATTCTCAGGGCAAGCACAAGCCCTGGTAGTTCCATTCTTAGCAGTCCTAGCTATTGGGAAACTTGGTTTCTAAACCAAACAATGCTTGCAGCAGGCAAGAGTCTGCCACACCCTACCTGGCACCTGACCTTGGCAATCATCTCTCTCCAAAGGTAAACTCCAGGACCCCCACCAGCTGAATTGGCCCTCCTGGTTGTGACTAAAATGACTTTGAACTTGGAGGGATGAAAGAAGCTCTTGCCCATACTCAGGATTTAACATCAAATCATATTAGCTGCTCAGCTGGTGTTTAGAGCTGAAAAAGAAATATATTATTGTAGCAGAGTAAATAATTGTTTTTAGAAAATCAGGATTCCTTTTAAAGACGAAACCAAATTTTTGCTTAGGATAACCCCTTGATATTTGTCAGTCGCCTCCCTGCTTTCTTCCCCAATTCCAACCCACACAGAGGGAGCCTCTTGCACACATGTGAGGACACCCCGTCCTTCACAGCCAAGCTCTGAACACACTTCTGCCCACTGCAGCCACTTGGCTTAGGAGGCTGCACACAGGCACCAAGGATTGGGAAAGAGGGTAGAGCAGGCCCTGGCAGTAGGCCCAGACCATTCTAGCAGGAAAGTGTGGGGTCCTAGGTACCTGGAATGTGGTCTAGAACAGTGATCAGAAACTACAGTCCCTGGGCCAAATCTGGCCCATTGCCTATTCTTATCAGTAAAGTTGTATTGGAAGATAGCCATGCCCGTTTATTTTTATATTGTCTAGGGCTGTTTTCATACTATAATGGGATAATTAAATAATTGCAATAGAGACCGTAGGGCCACAAAGTCTAAAATATTACTCTCTGGTCTAGAAGGTGGGGAGGAAGGTAAGCTCTGGGCAGGCAAACTCAAAGCATCCTTGGCCAGCTGGACACCTCAGCATATAGGCATGGGCACAGCTGGAGGACAGTCAGAGCAGCCTCCTCTAGAGCACAGTGCCCAGAGCTAGGTAGGGCCCCTCTTCTCTGGGTCTAAGGGTAGTACTGCTTCTGGATGAGCCTCTTGTGGTGGAAAAGTGCCTCAAACCTGGAAGGCATGAGAAATTAATAGCAATTTTGTTGTTAGCAGAGAAGGGAGGGGATTGAGCATCATGCCAGAGTAGTAAAGAACTTTTAAAAACAAGAATAACATATTCTTACCATGAGTTACATGCACTGCTGCAATGTAATCCCTTTGTCACCCCAAGTCTTCAGTAAGGTCTGCTATAAACACAATAGCTTTGTACCGGCCAGGCGAGGTGGCTCATGCCTGTAATCCCAGCACTTTGAGAGGCTGAGGTGGGCAGATCACCTAAGGTCAGGAGTTCAAGACCAGCCTGGCCAATATGGCAAAACTCCATCTCTACTAAAAATACAAATATTAGCCAGGCATGGTGGTGCATGCCTGTAATCCCCACTACTCGGGAGACTGAGGCAAGAGAATGGCTTGAACCTGAGAGGCAGAGGTTACAGTGAGCCGAGATTGCACCACTGCACTTCAGCCTGGATGACAGAAGAAGACTCCGTCTCAAAAAAAAAAAAAATAGCTTTGTACAACTCAGTGGTGGTAGGTAGGTGATAGGAACCAAGGATGGGGGCTGGTTGCAAGTCTTACAGTAACAGAGGCAGTATGTCTGGAGTGGCAAAATAATGCCCAAACAATTAATTCTGCAGAGGCAGAAAATGGGAACTAAAATTGACTATGAATTTGCCCTTGGGATTTTACCAGAAAAATTGAGGAAGACAGTGAACTTTAAGCAAATTGAGGAATGAGTCAATCTTGTGCAGCTGTAAAGGGCAGGGCGACTGCAGTAACATTATAGCATACATTTTAATACCTAGATATTAAAAAATACACCTTTCTAAAACATGTCTAAAATATGTCTATTTGACATATTAAAAGTACAAATCCTTTTAAAAATATGTAATCTGTATCTGACAACTGGACCTCCAGTTTATTCTCCCAGAGTTTGATCCTTGCTTTGGGGACCCATCCAAAACTCTGATCCTCTCCATCCACGGACCTTCCTGGCTCTTTCCAGACCAAGATCCTGCTACAAGATGGTAATTTCAGAGGTGACACAGCTACCTGCTCCCTGGCTCCTGACCATCATCGGTCCCTGGATTGCCCTGGCTGTATTTGACTAGGATCCATGTCTCATACCATCATTTCTCCAGTAGCTCACACAGTCCCTAGCAGATAGTATGCACTTAATAAGCGTTAAATGAACTGACTTGAACAGAATTCACTCCTCCCCGCTTATAATAATACAACACAATTCCAATCTGGTCTAGCTGTGTCTGCTTTCTTAGAGGCCTTCGTCTGGCCCCCAGCCTGCCTCACTTTGCATATCTCCTGCTGTCAACACTTCCTGTTTAAAGGGCTCCATCCAAAGAGTTAACTGGACCCTATTATTCACCCAGAATAAAGCCTGCGTTTATCATGTCCCTCCGGACTCCACCCCTTTAGGCTGTGCACCTATCTCAGTGCCAGGGGTTTCCTGCAGCACTGCAGCCCGTTCCCTGTTTTCTACCACTCTGTCACAGTGAGCTATTCTTTGCGGTGGACTTCTTTCCCACGGGGCAGTGGTCGGCTCCCTGGCATTTACTTCCCCTGATGCTGGTGCTCAACCAGTTTTAGTTTTAGGCTGGCTCCAGGCTATGGGTCCTGCTCCTCAGTCCTAGGCCTAATAATTTCCATTTCTTCCTCCGCTGTCCTCAGTGAGTATGATTTAAAAAGTTCCACTGGGGGCTGGGTGCGGTGGCTTACGCCTCTAATCTCAGCACTTTGGGAGGCTGAGGCAGGTGGATCACTGGATCAAGACCAGCCTGGCCAACATGGTGAAACCCCATCTCCACTAAAATACGAAAATTACCTGGGTGTGGTGGTATGTGCCTGTAATCCCAGCTACTCGGGAGACTGAGGCAGGAGAATCGCTTGAACTCAGGAGGCGGAGGTTGCAGTGAGCTGAGATCACGCCACTGCACTCCAGCCTGGGTGACAGAGTACAATTCTGTCTCAAAAAAAAAAAAAAGTTCCACCGGGTAAATGCCATTGTTTTAGGACCTCGTTCTTTAAAAAAAAAAAAAAAAAAAGTTATTTTTTGATACAAAACAAAATAATCTAAGTGACTTTATATTTTGTGCATATATCTTGGTTTCATATATGACAAAACAATCACTCATGATTACTTACATAGTTGTATGCTAAGATCCCTCCCAATCAAATTTATTATTTCTTAAAAATCTAACACCCATTTTATCACAAGAATCTGAAAGTATTGGTGTTCTTCATTGCACAAAATGAATTTCATCTGGTCTCTACTTCTAGACCTTCCAACTTCTTGAAAAGTCTCATGGAATGTCATCAACTTGTTCATATTTTTAGGGGTCTAAACTGGACACTGACCAAATTGTCAAACCTAAATGCTATGTGTGGAGTGAAAAAAAAAAAATTGTTTCACACCAAAAGTGTGTTTAATTGCTTTACCTTAGGGTGATTGGAATTTCAGTACATAAGCATAACTTTTATGCAATCTTGGTTGCATATTTAAATGTTTGTGAAGGTTTTTTAAAAATACAAATTCTGAGGCCCCATCCTAGGAAAATTGAATAAGAACCTCTAAGAGTAGGGCCTGGGCATCTGATTTTTAAAAGCTCCACAGTAGATCTCGATGGGCAGGTAAAATACAAATAGGCGAAAAGAAAAACATATGGATACACAACTTTAGTCATGGCATTCAGCTTTACTTACCTTAAAAATTAAGTCATGCTTTCCCCCTCAGCTTCTTAGTGAGTCACACCAAAATCAGTCAGTTGTTCTCTTTTTGTTCCTGGTTTTTGACCAAAGCAAGGTCCTTTCTGGCTTATCTCAGGTAAAACCTCTGAGTTGAAATGGAAACTGCTCACTTCCTACATCACATTGTTGTGTAGCTGTGAAATGATTTTAAACATTTACATAGTTTTCTATGTGAGTGACATATGTTTTACCGTGATAAAAACACGGAGTATAATCCCCACTCCTTTAAGAATGTTACATCATACCTTATCAGACCACATATGTGAGCTATTGGCTTCAACAACTAGACTCCAAAACACATATAAACCCAAGATTTTGACAGACACATTGAGAGCTTAGGCTGTGTCAGGGCTGCTCTCTGCCAGTCTTGAGCTTGTCACCGAAGCCTGGCCTGCCAAACCTGGCACCACTCTCTAGTGTCCAGGAACCCTGTGATTAGTCATGGATCTCTGCTGTGTTGGTCGAGCTGTGTGTCTCTTCCAAGAACCTCTCATAGAAACCTCCTCAAACTTCCATTAGACTTGACATCCACAGAGGCTTGCTTCCATCCTAATTGAGCAACTAGACTTTAATAATGAATGACGCACTCACTATGTGGTCAAGGTACCTCATCCATTGGTACAAATCCCTGTGAGATTTGTTCTCATTATCCTCCCCCTCTTCAAGCATTGTGAAAATAAATTTAAAATATCTTTGTATAGCAATAAACTGTGTGATTTATGAAATCATACATTCATTATCTCCTTACTTTATTTGTTTATTTATTTAGACACAAGGTCTTGCTCTGTTGCCCAGGCTGGAGCACAGTGGCACAACCATGGCTCACGGCAGCCTCAAACTCCCGGGCTTAATTGATTCTCCCACCTCAGCCTCCCAAATAGCTGGGACTATTAGATGTGCGCCACCACACCCAGCTAATTTTTAAACTTTTTGTAGGGATGGGATCTTGCTATGTTGCCCAGGCTGGTCTCAAGTCATCCTCCCACTTTGGCCTCCCAAAGTGCTGGGATTACGGACATGAGCCACCACACCCAGCTATCTCCTTATTTTAATCATATCAAACATAATGCAAACTGAGCTTTTTCTCCTCCCTAATCCTATTCCCTTTATCCTCATTGGGTAAAAGACAAGGTCTTTTAATTGCTTTACCTTAGGGTGATTGGAATTTCAGTACATAAACATAACTTTTATGCAATCTTGGCTGCATATTTAAGTGTTTGTGGAGGTTTTTTACAAATACAAATTCTGAGGCCCCATCCTAGGTCAACTGAATGCCAAAAATGCCAATCAGTCTAAAGTCATGCTTCCTCATGCATTCTGTTAGCACCCTGTTAATCAAACTGCCCTTTCTGTTCTTAGCTAAAAGTCTTTGATTTGACTTCCTGGCTATAATTTCTTTTCTTTCCTAAATGCTTCCCTCAGCACCTGTTATCTCTAGTTTTATTTCCTACCTTGATCGATTTTTGCCCCAAGGTGCCTGTCCCACAATTTTAATAGCCCCAACTCCTTGACTTATATTTTGTTCTAGCATTGTAGAGGAGGGGAAGCTTTCCCTCTACCCTCTGAGGGTTCAATAATTGCGTGCATGAAATAAACTGACAGTAGGCAGATTAACAGGAGAAAAGGTATACAAACTTATTACATGCACTGGGGCATCACATGAAAGAAAAGTCAATATTCAAAAACTCCGTGAGATCTAGAAGCCTATATACCCTCTTCAAAGTGGTCAGGGGAGGGGGGAGATATAGGCAACTTAGGGGAAAGTAAATTAATTGGAGAAAGATTAGTGGGTCCTCAGAAGAATAGGTGACAGCTAGTGACAAAGTCTCTCTGGGTGTGGTGTCACCTCTGGTCTCCCATGATATCACCCAATCTTCCATAGTTGAGGAGATCTTGGGGATTCAGGACAATTTTTGAGTGGCATTTGCTGAATTCCTTCAACACCTACTTTTAACTTTTCCATTGTTTTTTCCAAGTATTTTAGTGCTTGGGGAAAAAAATCAACCATTAAAATAAATATATGAAAACTAGCATAAGGTGCCTATTTTTCTCTTTGCCTTAGTCTCCAATATGAGTTGGCCCAGCATCGTTGGATTCTATCTTTATTTAAAATTTTGATATTTTGGGCTGGGCACAGTGTCTCACACCTATAATCCCAGCACTTTGGAGGCCGAAGCAGGAGGATTGCTTGAGTCCAGGAGTTGGAGACCAGCCTGGGCAACATAATGAGACCTCATCTCTACAAAAAATTAAAAAATAAAAAACATTAGCCAGGTGTAGTGGTGCATACCTGTAGTCCCAGCTACTTAGGACTGAGATGGGAGGATCACTTGAGCCCAGGAGATCAAGGCTGCAGTGAGCCATGATTGCACCACTGCACTTTAGCCTGGGTGATACAGCAAGATCATGTCTCACAAAAAAGAAAAGAAAAAATCGATGCTTTATTTATCAGGCATTTCTGCATTAACTTTTATTTTCAAAAGTATTGCGTTAAATATTATTTATCTTAATGACTGAGTTTTTGGAGCTTCCTGAAATTTTGCACCAGAAACAAGTGCCTTATTCCCCTCACGCTAGCCCCAGCCTTGAATCACAAAAGTCCCAGATCTGCTTGGGTAAAAATGAATACTTCAGAGCTGAATTGGAGAATATCAGCAGGAAAAAACATCCTTTTAATCAGGCTAAGAGTAGGGAGGGAAGAAAGTCTGGAAACATTTGCACATTAGTAATTTCTTACTCTGTTACATGTTTACTAGGATTCCAGGTAAGAGTTCAAAAGTTAAAAAAAGTTTGAAAACCTCTGATTCCAGCTCTGCTCTTCTTATTAATAGTTTCAAAAGTTAGAAGCATGGGTTACATAGGAAATTAATGGGAGAGCTGGGTTAAAACCCAGTGTCCTAATTGAGATTAGCAAAAGCTATGAAAAATAATATTCCTTCACAAGAATAATTATAACTAACAACTGTCAATCACTTCATCCTCCACCCACCCCTACCAGTAAAAGACAATTAGGATACCTCTGCAAAGACTTTTAAGGTATCAACTTATTAAAAAAATAAATAAAAGCTGACTGTGTGCTGAGCTAAAAAGTCAAAACATGGTCCTTGGCTATGTGTGGTGACTCATGCCTGTAATCCCAGCTCCTTGAGAGGCCAAAGCAGGAGGATCAGTTGAGGCCAGGAGTTCAAGACTAGCCTGGGCAACATAGCAAGACCCCTGTTATAAAAAAATTTTTAAACATTAAAAAATTACCCAGGCATAGTGGCATGCCCCTATAGTCCTAGCTACTCAGAGAGCTAAGGCGGGAGGATCACTTGAGCCAAGGAGTTCAAGGCTGCAATGAGCTATGATTATGCCACTGCATTCCAGCCTGGCAACACAGAAAGACCCCATCTCTTTTTTTCCTTTTTTTGAGACAGGGTCTTGCTCTGTCGCCTGGGCTGGAGTGCACTGGCACAATCTCAGCCTTCTCATCTCTTAAAAAAACACACACATGAAAAAAACCCCAAAAAGGCCCTTATTCTTAAATTTGTAATTTTGTAGGGGACACAGATACATAACTATACCACCAACAACAATTAAAGCACAGTGCCGTCAGTGCCATGATAGAGGGATGCATATAGAGCCTGGAGAACACAGTGAGAACAAGGTAGTGTTTGACTGGAATTTTGAAGGGTATTCCATGCATTTTCCTATTGCATACATTTCCCTGATAACCCAGGCTAGCCTTCTACTATTGATTACAGACACATAGCTCCAGTATATTTATGATGCTGATGGGGAGAAAAAGTTGACTATAGGGGAGACAGGTGGGCCGAGGACCTAGAAATATCTCTCTCATTGGGTTGGAGCAGTGGAGGAAATCCAGTTGAATGGGTGGCCAGTTTATAGGCCAGGCTGAGACCAGCCTCAGGGATGTCCAACATGAGATAAAGGATGGATGGGGAGAAGGGAAAACTTGGAAATCCAGGAAACTGGCTGGAAAGCTCATGGTTCATATCAGTGGTGGGAAAGGGAGGTGGGTTAGAGAGAATAGAGGCAGAAATGGTAACATCAAGGCATAAATTTATTCTTAGAAGGCCTGGCATCCTGGGTGGGCCAGGTATCAGAGTTGAAATATGAAGCAGAGACTGGATACTCAAGGAAAGTCACTATCCAGTCACTAAGATGGGGCACTGAGCAAAGCAGGACAGGCAGCAGTGAAGCCCTGCGGGTCCCCCAGGGTCAAACCAGAGTTTCTTTAATCTGTCCAAACTGAAGCCAGTGTTTGGTCCTGGACAGCCTGCAGGGAGAAGCCACCTGGCCCAATTATGGGAATAAGGGAGGGTGTGAGCTGAAGAACCAGGTAGGTTCTGACACCACCATGAGGCTTCATCCCTTCAAGTTCCATGATTTTCAAAGGAAAAATTGAGGTCCCAGAAATAAGTTTATTGACTTCTAATAGCTGATGACCAGCTCTGCCTATGGTGTCTTAGCACCATTCAAGAGTTCAAAGACAGGCTCCACCCAGCTGAGAGCTGTTGAGCATAGCTGTACTGTATATATAATGCGATGTAATGACTGGTTGGGGTTAATCAAATATAATGCCCAACCCAGACCTATTAAATTTCACCACAAAAGAGGCTTTAATCAGTCTTTTATCAGCTTGGTGCTTTGGCCTAAGAAGACTGCTTTTGTTTGCCCATATAAGAGACAATGGGAGAGTCAGGATCAGCCTGCTCGCTGGAGTACAACAAGCGAATTGTCCACAAACAACAGACCATTCAAGGCCATGAGAGAGGAAAGGCAGGAGAGGCTGCATGAATCTACAAAAGTGTCCACTGTTAATGGTTACAGCCCAGTGTTTAAATTCGGGCCACATTCCTGCTGGAGCTTCCAAAATATAGGGTGGACAGAAACAAAAAGACTCTAGTGTGCTTCGTGTAAGTCTATCTGGCTTTGGCCCTCTGCAGGACATTCTTGTTTGCTGCCTGCTGAAAGGGAAAGGAAAACTGACATTTGGTTCTCTCTCTCAGCAAAGCTCAAATCTCTTGGGGGTTAGATATGCTTCACAGGGCCATGGATTAAAGTTATGAGTACAGGGTCTACGCGAAACTGCACCTGTCCTACTGCCCAAGACCTCTTGGGCTACGGAAGGAACAGGAGGAGAAGGGAGACAAAAGGCAGTGAAGAAGAGAGAGAAAAGAGGGGGACCTTCCCTGACCCCAAAGAGGGAATGACATTTAAGTCACCCAATTTAACTCTGTTCAACGAATATTTGAATACTTTTTAGGAGGCAGGCTAGGATGTACCCAGATACAGAAACAAACACATGAATTTAAAAATCCACTATTTCTGCTTAGAATCAGAGAAAGTTAATACTGGAAAGGTCTTAAGTCATCCTGCTTTATATTATGGTCTTCTAATCAGAATAATAATTTTTTAACCCACAAGGGCATAGGTTGAAAAAAAGGAAAGAAAGAAACAGGAAATGAAAAGAACGAAAACTAGAAACACTGTCTCATTCCAAAAGAGTAATCTCAAATTCTGATATGATCATGGGACTGTTATGGGAATGTGTCACGATGTGTCACTGAGGGAAGACTCCTTGAGAATTACTGATCTAGTCTTGCAGAAGGACGAGCTGCTGACAAAAGTCCTCAAACACCAAGTTAAAGAAGGAAGGGTTTATTCGGCCAGGGGCATCGGCAAGACTCCTGTCTCAAGAGCCGAGCTCCCCGAGTGAGCAATTCCTGTCCTTTTAAGGGCTCACAACTCTAAGGGGGTGCGCGTGAGAGGGTCGTGATCGATTGAGCAAGCAGGGGGTACGTGACTGGGGGCTGCATGCACCGGTAATTAGATTGGAACAAAACAGGATAGGGATTTTCACAGTGCCTTTCTATACAATGTCTGTAATCTATAGATAACATAACCGATTAGGTCGGGGGTCGATCTTTAACTACCAGGCCCAGGGTGTGGCGCTAGGCTGTCTGCTTGTGGATTTCATTTCTGCCTTTTAGTTTTTACTTTTTCTTTCTTTGGAGGCAGAAATTGGGCATAGGACAATATGAGGGGTGGTCTCCTCACTTAGTCTCACCTAGGAACATAGAATAGAAGTTTAGGGAACAAAGTGGCAGGGCCAAGACCACTACGGCACTTAGTAGCAGAGAGAAGATTACAGCCCATGTCTTCTAATGCCCAGCCCAGGACTCAGCCACTTGCACCACAGTGTTGCACCACTAAAGTTAACTGGGAAGATGCAAATCCTGAAAATCCTTAAATACATAATTGAGTATCTTAGATCTAGCTATCCTCACTGATATGTCGCCCATTCACTGCCAAGCTTTGGGCCCAACACTTACAGTCATCAGAGTTTGGATTTTGTTTGTAAACCAAGATTTCCCCTTCAGCTCTAAATGGAAATTTGCTTGGACCTGGGAGTCTTCAAAGGAATAGGAGGAAAAATTGTGGATAGAGTTAGATTGACAGCAAAGGGAAAAGAGGAAATCTTTCCTCATAAGACCAAATCTGTGGTGCCTCAGCTTCTGTTCAGTGTGGAGGCAGGAGTGGCAGCTACCTAACTTGGTCTTTCGCATTCAAATATGCTACATTTAAATATGTTTGGGGGCTGACAGTGATAGGAAGACATTCCTATGGCCAAGTAGGACAGAGATCTGGGAGTGCTTCTATTTATGGAAGGTTTACTGGATGCATGTATCTGAAGGTAAAATGAACAATGCCTAGTCTGGATGGTCATTTGGGGTGAGATGGAAGGGAGATAAAAAGGGATTAGGGAAAAATGAAAGTCATTCTGTGCATTGTGAGAGGTGCTAGCAGTCAGAAGTACTTTGCCATTCTCATTTGTCATCCAGTGCTGCTGACCCGCGCTTTGAAATGGCTTGGCTTCCCTAGAGATATTCTGAGCTGTAATTGCAGATTTCCATTTTAGGTTCTTGTTTTCTCACACTCTGCTCTAGACAATCAATTCAAAATCCTTCCTCAGGCAATGTGCAAAATGCCTTTGCAGAGTTGATGAAGGTTCTGTGGTGTGGCCCATGTGAATGTATCAATTTTTTTTTCTGCATGTAAATAGGAGTGGTTATGGCAAAGTGGTTATTAGCTACATTAGATCAATGATTTGGGCTGCTGGGGCTTGTTGACAAACCTTCTTTGATGATAACTTTTTTATAAATTATGTTAATTATGACTTTGCCTTGGACTGCAGAAATGGGACTGGAAGCTTTCTATTTTTTTCAGGCTTCAGTAGTAATTCTGCCTTTGTTTTTTTTTCTGTTTGTTTGTTTGTTTGTTTGTTTTAACTTATGTTCCTGGCAATTAAGTGCTATCCCAAAACATAAAAACAATTTCCTCTTTTAAAAAATCATAATGCAAGAAGTGTCATGTAAAAGCTGCTGTTACTTAAAATATGATCTTATAAAATAACTATAGCAAGTTCTCCTATTTATGAGACCAGCAAGGAGTTATTAAAAGTCATAATAGAGAAAACTATCCTTATAGATTCTGTTTTCTTTTCTTTTTTTTCCCCTCATCCTTCTGAAAAAAAAAAAAAAAAAAAAGAAAAGAAAAAAAGTGGAATCCTTCCCTTTGGGTTTTGGTTGTGTTTTTTTGAGACAGAGTCTCACCCTGTTGGCCAGGCTGGAGTGCAAGTGGCACAATCCCTGCTCACTGCAAACTCTGCCTCCCGGGTTCAAGCGATTCTCCTGCCTCAGCCTCGTGAGTAGCTGGAATTACAGGCGCCCACCACCATGCCCGGCTAATTTTTGTATTTTCCGTAGAGACAGGGTTTTCTCATGTTGGCCAGGCTGGTCTCGAACTCCTGACCTCAGGTGATCCACCCGCCTCGGCCTCCAAAAGTGCTGGGATTACAGGCATGAGTCACTGCGCCTGGCCTGGATTATTTTTAACTGAAGAGAAGAAAAACAAACAAAAAGAAACAAATGTTTTGATAAGTTTGACTATGGTTATTAAAATATGACCTATAGAAAAAATAGAAATAAAAGAATTATCACATGTTCTCCCCACGCAATGAACAGTGAGCTTTCAGGGTTTACCTGCTTGAAGCTCCAGCTGTGGCTCTCAGCACATCTGCACCCTCAGCTAAGTGTCCTGATGCATCACCCTGCAGGTGTGCCGTGCTACCCACCCAGACTTCACCCTCCCAGGCTCTTGCCATCACTTTACTTCAGCTAGTCAGGATTGGCTCTTCCTCCCTACGGGAAACAATACTGACCTTGGAGTCAGACTGACCTGGTTTAAATCTATTAGGTAGAACTAAATAAAATTGCTGTTTTTAATACACCAATGATGGTTAAATATTGGCAATTTCATGCCACTCAACCTAACACCACCTTCTCATTATCATGTTCTCTAAGATAAGATATTTTAAATGCCTTACTTATTCCATGACACAAGTTAGTCACCATTTACTGTAGACATGCTATGAATTATAAGAGGCTGCAGTGGCATTTCATTCCAGGTTAGTTTAACAAAAAAATTTTTTTGACTCCTCCTTTTTACCCCAGGCACTGCTTTTGTGCTGAATACCTGGGTGAGGGGAGGTCCCAGTTCAGTGGGGGCAGATATATAAACAGAGATCTGTGATGTAAGCAGGAATTGGGCAGTATACCTACAGTACAGGGTAGCATGGAGGAGGAGATTGTGAGCTTTTGGGGAACATGGGAGGATGAGGAAATCCTTTCCCCCAGGAGAAATGCCTGGGTGCTGAACAACACAGTGTCATGGGCAACTTTCCAGAGAACCTTGGGCTGGTGGGAGTGTGAGAGAGAGAACATTATCATAAGATGAGACTGGAGAGAAGCTTTGACAACTTGGGGACCCTCTTTACAAAACTAAATACAAAATGCCCACATAAACACATCACTAGGTTTCCTTCCAGGCCCTGAATCTGAAGAGCCTGGACATTTCAGCTTCATTATCTAAAATATCTGCCTTGGCAGGGCCACACTGTAAGGGGCCTTGCTGAAGAGCAGGGGCATCCTGGCAGACAATAGGAGCTGCTGAAGGATCTCAGACAGGAAAGTGACATCATCAGATTTGCTTTTTAGAAAAAGCACCCCGAGGGCTGTCTAGAAGATGGATCAGAGAAGTTTGTGTTAGGTGGCAGAAAAGCCAATTAGAAAGCTATTTTAATAATCCAGAAGAGAGCCAAGAGTCTGAACATGGCAGAGTTCATGAAGGAGTAGATGAAGCCTCATGTAGCAAAAGTATCTGGGGGGGGATAGGTGCCCCAGGAGGTCTGGTCTTTCTTCCTCAAAGCCCATCTTGAGCAGGTGGTAAATGCTTTCAAAATCAGGTTCTCCACCTGGGAAGGTCTTTTTTTTTTTTTTTTTTTTTTTTTTGAGACAGAGTCTCACTCTGTCACTGCAACCTCCGCCTCCTGGGTTTAAGTGATTCTCCTGCCTCAGCCTCCTGAGTAGCTGGGATTACAGGTGTGCGCCATCACACCCAGCTAATTTTTGTATTTTTAGTAGAGATGGAGTTTCGCTATGTTGGCCAGGCTGGTCTTGAACTCCCGACCTCAGGTGATCCACCCACCTTGGCCTCCCAAAGGGCTGGGATTACAGGCATGAGCCACCGCACCCTGCCTGTGAAGATCTTACATGAGCTGCACACCAGAGGCTTGTCACCCCATGCACTAATGCTAAACCATGGCACCTTCATGGCCACTCAGGCCTGGTTATTCTTCATTCCTCTCCACTCTGTCATATGCCTGGGTTCTGCCATAGTTTCCTCTTTAATAAATCAGTTATCTGCTCATCTTGAGGTCTGGTCCTGAATACTGGACTGCTTGGCCAGGGCTCTGTAACCTGCTTAATTCCTGCTATACTCTCCCTCTTTCCCCCAAACCTTGGGCTGAGCCATGCCCTCCATGTTCTCCATTCATCTCCTTCATCTTCCAAGATGCTCTACAGGAGTCTGTTCCTCAGCCATCTTTCTCTGGCTACTTCCCTCTGTCCCCCCAAAACTCAATGACTTCCTCATCTCTGTGTCTTATGCATGCCTTTATTATTACATGTATTATGCTTTATCATATTTCTTTGTTTATGTGTTTGTTTTTCCACCCCCTCTTTAGATTCTTGAGATTAGGATCCATGCCTCATATTGTCATTTCCCCCAGTAACTCACAGTCCCTAGCATATAGTAGGGACTTAATAAGTGTTGGATGAACTGACTTGAACTGAATTCACTCTTCTCTGTTTATAATAATACAACACAATACCAACCTGGTCAGAGTCTAACTGTTCTTGTCTTCTTAGGACAGCAGTGCCCCAGCCTGCCTCACTTTGCATATCTCCTGCAATTCCTGCTTTAAGGCCTCCATTCACAGGATTGATTGGCCCCTGTTATTCACACAGAATCAAGCTTGAGTTTATCATGCCCCTGGTGCTGCATATCCTTCCTGGGTATCCTCCTACAGCTGGGCCAGACTCCCCCGGTCGGTCCTTGCTTGGTCCCCACTTCTTCCCAGCCTGCTTCTAAGGCTAAGGGTCCAAGATGCTTTGTGACCTCTCTGGCCATGGTGTTTAGATAAGAAGGAGGTACTTATTCCAAAGGCAGCCAATTCATGGGCTAGACCATACCTATGGGGCAGCCCAGTGGGAAAAGTGTTGACCAAAAGGATTATATGGGCCAATCAGATTGACCGATTATATAGTGGAGAACATCACTTTCAGATGTCTTCCCTCAGCAGGAGAACTGTAGATGGGGTAGTTTCTCTTTGGAGGGGACTGGGTAGGCCTCATGATTGAGCTCTTTGGTACAATGCTCCAATCTCTTATGTGCCTACGTTTTTCTATTCTCATTATTGTCCACCCTTGACAAGAGTCATCTGAGAACCCAAACCCTGTCTAGTTGTACCTTTTATCCCAGCTCCTCACCTAGCCATTAAGAACTGTAGTGGGGTCTAAGGTTTTACCATACAAGCTAAAAAATTATTCTGACATAGTTTCCTTGATGCTGGCAAAAGACATGAGACTCCTGGGTCAGAGACCCTCGGCACAGCAAGTAGCGTGAACGTTAGCTTATTTTCATCAGTTGCCCTTGCTCCCTAGTCCCATGCGGACAATGCCAGTGAGCTCAAATGCCTGCAGAAGCTACGGGTTGTGTTACAGTAGAGGAGCTCTGAGCTTAGGGAAGCTAAATCTTTTATAAGGGGCAGTAAACATGCCTGCTCTTTGCTCTGGAAGGAGATACTCTCTTAATTATATTAGACAGTACGCATGGCTGGCTTTTTCTCTAGATGGGGGTACTATCTCCATCTTCCGAGGCTATTTGTATCACAAACATCCTTGAAAAGGTAGTCTTGAATGAAGGGCAGTCAGTACCTCACTCATGAGATGTGCAGAGACGTAAGTTATCTATGGGGAGCCGTCTCAACGCTAAGCAGCAGTCTCTGTTCACCCATGTTCTGGCACTGGCATGTTTATTCCACAGGTGACAGGCAACTTTGCTTTTCCAATCCAAATCCCTCTTCCTAGCTATCATCACAAATTTCCTGCTCCATTTGGACATTTCAACCAGATATCTTCAATCGTTAAATTTAAAATGTCTAACACTATATGCATCTTCCTCCCCTAACTTTTCAGTTTTTTTGCCACCATTTTCCTTGTCTCATCAGTTCAGATCCTAGGAGTCATCTTTAAATCCCATCTTCTTCCTCGTCACTTATAACCTAGTCAATCCCAAAGTTCTACCAGCTCTTCCTTTGGAATATCTCATCCTCATTTCTTCCTAGCTTAGAAATAACTTTATACTGTCATTTGCTTAGTTCAGAATCTTATTTCATTCCTAGACTGCTCAAGGAATGTCCTGACTACTTTTCTAAATGCCTACCTTCTTTCCTTCACACTTCTTAATTCTCTAAAGGCACAGTTTAGATTAAGTCACACTCACTTAAAAATGTTCAGTTTCCCATGGACTGTTTGATAGAAGAGTCTAACCTTTTCTCCCAAATACTCAAGGCCTGCCCAAATCCGACTAGGCCTTATGTCCTGCCACTATGTTCTGGCTGTGCAGGCATGGTCTCCCTTCTCTATCTGCTGAGTTCACATGTGACAGGTCTAGCTCCCTCCCCATCCCCACCACTCAGAGGTCTGAATACTATACCTTTGCAAACCCATTTTGTTCTTTGGTACCTAGTTCTTTTACTGGTGCAGCCTACACTGGTTTCCTTAGCCCAATTATATTTACCTTAATATTTAACCTCAGGCTGCCCCATCAGTCTCCTTAATTGCTTTATGTCTTCTGTGTCCAGCTAAGTGTTAAGTTCCTGAAGGTGTAAAAGTATCATTTGTATATTTTTTATATCACTCAGTGATTACTTAGCACATATGTGGGCAAACCATAGAAACACGACTCTCCCATTTCCTGGCCATGTGACTGGACAGTAAATATATGTGCCTTACTCTCCTCATGTGAAAAATGAGATAGAAATAGTACCTACATTACAGAGGTGTTTGGATAATTAAATTAGATAATATGGGAAAATCTTAGTACCTTTCCTGCCATATAGGAAGAATTCAATGTTGACTATTAATCTTATAATGATACACAAATAAATGAATGAACAAATAAACCAATGATGAAATACATAGTTCTCTTTCTTGGAGGACTCCAATTTAGTGAAAGATGATCAGATAATCTTAAAAAAATATTTATGATAGCATTAAAGTGATCATGGTAGAGGCTGGATGGAAGAGGGGGAATAGCACCTTGCAAAGGGCCTAACTTAATCCTTGAAAAGATGTGTTCTTAGGAATAAGAGAGAACCTGATAAAGTGCGTTATCAACTTATGACATTTTCAACTTACGATGAGTTTATACAAATGTGGCCCCGTTATAAGTTGAAGAGCCTCATGAATGCATATCACTTTTGCAACATGGTAAAGTTCAAAACCATAGGTCAAACCATCGTAAGCTGCACCAGCATAGTTGGGGGCTGTCTCTTGTAGGATCCAAATGAGCCAGGCCTTCGGTTCCTACTCAAGTTTACTTCCAGCTGCATCCCACTAACTACCTTTTACCATTTGTCAACCATTAACACAACTGTGTAAATGAGATTATCAAATGCTTTTCTGAGAGTGGGTTTTCATGGGCTGGAGGGGGAAGACAGATGGAATATTAAGCCGCTTAGGAGCAGTGGGGAAAGAAACCAGCTGTGTGCAGGTGAAAGCAAACTAAATCAACTTCACTGGTTAGCTGCAGACCAGCTTTCCATGTAGCACAAAAAATAAAAATAAAAAAAAATTTTAATCTACTGCCAGATAAAACTTCTGTTACAGCTTTTCATGTCACAGTAGGGAAATATGGGCTCCACCTGGAGCTCCTGATTCTAAATCTGTTACTACACTTTTAAAATAATGTTAATAGATACAATAAAATGGAATCCTAACTACAGTCATTTTGCCATCTGTATGAAAATATTGGCTCTGGAAAAGGGATAGCCTAGTAAGAAACCAAAGACATAGAAATATGTTTTGAGAATCACGTTCCGGGCTTAAAACAGATCACCCATTAGGGAAGGTTGGCTAAGGCCAAGGGCAGAGAAGGGAGAAAAGCTGAGTAGTTTCTTTTTCTGCAGTCACAGTGGAACAGGGCAGCGGAGGGAGGTATATTTTAGTTTCTACTACCTCTTCCAAGGGAAAAAGCAGACCGGGTTCGTGTCTTCTCCATAGAAAAGTGGTAGTACGCCTTAGTCACAATAGGCCCTCCTTGAAACATGAAGTTTCCTGTTGCCACTATCCCAGATCTGTAACCACCCAATGGTTCACCTTGCCCGCTGCCTAGATAGAGCTGATTTCTCAAGACAAGGGAATCGCAATAGAGAAAGAGTAATTCATGCAGAGCCAGCTGTGCTGGAGACCAGAGTTTTATTACTCAAATCAGTCTCCCTGAGCATTCAGGAAGCAGAGTTTTTAAGGACAACTTGGTGGGTGGGGGGTGGGGGGGAAGCCAATGAGTCGGGAGTGCTGATTGGTCAGGAATGAAATCACAGGGAGTTAAAACTGCTTTCTTGCACTGAGTCAGTTCCTGGGTGGGGGCCACAAGATCAGATGAGCCAGTTAATTGATCTGGGTGGTGCCAGCTGATCCATCAAGTGCAGGGTCTGCAAAATATCTCAAGCAATGACTGTGGAGCAGTTTAGGGAGGGTCAGAATCTTGTAGCCTCCAGTTGCATGACTCCTAAACCATAATTTCTAATCTTGTGGCTAATGTTAGTCCTACAGAGGCAATCTAGTCCCCAGGCAAGAAGGAGGTTTGCTTTAGGAAAGGGCTGTTACCACCTTCGTTTTAAACTATAAACTATAAACTAAGTTTCTCCCAAAGTTAGTTCAGCTTACACCCAGGAATGAACAAGGACAGCTTGGAGGTTAGAAGCAAGATGGAGTCGGTTAAGTTAGATCTCGTTCACTGTCTCAGTCACAATTTTCCAAAGACAGTTTCAGATCCCCTTCCAGCAGGCGTCTTTCTCTCCTGGGGGCCCGAAACTTTTCTACTACTCCTGACAACCCGAGCCACCAACTCATGTAATGCAGTTTCTGTGCACAGTGCTACTACAATCTGGGTCAGTGGTGGGTCCAATAAATTTGATGACTCTACCATCTCTTATTCCAATTGTCTCCATTCCCATTTGACTCAATTAAATACTTATTTAGCCAACTCTTTTAAAATTACATTTTAAAATGGACTTGCTAAGAACACAGCTAATGCATTCTGATTAACATATTTTTTCAGCCTCATATTTTGATAAGTGCTGTTGTAGGTTGCATCATGTCCCCCAAAAGGATATGTTGAAGTCCTAACCCCCAATAACTGTAAATGTGACGTTATTTGGAGACAAGGTCTTTGCAGATGTAATTAATTTAAGATGAGGTGTTACTAGATTAGTGTGTGCCCTCAGTCCAATGACTGGTGTCCTTGAAAGAAGGCTGGGAAGAGAAACAGCCATACGAAGATGGAGGCAGAGAATGGGACAACGCAGCTATAAGCCAAGGAAAGCCAAAGATTGCAGACAACCACTAGAAACTAGACAGAGGCAAAGAAGGCTTCTCCCCTGGATCCTTCAGAGGGAGCATGGCCCTTCTGACAACTTGATTTTGGACTTCTAGCTTCCAGAACTGTAAGACAATCTATTTCTATTTTTTAAAGCCAATTAGTTTGTGGTGCTTTGTTATGGCTATCTTAGGAAACTAATACAAGTACTTTCATGTGCATTAATCATTTATTCCTGGTATTGCTACCTACTGCATTCCCAGCACTTATCAGAGTTCTTGGAAGCACAATTAGAGCTCAATTAATACATGTTGAATAAACAAGTAAATTGATTTTGTGTACAATCTGTTTCAGTAGAAGTATATGAGTATTTTTTAAATCTATTTCAGTTGTTTACTATTTCAAAGGGTCCATGAACCTATTAATCCGTGCATATGGACTTAATACATAATTTCTACCACATACATGTACTTCTTATATTAACTGAAGAGTTATACAAATAAACAAAGCTAACAACTAATGAAAATTGCTCCCAAAAATGTCTGAATAGATTTATACTTGTTAATAGAAAAATATGAAGATTTACAAAAGCAAGCATCTGTCGTCTTCTCTATATTCTCTCTGAAACTGTCAAAATTTGGTCAGTCATGCCAGAGGTGCTTTATAGCCACTACCACAGCCAAATACTCAACTGTAGATTCTGGTCTGTATAATAGTCAACACAATTGACTTGGAAAGTAGGGCCAAGGAGGATATAATCCATTATCCTTACATATCTCTTGCTGCCGTCAAGATGCAGGAGTTGCCTCAGATTTGTGAAACAGATGGATCCTTTTGAATCATGAAATCTTCATTTTTTCCAAATACTATTCACTATATTAATTCTATTCTGCACAGGACTGATACTGTACTAGTTCCTAAAACAGTGTGTCTCAAAGTATGCTCCATGGATCACCGGCACCAGAACTGCCTTTTAAAGCTACTATAATTAAAACAGTCTGGGCACGGTGGCTCAGGCCTGTAATCCCAGCACTTCGGGAGGCCGAGGCGGGTGGATCACAAGATCGAGACCATCCTGGCTAACATGGTGAAACCCCATCTCTACTAAAAATACAAAAAATTAGCCAGGTGTGATGATGGGTGCCTGTAGCCCCAGCTACTCGGGAGGCTGAGGCAGAAGAATGGCGTGAACCCAGGAGGTGGAGCTTGCAGTGAGAAGAGATTGGGCCACTGCACTCCAGCCTGGGCCACAGAGTGAGACTCCATCTCAAAAAACAAAAAACCAAAAACAAAAAAAAAAACAGGGTGGTATTGGTACATGAAAAGATAGACATAGTAGTCAGAGAGAAAGTTCAGAATTAAACCCCAATCCTCATAGAAATCTAGAATATGATTAAAGGGGCAATTCAAGTCATGGGCAAAATAATGTGGTGTGAAATAGATTATTCAATAAGTGCTATTGGGGAAACTGGGTAGCCATCTGCCAAAAAAATAAGTTGGAAACAAATTCTATATCTAGAATGAATTCTGTATGAATTGAAGTTTTAAATATTTTTTAAAAATCTATAAAGGCATTAGAAGAATCTGTAGGATAACTTTTTGTGATCTCAGAGTGGGGAAGGCCTTTCTAAGTATTACATAAAACCCAGAAGTCATTCAATAAAATATTAATGAATTCAATAATAAACTTTTTATAAAAAACTGCCCTGCAGAAGTCATCAAAAGGTAAGTGAAAACATAAATGGCAAGCTAGGAAAAATATCTCAGATCACAGCCAAAGGCTTAATTTTCCTAATATATAAAGAGCTCTTACAAGCCAATAAAATACTATCAAAATATTCAGTAAAATAGATGTGAGGGTGATCTGGCTGTGACATCCGTCACCCCATTGATCTCCAGGGTTGACTTGGCTGATCTGGCTGGCTAGGCGGGTGTCCCCTTCCTCCCTCACCGCTCCATGTGCATCTCTCCCAAAGCTACGCACTCGGTCAAAAAGAATGACCATCACCAATAGAGGAGGAACAGTCTTCGGTCAAGGGTATATGAGCAGCTGTACTCCCCTGCTAGAACTTCTAAACAAGCTCTCAAGAGATTCAGTAAAATATGGCTGGGCACAGTGGCTCACACCTGTAATCCCAGCACTTTGGGAGGCCAAGGTGGGTGGATCACCTGAGGTCAGGAGTTTGAGACCAGCCTGACCAACATGGTGAAACCCTATCTCTACTAAAAATACAAAATTAGTCGGGTATGGTGGCAAGCACCTGTAATCCCAGCTATTCGGGGGGCTGAGGCAGGAGAATCGCTTGAACCCAGGAGGCAGAGGTTGCAGTGAGCCAAGATCGTGCCACTGCACTCCAGCCTGGGCAACAAGAGCAAAAAAAAAAAAAAGAAAGATTCAGTAAAATAATGGTAAAAGAAAATGGAACAGATTTCACAAAAAGAAAATATTAATTACTGTTAAACATATCAAAGAATGCTCATTCTCCTTTCTCATAACAAAAGAAATGTAAATTTAAACAGCAATGAAATACTATTTTTGACCATATTGGCAAAGATAAAAAGTTTGATAACGCACTTTGTTGGCTTTGTTGGCTTAAGTTTGTGGGAAAGCGGCACTCATGCCTGTAGGAGTGTAAACTGATGTAACTTCTGTGAAGGGCAATTTGGCAATATCTATCAAAGTTACAGAATCACTTGTCATTTAGCCCAGCAATTCCACTTCTAACAATTTATCCAGATATAATCACTAGTTTGTGAAATTACATATATACATGGTTACTCATTGTTACATTGTTTACAGTTGGAAGAGATTAGAAAGAACCTACATGCTCATCAGCAGTGGATTGTTAAATGAATTATGTATACTCCTACAATAGTATACTATATGTTATCAACAAAAGGAGGAAAATTTATATACTGGTACAGCTTAATCTCAAAGAAACATTGTTAAGTAGAGGAAAAAAGTAAGGCTGAGAATGGTGTATATGGTATGTTACCATGTGAATGAAAAGAGAAATGCAGTTTTTGCTTAACATGCGTAAAATATTTCTGGAAAGGTATACAAGAAAAATGTAAGATTTCTAGACTGCAATCCCTTCCCCAGACATACTGAGGCAGAATTTGTGTAAGCACTGGTTCTGAAGCTTACTGAAGTTTAGTAACCTTAGGGAGAAAAAATTTGAGGAACATTTTTGAGATCTGCTGCCCTAGTTCCAACAGATAGAATTTTATCTTGTTTTCAAACCGAGTCTACCACTCCTGGTACCTTAGTTCTAATAATTAGGTTCCTATCCCTATTATCTCATTTTTGTCTCAGTAAACTACTTAGTTCCATCACATCCAACCTCTTCTTCCAGGTATATAGGGGTCCCAGGTCAAGGTATCTGGAAGCAGGATGGCCCTAAGCATGCACAAAGTTGGCCAACAGCTCCTTCCTTACCTTTGAGCTGGACATCCTGGGAAGGAAAAATAACTCAATGGTCAGTTCCAAGGGGTGAGCTAAATGTAAAACCAGAGCCCTAAGGTTTGTGTTGATAGCAAAGTACAGAGATGATAGAGGAGCAGGTTTGGAGGAGGTAAACTAGTGATGTCCCCAGAGGCAACAGAATTGAAGAATGTTTTAAAGGAGAGTCAGTAAGCAAGCCACTGGTTGGGGAAATTCCAGACCCCTGGTTCTTCCTTCGCTTTCCAAGCATGATTGCCATCACCAGTACCCAGCCCTGAACTGAATCACGTGGCTGGGCCCCTGCTACCCAGTCTCAGACTTCCCTGAGCTGCCTACCACCCTGCCTAAATTTCTGAAGGCCTCCGATTCCCACCAATCATGAAGTACATGCATGTACCTCCAACAACCAGCACTGTGTGGCCATATTTTTGGGATGCCTTTGCAGGACTGGATTCACTGCTAGCAGCTGCAACTTTATCAGCTCTCCAGTGAGTCTTCCCCCCATTGATTTGTTCTGGCTTCTAGATCCCAGCTTCCCAGGTCAATACTGTTAACCAAAGGGAACCACACCCTATGGGGCCTCATAAGCTGGTTGCTATATGAAATTCATATGTCAAGTTAGATAGCAGTTTCTGCCTAGAGTGACTTGTCTGTGAAAACAGCTAACCTGAAACCACATAAAAAGTGGATCACCATATTGTTGCAAATTTAATTCAGAGCAATGAACACCAATGGTACAAATATTTGGACAGTATCAGGCCAATACAAGTACAGGCCCTGTTATCAGATGTCAGAAAAAGAGGGCAGGTAGGTTAATGGATAACAACTGTCAGAGGTTAGGACAGATCAAGGATATGTCAGGTTAAGCAATCAGAGTCCTGTGATATATAAATCTGATTCTGAGGCAAAGTCTGCCCCAGATCACACGTTGCTAAGGCAGCATGTGATCCGAATTGAACTATGCTCAAAACTTCTCACTCAACTAAACAATTATAGGTGGCTAAAGAGGGAGCAAGGGAGTGGCAGAAGGTTCTAAACCTAATAGTAGGTAGATATGCAGCTTGGTGTAGTGAAGAAAGCACTTGACTAGGTGTGTAGACCTGAGTATGGTCCTGAACTCCTCTCTATGTCCCTTATTCCAGAAACCTCCACGCTGATCCCAAACCTTGCCCAGTGGGGTCTTCTTGCTTTCAATTTAGCAAGCAGAAGTTTGTTCTACATCAGTCCTCCACCTGACTTTGATGGCCTAAAGTAGGTATTTGGCCCCTTTAGATCTGCTTGGTAAGGGAGCATTCCCGGGATTATTGACAAGCCATCACCATTAGTGATCTTGGCAACACTTCCATTCGTGAGAGCAAATAGCATGTGTCCTTAGCAGCTGAGGCCCCCATCTGAGGTGTTTAATTTCCAAAGGGAATCTTGGTGCATGTTGGGCCTATAGAAACTTCTAGCTAAGAAAAGAGAACCAGTTCTCTATATATGAAATGTCCTGGTCATATAACTACAATGAGACATTTTTAACCAGTTTCTCTTTTTAAAAAAGAAACAGAAATTTATTTTAAAAGAGGAACGAACAGCACGCTGGCTTTTGAGGACTTTACTTTTCCCCAATTCTGAAGGTCCTGTATTCAATCTGTGTATTGAAAACTGTGTTTTACTTTTCCTGGGGAAGTGGCCCCTGCCCTGGTTGTCCCCAAAATGTCAGCAATGTGGGTAAACGCTAGCAAAGTAGCTGTCTTCTGCTTTAGATAAAATTCTACCTGATCTTTTTTCTCCTTTCTCCCTAACACAAGTCAGCAGTTAGCATAAGAAAAAAGAATCCAGAATTTTCTAAACATTTGACACATTAAAAGTCTCAAAACTCATTTGCTGTTGAAATGTTGAGGTTTTTCTACCACAATCCCTTAACACACCTCCCTCCTGACCAGACATCTTAAAAAGTAACTTTCAGCTAGGCACAGTGGCACATGCCTGTAATCCCAGCACTTTGGGAGGCCGAGGCAGGTGGATCGCCTGAGGTCAGAAGTTTGAGACCACCCTGACCAACATGGTGAAACCCCGTCTCTACTAAAAACATACAAAAAAAATTAGCTGGGAATGGTGGCAGGTGCCTGTAATCCCAGCTACTTGGGAGGTTGAGTCGGGAGAATCGCTGGAACCTGGGAGGCGGAGGTTGCAGTAGCCAAGATTGCGCCACTGCACTCCAGCCTGGGCGACAAAGAGAGACTCCATCTCAAAAAGAAAAAAAAGAAAAGAAAAGATAAAAGTAACTTTCATTATTTAACTTCCTGCCTCAGACATCTTTACATGTCAGGTGTGGTAGCACATGCCGGTAGTCCCAGCTACTTGGGAGGCTGAGGCAGGAAAAATCACTTGAGCCCAAGAGTTCCAGGCTGTAGTGTGCAATGATCATGCCTGTTAATAGCCACTGCACTCCAGCCTGGACAACTTAGTGACATTCTGTCTCTAAGAAAATAAAAATAAATTAAACCTCATTGCTATTTAAAAAAAAAAAAAAATCTTTAAGAGTGCTCATGTCTTCAGGGTAAAGTCAGATTCCTTACCCTAGCATTCAAAGCCCTTCACCGTTAGGTCTTATTGCCTACTAGTCTCCTAAAGGAACTCATAGTTCAAGCCAGAGAGATCTGATCACTGCTTTTACAAAATATCTTATATGTTTCCTGATCCTCATCTCTGCTTCTGTCATTTTTCCTTCCTTTCCACTTACCCAACAGTTACAATTCTTTAAATATCTAGCTCAAGTCCTTCCTCCCTCATAATGGAAGATTACAGAGCCAGGGAGCTCTTCCTCCCTGCTATATTTGCATCACCTATTTGCTATCTGCTCCCATCATTTGGCATGTTGTCTTATGACAGGCTTTGTATGTATTTTTAACTTGTTTTCTATTCTGCTCATGTACATATTTACCTTTTCAACTTTGATGTTTAACTTTGAGGTCAAGGATCATATCTACCATTGTATTAGCACATCATGACTCACAATACTTACTAATTTCAACTAATTGACAGTTTAAAGAGAAGGCCGAGTTCAGTGACTCATGCCTGTAATCCTAACACCTGAGGAGGCAGAGGCAGGTGGATTGCTTGAGCCCAGGAGTTCGAGACCAGCCTGGACAACACAGCAAAACCCCATCTCTAAAAAAATACAAAAATTAGCTGGTCATAGTGGCACATGCCTGTAGTCCCAGCTACTCTGGAGGCTGAGGTAGGAGGACTGCTTGAGCCTGGGAGGTCGAGGTTGTAGTGAGCCGAGATTACCCCAGGGCACTCCAACCTGGGCAACAATGCTAGATCCTGTCTCAAAAAAAATTTTTTTTTTTAATTAAAGGGGAAAATTTTTTGCTTTCATCTTTTCTTACAACCTTCCCTACTTGCTTTGTATTATGAACCATTCCGGTTGGAAGAGCCAACATTGTTCTTTCTGATTGGAACTTGTGTGGAATTCCAGGTTTTTGCACAGAAAGGGAACACTCCAGGAGAGAGAGAGGGAAGCTCTTGTAGTACTAGGATGGCTGTCTCCATGACTTCCACCTTTCATCCGTAGATGTCTTCTCCGTCCATGAGCATGCTGGTGCCTCTTAAACACTCTGGCTCAAGGTAAACAAACACAAAAGGCCTTCCCTTGGACCACCTTCCCACAAAACAGACAGGCTTTATTGGACACTAAGGGAGGCCAAAAGAGAAACAAATGCAAAGAAAAACAAAATAAAGACAGACTCCTCTAATATAAATTTTGAGTCCTTCTAACATGAACTCAATCCCAAGGTTCTCAGGACTTGTCCTATTTTACAAGGCATCTACAGTGTCTGTAGTCTGTCCTCAAATAATGACAGCAAAAATTTTAGGCATACTCAGGGTCTTGTTTCCTATTCTCCAAATTGTGTCAGGCTGAAGTGTGACATTTTATGACCCACTATTCCCTTTTTGGCCATATGTCCTATATTCTCTATTTGCCCAATGTGGCACATCTATAAAACGAGGATAGTTATAAAGCTGATGTGAGGATTGAATGAGGTAATCCAGGTATAGCAGTTAGCATTCAGAAAGCATTCAGTAAATACTATTCATTACTATTTCACAAGCAAGACTGACAAAACTGACCTGTGGTTGAGAAAAGAGTGGGTTTGGCCAGGTGTGGTGGCTCACACCTGTAATCCCAGCACTTTGGGAGGCCGAGGAGGGTGGATCACAAGGTCAAGAGATCAAGACCATTCTGGCCAATGTGGTGAAACCCCATCTCTACCAAAAATACAAAAATTAACTGGGCATGCTGGTGCATGCCTGTAGTCCCAGCTACTCAGGAGGCTGAGGCAGGAGAATTGCTTGAACCTGGGAGGTGGAGGTTGCAATGATCACGCCACTGCACTCTAGCCTTGCGACAGAGTGAGACTCCGTCTCAAAAAAAAAAAAAAAAAAAATGGGTTAGGGACAGGGAGAGAGAGAGACAGAGAGACATTTCAATTTTAACCCTACTACCCATACCACTCATCTAGGGCACCTCCACCTCCTCTTTCTAGTTTCTTCTTTTAAAAACAGGCCTCTCATGCACAATGACTAAAGAGCACAGCTCTACTCTTTCAGTCACAAACGACACTTATATCTTAATGTAGTGCAACAATTGTTACACTCAACATAGTAACAAAAGAGTCCATTTTTCTAATGGTTCATTTCTACCAGTCCAATAGTCTCAATATTTTTTCTCACTGTGATATAATCATGCTAATTGTCCCAACTACAACTGTTCCACTCCTCTGTCCTTAATTCAAGACGGAATATCACAAGCATCTCTTCGCTTTCTTCCTGGAATGCTTGCAGAACTCATAAAATTGTTCAAACAGATCACCTTGTGACTTTGATAAAATCCTTTTCCCTATCTGCACCTCAGTTTCCTCATTTGTAGGTAAGTGTATCTGACAAGATGATCTCTAAGGTCCCTTCCAACTCTCACCTTCTCTGTTGAGAGCTTTGAATGTTGGATTATGGAGTTTACTTAAACTCATAGTCAATAGGGAGCCACAGAAAGAAGTTGAACAAGAAAAGTATGTGATTGAAATTATTAACAACGATGTTTAGAAAGAATAGGAAGCACAGGGGAGAGAATTAATGAAGTTTGAACAGGAAAGATGGGTGATATAACAGGAAAGCAAAAGCTTCTCAGGCTCAGCAATCAATTGGATATAGGCAACAAGGGAGGCTGGGAGTCAAAGGATTGGTGATTGGGGTGTTACAGAAACAGAGAAGTAGAAAGAAGGCATGTTTTGAGGGTAACACAATAAGTTCTGTTTTGGACATATTCTATACTTCAACGATTCCACTCCAAGGCATAAACCCCAAGGAAATTCTTGGACCCGTACAACAAGATATGTATGGAAGAAGGTTTATTGTAACATTATTCACAATAGCAATAACCAGGCCAGGCATGGTGGCTAATGTCTGTAATCCCAGCACTTTGGGAGGCTGAGGCAGGAGGATCACTTGAGCCCAGGAGTTCAAGACCAGCCTGGTCAACATAGTGAAAACCTGTCTCTACCAAAATTACAAAAGTTAGCTGGGCATCATGATGTGCACCTGTAATCCCAACTACTAAGGAGGCTGAGGCAGGAGAATCGCTTGAACCTAGGAGGTGGAGGTTGCAGTGAGCTGAGATTGCACCACTGCACTCCAGCCTGGGCAACAGAGCAAGGCTGTCTCAAAAAACAAACAAACAAAAACAATAGCAATAACCAATAATGGGAAATAATTCACATTGCCCATGAACAGGAAAGTAGATAATAAACTATGGTATAATCATGCTATAAAATAGTATACAGCAGCCAAAACAGGTGAACTACCATACAGCAATACGGATATCTGCAATATAACAGAAATTAAAAAGTTTCTTACATAGAGAATGGTATCCTTTTTATAAAGTTAGAAATAGCCAACATTAAGAAGATATATATATATGTGTGTACATATATAATTGTAAGGAATATGTGTTGATGTAATATCACAATATTTAAAAAACAAAGGAATGATGAACACAGGATTTAAGATAATGCTTTTTTTTTTTAAATGTGGAGAGACACTGGGATGCAATGAGGGAGCTGTGCCGTTAGATACAGATTACCGTCAAGGACCTAGTTTTCATCTTGGATTTTCAAGTGTTTATTACATTATTTAAAAGTAACTGACCAAATAAACAAACACATAAATGATCAGGGGAATAAAATGTATTAGATATAAATCATTGCTCTAAAAATGGATCCTAAAGAATATTACAGGGATTTTAAAAATACAACAGAAGAAGATAAAAGCAAATTGGTACAGGAATAAATTAAAGAGAAAATAAAAACATCTCATAAATGAATGCTACATTAGCAACAACCAAAAATAGGAAAGTATGATAGAAAGCAGGTTAAGACATGAGGGAAAGGCTAGACAGACAGAATGAAACAAAAAATATATATAAATGATAGAGAAAGTATACAAAGGAGCTTCAACTCCTCAAAAAAAAAAAACTCCTTAAAAAAGAACCAAGATTTTAACTAGACAATTGCCATCAGCAAAAAGATCACATAGTCCATAACCATGTAATTTTTAACCAATAACATACAAGCAGAAATCTTGTGTGTCATTTCAGAGAAGTTTCCTTAATAAAGGGGTAGGCCCATTTATTTTTCCTTTATCCTGCTGCCTGACGGCTGGTACTCAAGCAGTCTTCTGGACTACAAGGACAAGGACCATTCTGTAAGAAATTGTGGAGTGGTGAACTGAAAGGGCTGTAGGTCTGTGACGAATTCGTGGAAGCATCAGGCCAGTTCTGGACTTCTGCTATGTGAGGAGTAAATAAACTTCCAACTTGTTAAACTCTGTATGTAAGTGTTGGAATCCTCCTTATAATCAGCCAAATTAAATACAATAATTATGACAGTGGCTGCCATTTAGATCATATATATATATATAATATATATATATATATTTAAGGGACAGGCCTTCTCAAATTTGGGAGGAAAATTAAATGATGAAACTCAGCCAAAAAAAGTCAAATCAAAATAATATAGAAATAGGGACTACAGAAGCCATTAGGGAAGTATTAATAAAGAAAATTTAATTTACTTATATATAAAACTAAGATTAAATGAGAATTATGATTACAGACGAAAGGTGATAAAATTGAGAGTATGGTACAATGGTGAATATGCTGATTTTCTCATCTTGCATCACATTGGGTCAATAAATATAGTTGAAAATTGAATTTTAAAAGTTTTTTAAATGATTCGTAGCTTTTTAAATAATTTTTTTGAAAAATATCTTGGAACTTCCATACTGAAGAAGCATTTTTCTAAAGTTCAGTAATTCTTACAGTTTCACTTCAATTTTCTTTGACTTTCTTAAATGCAAGTATAACTAAAGTTATTATACCTTATTTTGAAATAGCATATAGAGTAAGATTCTCATTTTTGTCTGCCAATCATTCTACCTATATTTACCTATTTACCTCCTCATCTTTCTGTCTATATCTTAGAAGCACGTAGAAGGTTTTGACAGATCTTCAACAAACATCATTTTGTGTGAGTCTGAATGGTGGAATTTATTTTTGTTTGCATGTTTTAATAAGGATCATGTATTATTTTGATAAAATAGATCAACTCTGTAAAGCCAATTTTTTTTAAACAAAGGAATTCTCCCACTTTCTTCTGGAAAAGTTTTATAACTATGCACAAATGAAAATGAATACCTGCTTCCATAACCAGGCACTAACAGAAATTATGTCCCAAGATTTTGATTTTGCTGTAATTATGAACAGAGGTAGTAACTGCGCAATAGCAACTTTGGAATAAGAAGTCAATATCCCCACCTCTTGTCGTACATCTTCCTGAAGGCAATACTTCACAATTGTACTCTAATTTTATTTTTGTCAAAGGAAATTTTTAACCTCACAAGCAAATATGTTTAAAAATAAAGTAGGTAGGGCATGTTTTATCCTCATTTCATAGATGGGCAAACGGCATCCAAGGTAACAGACCAAAATAATGGCAGAACAGGGACTAAAACTAAAATATTCTAATTTCCAGACCAGATGTTCCCAGAGAAAGGCAGTTATTGTTATTTTCCCCTTGTTGAATATGACTGGTTTTCATGGCAATAAGATAACCTACACATACCCAAAAGAGCCATTGATTGGTTCATAGAATTTTAGACTTGGAAAGGACCTCAGGGATTGTCTTAGGTAGGAATTCTTCAGGGGGACCTCAGCAGCCTCCTCTCAAGCTGGAGTGAAGTTGACATGCCTCTAGGCTCCCATTGCAATAGCCAGAGATTTTTTTCTTCTTGCCTGATTTACATAGTAATATTCCACATAAGATTTCATTTGAAAAAGTGGCATGACTTCTACAAAGAGGTTTAAAACCGCTGATAGTCTAATCTTACAGAAATAGAGAGGTGATTTAATATAATCATTGCAAAGAGAGGAAGTTTTAGGAAGTACCAACCAATTCACAGGAGAATAAGCAATCTTGAACCAAGCTTTATTTTGAGACCGTGTGATATCATTCCATTTAGGAGCAGCTGCTTTTCTGAATTCACACTTCCCTTTTTTCTAAACCACTAGCTAACTTACCCAAGTGTACAGACTGTACAAATCTTATGTGGTCAAGAAATTGTAGATTTCATGCACGAACAGGAATGGAAGAAAATTTTCAAATGTCTTGCCTTATAATGTTTCATATTCTAACTTTGAAAATTGCCTAACCAGGAGCATCTGTCTACAGTTAAAAATGTGGATTCATTTTTAAGGTAGCAGGAGTGTTTTTTATTAGATATAAATATCACTATGCTTCTGAGATTGATGAGGTCAGTTATATTCAAGTTGTAGGCAATATAATTTACATGTATTAAGTGCTTTACAAATTATCATCATTAAAGTAGTATTTGCTCCATTAAGAAGGGCACACACTTTACAATGAGATATGCCCAGTCTTAACACTTAGTAGCTGGGAAACCTCAAGCGAACCTACTTAGCCCACTGATACTCAGTCTTGTCATCTGTGAAATGGAACTATTGTGAAGATTAGGGTGCAATGACAAATACTAAGTGCCTATCTCTCTCTCAAATATACCTGTAAATTAGTTTGTACTTCTTAAAAATAGAAGTATTATAATCATAGTAAATATGAAAGGAATTTTTTTTTTTTGAGACAGGGTCTTGCTCCTTCGCCCAGGCTGCAGTGTAGTGGTGCAGTCACAGCTCACTGCAGCTTCTACCTCCTGGCCTCAAGTGATCCTCCTGCCTCAGCCCCCAAGTAGCTGGGACCACAAGCACATGCCACCACATCCAGCTAATTTTTTTTTTTTTCAGTAGAGACAAGGTATTACTATGTTGCCCAGGCTAGTCTCAAACTCCTGGCCTCAAGTGATCCTCCCGCCTCAGTCCCCCAAACTGCTGGGATTACAAGTGTGAGCCACCATGCCTGACTCTATAGGAAACCTTAAATGAAAGGATTGAGGGTTCAGTCGGGCACACACAGCATCCATGGAGGAGAATGGAGGGAGAAAAAAAGAATTAGGTAGTTATATGAGGAAATATGTTTGGCTGCATGTAATGCAGAAATACTAATAATAGTGGCTAAAATAATAAGGGGTTTATTTTTCTCATGAATCAGGAGTCCAAACCCAGTTGCTCCTGGGCTAGTCTGGCACTACAATGCCTCAGGGAAGGCCACCCTCAACCATCTTTACCATACACTTGTGGATTCATTGTTGCAAGAGGGAACATTTCAGGTAGACAGACGTAAAGAGTAAGGGGTAAAACTTGCCTCCTTTTTTTTCTTCTTCTAAGACAGAGTCTTACCATATCACCTAAGCTGGACTACAATGGCGTGATCTTGGCTCACCGCAGCCTTGAACTCCTGGGCTCAAACAATCCTCCCACCTCAGCTGCCCAAGTAGCTGGGAATACAGGCATGTGTCACCATGTCTGGCTTATTTTTTAACTTTTTGTAGAGACAGGATCTTGCTCTGTTGCCCCAGTTGGTCTTGAACTTGAACTCCTGGGCTCAAAGCAATCCTTCTGCCTTGACCTCCCAAACGTCTGGGATTACAGGTGTGAGCCACCATGCCCGGCCAGTTTGCCTCCTTTTAAACAGTTTTCCCAAAAGCCTCACCCAACAATTTCCACTTACAACTCAATAGCCAGAACTGGACCATATTTGATGACACGGTTTGGCTCTGTGCCCCACCCAAATCTCATCTTGAATTGTAATTCCCACATGTCCAGGGAAGGACCTGGTGGGAGGTGATTGGATCATGGGAGCACTTTCTTCCATGCTGTTCTAGTGAGAATGACGGAGTTCTCACAAGATCTGGTTTTTTGATAAATGACTGGTCCTCTCTCCCCTCCCCTCCGCCGCATAAGACATGCCTTGCTTCCCCTTCACCTCCCGCCATGACTGTAAGTTTCCTGAGGCCTCCCAGGCCATGCAGAACTGTAAGTCAATTAAACTTCTTTTGTTTATAAATGACTCAGTCTCAGGTAGTATCTTTATACTGCTGTGTGAGAAAGGACTAATACACATGGCTACCCTAAACAAAATCAAGATCATATCAGTAAGGAGGGGAGTAAGGATGAGTACTGGCTAATGACCCAGTATTTACCACAGAGATGGACCAGACTTCACTAAGAAATATGATTCTGAACATCTGCAAGACAAATATTTACCAGGGATAATTATTAGTACAAGAAATCTTTGGCATAAAACTTCTTACACATAGTGTTTGGCACACAAGTGATCTCCAATTATCTTCTCCAAGCTCTATGGCTGTTTGCTTAAGTTCCACTTTCTATTATTTACTAAAGTCCACCTGTAATATCAACCTCAGGGCTTAGTTTGAATAAATATGGAAGCATCCATTTATTTTAAATAACTTTCTGTTTTATTCATTCCACATAAGATGTAAGAATACTTATAAACAAATAACACTAAATGATAAAATAAATAGCTAAAGAGGTCATGTTGGAAGAGAAGAGCAAGAAAATAAAATCCAAGGGAAGTGATAGTCATACAAGGACACACAAGGCCCTGGGATTATGGGAGGGTTCCACAGGTATGGAGATCCCTTACCATGTGAACTCTAGCAATCTAAATATTTATATAAAGTCTGGTTTAAATGTTTATGAAAATTCACTATCCAAATAAAAAATTGGCCAGGCACAGAGGCTCATGTCTGTAATCCCAGCACTTTGGGAGGCCAAGGTGGGAAGATCACTTTGAGCCCAGGAGTTCAAGACCAACCTGGGCAACATGGTAAGACCCCATCTCTACAAAAATTAAAATAATTAGCTGAGCATATTAATTATTTGTGGGTGGCAAGCACGTACAGTCTCAGCTATTCAGGAGGCTGAGGTGGGAAGACTGTTTGAGCCTGGGAGGTTGAGACTGGTCTGGGCAACATAGCAAGACCCTGTCTCTACAAAAAAAAAAAAAAAAACCCTAAAAAATTGTCTGGGTATTGTGGCATGCACCTGTGGTCACAGCTACTTGGGAGGCTGAGGTGGGATGATCACTTAAGTCCAGTAAGTTGAGGCTGCAGTGAGCCATTATCATGCCACTGCACTCCAGCCTGGGTAACAGAGCAAGACACTGTCTCATTAAAAAAAAAAAAGTTTATAATGAACACACAAATGTGCACCAAGTAAAGTTTTATGGTCAGTTGAGTGCTAAGGGTTCTTGTGGGCATCCGTCACATTGGTGTTGAGAGGTACCCCGGAGCAGAAAGTAAGAGATACAGGTACACAGGCTCAGTGCAAGGTCACCATGCACAGAGTTGTTGAAGCTGTGGAACTGGACTCCGTGGCAGTGGCTGGAGGAGGTAAAGATGTAAAGTGGTGCTCAAGAGGCCATCAATTCACCACCCAACCCTTCCGAATCAGACTTTCTTGGGTTGAAGTCTGGGGATATACATTGCTAACAGGTTTCCAGGTAATTCTTATGAACACTGACATTTCCAGAACCACAGCTCTAAACTGGGGTTTCTCAAATGCTGGTTCACAGACCTGCCACATCACAGTCCCTTTGGGTGTTTTAAAAAATAAGGGACTGGGTGTGGTGGCTCATGTCCGTAATCCCAACACTTTGGGAGGCTGAGGTGGGAGGATCACTTGAGGTGAGGAGTTCAAGACTAGCCTGGGCAACATGGTGAAACCCTGTCTCTATAAAAATACCAAAATTCGGCCGGGCATGGTGGCTCATGCCTGTAATCCCAGCACTTTGGGAGGCCGAGGCGGGCGGATCATGAGGTCAGGAGATTGAGACCATGGTGAAACCCCGTCTCTACTAAAAACGGGCGCCTATAGTCCCAGCTACTCAGGAGGCTGAGGCAGGAGAATGGCGTGAACTCGGGAGGCGGAGCTTGCAGTGAGCCGAGATAGTGCCACTGTACTCCAGCCTGGGCGACAGAGCGAGACTCCGTCTCAAAAAAAAAAAAAAAAAACAAAACAACACCAAAATTCACCAGGGATGGTGGTGTGTGCCTGTAGTTCCAGCTGCTTGGGTGGGACTGAGGCAGAAGGAAGGCTTGAGCCCAGGAGGTCGAGGCTGCAGTTAGCCAAGACTGTGTCACTGCACTCTGGCTTGGACAACAGAACAAGACCCTGTCTCAAAAAAATGAAAATAAGGAGTGGGGCCGGGTGCAGTGGCTCACATCTGTAATCCTAGCACTTTGAGAAGCCGAAGTGGGCAGATTACTTGAGGTCAGGAGTTTGAGATCCTCCTGATCAACATGGTGAAACCCATCTCTACTAAAAATGCAAAAATTAGCTGGGTGTGGTGGTACGCACCTGTAGTCCCAGCTAATGGGGAGGCTGAGGCAGGAGAATCACTTGAAACCTGGGAGGTGGAGGTTGCAGTGAGCCAAGATCATGCCACTACACTCCAGCCTGTGTGACAGAGAGAGACTCTGACTCAAAATAATAACAATAATAATAATAATAATAATGAGTGGACCACAGATAATTCAAAACCATGTTTTCTGTTAAAAACTGAGAGAGAAGATATTTGCCACAGACCCTCAGGGGCAGGTCCAAATACTTTCAGAATGAAACAGGTGAACCTAGTGACTTGGTTCTAACAAAAAGAATACAGCAAAGATGATGGGATGTTACTTATGAGATTAGGTTACAAAAAGACTGGCTCTGTCTCGCTCACCCTTGCTTGCTTATTCTTGTTTGCTGACTCTGGGGGAAGCATGCTGCCATGTTTGTGCTGCCTACGGAGAGCCCCACATGGCAAGGAACTGAAGGAGGCCTCTGGCCAACAGCCATTGCGAACTGAGGCCCACAGGCCAACAACTCACAAGGAACCAAATCCTGCCACTAATGCGTGCATGTTTGGAAGCAAATGAGTCAACAGCACCAAATGACACCTTGATTGAGGCCTTGTAAGAGACTCAGTTAAGTTGCAACTAAATTCCTGCTCTACAGAAACTATAAGATAATAAATGTTGTTTTAGGTTGCTAATTTTGGGGGTTAAATTTGTTACCTAGCAAAGGATAATACAAAAAGGCTTCGTGAAAAAAATTTTACTAGTTTTTAACATGTTGGCACATCAAAGAATGTCTTGGTCATAGGAGATTTTCATTCATGTAGAACAACTTATTCCTTGATATTGTCAGTAAATAAAGTTAGTGTGCAATACAAAGTTTGACAAGTTCAAACCTAGCCAGAGAGCAAATGTACATCCCCAACACATAATAGGTGCTTACTAACTACAAGCAGAACTGAGCTGATAGACCAGAGGGAACAAAGAACCCAGAAAGATAGAAAAAGAGATTCCAGTGGATCCAATAGGCCAGAGGTTCTCAACCTCAGCATGAATCAGAATCACCCACAGGGAAGGGCTTGGTTTAACCACTCATTACTGGGGCCCATCTTCAGAGTTTCTGATTCAGTAGGTCTGAGGTGACGACAAAGAATCTGCATTTCTGGGGTTTCCAGGTGATGTCAAAGCTGCTGGTCCAAAGACCACACTTTGAAAACCACTACACTAAGCAATAGTTTTCTGCTGGGGGATGACATGAGAATAGTGTATACAGACCATTCATGACGTATCAGAGGACAGCAAGGCTGAATGAAGGGAGACAGACTTGGGGCAGTTTTGAAGCTCTTGCTCAGGTAGCCAGGTGGTGGTACTGGGGAGCAAAGAACTTCACAGCCAAGGAAAATTAAACAAGAAATATTGAAGGGGCTTGCTGAGTTCACCAGCTCTCCAAATATTGCAGTTTAGGCCAGGCGCAATGGCTCATGCCTATAATCCCAGCACTTTGGGAGGCCAGGGCAGGCAGATCTCTTGAGCTCAAGAGTTTGAGACCAGCCTGGGCAATATAGCAAAACCCTGTTTATACAAAAAAATACAAAAATTAGCCAGGCATGGTGGCACATTCTCATAGTCCCAGCTACTTGGGAGGCTGAGGTGGGGGGATTGCTTGAGCCTGTGAGGTGGATGTTGCAGTGAGCTGAGATCATGCCACCGCACTCCAGCCTGGGTGACAGAGTGAGACCCTGTCTCAAAGAAAATTTTTTTTTCGATTCCTCAAGGATCTAGAACTAGAAATACCATTTGACCCAGCCATCCCATTACTGGATATATACCCAAAGGATTATAAATCATGCTGCTATAAAGACACATGCACACGTATGTTTATTGCGGCACTGTTCACAATAGTAAAGACTTGGAACCAACCCAAATGTCCATCAATGATAGACTGGATTAAGAAAATGTGGCACATATACACCATGGAATACTATGCAGCCATGAAAAAGGATGAGTTCATGTCCTTTGTAGGGACATGGATGAAGCTGGAAACCATCATTCTCAGCAAACTATCGCAAGGACAAAAAACCAAACACCACATGTTCTCACTCATAGGTGGGAATTGAACAGTGAGAACACTTGGACACAGGAAGGGGAACATCACACACCGGGGCCTGTTGTGGGGTGAGGGGAGGGGGGAGGGATAGCATTAGGAGATATACCTAATGTAAATGACGAGTTAATGGGTGCAGCACACCAACATGGCACACGTATACATATGTAACAAACCTGCACGTTGTGCACATGTACCCTAGAACTTAAAGTATAATAAAAAAAAAAGAAAAAGAAAAAAATTAACCAGGAAAAAAAAAGTTTTTAATTGCAGTTTAAACAATCTCCAGCTACAGAGGGAGAAAATAAAATTACTGTCATTCCTAATGAAACAGCCACACAGCCAGGTTTGCCAGACATCAGTTAGAGGGATGAAGTACCATTCAGCATAGCTTCTACAAGTCAGGTGCTCTGAGCTCTATTTACTGCTGTAATTAACTATACCAGTTCTGTTTGCCTGATAGGATTGTCTTTGGGCTTTCAGAGGGTGCTGGCTTCCTCTAGGATCATCAGCTGGAGCACCTGAAAGCCATTCAAGCTCTTTAGATTTGTGCCTGATCTGATTTACAGATCAGAACACAGTGCAATTTTCTCTACTGGCATCCATCGATTCTGTGTCCAAGTTGAAAATCATTCAGGTAGTCAAAAGAGTACCTGATTGTATTTATTCATGGGCTGTTTTTGAAATGCATTTTTTCTGTGATGTTCCAGAGACAGTAGTGTTAATAGAGTGCTTTCCAAAACACACAGCCCATGGGGGTAACCATTTCCAGGTTTATGGCATCTATCAGCAGATGTCCTAAGCTATGGGTGGTGGGGCAGTAAGCAGAGAAGGCCTTCTTTTCATCTGCACCTTGGCATGCTTCCCTGAAGACTTGATTACTTTTGCATTTTTCTTATAATTTCTTGCAAGTTGTTCAAGCATTCTAATGTGACTAGGGTAATGCCTAAGTAACAACTTGAGAAACCAGCTTATTTTTGCTATTTGGGACTATGGCTGCCTTCCAGCAATTTCTAATACCAAGACAATGCCTTTACAACCGGCAGCATTAAAGCACTGTCCAAATATACTCATGGTTGATTTATAGGGAAGAGAGGGGGCAGAGCATCTCCAGGGTTACAAGGATGAAAATTTATACCCAAAGAACTTCCAGTCTAGCTTGGAGGCGGGCGATTGGAGGGGGTGGGGAAGCTCGGTGGACATTTGTGAACAACCGAACAAGCAGGCTGGTATAAAATTTCAGGGCCAAAATAAAGCATCCCAAGTGGAAAATCGCACATTTTAAATCTTTTTAAAAATGTAATTAGCATAATTGAGCTAATTTCCAGGATTATCAATAGTTGTTTCCGTAGCAGAAATGAATAGAGTCTCCTGGACCTGAAAAGTGAACAAAAACAGAGGGAATCTTTTTCTGCCTCCTATTTACTTGGTTATTAAAATTATTTCTTGAGTAAACATTTTAACAAGCGAGTGCCCTAGTTTCCCCATCTCTTCTCTGTGGGCCTCCTTGGCACGGAGCTAAACATCTACATGCTCATGGACTATTAGCAAAGAGTTTATGGATAAATACAGAAATTACAATATTTTGTTTTGCTTTGACTTCATCTTTTAAAACAAAAACTCTACTTAAAGGTGCTAACAGATATATTTTCAACCTGAACTAAAGCAAATATGTGGTTTTTTTGTTTATTTATGTTTTGTTTTTTGAGACAAGGTCTCACTCTGTCACCCAGGCTGGAGTGCAGTGGCTCAATCTTGGCTCACTACAACCTCCGCCTCCTGGGTTCAAGGGATTCTTGTGCCTCAGCCTCCTATTTACTGCTATAATTAACTATACCAGTTCTGTTTACCTGATAGCTGGGATTACAGGCACATACCACCATGCCCAGCTAAATTTTTTTTGTATTTTTAGTAGAGATGGGGTTTTACCATGTTGGCCAGGCTGGTCTCAAACTCCTGACCTCAAGTAATCCACCCGCCTTGGCCTCCCAAAGTGCTAGGATTACAGGCATGAGCCACTGTGCCCGGCAAATATGTGTTTTTTAATTGAAGTATAAAACGCTTTTAGACCAAGATAATAGGGGTACTTACTGGCAGAATTGCCATATAGTAAAACAGGTTTCCCACCCCATTATGAGGCCAGGCTAACGTTAATGGGTCTCCATTCTATCTGCAAGTTTCAGGGTAAACCTGCTCCAGATATCTGTATTTAGTTTCTCTGGGGCCAAACTCCTCTGCAAGATTTAAAGCTTACAAAATGACCAAAAGCTATCAAAAGCGTGAATATCCCCAGGTCTTTTAAGTACTTGCGCTGTCCATTTTCTCATACTCATCAGATTTTTGCTTATGGCAACCCAGACCCACAAGTTCATTTACTCTAGTCAGGTTGTTTACATCCACTTTGAAGGTCTTTTCAGTTAACCTTTTTCCTGACCCACCCCACAATTTCCTCTAGTTTGTTATTTGATGACTATACTAATATTTTACCTAAGTCATTTGCTTCCTTCCTATTGAAAGCTTTTTTTACTGCTACCACCGCCCTCTTTCAGAGAGCTCACGTCTCTCTTCCTGAGCAAGGATCCAAGGTTTTCTTCAAGCTGGACTCTGCACTACTCAGTCTCAGTTAATAGCTCTTAGTAAAACTCCACTTTTTGAACTGCTGGTTGGGGGACAGTATGAATTATAAACTCAGTTACAGAGTTTATGTTACACAATTATGTAACATAATTGTGAGCACTTAGAAGAACAGGGTTTAAAGTTAATAAAACATTTCAAGGGACGGGCCTTCTAGGCCTGTTATAATTAACAGGTAAGCATCATTCATTTCATTTAGTGTGTCACTTGTTTCTGCGAAAAGAGTTCATTCTCTAAAATGGTTTTCTGGCCAAGTGCGGTGGCTCATGCCTGTAATCCCAGCACTTTGGGAGGCCTAGGCAGGGGGATCACCTAAAGTCAGGAGTTCAAGACCAGCCTGGCCAACATGGTGAAACCCCATCTCTACTAAAAATACAAAAATTAGCCAGATGTGGTGGTGGGCACCTGTAATCCCAGCTACTTGGGAGGCTGAAGCAGGAGAATTGCTTGAACCCAGGAGACGGAGGCTGCAGTGAGCTAGGATCGTGCCATTGCACTCTAGCCTGGGCGACAAGAGCAATACTCCATCTCAAAAAAAGTAATAATAATACAATAAAATGGTTTTCTTATTTTCCTCTGAAAACTTCTCCTTTTAGTCAATTACAGTCATGTGCTACATAATTATGTTTGGGTCAATGACAGTATATATGACACTGGTCCTGTAAGATTATAATGGAGCTGAAAAACTCCTATTGCCTACTGACACTGTAGACATCAGGACTTCATAGCACAACTCATTACTTACGTGTGGATGGTGATGCCCCTGCAGACCTTCCAATGGGAGAAGTTGTGGAAGTGGAAGACAGGAATACTGATGATGCTGACTTTGCATAGGCCTAGGCTAATGTGTGTGCATCTTAGTTTTTAACAAAAAAAGTTTAAAAAGTAACATAAATAAATAAGAACCTTGAAAACAGAAATATAGATTATAAAGAAAAAATATTTTTATACAGCTGTACAATATGTTTGCATTTTAAGCTAAGTGTTATAACAAAAAAGTCAACAAGTTTTTTTTCATTTTATAAGTTTATAAAATAAAAGCTATAGTAAGCTAAGGTAAATTTATTGTTATTAATTTATTTTTCAGATGGGGTGTCCCTCTGCTGCTCAGGTTGGAGTGCAGTGGTACAATCATGGCTCACTGCAGCCTCAGCCTCCCCAGGCTCAGGTGATCCTCCACCTCAGTTTTTGTATTTTTAGTAAGAGATAGGGTTTCGCCATGTTGCCCAGGCTGGTCTCAAACTCCTGGGCTCAAGCAATCCACTCACCTTGGCCTCCTAAAGTGCTAGGATTACAGGTGTGAGCCACCACATCCGGCCAAAATTTATTATTAAAGAAATATATATATATATATTTTTTTTGAGAGACAGAGTCTCACTGTGTCACCCAAACTGGAGTACAGTGGCATGATCATGGCTCACTGCAGCCTCTAGGCCTCCTGAGTAGCTAGGACTACAGGTATGTGCCACCATGTCTGGCTTTTTGTATTTTTCATAGAGATGGGGTTTCTCCATGTTGCCCAGGTTGGTGTCAAACTCCTGGGCTCAAGAGATTCACCCGCCTTGGCCTCCCAAAGACTGGGATTACAGATGTGAACCACCATGTCCAGCATGAAAAAATAAATTTTTAAAATAAATTTAATATGGCCTAAGTGTACAGTGTTTATAAAATCTACGCTAGTGTACAGTGGTGTCACAGGCCTTCACATTCACTCACCACTCACTCATTGACTCACCCAGAGCAACTTCCAGTCCTGCAAGCGCCATTCATAGTAAGTGCCCTATACTGGCGTGCCATTTTTAATCTTACTGTACATTTTCTACGCTTAGATATACAAATACTTACCATTGTATTACAGTTGCCTACCAGTATTTAGTAGGCACGCTGTATAGGTTTGTAGCCTAGAAGCAATAGACTCTGCCATGTAACCTAGGTGTGTAGGAGGCTATACCATCTAGGTTTGTATAAGTACACTCTATGATGTTCCCAAATGACAAAATAGCCTAACAACAGAATGTATTCTCATCATTATGCAATGCATGACTGTATTTAATAAATTTTATTCTCATCACTAGTGCAAAGGCAAAGTCAAAAGATCACTAACTCCAAAATAGCAGATTCTGAATCTAAAAGCTGGAGGCATCCTTTGACTGCCCAAGGCAGAGATGAGGTATACATTTTAGTTTTTACAAAGAGCACTAAAGGCTTCCCCCTATCCTATCCCTAAAGCAACCTAAAGTAATCACTTTACACTTCACCACTTCTTATTCTGGGCCTTGGAGTCTAGGGCATTACTCAGTATTTACCCTTTTTTCTTATGGAAAATACCTATTGTTTAACTCTACTTCATACCTAAAATGTACTGGCTTCTCAAGTCAATCTTCCTGAAAATTTTCCCAGTGTGAAAATGGCACCAAGAAGAGTTTTTCTTTTCTTTATTATTATTATTGTTATTTTTAATGTATAGCCACACAGACCCAACAGCAAGAATGGCACCAAGAAGTGTTTTAACAAATGCTGGCAAGGATGTGGCGAAAAGGGAATCCTTTTGATTCCCTTTTCACACTGCTATCACACTGTTGATGGGAATGTAAATTAGTACAACCAGTGGAGAACAGCTTTGAGTCTCCTCAAAAAACTAAAAATAGAGCTACCATGTGATCCAGCAATCCCACTGCTGGGCATATACCCAAAAGGAAGGAAATCAATATATTAAAAAGATATCTGCACTCCCATGTTTATTGCAGCTCTGTTCTCAATAGCCAAGATTTGGAAGCAACCTAAATGTCCATCAACAGATGCATAAAGAAAATGTGGCATTTTTCCACAATGGAGTACTATTCAGCCATAAAAAAGAACAAGATTCAGTCATTTGCAACAACATGGATGGAACTAAAGGTCGTTATGTTAAGTGAAATAAGCCAAGCACAGAGAGATAAACATTGAATGTTCTCTCTTACGTGTGGGATCTAAAAATCAGGATATAGAGAGTAAAAAGATGGTTACCAGAGACTGGGAAGGGTAGTGGGAGAGTGAGGTGGAGGTGAGAATGATTAATGAGTACAGTTAGAATGAATAAGGCCTAGTATTTAATAGTATAACAGGGTGACGATAGTCAATAATAATTTCATTGTACATTTTCAAATAACTAAAAGAATATAGTTGGATTGTTTGTAACACAAAGGATAAATGCTTGAGGAGATGGATACCCCATCTTCCATGATGTGATTATTATGCATTGCATATCTGTATCATAACATCTCATGTACCCAATAAATATATATACCTACAATGTACCCACAAAAATTAAAAAAAAAAAGTGGTTAAAATTGCCAGATGAAAGAGACCTGGGAAAATTACCTTTAGTTCCCCAAGTCAGTTTTCCTAGTTACCAGGTATAAATTTGGCAGATGATGTAACCTGTGTTGACAGACTAGAGCTCTGTATCATAAACATAGAAGCTGACCACTATGCACATATTCTAGGCTTAATAATAGAAATATAAATTAATAAAGCTCACCTTTCAGCTCTATGATAATAGAGTCTGAACATGGGCTGACTCTCAAGAGATGTGAATATAATACTGCCCCATCATTAATTATAATCTATATTACAGAGCAATTCAGTGGAATGGTAGGCTAATGGGACCTTCTGCTCAAAATCAGGTGGAGGTGGGGCAGATTAATTTCACCATCTGTTATTTTATCAGTAAAGTTCTACTCTTTAATTTTGAAACCTTTTCAGTTTCGATGAATCCTCTATTGAAATGCAAATAACTCTTAAAGGGGTTATACCAGTCTTTTATCAGTTGACATTATAAACAGTTTGTATTTCAGCAGAGACAGGTACAAATGCAATACAGGCTGCGGAGAGAAGGAAAAACTGGGGCCGATGAGGGAGGAAGGAGGACACTGAAAAAAAATGTGTAACCCTTACAAAACTGCTTGTTGAGGACCACCTTAATTCTACTTGCAATTACCCCTGCTGACAATCTCTGGATCACGGTTGATGGCTTTCTTGAACAGAAGGTCAGTGTATTAGTTCGTTTTCACACTGCTATAAAAGACTGCCCAAGACTGGGTAATTTATGAAGGAAAGAGGTTTAATTGACTCACAGTTCAGCGTGACTGGGGAGGCCTCAGGAAATTTACAATCACGGAGAAGGGCGAAGGGTAAGCAAGACACCTTCTTCACAAGGCATCAGGAAGAAATGCCGAGTGAAGCGGGAAGAGTCCCTTATAAAACCATCAGATCTCCTGAGAACTCACTCAGTATCACGAGAACAGCGTGAGGGAAACGGCCCCATGATTCAATTACCTCCACCTGGTTTCTTCCTTGACACGTGGGGATTATGGGGATTATAACTCAAGATGAGATTTAGGTGGGGACACAAAGCCTAACCATATCAGTCAGGCTTCTTAACTTGGATAACAAACATAGCAACCTTACCACTTGCTGGCCTTGAATCCAAAGCATGTCCATCTTCCTTGTATCAGTAAATGAATCCATATTTGCTTAACTTTCTAAAAGTGCTCAGGTGTCTAGCTGTGATTTTCACCTGGGACACTCATCTTCACAGAAAAGTGCAACACATGACCCTTTTTTGCTTTTCTCTTTTCAGTAATATCAAAACTATCCCTGCAATGCCAGAAGGCTGGAGATCTGCATTTGAAAATAATGAAGGATAAGGAAGACTTATTTGAAATTTTCTTCTTGACAGTTCAAAATGTCTAGTCCAACCACTAATTGAATTAACAGACAAAATGAACCCCAAACAGCAGTATTGCTGGTACAAAGGAAGGAAGTTATGAATACAAATTGTGGCCTCATGACCAGTTGCAGAAACCACTCAACACACACATAATTATAGATAATAACCAATAATAGAGATACTGAGCATGTTTTCGTTTGCACAAAGGATCATGGCATTTTGTTAGGTGAGAGCATGTTTGGATTGCTACTGTTGTTTAGAAATTAAAGTATGGATAGAAGGATATGTAGAGATGTTAACTGGCCAAAGGAGTGGAATATGTTAGTGTTGGTGGGTCATTTTTAGCACTGATTCCAAACTCCTTATAGAGGACCTTCCTGTACTGCAGAAGCTGGAGAGGTTAAAACCACATTTCTGATTTCCTGAATTCTAAGGTAGTAGATTGGATACACATCTTATTTCTCTTCCTCTTGAAATCCTACACAAGGTACAATAAAGAGATTTATTTTTTAAAAAAGATGTAAGCCCTCTGGAACTGGGTGAACAAGAGTAGAGACAAGAACAACAATATTTCAGAAGCTGGATAGTGACACTGAAGAAAGCAAATGCCTATTCCACCACTGTATTTTAGAAGCATATAGCATGTTTGATTTCATAGGTTTGCAGCTGGAAAGCAATTTGCCTCAGGATGAATCATACCTTGAGTCTCATCCATATCTGATTTAGATGATATTTGGCTGAGAATGTGGACTTCAGACTTTTGAGTCGACGCTGGAATTATTTAAGACTTTGGGGACTACTGGGATGGAATGAGTGCATTTTGCATGTGAGAAAGACATAAATTTTGGCGGGGGGGCAGGGCCTGAATGCTGTGGTCTGAATATTTGTGTCCCTTGGAATGTATATACTGACATCCTAACCCCCAAGGTCATGGTATTAGCAAGTGGGGCCTTTGGGAGGTGATTAGGTCATAAGGGCACATTTCTCACTATTAAAATTAGTGTCCTTATAACAGAGACCCCAGACAGCTAGCTAGCCCCTTCCACCATGTGAGGAAACAGTGAGAAGATGTCCATATATGAAGGATGGTCTTTCTTGATCTTGGACTTCCCAGCCTCTAGAACTATGAGAAATTAATTTCTGTTGTTTATAAGCTACCAAGTATATGGTATTTTGTTATAGCAGCCTGAACAGACACACTCCTAACAACCTCCCCAGCAATTTTGAGAGCACCCAATTCCCTATTTTAAATGCTCTTCTGCCTATTTTAATAGCAGAGTGGTTTGTTTCCTGAACTGATATAAGTGATAATAAAAATTTTCAAACAGAGAAACTGCAAACCTATTTTAGAATCATTAAAGTAATTCATTTTATTTGTATCTATCCTATACACTGAATGCTACTAAAATGAGTGTTAAGTGGTTTAAAAACGGAGAACTCTCTAGGAGATTCTCTTCTGTTTGTACTAACTACTGGCACATTTAAAAAAATTACACATCAGCCTGGGCACGATGGCTCACACCTGTAATCCCAGCACTTAGGGTGGTCGAGGCAAGTGGGTCACTTGAGGACAGGAGTTCAAGACCAACCTGAGCAACATGGTGAAACCCCTGTCTCCACTAAAAATACGAAAATTAGCTGGGTATGGTGGCATGTGCCTGTAGTCCCAGCTACTCGGAGGCTGAGGTGGGAGAATCACTTGAACCCGGAGGCGGAATTTGCAGTGAGCCAAGATCATGCCACTGCCCTCTAGCCTGGGTGACAGAGTGAGACCTTGTCTCAAATACAAAACAAAACAAACAAACAGAAACAAACAAAAAACACACATCAAGTCACGGGCAGCATGTTTAACTTTATTTTTAAAGTTTATCCAGAATATAGAATGACTGAATGAGTAGCTATTAAGGATTATTTTCTATAAAGTAATATTTTTACTTAAAAAACTGACAAAAATGAACATGACTGGCAGAAGTACAGTGGCTTACTCTACTCTCTAAGAAATGCCTGGTGACATCAGTTAAAAGGTATGTCAGAGACTAACAGCCGGGTCACTCCAAGTTTCACTCTCTTTGACTCAGCATCCTGAAATGACTCTCAACAGGCTGGGAAAGCCATTAAAACAGCTCCTGGCCCATAGCAATAACAGGCTTTTTACCTTTCAATCCTGGTGATACTCTGGGAGCTGATGACAATTCTGAATTTTGTCTCTTTTTACACTGTTTGCAATGTGAATTTGACAGTGAGTAAATGAATAAAAGGGAGTGAAACGTGGGAAATTTTAGTCTTTGAGTACCACTGAGCACTTGGTATTTTATTTGCTTCTGAGGCAGCTTTTCATATTTACAGTTAATCCAGTGACATTTTTGGCTGTGCTTTTAGAAGAGAACAATTGATGGCTAAGAGGGCAAATGACTGAGAAGTCACAGCCCTCTGCAAATGCAGACACGCAAATTTACAATTTTCTGGCAGACGACAAACAGCAACAAACATTCAAGTCTACATTTTCAGAGGTTTACTCTGTATTAACCAGGTCACCATACAGTGCAGAATAAGATAGAATTGCTTTTGACTCTCAGGCCTTTTAAAGACTGGTTGGAGCCTTCTAATGCTTGACCATATGTGAATTATCCACTTGGTGGATTATTTGAAATTCAGCCAGCGTAACCCCAAATGAACTGCTCTGCCTAAGTTATATTTAGAAAACCACTCACTTATTTAAACATTAGACTACACAAAAATTTATGGGCTGAATATATCCAAGATAAAGTATATAACTATATATATATAAACATTCCTAAAAGTAAAAGGATTTTTTTTTTGGTCCCCCAAAGTTTTGGAATTAAAATTATTTAGAGCTGGCAGGGTCCTTAAGACATTTCATCCAAGAGTTTCATTTTATAGCTGAGAAAACAGACACGATGAGGTTTACTGACTTGCCAAGCAAAACAGTTCATTGTTAAATTAACATTTTTAAATCATAGCTTCCCTTCCATTATCCTGCACATAAGGAAGTTTTTGGAAATATTTTTAGAATTGTCTGTGATATGGAGGAAATAATCCAAGGCCACACCAAAGCTCCCTAAGGACAGAGTTGGACTCCAGGGGTGATGGGCTGATATGCTGGGGTATGCAGTTGCGGGAAGGAGCCTGCCAGGTGTTCCTTCACTTGTCCTTGTTAGCCCACACTACAAGAAGTCCTCAGAACCTGTCCTCACTTTCTTTTTATTTTGTTTTATAACTCACTCAGACTGCTTAATTGTCCTTATGCTATCTCTTTTCTGCAAGTAAACCTCAGTTGCCTTCTGTGAACTATGGAATTTTAGGGAGGAGTTGGACCCATGAGTACGGAGAGGCAACCCCACACACTAACAGAAAGTAAGCACCAGGGCTGCTGGAGAAGAGAGGAGAGTATAGTTCACAGTGTATATTTAATGCTGCTGAGCAGCTGAGCATCAGGGATTGTGAGACTTTACACCCCAGAAGTTGCTCAATAGTGGTCTGTGGGGCTCTGCTAGAAACCAGCAAGGGAGCCAGCAGAGAAAAGGGAGTGCAGCCGGTGAACAAATCCCAGAAGCTCATCTCAGGACTGCTGGCTACCTTTCAGGCTAATGACCTACAGCTGGGGACTTGCAGCTATTTGCAGATGTACTTAGATTTTAAAAGGAAGTCTGTACCACCTGATACACATTAGCATGGCTACTATTTTTTTAAAAAAGAAAAAACAGAAAATAATTATTAGTGAGGATGTGGAGAAATTGTAGCCTTTGTGCACGGTTGTGGGAATGTAAAATAGTCCAGCCACTATAGAAAATAGTATGGCAGTTCCTCAAAAAATTAAAAATTGAACTATCATATAGTCAAGCTATCCTAATTCTTGATATATACCTAAAAGAATTGAAAGCAGGGACTTCAGCCTGGGCAACATGGCAAAACCCTGTCTCTACAAAAAATACAAACTTTAGCTGGGTGTGGTGGCATGCGCTTGTAGTCCCAGCTATTTGGGAGGCTGAGGTGGAATGATTGCTTGAACCCAGGAGGTCGAGGCTGCAGCGAACTGAGATCATGCCACTGCACTTCGGCCTGGGTGACAGAGTGAGACCCTGTCTCAGGAAAAAAAAAAAAAAAAAAGAAAGAAAAGAAAAGCAGGGACTTGAACATACATTGGCACACTCATGTTCATAGCAATATTATTTACAATAGCCAAAAAGTGAAAACAACTTGTGTGCATTGACAGATAAACGTTTAAGCAAAATATGTACACACAATGCAGTATTATTCAGCCTTAAAAATGGATGAAATTCTGATACATGCTACCACGTGGATGAACCTTGAAGACATTATGCCAGTCACAAAAAGACACATATTTTATTATTCCACTGATAAAACATATCTACAGTCAAAATCATAGATAGAAAGTTGAATCATAGTTTCCAGGGGCTGGGGAAAGGGGGAAATGAAGAGTTATTGCTTAACAGGTACAGAGTTTCAGTTTTGCAAGATGAAAAGCGTTCTGGTGGTGGATGATTGCACAACAATGTGAATGTACTTAATACCACTGAGCTATACAGTTAAAAATAATTGGGGGAGGGGAGGGATAGCTTTAGGAGATACACCTAACGCTAAATGACGAGTTAATGGGTGCAGCACACCAGCATGGCACATGTATACATATGTAACTAACCTGCACATTGTGCATATGTACCCTAAAACTTAAAGTATAATAATAATGAAATAAAAAAAATAATTAAAACTAAATTTTTATGTGCATTTTGCCACAATTTTTTTTGAGAAAAGGAAGTTTGCAGTATTCCTAAAGTGTATGTTAGCTGAAATTTGTTAAGTATTTGATTTTTTTTCATTGAAAGGAAAGCCATAGCCTATCTTTCATCATTCTTCCCTTAGTTCCTTCCTCTTTCCTTTCTTCCTTCATCCTTCCCTTCTTCCTGCCTTCAAACATCTACTTGATGTTTGCCAAACATTGTGGGAGGCCCCTGATAAAACATACCATGGTTGGGTGCTGTGGTTCACACCTGTAATCCCAGCACTTTGGGAAGCCAAGGCAAGAGGATTGCTTGAATCTAGGGGTTTGAGACAAGCCTGGGCAACAAACTGAGAGCCCATCTCTACAAAAATAAAAATTAAAACATTTGCCAGGCACAGTGGCATGTGCCTGTAGTCCCAACTACTTATGTGGCTGAGGCAGGAGGATCACTTGAGCCCAGGAGTTTGAGGCTGGCTGCAGTGAGCTATGATCACACCACCCCTGTACTCCACTCCAGCCCAGGCAACAGAGCAAGATCCTGTCTCTTAAAAAAAAAAAAAAAAAAAAAAAAAAAGATAATATGCCCTGCTGGTAATCCAGGTAAATAGACATTATCATCTGACCGAGGTCTGCTCTGTGATAGAGACGTGCTCAGTTTCCCATGGGAGCTTAGAGAGGGGACACTAATGCAGCCTTGGAGACAAAGGAAAACCTGTAGCATTTTGGGATTCCTAACTGAAGTCTTGGAGGGTGAATAGAAATTAGCTACCTAAAGAAGGAAAAATCTGAACTAACATAACAACATCAGTAATAACATTTTATAGTAATAAAGCTACAATTAATGCATTATTTATACAAATGATGTTTGTTAAACACTAGGTGCCAGGCACAGTTCTAGGTGCTGAAAATATGAAGGTAGACAAGATAAAATTTCTCTCTCATGAAGCTTAGGGGCAGACAGTCAATAAATACATAGATAATATATGGAATTATCAAATTGTGGTAAGTGCTATGCAGAACAACAGAGCAGGGGAAAAGGAAAGGGAGGTTTGGGTTAAGGGAGGGAGAGGACATTACTAATTTTTATAGGGTAGCTAGGGAAGGCCTCACTAATACAGTGGCATCTGAGCAGAGGACAAAAGGTGGGAAGGGCAGGACCCTGGGGAAAGAAGTAGAGACCAGAAGAATACCATAGGCAAAGTTCTTGAGGTGGGAAGCATGCCAGGTGTGTTTGTAAGACAGTGTGACCGGAGTTGCAGCAGGGAGGGAAAGAGTATTTGGAGAGGAAGGGGGTGAGAGGAGGGCAGCGTTCCCATCATACAGGGCATTTGGGACCACAGGAGGACAGGAGCATGTGCTGCCTATGAGATGGAAGCCACTAGAGGGTTTTGAGCAGAGGAATGGCTAAAAACTTGGGTTTTAAAGGGATCATTTTGTTTACTCTGTTAAGAAGATTGGAAGAGGCAAGACTGGATATAACATCACTAATTAGGAGACTATTGCAATAATCCAGGAGAAATTGATAGTGGCTTGAACCAGGATGGCAACAGTTGATACAGTTGATGTTGTCATATTCCAGATATATGTTGAAGGTGGAATCACAAGATTTGCTGACAGACTGGATATCAAGTGTGAACAAAAGCAAATAATCAAGAATGACTCCCAAGTTGTTGGCCTAAACAACTAGAAGCACAGACCTGTCATTTACTAAGATGAAAATCCCGTAGGACACGCAGATTTGGGGTGGGAGTAGGCAGGTAATCAGACGTTTGGTTTTGGACACATCAAGTTTGAGATGCCTGTCAGATATTCATGTGGAGATATCAAGTGCTGTTATATGTAGAAAGTTCCAGAGTTTAGAGGAGAAGTGTAGCTAAAGACATAAATTAGAATCTCCCTGCTTGGATTGCTTCCAAGCCACGACCCTCCCTGGGTGAGATTCCCAAGTGGGGAAGTATAGATAAAGAAGATGTCTAATGATTGGGCCATTGGGTACTTGGGACACTCCACTAGTCAGGGAAATGAGGTGGAACCAGCGAAGAAGACAGAAAGAACAGCCACAGAGCTAAAAAGGAGAAGCAAGTGAGTCTCCAAAACTAAGTGAAAAAGACGTGTTTTGAAGAAAAGGGAGTGAGCAACTGTGTCGAGTGCTGAAGACAGGTCAAGTATAAAGAGGGCTGAGATTGGACCACTGGATTTGGCAGCATGGAGGTCAGTAGTGACTGCAAGAGCTACTTCAGTGGGGCGGTAGGAGCGAGAGCTTGGTTGGAGTGCATTTGAGACAAAATAGCTTTTACCTATTTGAATTCTCTATGCCTTGGTTTCCTTATCTATAAAATTTGGAGTAACTCAGTACTATTCTCATAGAGTTTTTGTCATAAAAATTAAAGGAAAAAACACATCTGAAGTGCCTGATTAAGGTGTAGTATGTAGTAAGTCCTTAGTAAACATAAGCTATTGTTATTATTAAAATATTATTTTTATTTCAACCATCCAAAGGAAAAATTGGCATTTACTTTTCTTTACCTTAATCAACTTTTTTATAATGCTCAGATAAGAATTGTCACATTTAATGACCATTTTTCTCTTTTTTACATTTATTTTCTCTAAGTACAGAAATAAAATGAGGGTATATAGACAAATACCATAAAAGGGGAGGAGAGGAAGTAGAAACAGATAGAGATAGGACACCTTTAAGGAGTTTTGATGCAAAGGAGCAGAAGAATCTAGCGGTGCTGGAGGGTATTTTTGTTTTTGCTTTTTAAGTTGAGAAAAATAACAATGTATGGCAGGGAAAATGATCCAGTCAAGAGGGGAAAATTAATGAAAAAAGATGAGAATGTCTTGAAGAGGGAAAGAGGAATGGAATCTGGTATTCAAGTGTACAGGCTGGCCTTAGGAATGTAGTCAGTTCATCTGTTATCGAGGGACAGGCAGCACCTACAGGTGTAAATGCAGGTGGGTGGGCAGATGTAGCAGAATTTCTCATCTAAGGCTTTTTGCTGCTTTCTTAATAAGACATGAAGCAAGATCCTCAGCTGAGAATAAGGAGGGGGAGAGGTGTTGGGGGTTTGAGAAAAGATGTGAAAAGTGAAGCAGTCATCTAAGAGATGAGGAAAATGAATATATTAAGGAAGGGTAGGAGGATTATCTTGCAGCACTGAGGACCTAATTGAGATTGGTGTTGTCTTAGTCCGTTTTTTGTTCCTCTAACAGAATACCTGAGACTGGGTAGTTTATAAAGAAAAGAAATTCAGTTTTTACAGTTCTAGAAGCTGAAAGTCCAAGACTGAGGAGCTGCATCTGATGAGGGCCTTCTTGCTGATGGGAACTCTCCAGAGAGTCCTGAGGTGGTACAGGGCATCACATGGCAACAGGAAAAGAACATGCAAACTGGCTTTTATAACAGACCCGATGTGTTGATAACCTATTAACCCATTCATCTATTAATCCATGAATCACCTCTTAAAGGCCCCTCCCCTTAGTATTGTTACATTGGGAATAACATTTCAACATGAATTTAGAGGGGACAAAATTGAATCCATAGCAGTGGTGATGAATTTAACATGGCACAGTCAGCATATTTTCCAATCATGTTTGTCTATGTGGATACTCATTCAGAGGAATTGGAAAGCTGGCATCATCAGGAGGGATTTCATCAGGTGAGCACAATGAAAGGAGAGAGAGGTAAGAGATTAGGTGGGTATGCAAAGGGTAACTGTAGGAAAGAAACATGCAAACTAAGGTGGAAAAGCAAGGAAGTGAAGCAATGAGGAGGTGAGGTATAATGCAATGGTAGAATCCTGACAAGGTACTAGAGGGATGGCATGGGAAAATTAGGAGGTGGGGTCAGAGAGTAGGTTATTTGAAAATGAGATGGAAAAGAAGTTGCAGCTATTGGTAATGACAAGGCATGACCATGCAGTGGGAGCTAAGGTAGGTTGGAAGACAAGACCATTGGAGGAGAGGAGAGGTGGAGGTCAAAGACTTGAGAGGTCAGTGCATGGAAAGGATTATCTGTATGTCATAGAAATTGTTCTGAATTAAGACAAGATTACCTTTGGAGACAATGACAGTGAGACAAGAGCTAAACTCTTCAAGGAATGAAGTGGAGTGGTCCAAGATCTGCAGATGGCTGCAAAAAGAAGGGCTGGCAGTTGTTTAATGCAAAGAGATTCAAATTTTGTGGGGAGGGGTGGTGCAAGTTTAGGAAGAGCAAGGGAAAATGGTCTTAAAGCAGCAATAGGAACACACAGGTTATGCATCCCTCCTCCAGGCCCAGTGGAACATGGGATGTGACAGAAAAGCAGCCACCTCTTGAGAGAACTGCAAAGGAAGCAGTGCCCCCGCGGACAGGTAATTTTCAGTTAGGCCGAGAAGGTGAAGAGAGTATAGGAAATTTTGCTAATGGTGAACTGCACATTCCAGGGAGCACAGTGAAAGTTCCTATGTTATGGAGGGGAAGGAAATAGGATCAGGTGAAAAAATATACAGAGCATTATGGGCATACAGTCCTACCTTGTGGCAATACAGGGCACACATATAAGGATAAAGGGCAGGATGGGACTTGCAGCAATGGTCTCCCAGGTAGACTGTGGCAGTGAGACCATAACTCTGGTGGGAGAGGAAGGGATGAGGGTTTTACCAGGAGCACGAAGGCTCTGGGCTCTGTCTTCTCTCCTGTAGGGAGGAGGCTAGGAAAGGTGTGATGCCACAGAAGCATGGGGCTATTACAGGAGCCCAGGTAAGGGATGATGATGGCTTGGGTTATTGTAATAGTGGAGCTACCAAGGAGTAGCTGAATAAGTAATGTATTTTTGAGATAGAGCTCAGAGGACTAGCTAATGGACTGATTGATGGGGCAGGACTGGAAGCAGGGACTGGGAGAAAGGGAAATCAAGGATGGTTCTAGGTTTTGGTCTGAGAAATGGATGACTGAGAAACAGGGATGGCAATGAGTGACTAAAGAAAGAGCTTTTCAGATAAAGTTTGAGGTGCCTATTTAATGTTTAGATGGAGATAGTGAGTAAGCTGTTGGATTTATGTCTGAAGCTGTAAGTAGAGGAGCTTGGTGACTTTCAGCAAGTTATGTAATTTCCCTAAGCCTATTTCCAACTGGAAAATATAACTATCTATTATTGTTATCTATGTGATGTGAGAATTAAATATGGTAATGCCGTAAAGTGCTTAAGCTAGAGCCTGGCTCTTGTGCAGAGTGATGCATAAGAGACATTTAATTATCCCTGAGGGAAAAACAGGGGTTCACTGAACCTAAAGTGACTTTTCCAGAGCTGCTGAATAGTAAGCCCCACAATCAAGGCTTGAATACCAGTCTACGCTCTTTCTACTACACTAGTGGCTCAATTAGAAGTAATATTTATTGACAATCCTCTGCAGCCAGGGGACAATTCTTACCATAGTATCAAAGAATACAAAGAGATATAAACTATTCTTAGAGTGTTTTCATATCAGGCATCTCTCTTGTTTCTCCAGAGAGTTATGATATAGGGAAGAGGAAAGTATAGGCTATGAAATCCAAACTGACCTGGTTCAGATTTCAGATTATAATTGTGCTCTTAGATTATTCATCATAACAGCAGATTTGGGGATCTTCATTTTCTAAAAAGTAAAATTATTAAGTATTTACTCCTTGGCTTTCTGTAGCAACCAAATTCCATTGGTGTAACCTGCTTTTTAAAAATGTTCTTCACTAACTTAAGATCTACATTTCCAGTTAAATAATTACACACACCCCCACCCACAGTAATTACCATTTTCTGAATACTAGTTCTAGACTATTAGCCTTCTTATGTCAACTTTAGAAATCCTAGAGTCTTGTTAATTTTCTCTACTAAAGAGAAGAAAATTGTCCTCCTAATCAGACTCACTACCACTGTTCAATATCCCATCAGAGACAATCTGCCTCATTTTCCTGTGAAATAGAGCTTACTTCACAGAAGATGATAGAGCTTACTCAGAACAGAAAATGAGCTCTTAGAGGTCTTTGGGAACATTAATTGCAATGGATTAATAATTTACCTTTAACAGTTTTCAACAAATACTTCTTGAGAAAAATCTTATCAAAATACTATAAGCTTTTGCTGCTGGTTAATCCTGTCTATAGCATGATGAAAAAATGGGCTCAGCTTTCATAACTTCAGGAATACAAAGCTCATTATTCAACTTCCATCCATGGCTTTAGTAAACAAAGATAGAGATTCTGCCCTTAAGGTACACCCTGACTATAGGGGATACAGGCAAGAAAACAAAGAGGTGTATAGTACAGAGCATAACAGATGCTTGTTGTAACAGGGTGGAGGCACAGAAGTGGAACAAGGCTTTGTGGGGATGAGGTTGCTGCCAGGGATCATTTCAGAGAATGATATACCCATGCTGCAAAGGACAGGCCTTGAAAAACCAAACCTGGCACAACTTGCATTTACAAACTGTTTTATTTAATGGAAATGCCTTTTTATAACTTCTATTCATTTATTTAACATTTACTGGGGGCCAGGCAGAGTGGTTCATGCCTGTAATTCCAGCAACTTGTAAGGCCGAGGCAGGCGGATTACCTGAGGTCAGGAGCGTGAGACCAGCCTGGCCAACAAGGTGAAACCCCGTCTCTACTAAAAATACAAAAATTAGCCTGGCGTGGTGGCTTGCGCTGTAATCCCAGCTACTTGGGAGGCTGAGGCAGAAGAATCACTTAAAGCTGGGAGGCGAAGTTTGCAATGAGGCCAGATCGCACCACTGCAATCCAGCCTGGACAAATGCTTTTTTTTTTTTTTAAGACGGATCTCACTCTGTCACAGAGGCTAGAGTGCAGTGGCGCGATCTTGGTTTGTTGCAACCTCTGCCTTCCAGGTTCAAGCTATTCTCTTGCCTCAGCCTCCCAAGTTGCTGGGATTACAAGCGCCCATCAGCATGCCCAGCTAATTTTTGTATTTTTAGTAGAGATGGGGTTTCACCAGGTAGGCCAGGCTGGTCTCGAACTACTGACCTCAAGTGATCCACCTGCCTCAGCCTCCCAAAGCGGTGGGACAACAGGCGTCAGCCATCGTGCCCGGCCACTTCTGCACCTTCACCATTCTGAAAATAAATGATCTGTACAAATGTAGAGTTTAATCAGAACTCTCCCAGATAGCAGTTTTTACTAAGTATTCATTAAAGTCTTGTCTGGCTAAGAAGGATGTGAGACTACAGGTCCTAATATTACTTAATTTCATATTGAGAAATTCTTGTGCTTACGACCCTAACTCTAGCCAGCTGACTTACAAATGCCCATCATTGGTCATGACAGGAAAATTATTTACTGCATAATTTTTACAGAAGGTAGGTAAGAGGCGCTATCACCAGATGTAAAGGATGGTATATTAACAGACTCCCACTTACCAACTTCTACCTTACAAAAGCAGACAGATATAACCAAAGCCCTGAGCCAGGGTAAAAGCAGGTTAATTCTGCCCACTGACAGATGGCATTAGTAGTAGCTGCAAGCCTTTCAGTACCTGCTACAACTGCACACTAAATGATTGTGAAATTCATTGAAAACAAAGTCTGCTTTCCAAATCCCAGAAACAAAGAGCATCGGAGCTGAAAGGGATATGAGAGGTCATCTGGTGGAGGCTTTGCCAGTAGATTTTAAAGCTTTATCTAGCAACTTTCACCACAATGAACCTTTCGCATCTTGTCAACTTCTCTGATTTTCCTGGAACCTTAACCTGTGTTGAGAATCCCACCCCATATTCCTCTCTTACTCCTTCCCACATTCATGGAATGGCTTAAATATCATCACCCTACCCTGTGTTGGGATTTTATAGTTGCAAAGAAATTAAAAAGTGGCAGAATAATGAGAAAACGTTCTGGAGTAATGATAATATCCTATATATTGATAAGAGTGTGGGTCATACAAACATATGTATTTGTCAACACTTTGGAATGGTACACTAAAGATTTGCAAAAAACCCAAAACACTCTTAAAAATATATTGAACTCTAATAAATGAAGACAGGCTGAAGTATTTAGAGATGAAATATGTTGATGTCCACAAATGTATCAAAAATATCAGATGGACTGATGGATGGACAAAAGGATAGATAGACAGGACAAAGGTCCCCATCCAGACCCCAAGAGAGGGCTCTCGGATCTTGTGCAAGAAAGAATTCAGAGCGAGTCTGCAGTGCAAAGTAAAAGCAAGTTTATTAAAAAAGTAAAATGGTGAAAGGACAGCTACTCCATAGACAGAGTAGGATGTTCCCAAAAGTAAGAGGAGGAACGCACCCACCCTAGGTACAATGCTTGCATATACGGGGAGAGGTGCTCTGCTACTAGGGTTTGTGATAGAAAATTAATTTTCTTAATTACTATATTTTGCAAGAATCCATATTATTATCTTTAAAGCAAAATTAGGAATGCCTTTATTCTCCAGACTCGGGATATCTGGACACTCCCAAGTCAGGGTTTGTTTTAGTAAACATTATTAATTTGTTCCCTTAAACACACATCTAGAGGCTAGGAATGCCTAACTTTCTGGGAATGCAACCCAGCAAGTCCCAGCCTCATTTTCCTAGCCTCACTCAAAATGGAGTCGTTCTTGTTTGACTGCCTCTGACAGATAGATAGATCATTATGTGAGAAGGCAAACATGGTAAATGTTCATTGCAGAATCTAGGTGGTTACATGGATGTTTACTGGATAGTTCTTTTAATTTGATTTTTCTGAAAATTTTTCATAAAAAATTTAAATAATTTATAATTTAATGATACATAAAATGCTAGTAAAAATAACTAATTAACAAATACATTGTTTAAGTAGTAACCAATAAGACATTTAAAATTTTTTACAATAAAATGTTCGGTAGGGGAAAGTGGCAGAATCCTTCTTCTTAGGCCAACTCGTCATTTTACAGATGAGGAAACTAATGCTTAGAGAGCATGTCTGATCCTTCTGATCCTATTATTCCACTTTTTAAGATCTCCAAACGCTCCCTCATTCCCTTTACAATAAAACCCAAGCTCTCTGGCTTGGCACACAAAGCACTTCATAACCTGTCCCTGACTCTTTCTCTGACCACATCTTCCATCCTACATGCAGAAGAGCACAGCCATGAGACACATGAGCAATGGAGCAGGCTAATAATTTGTCACCCTTTTAATATGATAGCTCTTTTAAAACTAATTTTTACTTATCAAAGCAATATATGTACATAGCTTAAAATGTCAAGTAGTTCAAAAGGCTTATAACAAAAAACAGCCGTATTTTCACGCAGCTCTATCCCACCCCCAACATTCCATTATCCAGAGACAATCACTTTCAGCTGTATTAGCTGTTTCTCTTTGCCTCCAATTCCTGGATTTGTGATTCTCTCTCTATTCATCAAGTTAGATATTATCTATTGATTTCCTTTTGTTGGTGGTGAGGCTATTAGCGCTGCTACTCTTCCTCTGCCCCTTCTCCCATTCTTCCAACATAATTGTATCACATCTTTTGGTAAAATCCATATTCAGTTCAATTAATATGACTGTAAATATTGTTTTCTGATGAATCAAGAAAAGTGTTGAGATTACATTTTTTCTTGCATATCTTTTAATTTATTTTGAAGTTGGCAATTGCTTACGTTTTTTCATTTGCTTAGATTTCATTGAACCAATTGTAAGTGTTCCCACAATAAACCAACAGCTGTGTAAAATGCTTCTCAACAAAAACTTTCACATGACCAACCTCTTAGATAATCTAATAGTAGTTCCATTTTCTTCCTCCTGGCACCATCCTTCCTGGAGCCCCCAGTCCCACCTAATTCACACAGGTTATTTTCTGGGCTTGCCACCTGGCCTAGTCTTATCTGTTGGTCTTCAGGGACTTCCTTTGGTCATCATTCTGGAGATGCCCTTCACCTGACTCCTGTGTGTAATCCCCTGTTCCTTGGATCTTTCTTGGTTTATTTCATCATTTGGTGGAACAAATCATCCAGCAGTTTCCTGAGAAAGGATATGTGAAAAGAACGTCTTTTTGTGATGTTACTTTTATAAAAATGTGTATATCCTATCCTCACCCATAATCAAAGGTTTATTTTGGTGGGTGAGTATAGAATTCTAGGTTAAAAATCATTTTTACTAAGATTTTCAATGGCATTATTCCATTAGCTTCCAGCTCTCAATGTTGTTGAGAAGTCCGGTAGTATTCTTTTACTCCAATCCTTTGGAATGACTTTTTTTTCTCTTTGAAAGCCTTTTGTCTTCCTCTGAATTTTTGTTTTTATTCTGCTGGCTTCCACCTACGTTATTGGGGGATTTAATCACATCTCCAGTGATCTTTGTGTATCTTTTCTATTCATTTTGTAAAATGAAAATAAATCTCAGGACCCCTGAAATCACTAAGCCAAAGGGAAAAGTCAAGCTGGAAGCCATATAAGACAAACCTGCCTCCCATTTTATTACTAAATAAGATAGCTACAAAGAGTTTTTGTTTGTTTGTTTGTTTGTTTGTTTTTTTAGCTACATACCTCCTTCACAATTTGCTCACAAGGCAATTCCTTGTGGATAAAGGATAGACAGAACTCAAAGTCATCCCTCTGTTCACCTGAGACAACTGCCTATCTGACTGCTTACTCTGCCCTATTGTTTCACTAAGGCAGACTGACATAAGTGTCTACTCCTCTACTCTATTCTCACATGTAAATTGTATATTCAGTGAAAGGCTAATCAGAAACTCAAAAGAATGCAAACTTTTGTCTTTTATCTATCTAAGACCTGGAAGCTTCTTCTTCCCCTTTGAGTTGTTCTGCCTTTCTGGACCAAAACAATGTACATCTTACACATATTCATTGATGTCTCATGTCTCTCTAAAATGTATAAAACCAAGCTATGCCCTGCCCACCTTGGGCACATGTCATCTGGACCTCCTAAGGCTGTGTCAGGGGCACATCCTTAACCTTGGCAAAATAAACTTTTGAAATTGATTGAGATCTGTCTCACATACTTTTGGGTTAACAAATTATATTAAAAAAAACAAGGCATTTGAAAGATGTTTGGAAGCTATTTATATGTTGGTGGCCCTGTCTTCTGATGGCCTTTACTAAATTATAAACAAATGGCCAGCAACATTTTTCATTTGGTATCCCTACAATTAATATAAGTAGGTCTCTTCTCCAGTGGTATTCGATTTCTCCAGAGAAGGATCACCCCGTCTCTATGAGTGGAGGGAAAAGAGGGAGTACCGCTAAACCTGGCAGAGAAGGGCATGGAGGCTCTTACTTTCCTCTTTTCAGACTCTAGCACCTCACTGCCAGCTCTCCTCTGTGTGGTACCTGATTTCCTAAGACTTTCTAGCTTAGATTTTCCATAAACCCATCTTCCTATTTTGTAGAGTGGGTGGGAACCTAGACATCTAGGGGCTTCTTACACACTCTTACTCCCTATTTTCACTCCTTCACCTAGCCTCTGTCTTCCGGGTACCTGATGCCACCAATTCCTGAGTTTTTCTGCTGTTCAGTGGAGTGGACTATCTCCTTCAAATTAGCCTGGCCCTGGGCAGGTACGTTAGTTTGACCTTCCTCCTCTTTAGTTCAGCGCTGCCCCTAAATGGACTTCTCCTTGGAGGAGATGGCTAGAAAATATAAAGTTCATTGATTATATCTATAAGCACCTACTGAATACCACTGGGTACTGGGAATAAAAAGATAAATAAGATCCAGTCCCTGACCTCAAGGAGCTCATAGGCGAATTGTCAAGAGAATCACATAAACAAACAATTGCAGTACAGTGTTATGAGTGTAGCAGTCCAGATGCTTAGAAGACATAGAGAGAAAAGAGGCTGTAATTTCCTCTGCAGGAGCAGTGTTTCAGAGCGGTGACACAAGCTGAGTTTTGAAAAACATAAATACGAGTTTACCAGCCAAATAGGAAGAGGGAAAATATTCCAAGAAGAGGGACAAAAACATGGGCAAAGGTTCATTTCTTCATCTGTTTAAACATTTATTAAGAACTTGCACTAGGTAGTCATTGGGGATACAATTCTTTTGTTGTTGTAGAGACACGGTCTCACTCTGTTGTCCAGGCTGGAGTACAGTGGTACAATCACAGCTCACTGCAGCCTCTACCTCCTGGGGTTAAGCAATCCTCTCACCTCAGCTTCCTGAGTAGCTGGGACTACAGGTGCACACTACCACACTGGGCTAATTTTTTCTAATTTTTAAATTTTTTTTGTAGAGACAAGGTCTCACTATGTTGCCCAGGCTGGTCTTGAGTTCCTGGTCTCAAGCAATCCACCTGCCTTGAACTCCCAAAGTGTTTGGATTACAGGCATGAGCCACCATGCCTGGCCAGGGATACAATTCTGAACAGAACGAAGTCCCTGTTCTTGAAGTTTGCAGAATGACAAAATCAGACAATCAAATTATCAGACAAATACCTAATTACGAACTGTGATAATTGTCACAGATGGAAAGTAATAAGAATGGCAGGGTTGGGAGGGAGGGGTCCCAGCATGGTGTATTGAGGGAACCATAAGCAATTCTATATGGCTGGATAGGAGCAGAACGCCCAGCTATCTTGGACTGGGCAACAAGTCAATTGTTCCCATTTTACCCTTGGGCTGATCCATACTCGTAAACAGTTCTTCAACCCCTGGACAGATAATTATGAATTCTAGATTTCTTTCCTTCTTTCAGCAAGTTTAGCTTTTCTGAGAATTTCACTTACTTTTAAAAATTATGAAGACTCAAGCGAGACTTAACCTGTCATATGGCTGCTCGCTGCCTCTGTCAACATGTTCGAGTCCATCTGGAGTTTCTCAGAATCTTTCCATGTTTTTTTTTTTTTTTTAACGTCTCCAAACAATTTAGCATCATCAGCCACCTTCTCCAACTTAGAGTTCACCTTTTCTTGCCAAATGCATTAAGCACACTAACAGTTGGAAATTTATTTTTATTTTTATTTTTTGAGATGGAGTCTCGCTCTGTCACCAGGCTGCAGTGCAGTGGTGCCATCTCGGCTCACTGCAACCTCCGACTGCCTGGTTCAAGCGATTCTCTTGCCTCAACCTCCTGAGTAGCTGGGATTACAGGCACGCACCATCATGCCCAGCTAATTTTTGTATTTTTAGTAGAGATGGGGTTTCACCATGTTGGCCAGTTTGGTCTCAATCTCCTGACCTCATGATCCACCCACCTTGGCCTCCCAAAGTGCTGGGATTAAAGGTGTGAGCCACCGCACCCAGCCAGAGACATTTTTAAAAGCTGACTTTGGATATACTCTCTCTTCTCCTATTAGAAATGACTAGTATGTTTTATTCTCATTTAGCAAACCAAGACTGCTAAGATTTCTGCTTGTGTGATATTATCAAGTTGTGGTGTCACTGGCACTGGCTTCCAGGTTATACCAGGCTGGATTCCTCATTTGCACACTAAAGTCTACAGTGTCCAGATCTACATTTATAGAGAATACACACCTAGTGCAGCCTATTAAATGTTTCACCTAGAAATGATGTCCAGGGCACCCCACTCAGACTGACTACCAAAGGCCCTCAGCAAAATGGCCAAGTAGGTATAGTTTGCCTTTGGTGCCTACTCATAGGCCCCATCTTTGCCTCATCCCCATGTCCTTTTTCCCCAGCCACAGTTTTTTTGCACTCAGCTCTACTGCAAAAAAAAAATTAGAGGCACAAGGGAGGCATTGAGAGAGATGAAGAGAATTTTTTTTTTAATGACTCTGACAGTAAATGATTCTTTCTGGGGGCATGCGGATGTTTATGTGTCCACCCCCAAACTGCTCATACACATCTTCAAAGAGGCCCTCAGAGAAGGAGAAGGGGGTCTGTGGGAACAAGATAAGGGAGGGAAAAGGTTCAGAAAGGAGAAGTTCTGATGACAGCCTTGCCCTTGACAGCAGAAGAGAAGCTATCTACATTTCTGGGTAACAGATAAGGATAAAGTTGAACACCATGTCAGGTTTTTTTGGAGACTTTGTATTTCCCCATGTTGTTATTTTTGTTATTACCTTCTGTTTTTCCATGATAATTAGTCCCAAACGAAGCCCTTAAAATGGAAAAGGTCAGTGTATTTATTTTGGTGCACAGCAAGAAGGGAGTATATCCCACCCTACATTCTCTCTTGAAGAAAAATGAGAACCAAGAACTTGAAAGTTTAACTGGGAAGTCTGAGAGTTCCCCAACAATCCTTAGAGCAATGCAACCCTCCTCACCTCCAAATGCTCCATGTTTTAACGTGACCTTTCCTTTCTTACCCTTAATCCAAACTTCAATGTGGGTAAAACAGGAAGAGAGAGTACCTGGATCACCATGGCAAAATCAGAGAAGGCGTCACAGAAGAGGAAGATACATATGCGCGTCTTAATGTGGCATCATCTCTAACAAAATACTTGTATAATGCACCTACATCAGCCACAGTGCCTGGGTCAGCCTCCACGGTATCTTCAGGGCAAGCATCACTTTCCATTTCCCAAAAGGAATAGCTACTTTCTATTTTGTTTTTGGAAAAGGAAGGTAGGGCAGAGCGAGCCCTAAGAGAAACATCCAGTGGAAACATGTTTTAGAGTCTGCTACATTCACTTCAGAGCCCATGATTCTCTTGCATGTGTTCCTGAAAGTTATTATATTAACCAGACACAAATGGGAAACATTTTACATTAATGACTATAGCTGTGTTCCCTTTATCTTGCCAAAGAAAGTGTCTATATGTTTTCCTTTTATTCTGTTAATTATTCAGCATCAATGAAAAGTACCCTTGCAACATTTTTTTATCAAAACCAGGTTTCCTATGTCACTTTCATACATAATAGGAAATGAAGACCCCGAATCAGCCCATCAGAAGCAGGAGATCCCTTTCATCGACCTTCTCATTCCATCTCTATGCCGGAGCATTCTTGTGACCTAACCATATTGAAACTGCCTTTGCAAAATATGACTGAGACAGTGAAAGAGGTATAACTTCACCAATTCCATCTTGGTTCTAACCTCCAAGCTCTCCTTGATCATTCCTAGGCATTGGCTGAACTAACTTTGGGAGAAACTTAGTTTATAGTTTACAATTTAAAACAGACATGGTAACAGCCCTTTCCTAAAGCAGGCCTCCTTCTTGCCCGGGAACTAGATTGCCTCTGTAGGACTAACATTAGCACAAGATTAGAAATTATGGTTTAGGAGTCATGCAACTGGTGGCTATAAGATTCTGACCCTCCCTAAACTGCTCCTAAGATCAGTGCTTGAGATATTTTGCAGACCCTGCACTTGATGGTTCAGCTGGCACTACCCACCCAGATCAATAAACTGGCTCACCTGATCCTAGGTGGCCCACCCAGGAACTGACTCAGTTCAGGAAGACAGCTTCAACTCCCTATGATTTCAACCCTAACCAATCAGCACTCCCGGCTCCCCCCATCCACCAAGCTGTCCTTAAAAACTCCTCCAGAGTCTCGGGGAGACTGATTTGAGTAACAATAAAACACCAGTCTCCCGCACAGCGAGCTCTGTGTCAATTACTCTTTCTCTATTGCAATTCCCCTGTCTTGAGAAATCAGCTCTGTCTAGGCAGTGGGCGAGGTACACTCCTTGGGTGGTTCCAAATTGTTTACCTTCCAGTCTTCTAGGATGACCTACCATACACATCCTCAAGAGCCTCTTGAGTAGCACCCATTTCCTTCTCTAGCTTCCCTTCCCTTAGCTTCTTGGGTTTGGGGCTGGTGGCTGGAAGGAATTAGGAGGCTATAGCCTGTTTTAGGGTAGAGTGCAGTAGAGTAGTGGTTATGAGGGTGGCCTCTGCAGTCTCACTGCCTATATTACAATCCTTGTTTCCTCCACTTAACAGCAGTGTTGCCTATAAAATAGGCCCAAAGCCTATAAAATGAGGATCACAAACCCTTAATGTAGACAGGTTGACAGTGGCACGAACCTGACTTCTGCTAAAATAACAACTAATAATCCCAAATTGGGTACCCCACTTACACTTGTCAGTAAAGGCAACCGACAGCCCTAATCCTGAGCGGGCATTCCACCTGAGTGGGAAGACAACACTTCTAAGCAGCCCAGCACTTATATAATACCTAATCAATAAAGCCAGATATTGCCAGCCAATAAGAGACACTCTAAGACTTGGTTTTTTAATATAGAAGAGAGCTAGTTTGTGGTTTTAGCTTTAGAAGATGTGGTAGCCAACCCCAAGGTGGCCCCCCAATGATCTACACCTCCAGGTATTCATGCCCTTGGGTAGTTCTCTCCTACATTGTGTCAGAGTTGGGCTATGTGATGGATAGAATATGGCAGACATGATGAAATGTCAATTACAAGGCTAAGTTACAAAAGACATTGTGGCTTCTGCCTTGCTTTCTCTTGTACTGCACTTTCTCAGGGACGCCCATTGCCGCGGCTTGAGGCCTAGAGAAGAGGCCCATGAGGCAAGGAACTGAAGTCTTCTTCAGTCTTCCTACATCCAGCAAGGAACTCAGGTCTTTTCAATGAGTGTGGTCAGCTACCACTCTTGCCAAGAGCCACGAGTGTCTGTCATCTTAGAAGCCAATCCTCCATCCCAATCAAGGCTTCAGATGACTGCAGGCTTGGCCAAAATCTTGTCTACAACTTCATGACACACTGTAAGCCAGGAACGTTCAGCTAAGCTGCTCCTAGATTTCTTACCCTTGGAAACTGTGAGATAATAAATGTTTGCTGTGTTAAGCTGCTAAACTTGAGGTAACTTTTGGGAGTACCCAGCAATACACAACTAACATAAAACACTTTATCTGTCTTCTTTTTTTTTTTTTTTTTGAGACGGTGTCTCGCTCTGTCCCCCAGGGCTAGAGTGCAGTGGTGTGATCTCAGCTCACTGCAGTCTGCACCTCCCGGGTTCAAATGATTCTCCTGCCTCAGCCTCCCAAGTAGCTGGGATTACAGGCATGCGCCACCATGCCTGGTTAATTTTTGTATTTTTAGTAGAGATGGGGTTTCACCATGTTGGCCAGGCTGGTCTTGAACTCCTGACATCAAGTGATCCACCTGCCTCGGCCTCCCAAAGTGCTGGGATTACAGGCCTGAGCCACCACGCCCAGCCCACTTTCTCTCTTGAACCCAAGCCCCTAGGGCCAAAACTCCACTGTATGCCTGGTCAACAGTAAAATAAACTTCCACTCTGATCTCACACTGTGGCAATAATATGCCTATTTCATCAAGTTGGGAGGATTAAGCAGATAGTGCATGTAAAGTGTTTAGTATGAGCCCAGTACATGGTAAGCACTCAACTAATGCTATTTACCACTATTATACAGAGACATAGGCCTGTGGGTGGTTTCTCTGGCTCTTGGTGTCCAAGAGGCTTAAGGCACAGCATAATTAATGAGGACTTAGAGCTCAGGGGACAGGGAAGGAAATCCGAATGGATCTTCCCCACTCCTAGTAGCTCAGAGGGAGCAAGCCTCCAGCTGCTACAGCCAGGATTCCCTTCTATGGGGGCAGAAGGAACAGGTCAGAGAAGAAACATCCCCTTTTCTTGGTCTCTAAATTGACAAAGCAGTATGTAAAATGATAGAAAAAATGTACCAAGTGAGGAAAGGGAAAGAAACAGGAAGTTAAGGTAGGAAAGTTATCTTCATCTGCTTCTTGATTTTGCCCTGGAACTACCTCATTTATTTTCAGCTTTCCCTGGGCCAAGCAGAATCTGTGCACAACCATGCATTCTAGAGCTTAGGACAAAGCACAAGTCTACTGTCTAGCATCTGCTTGTGGCCTAGGCCATCTCCGGTATGTATGGGCTGTAAGAAAAGTGGTAGGCTCTGGGGGTGCAAGTCAGGAGGTTTATTACTGGATCATTTATTGTCAGTGGAACCATGCCAGAAGGGAAAGGTAGTTGCTTGGAATACAAAGAACAAAGTGCAGACTCTGATCTGAAAGTCTGTCAATCCATGTGCCAAACTAATTAGGCAGGAAATAAACTGAAGAACAATTGAGAGCCAAGAGTGGTCAGAGACAGACTAAAGTAAAATGGGTCACTTGGAGCAATCATGGAATTAATTTGGTGAATGTTGTTTATATGCTGAAGCCATTATTGTTAAATACACTAAATGTAAGCCTCACAATTTTCATCTTTTTGATCACAATTATATTCCTAGTACCTAGATCAGAGCCTGGCGTATAGTAGGTGCTTCATAAATATTTGTTAAGTGAACGACTGAATGAATGAATGAATGAATGCAAATGTGATTCAACACAGCTCGAGAAGTTGGGGTAAATTTAGAAAGACCTATTATTTAAGTATACACACAGATTTATTTTAATTTATACAGTTATGATTCACACTTTTTTTAGGGACAATCTCCCATATAACTCGGTAGTCAATGTGCATTATGCATTCTGCTTGGAGACTTGGTCAGGTTTCAAGTTCTTCCTGACTAAAAACTTTGAGTTCCACTCACCAGTTAGACAAATTAGAGAGAGTGTTCTAGCTTTGTCGGCTATGGAAATAGAAGGGAGAAACAAGCCGGCTGTTACAAATATGTCATATGAGGAAATTATAGTTTGAATTCACTGGTCAGTACCAACATATTAACAGAATTAATTGTCCTTCAAGGGTTGTAAGCTGCCATATCTTTAAGGGGTAGAAATACTCAACTAGCTGTCTAACATATGGGCCCCCAAATGATCTACTCTTAGAGAAACTCATTTGATGAGACCAACTGTTTCTCAGCCTAAGACTCTCCAGGATCACTGCATTTCTGTTGTTCCATTTGTATGAATAAACAAGAAACCTAAGAAATGTCTATATTTTCTCTGCTCTTCCCAGTCTGGACTAGAGATGTGAACTCTACTTGTTTGACAAGAATCCTTTACTCTCTACCTTTAGGACTTTCAACCATTTCAGAAATCTCTTGCTCAGTAAACAAATCTCTCTTCACAAGGAGATAATGCAGCACAAAGTTCAGCTCAGAGTCTATGTAGGAAAGACTGCAGTTACCCATCGATTGTCCACAGTCGACTTGGTTTGAGCTTCCCAGAGCTCAACTTGGGAACAGTACTGTCACCTGGAGCCATTCTGTGCTGAATGACAGCCATCTGCTTTCCATGTGCCCTTTCTATTTGGACAAATAAAAATAATCACCCCACATTACAATCCATAAATTCATAGTTCTTCAAAGACACTTAGCCCCACTTCTGAGTAGTAAGACCTCTGACAGCAATTCTTTGGGTATCAAGAATGGATCATCTAGAGCAAACCTGCGAAATACTGAGAATGTGCATTTCTAACAAGAAAAATGCTCTTGATTCCTGTTTTGGAAACTTTTATTTTCCCATCTGTCTGTAATTGCATTACTCAGATGATGCACAAAGAGTGAGTGAACAATTATTTACATGAACCCTGGCTTAAGACCCTAAATTCTGACCATACTGATACTAGTTTAAAATAATATATGATTTGTTATAATCCTATTATTATTCCTATTCATAACATGTGTCCTTATCTTCAAAGATAATCCACTATTGAAGTATTAGGGATTTGGGAGTTGTGGATAAAAGAAGTGAATTAAATTCATTCATTCAACAAGTATTATTGTACCTACTATCTTGGCCTGATACCCCTGCAGTGGGATGCAGGGGTGATTTTATATTTATTGAGGGCCATCCTTGTGACTTTCCCACTTTCATCTTCATTCAGAAGATACCTGTGTCTTTGTAGCTATCTATTAATTGATTCATAACATTATATGCAGCACTATACCAATGTGCACTATAATTACTTTTTTAAAGCTGGAGTTTTATGACTCTTATATTGTGTGCATCATGAAGTTTGGACAGTTAGCCTGGAACAAATATATTCACTTTTTTAGTTCTCCTTTCTGTCAAAGATTATTTTGTCAAAACAAATATAACAAGGAAAACACATATTTTGAGAATCAGTATTACTGTTATTACAGTGCTGTAAAATTTGCCACTCAACACGACTGACGACCTAAATAACAACAGTTGAGAAGCAGCCAGAGTCCCAGGCTTCCCACATACCACTACTGCTTAGACAAATAAAAAGCAGGTGGTGAGAAACTTCCAGCATCAAAAAAGAGAATCAAAAGCAAAGGTTTACAGCTTTGATGCTGTCCTGCCTTTGAGAAATCCCTCCAGAAGACAAACGGCACTGGGGTGACTACTGTTTAAAATAAAAGTCTCCCTAGAACCACTATGAATGCAGTGAAAAGAAACAGACTTTAATACACACACATAGCTGGGCGTGGTGGTGCACGCCTGTAGTCCCAGCTACTCAGGAGGCTAAGGGTGGGAGGATTGCTTGAGCCCAGGAGTCCAAGGCTGCAGTGAGCTATGATGGTGCTACCACACTCCAGCCTGGACAACAGAGCAAGGCCCCAACTCTAAAATAAATAAATAATAAAAATACATACATACATATGTACATCATATACATATATGCACACATATATGCATACACATATATGCACACATATATGCATACACATGTATGCAAACACATATATGCACACATATATGCACACATGTATGCACATATATGCACACACATGTATGCACATATATGCACATATAAGCACACACATGTGTGCACATATATGCACACATATGTATGCACATATAGGCACATATATGTATGCACATATATGCACATATGTATACACATATATGCACACCTATGTATACACATATGCATACATATATGTATACACATATATACATACATATGTATACACATATACACACATATATGTATACACATATATACATATATAACTATATTATATAAAGTAGTATATGTCTGAGGGAAAGTAATGGGAAGAAGTAAGGGAACCAAAGGGAAACTGTGTGTGAACTCCTCCCACCTCAGGACTTTGAAAGGTAATACTTGGCTTTTTGAAGTAAGCACCTCTCTGAAGGGGACAGTGATCAGAATGAATTCACACCTGGTGAGCCTGTTTTGTTTTGTTAGCATAGCACTAAGCAGCAGAATATGCTGGAAACTTTCTTTGTACGAAGTGCACCTTAACTTCTGCAACTGCTGTGAAGCTGGTCATTTTAGGATTCATAATTTGGAAAAGAAAATGAAAGTACCCTGGTGTTTTTACTTATTCCAACCACTAAAATGGAAGTTTCATGAGAGCACAGATGTGCTCACAGCTATGACCCTACATCTATAAATTGATGGTCCTTAATATTTATTTGTCAGTTGAAGTCCAGGCGCGGTGGGTGGCTCACGCCTGTAATCCCAGCACTTTGGGAGGCTGAGGCAGGCAGATCACTTGAGGTCAGGAGTTTGAGACCAGCCTGGCCAACATGGTGAAACCCCATCTCTACTAAAAATAGAAAAATTAGCTGGGCGTGGTGGCACGTGCCTGTAATCCCAGCTACTCAGGAGGCTGAGGCAGGAGAATCACTTGAACCCAGGAGGTGGAGGTTTCAGTGAGCCAAGATCGCACCACTGCATTCCAGCCTGGGTAACAGAGCAAGACTCCATCTCAAAAAAAAAAAAAAAAATTGTTAGTTGAATAAATGGATGAAATGAAGGATCAATCAATGAGATCAATGAGTATTGAGTGCTTTCTATATGTAATGGAGAATACAGGAATAGAAGGCCTAATTGCTGCCTACAGGAAACTTTGCAACCAGATAGAGACACAAAGTTAACCACCATAAAGTGATTGGAAAACAATGTTCAATAGTAATAATGACAATAATGAAAGCTGGGTTATGAGCAGTTCCATTTGTAATGCTCTTAAGGTACTTGGAAACAGAGAGATAATGCTGAATTAGGCCTTAAAAATTGATAGGATTTAAATAACACTGCATGCTTAGTAACCCTACTCCTCCAAGTGGCACCGTGGGGATTCTGGGGCACATCCTCAGATCGTCTGGGTCTGGTTCTAATCATTTAAAATTTTTTTAAATGTGTTAAATTAATCTGTCAGATCTACCTGTAAGAGTGGCACTGCCTTCATTAGAGGAAGAAGGAAAGACAAAGAATGATTTTATAATATAGCTATGGTGACCATATATTTAGAGCTCCAACTCCAGTCATACAATAGGACATCATATTTGGAATTGAGACTCTATAGAAAAATCTATGCTCAATAAATACTTTCAAATTGTCTGACTGATACAGATCCCACGGCCCTCATCTCACTCATCACAGGTAAAGAGTTATTGTGATATAAAGTGGATGCTGTTTCTTTGCCTTAATGATACTTTAGGAAAGTTAGCTTTCAGAGAGAGCTTTGCTGAAGACTTAAAGACTGATAAGGGTAACAAATTGATCTCCGGGTAGCCCCTTAACATCTTAAAGTCAAAAGATCAATAGATGGAATGAATCAAAGCTGTTTTGTTTGCCTAATCTGAATATAGTTGAGGATGTAGACCTGCACAGACAGTGAGGGATCCTCTAGCTTCTCAGAAAGATTTTGTGATACCACTATACTAACACTGCCATACCTATACATATACATTCCCAGGAGTTCCACTTAATATTTTTTGCAAGAATATCTTGAATGGCAAGACTTTTTATTTCCTACTTTACTGGCCTCTTTCTTGTTTTCTTCCTACACTGTCCTTAAGTCAGGTTGCAGATAAAATGTGTGTTTGTCTGTTATTCCAGGAACAGTCCTTGTTGAATTTAATGGAGAAATGGGGTCACACTAGGACTTTTGGAAGACATTGACAAGTGTCCTAAAATGAAAGCAATGTACAGCAAAAGTCTCTTCTAAAGCTCTCTGTGTTTTGCATTATTCTTAAGGACAATAAAAACAAAAAGAAGACAAACCTTTTGATTGAGAAACAAAAGACAGGTACAGAAAAATATACACAAAAAATGTACAGTATACCTTTATGAGTCATTATGGCAAACACCTTTGTAACCACCATCCAAGCCAAAAAACAGAACTCTGCCAACCCAACCCCAGCGCAGAAGCTTCTCCAAATGCTCATTCAAATTATAACCTCTTCTTTCCCCAAAAGTAACCAGTATCTGGGTACTAAAGCAATTTACTTTCTTTACAGAATTATCACCCAAATGTAATAAAACATCCTATGTGCATCCCTAGACTATTGTTTTGTCTTGTCTGTTAACATTTTTTTTTTCTTTTAATTCTATTCCAAGTTACAGGTTCCTTTTCCAGTTCTCTTCTTTATACTCTATCTGTTGAGGAACCCAGACCATCTACACCCCTATACTCTGAATGTTGCTGATTATGCACTCATGAAGCAGTTCAACCAGTTTCTCTGTCCTCTTTATGTCCCACAGATTGGCAGCCAGATCTGGGGATATGATCACACTCAACTTTGATTCCTTTGGGAAGACTAGGCGATGGTGTTTTCTTTCATATGGAGACATGTCTGCCTGTCTCTTTTTGTACCGTCAGCAGCTGTTGGTGCTCAGTGCCTATGTCCATTAAATCATTGGGGGTTAAAAAGTGGTGACACTTTATATCATTTCTTTTTAATTTACTTGTTGAAATAGTTTTATATAAAGATGGTTTCCCTCATTAACTAGTTAGTAATATAATGGTACTGTTCATATAAGGTAGGACAAATGCTTAATTCTTTTCCATTATTAATTTTCAAGACAATGATTTAGCTGTCTATCATCTTCTAAAGAAGACCAACTTAAAACAAACAACTATATTTATACATACATATATGTGTATAAATATATAACCTTGAACACATGTATTTAATTATAATTGATGAGTTTTAATAAATTATTATCAACTTTGAAGCTCAAATTGTTATCATCCTGTGTTTGGCCAATGGAAATCTCTTTAGGCTGGCTCCTGGGTCTTTGGACATGACCCTGGTAAGTTCTTTTTCTGTTTTTTTTTTTTTTTTTTTTTTTGAGACAGTCTTGCTCTATCTCCCAGGCTGGAGTGCAGTGGTACAATCTTGGCGCACTGCAACCTCTGCCTCCCGAGTTCAAGCAATTCTCATGCCTCAGCCTCCCGAGTAGCTGGGATTACAGGCACCTGCCACCATGCCCAGCTAATTTTTGTTTTAGTAGAGATGGGGTTTCACCGTGTTGGCCAGGCTGGCCTTGAACTCCTGACCTCAAGTGATCCACCCGTCTCGGCCTCCCAAAGAGCTGGGATTACAGGCATAAGTCACTGCGTCCAGCCAGACCCTGGTAAGTCTTGATAGGTTCCCCACTATCTAGTATGACAAGATAGTTGAGGCTCATCTTGTATATTGACTGCCAGTTATGAGTGTAATTATATTCTCCAAAATTCATATATTAAAATTCGAACCCCAAGTACCTCAAAATATGACTTCATTGAGAGAGAATCTTTACAGATGTAATCAAATTGGAGTGAGGTCATTAGAGTGGGCTCTAATCTAGTATGACTGGTATCCTTATGAACAGGGGAAATTGGGTCACAGAAATACATATAGAGGAAAGACAATGTGAAGGGAGAAGATAGCCTGGAGCTGTGAGACAATACATTTCTGTTGTTTAAGACACTCAGTTTGTGGTACTTTGTTACAACAGCCCTAGCAAACTAATACATTTCCCAAGATTTGAAATTAGCCATTTCTCCAAGAAGCCCTGGTTTCTTTAAATGAGAATGCTATTCAAAAATCACAATCTGGCTTTTATGGGTGCTGATCACTACAGGACTGAACACTGTTTTTAGGCCTCTTCTGTGGACAGAGATATCAAGGTTGAAAAAGAAAATATCCTTAAACAAAACTGTTTTTAAAACAACACATACAGAAAAGCACACATTTTAAATAAAAAATACCTCGGAGTTAATAGTAACATTTCCAATTCAGATTCAGGACCACAGTTTTTTTGTTTGTTTGTTTTTTAATCCTCCTGTATTCACACAAGAAAGCCTGGTTCTCACCAGGCACGGTGGCTCATGCCTGTAATCCCTGAACTTTGGGACGCCAGGGTGGGTGGATCACTTGAGGTCAGGAGTTTGAGGCCAGCCTGGCCAACATGATGAAATCCCGTCTCTACTAAAAGTAGAAAAAATTAGCCAGGTGTGGTGGCAGGCACCTGTAATCCCAGCTACTCAGGAGGCTGAGGCAGGAGAATTGCTTGAACCCGGGAGGCGGAGGATGCAGTGAGCCATGATCACACCACTGCACTCTACCCTGGGTGACAGAGCAAGACCCCCTCTAAAAAAAAATTAAAAAAAAAAAAAACCTAGTTCTCAAGGGCAGAGAATATCTGATAATTGCTGTTTACTTTATCCTGTATTACACATATCACAGGCTCAGAAAAATATACATTTACTGAGAACAGCTAAAATTGTTTCCATATATTCTTTCCCCCTTCTCCCCTCAGTTTTAATAGATGTACTGTATTGACGTTGTCAGATAGCCATTACGTACTATGCTTTCCCTATTACCACTTGTTTAGTCTTAGTCCTACAAGTAACTATTTGCTAATGCTCATGAGCATTCCTTATGTCAATGTCTCTAATCATTTTGGTGTCTAAAGTTCATTTTCTAGCAGATTCCTCAGGGAAAGAAAGTGAAAGCAATATTCCCTGAGTTTTTGCATGTTGATAAACGTTTGTCTTTTATATTTGAAGTTCAGATTTGATGGATATAAAATCCTTGGCTCACGTTTTCTTTGAGTGTCTCAAATATGGTACTCCCTTTTTATCTGGCATGAAGTATTATTTACAAATTTGCTAATCTGTGTTTGCCTCATAAAATTACATGGGTTTGAGGGTTTTTCTGTTTTTGTTTTTGCCTAAATGTCTAAAGATTTTTTCCCATTTTTTTTTAAGTCCATGAATTTTACTAAATTATGTCTTAGTGTTGGTTATTCTGAATGACTATTCTCAGACTATGGTGTGCTCTTTCAACATGTAACTTAAAATATTTTTTCTTGTTATATCAGGAAAGTTCTTGAATTATGGTTTTGAGTATCTGTTCAGTTCTCTCAGTTTGATTTCTCATATGGGAGACTTCCTATTATCTAGATGTTGGATCTTCTTTGTCTTCAATTTTTTCACATTCTATTGAATTGTTTCTCTTTTAACTTTTTTTATTTTTAAAATCCTTATTCGTTTCACTCTCTTTTCTCTTATGGCATTATCTGTAGTTTATTCTCTTGTATTTTTTCTAGTTAAGACTTTATTTCTTAAGTGATTTTTGTTTCTAATTCTCCGGGTTCTATCATCTCATTTCTGAGTTTTAAAAATCTGATTAATAGATTTTCCCATGTCTTACATTATTTTCTTAATGCTTTTTAGCTTATTTTGAAACTGAAAGTTACACTCTTGATGTGTTCTGTGGATACATGTCTCCAGTGTGCTTTTGTTGACTGAACTGATGTCATTCTGCTTTTTATTTTTGTATAGTAACTGATTTGTTGCTCATTTTATGTGAAAAAGGTTTTTCTGAAGTTTTAGGAGACATGGTTGAAGGCAGTTTTGCTAACTTCGGAAAGTTCCTTGTTTTGTCTTCATAACGTAATTTTTAAAAGTAACTATTTGCCACCTGAGATTTTCTAGCTGTGGGTCTTCTTACCTTTGTCTCTGTTGTCTTTATCCTGATCCATTTTGATTCCAATTTCAGAAGTCTGGGTCATGCTCCATTTTGGAAGGAAGCCCTGTTTGGTCAGTTTTATAAGTTCATTGTGGCCCAACTGTTCTAGCTCATTCCACCCTTAATGTGGGCCTCTTGTATTCACCTGCTTTTGGAGTGGGAGAAAATGCCTCCAAATTTCAGCTACTATTCTGAAATAGGTCTGTTGCACTTTGCACTCACAAAATATCTGTTGGCTATTTTTCCTATTCTGTTCTTGGGTTTATCAGGGGCTCTATTGTTTTCCTCTGCTTTCTCCCACACAAATGGCAGATCTTGCAGATATTAATGATTTGTTCTAATCTGCTTGTATAGTAGTCCCTCTTTATCCATGGAGGATATATTCCAAAACCCGCAGTGGGTGGCTGAAGCTGCAAATAGTTCCAAACCTTATATATACTATGTTTTTATTTTCCCGTACATACATACCTATGATAAAGTTTAATTTGTAAATTAGGCACAGTAAGAGATTAACAACAATAAAATAGAGCCATTATAAAAATATACTATAATAAAAGTTATGTGAATGTGGTCTCTCTCTCTCTTAAAATATCTTATTGTACTGCACCATGGGAAATCACAGAAAGCAAAACTGTGGGTAAGGGGGGGACTGCTGGTATTTGGGGTTTTCCAGGGATGCTTTATCACCTGATTTTATTGTAAATGTTTTTGGTTTTGCTATCTAGTGGATCTGTTTGTTGTTATGTTATGATTTCGAGAGATTAAAAAACTGTCATTGCTGTTGTAGTCCCAGAATCTTCTCAATCCTAATACATTTTTTGTATATATATTTAAAGAACAACAGAATTGTCCCACACGCCGCCCAAAACAACATGATCTCCCGACACACCAGGTTGCATCACAGATCTTGGAGCTGGAAAAAGCCTCAAGAGATCATCCGGTTCAGCTCCCTGCGGTTAGGCAGGAAAAGCACCATCCTAAATTCAGAATAGATAACAGAAGCACTCAGAAATTAAGTAAGAAGTAGAACCTAATATTATTTAATGGTTTTAAATTTTGGTGTTTTTTTATAGTGTTCATACAACTGAAAATCTAAATGTATAAATATATACCACAGAATGTTACTCAAATTAAAATAAACACACAAACAATTCCACAGTATAAACATCAAGTTTATGGTACATTTGGGTATGGATGAGTGTTAAAATTTCTGTATTTATTATAGCCATGTATTGGAAATATTAATTTAAAATATATACTTTTCAAAATAAATCTGAAAATCAGCTAAATGCAACATCCAATTCAACCAGTTTGTGAACAGCTTTGTGAGTGAGCCAGAATATTTTAAGGCAAATTCTTGTGAATTATCTAGGGAATGAAATCTGATGATGGTAAAATACTGAACTCACAAATGATAGCTTTTTTTTTTAAAGATGGTCCTCCATAATAATGAAAAGAAATAACTGTAATACAAGATGAAAATAACCTAAAAGTAAACAGAACATGTCATTAATAGAGTCCTTCATTATCTAGCGTAGCCTGTAATGGAGGAAACGGCAAGTGTAATTCTCTTATCTTACCATAGGCAGTAAGCACACACTGTAAAATCCATCTCTTCATTTTCTGGTTGAAAAGATCATTGTAGAAAAGGCCTGCCAGGGAGTAGAGGTCATGCTGATTTATTGGCAATTAAACCTGCAGGATTTCTGCACTCCCTTCAAAACAAAGTATCTGAGGCTATTCAGCCAGGATGATTACATAGTGGGCTATCTACTAAAACCCAGGAGTCTTTCCCTTAGTGCACAACAGATACAATTGACTTGGTTGTATTTAGAAAATTACTGCTATTTTCTGTGCAGACTCTTGTTGTATCTTCCTAAAATCGCCTCAGCCCAAAGAATTACCTTGTTAGTCAATTTAATAAAGCAGAATCTTACCAAGTGATATATGATTCAGCTTGGAGGCATAAGAACTTCGGTAAAAATACCACCAGGGACTCACTTGAAGCAAATGAATGTATTGCTGAATCTATGCAATCTGTCCGTGGTGACTCAGACCTAGCTTTCTGAATGTTGACTAGTTTGAGATGATGTTTTAGAGTTTGATACTCAAAATTAATTAGCTTTTATCTATTTCATGTCTAGACACAAATCAAGTTACTTAGGTTAGCTGTTTAAACCACAGACACTACTTACATATGGACATTTTACGTAGACGCATTTTACGTATAGATATTTACATATAGACAAGCAGGCTCAGGTGCTAGGAATGATGGAATCTCAGCAATACAGGTAAGGTAGGAAAGAGGAAGAAGGTAGAAATAGGATGGGTGAGAATGGAAAAAGTGACCAAATCAGCATTTCTGCCTCTGCCCAACCCCATCTACCAGAATGAATATGTTATACCTGAGTTAGTTCTCCTTAGAAAGAAGAAGATGGCTACTGTACATTGTACCATACAGGACCACCTGCGTCAGGCGCTAGCCTGCCACCACCATTCCTAGCTTCCTCTTCCTTCCTGCCAGCCTGTGTGGCTATGGTCTCATTTATTCATCCATCCATTTATTCAGTAAATATTTTTTGAGATTTTAATATGTGTCAATTACTGTTCTAGGCCCTTGAAATATACCATGCCTCTGTAATGCACTGTTTTTTTCTTTACTTTTTTACTTATAAAATTCTTTTTTCTTTTTTTTTTCTGAGACGGAGTCTCACTCTGTCACCTAGGCTGGAGTGCAGTGGCACAATCACAGCTCACCGCAACCTCCACCTCCCGAGTTCAAGCGATTCTCCTGCCTCAGCCTCCCAAGTAGCTGGGACTACAGGCGCCCGCCCCCATGCCTGGCTAATTTTTATATTTTTAGTAGAGATGGGGTTTTATCATATTGGCCAGGCTGGTCTCGAACTCCTGACCTTGTGATCCACCTGCCTCAGCCTCCCAAAGTGCTGGAATTACAGGCGTGAGCCACCGAGCCCGGCCTTTTACTTATAAAATATTAAATAGAAATGATACATTTATTTTAGAAAATAAAAATGAATATAAGGATGATATTTTAATCCACATATAATCCCAACAAATACTGTTAAACATTTCACTGTATATCTTTCTGATCTTTTTACCTCTTCTGATGTTTTTAAGTTGAAATATCCAGGCATACAAAATATTAAAGATCAATAAAACAAATACTCATGTGTCCATTACACAGTTTAAAAATAAAATATTACACTTTTGAAGATCCCCTTCCCAGTTGTATTCAACTGCCTCACTGTCAGGAGCTACCACTATGGTAAAATGTTTTTTTCTATTTTTGACCATATATGTTATGTAGCATATTTTTATTATATACTTGTGATATATAGGACTGTTTTGCATATTTTTAAAACTTTATGTATATATTATTCTGAATATATTCTCCTGTAATTCGCTTTTTATCTCTCATCATTTTTGAGATTTATTAACATCAATGTATATAGCTCTACTTTATTGATTTTAACTGTTGTATCACAGATATTCCAGGGATGAATACACCATGATTCATTTATTCTTTCTCCTATGGATTGGCATGTAAGTTGTTGCCAATATCTTTCTGTTAAAAACATGGCAATGGCTGTTCTATTCCTGTCTCCCTGAGCACATGAGGGAGACTGTCTCTAGGGTATATAGCTAGGAATAAAATTGTTGAGAAAAAGGGTGCAAATTACACGGATATTACCAAATGGCCCTTTGAAGTGGTTGCATTAACTTACACTACTACAAGTAATATTCACATAATGTACTCTTTATGTATAAATAAATATATACATGCCCACATTCACACATATGTCATATGTATATGATGTGAATAAGGTATATGTATCAGAGCTCAGAAGATCCAAGGCCAGATGGTCCTACCAGCATTTCTTTTCTTTTCTTCTTTGTCCTGATCCATGTCCTCTCACCCTCCTGTCCTTCAAGATCCACCTCCAGTCCCTCAGGACGCCTTGTTTGTCACCAGGTTCCATACATCTCTCCTTTCCCTGACTTCCCAAGGCTGCCGCTCACATGCACTCACCATCCAGGGGGTGTATTTAGTGTTTCAGGACTTATGCTCCAGCTCTACATCATAAAATCAGCTCTTCAAAGGCAGGAACCATCCTGAGGATCTACTGGCCTCTCCCAGAATCCAGTGCCACATTCATGATGAACCCACCATGTTCTTGATGGGGTTAGTGAATTGTTGATGGAGTGAAGGCAGTTTCATTTTCCTCCCATAGAGAGGTCAGGTCATATTCTTGGAGCAACTTCTTAGGAACAGCTGTCCTCTCCTATATTGGTAATACTTGGAACCACCTAAGATGTTCATCTTCATACCCTTTGTCCCAACAATTTCATTGCTGTTATATACCCTAGAGAAAACCCCTCACGTGTGTTCCTGCCTTTCTCTCACACTCTCCTCTTGGTGAATTCCCAAGGCAGCAACATGTACTTAGGCTAATCTTCCTGAAGCTACTACAAGTGATAAGACTGTTCTTTCAAAACCACAGGCACAAATACAGACTCAGAGTTCACCTTTGTTCAACTTAGAAGAACTCTATTACTGACAGCCTTCAGTCTGTTCAGTTACCCAAGTATATTCTATTCTTAGTTCTGGGTCCCTGAGAAGTCTGGATTCTCCGTTTCTATTTCTAGCTATCTTCTAGTCTTCTACAATATCCTGAGCAATATACCCTTTCTGGCATGTCTAATCCCAAACCTTGTTGCGTTTCCCTCAATAGGATATCAAATATTCAGACGTATTTTCTTATCAGATTTTTCTTTCTTTTGTTTTGACAGCAACATGGTGTAGTGAAAAGAAAGCAGGCTTTGGAATGGATAGAACTGTACTTGAATCTCTGCTCTGTCACCTTATCATGTTATGTCAAGCAAGTTACGGAACCTCCATCATTTGTCAGGTAGGGAAATCTGTCTTATGGTTGCTGAGAGAATTAAATGAGATAACATAGGTTAAGTGTGTTTATCATAGTGTCCTGCATATAGTAGATGCTTGATAACGATTCACGTCATTCATTTCATTTTCCTCCCTCCCTCTGAATTATCAACAGGTATTTCTTCTTGAATAGAGATGGAATAGGAAGTCATCTTCCTACTTGAATAGAGATGGAGTAGGAAGTCATCTAAGTGACTGGAAAGGACTCCATTACAGCCCACCCAAAATAATCTCTACTCCTATTTGCATCACAGAAATTCTACCAGTACCAATTACCAGTTAATTATTTTGTACTCATAATTGACGAGTATTTAAGTACCTTCATTACCTTAGGCAAGTTTATTAGGCACTTTGTCGCAGGACAGAGAAAACCAATGTGAACCTGTTGCCAAGAAATTTAGTGGGGCACTAAAAGGGACACTCATCTGACCAGTTTGGCTGAGAGACCTATTTAGTATTTGGTATCTCCTAAAGACATAAATGTTTCTGTTGGATAATTATATATCTATGCTTATACTGGCACACATATAGAAACCAATGGTGTCATTACACCAGAGATATCTGCCTCTCTGTGAATGTGTTTTTTATCACGGCTTTCTATAAATATTTTTAGAATATTTCAAAATAACATATTATGTAAAATATTTAATTACATTTTTATAATAAAAACCTCTATTATCAGTAAGATTGTATCAATAAGATCCAGTATTAATTTCCTTCCTCTGTATATCCACAGCAAGGTAAATGCTTTGAATGGTAAAGCAGCTGGAAAAAGAGTTAGTTCTTTCTGAACTACTTACCCGAGAAAGCTATTGGAAGGCCCCAGACACACTTAATTATCAAAGTAGAGCTATCCTAGATCACCGCAGGACTTGGGGAACTTGAGACTAAGAAAAAAGAAATCATTCATTAGGAAGTGTGAGAAATGTCTTAGGGTTGATTTTGTTTAAATGCCAATGTGAACTGATCATTAGCATTTGCGAGAGCTGTGCAAATAACACCACCTAAGGGTCTAAACCAATGCGGAATTTTTATAGAGCAATTAATTCACTTCCAAGCCTTTTGTATTACCTCCACCTTATTTCCCTAGTGTAGATAGACAATTTGTTTAAAAAAAAAAAAATCAACCAAAAACTGTGACATTCTGCCAACAAGATTACAGGGGTGAAAGAACAAACCCCTAGTCAAATGCAAATTGTAGTCATATTAGCATGTTAATGAGCTAAGTGATAAACTGTGGGTCAAATTTCCCCTTCTCAGCTTAAATAGCACTCCAGAAGGGCTTATTTTAAAATGTTTGGGAAACCTAGGAACGGCAGCAATTAAGGATTATTATGTGAACATGATTTGTTCAGCAATATGAAAAATTAATAGATGGGACTTAACTAAAATGAGACATAATTCTTCCTAATGATTTACAAGTTATCAAGAAACATAGCTTAAAGGAGATATATTTAACTATTCTAAATTTGGAGTGAAGTCTTTTCAAAATTTCTTATATTGAGGTTTTTAAAATTTAAATCTGTTTTATCTAGTCAAAGGAAATTTAAGGAAGAGCCAAAAAGGAAAATAGAAGACAATGACATGTTTAGGGATATCAGTTTCTCTTTCTTGACCACTTATCAAAGAAGTCTTTCCTGATTGAATCTACTCCCATCACCCGACCTCACCCTTACAAAGCAGGTTTGTGCTTTCATAGAATTTTTCATATTCACTAGCTTTTACATGGTCATGTTCATTTTATAAGCAGGTTTCATTGTATTTTACAGTGCCTAACTCAGCTTCTCGCCTGCTGGTCAGGCTCTGGAAAGCTGAGTGAAAACAGAAGGCAGCCAGAAGGTGCAGTGGGGACAACTTGCAATAGTGTCACATGGCCCTCCTCCCTCTTTCTATGTGCCCATGTCCACCTCTATCCTTGTTGCCACTTCCAGAAGCTTTGTAACCATGGGCAAGTTACTGAATCTCCCTGGACTTCAACTTTGACATTTGTAAAATAGAGACGATAAAGCTTTAGGTCCAAGGCAGTAGTCTCAGCCTTGGCTACGTAATGGAATCATCTGAAGAACTTTTAAAAATACTGATGACTATGTTGGATACAGTGAATTCTGATTTCTCTTCAAAGAATCAGTATGTCAGTATGTTCAGTTCTTTATCCTCCATTTTAAAGTTTAACTTCCTCGTAGTATCAGTAAACAAGCTTTTCCACCAGTTTTAATCAGTATTTCACATCTGTTCCCCTGGTCACCTGCTCTGTCCTGACTCATCCCAGTCACCTGCTTTGACCTGAGTCACCCCTGGTCACCAGCTCTGACCTAAGTCACCTTTAGTTACCTGTTCCTAATCGCCCTTCCTGCAAAACTACCCACCCTGCCACTCTGGCTGATACCCCTGCTCTCTTTAAAATAGCCTATCAGAATTAGCTTAGACTGTGTGGTCCAACCCTCGCCAAGAGGGGAAGGACACAGCAGTAGGGGGCTACCTGCATCAGGAATAAGAACCCCTTCCCCTCCCTTGTTCAGGTATGCTCTTGCCATTACTCCATTCGTGACTTGCACCCTTCTATAGAAGTAAAAATTGCATTGCTGAGAAAATTAAATTTATGTTTGAGTGCTATTTCTTCGCGGCTCCAAGGAACAAGCATTTTGTTTCTAACAATCGAGGAGCAGGCATTTTGTTTCTAACAACTGGGTGCATCCCAGAGCTTCTAAATTCATCAGCGTGGTTGTTGCCAGGGGATGGCAAGCTTTAAAGCTCCCCAGGAGATTGTAACGTCCAACTGAGGTTGAGAACCGATATTCTAAGGAGTGTTATGATAATTAAATGAAACAGAGGGGAAAAAAGCAGCCTATAGGTAGTAGGAGGTAAAAAATAATTTGTTTCTTTCTTTCTCCAGTTAGTTTTACTATTTATGTTGATAGCTGTATTTGATCCTAGCTAGAAGCTGAGGGACAGAGAAAGAATTTTGTTCAAAGATTTTTTTTTAACTTTCTATTTTGAAATAATTTTAAACTTATAAAAAAGTTGCAAGAACAGTGTAAAGAATTCCCATATACCCTTCACCCAGGTTTATCAATTGTTAACAATCTACTACATTTGCTGTATCACTCCTCCATTCTCTGTATGCACTTTTTTTTTTCTGAACTAGTTGAGAGATAGTTATAGAAAATATGTCCCTTTACCCCTAAATAGCATATATTTACTAAAAACAAAGAAATATAACCACAGAGACAATTATTTGGAAAATTTAATATTGACACAATGTTCATATCTAATCTATTGTCCATATGTAATTATTTCTAGTTTTCCTAATAATGTCCCACGGCATCCTCCCATTACCCTTCTCTATCCTCACCCCCTTCAGGATTCAATCCAGGTTCATACATAGTAGTTGGTTGTCATGCCTCTTTAGTTTCTTTTAATATGGAATAATTCTCCTTTTCACAACACTGAGTTTTTTTTTTTTAAGTACAGGCTAATTGTTTTGTATCCCATGCCATCTTTTTTGGTAAGCGTATAATTAAATACTTTTTATTAAACTTACAGGTGTGCAATCATCACTAAAACCCAGCCTTGAACATGTTTATCACCCTCAAATGTTCCCTTTTCCCCCATTCCCACCCCCAGCCCTAAGCCACCACTGATTTGCTTTCCATCTCTGTAGTTTTGCCTTTTTCAGAATGTCACATAAGTGGAATCATACAATATATGGTCTTTATGTCTGGCTTCTTTTACTTAGCCTAGTGTGTTCGAGGTTCACCTACTTGTAGCATATCTCTGCAGGTTGTTCCTTTTTTATTGCTGAATAATATTCTAGTATATGGATATGCCACACTTGTGGGCAGTTTCTAAGATAGTCCCCAATGATTCCTACTTCCTAGTATTCATGCCCTTGTGTAATTCCCTCCCATTGAGTATGGGCTGGACCTAGTGCCTTACTCCTAATGAACAGGATGTGGCAGAAGTGATGGAATGTCACTTCTGAGACCTGGTTATACAAAGACTATGACTTGCACCTTGGGAGCTCTCATTCTCTCTCAGTTTCTCAAGCCCCTTGGACTGAGTAGCCATGTTGTGAGCAGCCCTATAGAGAGGTCCACATAGCAAGCAACTAATTTTTCTGGGCAACCACCAGTGAAAGCTGGAGGCCTGCTAGCACCACGTGAGTTAGCATGGAAGCAGATACCCCTTCTCCACAGTACAGTCTTCAGATGAGACAATAGCTCTGGCCAACACATTGCCTTCAACCTCAGGAGAGACTGAGTCAGAGTTACCCAGCTAAGTAAGGTAGATTTCCCGTTGTTTTTAGGCATTACATTTTGGGGTGATTTGTTCACAGCAATAGACAATTAATACACCACATTTAAAAAAATCTATTCTCTGCAAGATGGACATTTGGATTGTTTCTGGGTTTTGACTCTCATGAATAACTTTGCTATGAACATTTACACACATGTCTCAAAGGATTTTTTTTTTTAAATGGCACCAAGCTCACCTGGCTTGTACTACCCCTACTGTTCCAAATACAATTTTGTTCTTTTTCATCTTGTTTCCTTGTTTAAAGCACTCTCTTATTCTGTCAAGTAAAATTGTGCAATCTACCACCTATGCACTTCGGTAATATCTGAAATCAAGAACACATGCTGGAGAGTAAATTGACCAGATTTTAAAAGCCATTCAAGTCCAATCTATACAGAGCCCCTACTACTTCTTGATAGGGTATTAATGTTTCAGGATATTAAAATATTATTTGGGAATAGTGGTGACAAAACATACATCTCTTAGAAAAAAAACATGTTTAATCTACTACACTTGCACAGTAGTCCTTCATTCCTTTAACTCTTAACAGAGGATACAGTTACCATGACATGTGTCTTTGTCTATTTTGTGCTGCTATAACAGAGTAATACTGACCGGGTAATTTATAAAAAACAGAAATTTATTTCTCTCAGCTCTGGACGCTGACATCTTGTCTGAAAAGGGACTTGCTGCTGCATCCTTCCCGACAGAAGGGCAAGCTAACTGGCCATTGCGTGAGGCCTCTTTTATAAGGGCCTTAATCCCATTAATGAGGGAAGAACCCTCATGGCCTAATTATGTCTTAAACACCCTACTTTTTAAGACTAGCACTTTAACAACACCTCAATTTTGGAGGAGACACATTCAAATCAAAGCAACATGCATTTAGGATTTTCTTTGCATAAGCAAGACATGAGCCATTGTATTAGTTTGTTTTCACGCTGCTGATATAGACATACCCAAGACTGGCGGAAAAAAAAAGAGGTTTAATTGGACTTATAGTTCCACATGACTGTGGAGGCCTTAGAATCATGGTGGAAGGTGAAAGCCACTTCCTGCATGGTGGCCACAAGAGAAAATGAGGAAGCTGCAAAAGGGGAAACCCCTGATAAAACCCTTCAATGCATTACATTTTATTTAATCCTTACAAGAGTCTTAATCATCACAACTTCATGAGGTAGATCCTCATCACAGGAAGGCCTTTTTGCATAATTCCATGAGGTGCCATTCACATCGTGATCTTTGTGAATGGGATCCCTGAAATTGTGTACTGCTAGGCTGCCTATTGGTATTATCTATTGCAATCTCCACTTTACAAATGAAGAAGCACAGAAAGGTTAAGTATCTTGCCCAGGCTTCCTAAGCTTGTAAGTGGTAGAGCTAAGATTTGCATTTAGGGTATCCGGTGTCTTCCACGGTGATATGGTTTGGCTGTGTCCCCACCCAAATCTCATCTTGAATTATAGTTCCCACAATCCCCATGTGTCGTGGGAGGGACCTGGTGGGAGGTAATTGAATCACAAGGACATTTACCCTTATCCTGTTATCATGATAGTGATTGAGTTTTCATGAGATCTGGTGGCTTTATAAGGGGACTTTCCCCCTTTGCTCGGCACTTCTCTCTCCTGCTGCCATGTGAAGAAAGATGTGTTTGCTTCCACTTCCACCATGATTGTAAGTTTCCTGAGGCCTCCCCAACCATGTGGAACTATGAATCAGTTAAACCTCTTTTCTTTATAAATTACCCAGTCTTGGGTATTTCTTCATAGCAGCATGAGAATGATCTAATACACAGGGTAAGAGCTCTTAACCACTGCGCTCTTGCATAGAATCTTACTGTTTGGCTAAAATGAAAAAGGTTATGTTAGATATACCTCTCAGATGATTATTTCTAGGGCATTGTTTCTCAAGCGGTGGTCCCTGGACTGGGAAGATTATCATCATGTGGGAGCTTGACAGATATTTGAACTATCATGACCCAGCTCCATCCCAGATGTATTGAATCAGAAACTGGGGGTAGGACCCAGCAATCTGTGTTTAACGAGCCCTCTAGCTGATTCCAATGCATGTTAAAGTGTAAGAACTATTGTTTTAGGAAATAACTTAGTTTTTTAAATGAAAAAATATTTTTAAAAACATGTTTTCATTTGTTTTAGAGCAATTTTCCTACTCAGATAAGTTTAAGTGTTGAATATACTCTTGATCTGTACTTTAAGAATTCTAAACTCACAGAATTCAAGGAAAAGGCAAGGGTGGGAACAGGGCAATCACCCTCTTGGGCTCCTCTTTAAAAATGATGTAGCTACTCACTCCCTAGGTCTGTGTGTCTCCTCTCTCAAATGTTGAAACAAGGAGAAATTAATTTGTTTAGCTGTGCAGTGGGGTGCATCTCCTTGGGGCATCAAATTATTCATCCATGACTGCCTTACCTAAGTCCAGGGGAGGGGGTAGGGTCACATAGTACAAATGGGCCAGTAAAGTCTCTGTTGTGATGGAAGCAGGGGTCAAAATCTTTTGGAATAGAGCATGGATATAATTAATTCATCTCCAATACACAATTTACGTTTTATGTTATATAATATCAAATAGACAAGAATGTATTTTATTCCATCACATTTTTCTTACTTAACATATTGCATTTGAGTTTCTAAAGTTGTTTGGGAAAGGAGGAAGACATAGGTGTGGCCAGAGATCAGAAGTCCAATGCAACACAGCAATTGGTGAGGTATTCAATGCATTTTTCTATTAAATGGCAGCACAGACACCAAAGAAAGGCCCAGTAAACAAAAGGGATAAATTATTCCATTAGCCAGATTAACTGAATTAAGATTGGTAATTTTTCTTTTAGGGACCTGAAGATATATTTTAAAAGAATGCGAAATGCAGTATTTGCTTATAAGAAAATAAAGTCGGCCAGTCGCAGTGGCTCACGCCTGTAATCCCAGCACTTTGGGAGGCCTAGGCCAGCGGATCACCTGAGATCGGGAGTTCGAGACCAGCCTGATCAACATGGAGAAACCCCATTTCAACTAAAAATACAAAATTAGCCGGGGGTGGTGGCGCATGCTTGTAATCCCAGCTACTCAGGGGGCTGAGGCAGGAGAATTGCCTCAACCCCGGAGGCAGAGGTTGTGGTGAGCCGAGATCGTGCCATTGCACTCCAGCCTGGGCAACAAGAGCGAAACTCCATCTCAAAAATAAATAAATAAAAATAAGAAATAAAGTCAATGGTAGTTTACACTTTCTCAAGGTGACATAATCAGTGGTGGAATTATATATTGTATCTAGCTATTTCCTGAACAATCTATCACCTTTGAATAAACCCTGCCTGGGCCTTTTTGGTCCTGGCTGCCCTGTTTCTGCTATACTGCATTCTCACCGGCCCCAGTTTATGGGATCAGAGGTGGATATCTGACCAAGGAGAAAGAAGCTATTTCAGCCAATCAGACTCTCTGACTCAATATTTTAGTACCTGAACTGCATTAATGATGCAGCACTGGACTCTTTGTACTGACAGTCCAGAACTGTATTGATTCTTGTCTTTCCTGAGATTATTCCATTTCCTTTTCCTTGTAGACCATGGGGTGATATTTTTATAATGCTCCTTTTAAAGTAATTTATTATTTAAGGACACATATACAGATGGTAAAATCTATAAAGAATAACGAGAATAATTATCTCAAAGAGCAGCATAATGGTTGCCTCTGAAGGAGAGGGAGGGAGATATTTTCAGACAGGGGCAAATAAGAGCTTTTTTTTTTTGGACAAGAGTCTCGCTGTGTCGCCCGGGCTGGAGTGCAGTGGTGCGATCTCAGCTCACTGCAAGCTCCGCCTCCCAGGTTCACGCCATTCTCCTGCCTCAGCCTTCCGAGTAGCTGGGACTACAGGCGCCCATCACCACGCCAAATAAGGGCCTTTTAAGGTACAGCTGTGCTGTATTCTTTACCTGATGGTGGTTACTCTAGAGTTACTTTTAATATTCGTGCATGTATATTTCATATACTCTTGTTCCATAAGACGCAATTTCTCAAAGAAGATTTTTAACTTGAGCTAATTTAGTGGGTTTCTATTCCTTTCAAGCAAACATATTTCAAGACCCATTATTATTTCAAGACCTATCATTATTAAAGATAATTTAGTAGTAGTGGTATTCATTCAAATAAATAAAGTGTGTGTGTGTGTCTGTGTGTGTTTAAAGCATGCTATTCAAATCTCACTGAACTCTAGGATTAGAATAAACCTTAGGAATGTTCTAGCTTGTTCAAGGTCTAACAAAAGAAAAGAAAATTGAGAGCCAACTCAGAATCCTGAGATTTTTCTACCAAGCTACATCACTTTCCTAATACAAGAGACAGCAATCATAACAGCAAGAAATGCATATTTCAAAGATTAAATTATTTTTAATGCTTATTTTATTCTTAGAAAACTTAACTGCTGGCCGGGCGCAGTGGCTCATGCCTATAATCCCAGCACTTTGGGAGGCCGAGGCGGGTGGATCACAAGGTCAAGAGATCGAGACCATCTTGGCCAACCTGGTGAAACCCCGTCTCTACTAAAAATACAAAAAAAAAAAAAAATTAGCCAGGCATGGTGGCAGGTGCCTGTAATCCCAGCTACTTGGGAGGCTGAGGCAGAAGAATCGCTTGAACCCAGGAGGCAGAGGTTGCAGTGAGCCGAGATCGCGCCATTGCACTCCAGCCTGGGCAAAAAGAGCAAAACTCTGTCTCAAAAACACAAAAACAAAAACAGAAAACTTAACTGCCTCAGTACTGGAAATAAATTATCTTATGTAATATAACATCTATACATAAGCAACATTTTATATCATGATTGCTGGATATCAAGAACATCCAGAAAAGAAATTACTGCAATTTAAAATAGAATTTACTGACAACTACTAAATTTTCTTTCCTGCTTATTAATGTTAAATCATATAATAAAATGAATTTAATGACATAGCGAGTCTTATGAGTATGAGAAACATTGCTTCCCCTTTGCTAAACCCATCACATGTAATTGAAGATTAATAATACCACATGTTGTAAAAATTGGCTTATTTTCATTAATGGAAGGCATATCACCATTTCTGATGTTATGTCCCGTTACCTAGAAAGAAAAAAGAAGCAGAATGCCTACAGACAGGACCTGCTACGTAATTTGCAGGGCCCAGTGAAAAATGAAGATATGGGTGCCTTGTTCAAAAAGCAGAGGTGGGAGTGCCATTAGGGGTACTAAAATATCAAACTTTTCTTTCTTCAGATGTTTCTCTTTCTCTCAACTTGTCATGGTGTTTTTTATTTGCTACTTAATGTTGTGCTCCCTTGCAAGGGGAATGCTTAGAGGGCAAATGGAGACACTCACAGGTGCCCGGGGCCCCATTCCTGGATTTGCTATGTTTTCACTGTCTACCAGCTGCCAGGTTCACCCGCTTATCAGCTGCAGGACCAACGTGCTGCACCCTGCAAAGAACAGGAAGTCAACCTCCCCTTCACATGGCCTGCCGCTAACCCACAGGATACAGGCACCCTCCTTCAAGACCATAACCTCCACACCAGGAGATATTCAGTACCCAGATCATGGGTGGGCGAGAGACTTGACCCTGCCAAGACACCAAATGTACCATGGTGCTAACAGCCTAGAGCAGGGATGCTACAGTCATGCCCAGGCCCAAGATGCTACTAGGTGCATGCACCCTACTCAGACCTTTCCCAAACATACCATGGTCCCTGCTGGAGGCAGAGGGTGCCAGCAGATCGCAACCCCACCTCCATGACCTGGTTGCTACCCTGGGTAGAAGTGGTCACTTGGCAGGGGCAAAAAGAGGGAGGCTGGGCAGGGTTTTGGCTGCTGGAACATGGTAGAGCTAGCAGCTGAGAACCCCTCCTGGGAGGCAAGGAGATGGCAAGGGGGGGACATGTGTGAGCCAAGGTTCCAAGCCCCATCATATGCTCCATTGTCTCATCAAACTTCACTTAAAAACACAAAATCAAAGATAAAGATTACGAGGATTTTTAAGGAGACTGCAGACATTAAACCCAAAAGCAGGGCCCTTCTGAGCACCAGGTCCTATGGAACTGTACTGGTTACACCTATGAAACCAGCCCTATCTACCGAACTATATAGTTACTTCCAGGGCATGACAAAAATGAGATCACAGATACCTGTGTATATTTACAGGTATGTATTTATATCTGCTCTGAAATGTCTTTTTAGATGAAAATAGTATTACTGGTAGGATTCAAGTCAAGGTATAGTGCCAACCAGTCAAAATGATGAAGGTAATTCTTCCATAAACATATAGCTTTGATAAAGAAACAGATGGGAAAACATTGTGTACAAAAAAACTTTAAAATTTCTAAGGATTTTTTGCTATTACATGAAATACAGATGATTATGTGTCTAATTTTTGGAGTCTCTCAGTCAGTCCTTCAGTTACAAGGAGTCATCATTTCTTTTTCTCTTCCACATTTCATTTAATAGTAATACTCACCAATCCTCAATGCCCAATCAAATTCCACCTTTTCTTTAAGGCCTTCTCCAGCTATCCCAATATTATCCTTGGTTTGTTTGTCTCTTTTTTACCACTGGTAATTGTTGATTACCTTCCAACAATATGTGTGTTGTGTTTCCAAACGAGACCTTTACTTTCTTTGAGGAGAAAATTCGGATTCTCTAGTATTCTCTGTGTTCTTTATTTCTTTATCTCCCTACTCAGGGTTTAACAGTCTGTCTTGTATTGTGTATACCTAATCACATTCTTTTTTTAAATTAGGGCTCCAAATTGTCTACATTGTTAAGAACTTGCTTAAATGACAGCAAACTCTCCATTGGAAATAAGAGGCCAGCAGGAGATGAGGCTGTATGTGAACATAAAACCTTAGGCCAAAAATCATATTAGGCAAAAATGTGATGCAATCTAAGAGAATATGATCCAGTCTCTCACACAAAGGGCCAGCACCTTCCACTCTGTCCCCTCCCCACGACCCTGAGCACATGCTGTGGTGCCAATGCCTGTTTAACGCTGTTGGCAATATACTTGACCTCCAAGCACTTCTGAAACTCCACTTTCATCCTAACTATGAATGCTTTCCTTTTGTCTTCTTTTCTCAAGGCTTTGCTCACTGTTTATTAAAGAAACTAACCTCAATAAGTGAGTTAATGAAAGATGGAATAAACCCTACCAATTTCTCCCTTCTTAGGTGACGTTATACATTTGTAAAAGATGTTTTGGGGAGTCAGATTCTTCACCCAAAAGGAGCACTCTCATTATGTGAATTTTTGTCACTTTTATGGTCCCTCTCCCAACACTTCCCTTGAATACTTGAACAGGTCCTTATTAATTCTGCTAATCCAACACCTAAAATTTTTCTTATGTAAGCCTGCCATGGGAAGCCTCCATTTTTGCTCCATGCCAACCTTAAAGTAAAAATCAGAACACGTTCAAATCCCTTCAAAAGAAAACCCACGCTTTGGCCGGGTGCAGTGGCTCACACCTGTAATCCCAGCACTTTGGGAGGCCAAGGTGTGTGGATGGCGAGGTCAGGAGTTCGAGACCATCCTGACCAATATGGTGAAACCCCATCTCTACTAAAAATACAAAATTAACTGGGTGTGGTGGCATACACCTGTAGTCCCAGCTACTCGGGAGGCTGAGGCAGGAGAATCGCTTGTACCTGGGAGGCAGAGGTTGCAGTGAGCCAAGATCATGCCACTGCACTCCAGCCTGGGTGATGGAGCAAGACTCCATCTCAAAAAAAAAAAAAAAAAAAAAAGAAAGAAAGAAAGAAAGAAAAGAAAACCCACCCTTCAAATATTTAAAGCAATGGAGATTTTACTGAAGATTTTGTAAAGAAGCCAAGGGAGGGCTTTATAAACCATACTCTACAGCACACAACTTTATTAATGCCCCCTTCATTTTTCTTCCTTCCCCTGTTCCACCAGTGGAGTGGGGTGGGTAGAGAGTTTTCGATGTTTTCCCATAAAGGGCCAACTCACAGATCATCCCCTATGTGCTGCTATTCCCCTTCTCTCATTTCTTCACCGCAATAGTCCCTACACAGGCTACTGGCCTCAGGATGAGTGCCTCTCAGCCAATGTATCAGACGAAGCAGTCCTAAAAATAATGGATATTTGGAAATAAAGTTCTGTTCTGTTCACAAACTGGGGATTGCTAATGACTAGAAAGGGAGTGGAAGTGGTAAAAGTACTATCACACAACATAAGGAAGATGAACTCTTAGGTGAGGAAATGTGCACATCAGTTTAAAGTAGAGTTATATTTAGGACATATGGGAATTTTTATGTTAGTATCAAAAAGAAGTTAAAAACAGAAGTAGAAAGAAAATGGAAAACCCCTCAATTCATGTAATTATTTGCTTTCTTAAATGATTGTCAATTTGGCTTAGTCTTTGCTCAAATAAGACAGTACAACAAACACATGTAAAACTAGTAAACACAAAACTAATTAATTGATTCAACAAATATTTGTTGGGTGTGTATTATAAGCCAAACAGTGTTCTAAATGCTTGGAACACACCAGTGAAGCAAATAAACACTGCAGCCCCTGTGAGGCTTATGTTTTAGTAGGGGAGACAGAATTAACCAAAATATAATAAATAAGCTACGTAATGTGTTGAAAGATGATTGCTGTGGGAAAAATAGAGTACAACAAGGAAAGGGGATTGGGATTCCTGGGTTGTGGTTGCAGGTATTAATAATTTGCAGTATTAAATAAGAAGGGCAAGGCAAGCCTCATTAAGTAAGTAAAATTTGAGCAGAGACTTAGAAGAGATAAGAGGGTTAGCTAAGCAGGTATCTGGGGGAAGAACATCCCTGGCAGAGAACACGGCTGATCTGGCAGGTTGTGCCTGGCACTGTCAAGAAAGAGCAGGGAGGCCAATGGTGTGGGGAGGGGTAGTCAGATCATGTAAAACTTTATGGGCTATTACAAGGACTTTGGTATTATTATTCTGAGTGAAATGGGAGCCATTGAGGAGTTTTGAGCTGAGGAGTGACATGAAATGACAGATTTTAAGAGGATCACTCTGGCTGCTGTGTTAAGAAAATACTCCTGGGGGCAAAACTAGAAGTAGGGAGTTAGGAGGCTATTCAAGTGAGAGGCTATTCAGGTGAGAGATGACTGTGGCTTTGACAAGGGTGGTGGCAGTAGAGGTAGGAAGAAAGGATCAGGTTCTAGATATAATGTATTTTGAAGGTATGAAAAAAACCAAGATGGCTCCCAGGTTTGAGCCTTATACAACCAAAAAGAGAGACTGAAGCAATTGACCATCATTACTAAGAATGCCTTACTCTAAATAAAATACAACACCACTGTGGAGCAAAAAGTTGCATTTGTTATAATTTGAAATCTCTTTAATACTCACTGCTTTTCCTGAACATTTAGCCTGGATTCAAACCCTATTCTGTCTAGGTCGAGGGCGTTTAAAAAACTGCACACACTGTCTCTCCATTTGACTGCTAATTATGGAGGGACCAGAGAAGAGGTATGGAATTTCAGCATTTTGTTGTCCTTAAGATTTTAAATATATATACTTTAAGTTCTGGGATACATGTGCAGAATGTGCAGGTTTGTTACATAGTTATACATGTGCCATGGTGGTTTGCTGCATCCATCAACCCGTCATCTAGGTTTTAAGCCCCACATGCATTAGGTATTTGTCCTAATGCTCTCCCTCCCCTTACCCCTCACCCCCCTGACAGGCCCCCATGTGTGATGTTCCCCTCTCTGTGTCCATGTGTTCTCATTGTTCAACTCCCACTTAACAGTGAGAGCATGCGGTGTTTGGTTTTCTGTTCCTGTGTTAGTTTGCTGAGAATGATGGTTTCTAGTTTCATCCATGTCCCTGCAAAGGACATGAACTCATTTTTCTTTAGGGCTGCATAGTATTCCATGGTGTATATGTGCCACATTTTCTTTATCCAATCTATCATTGATGGGCATTTTGGTTGGTTCCATGTCTTTGCTATTGTAAATAGTGCTGCAATAAACATACGTGGCCATGTGCCTTTATAATAGAATGATTTATAATCATTCGGGTATATACCCAGTAATGAGACTGCTGGGTCAAATGGTATTTCTGGTTCTAGATCCTTGAGGAATCACCACACTGTCTTCCACAGTGGTTGAACTAATTTACACTCCCGCCAACAGTGTAAAAGCATTCCTATTTCTTCACATCCTCTCCAGCATCTGTTGTTTCCTGACTTTTTAATGATTGCCACTGTAACTGGTATGAGACAGTACCTCACTGTGGTTTTGATTTGCATGTCTCTAATGACCAGTGATGATCAACTTCTTTTCATATGTTGGTTGGCCACATAAATGTCTTCTTTTGCGAAGTGTCTGTTCATATTCTTTGCCTACTTTTTGATGGGGTTGCTTTTTTCTTGTAAATTTCTTTAAGTTCTTTTTAGATTCTGGATATTGGACCCTTGCCAGATGGATAGATTGAAAAAAGTTTCTCCCACTCTGTAGGTTGCCTGTTCATTCTAATGGTAGTTTCTTTTGCTATGCAGAAGCTCTTTAGTTTAATTAGATACCTTTTGTCAATTTTGGCTTTTGTTGCCATTGCTTTTGGTGTTTTAGGCATGAAGTCTTTGCCCATGCCTATGTCCTAAATGGTATTGCCTAGGTTTTCTTCTAGGGTTTTTATGGTTTTAGGTTTTACATTTAATTCTTTAATCCATCTTGAGTTAATTTTTGTATAAGGTGTAAGGAAGGGGTCCAGTTTCAGTTTTCTGCATATGGATTGCCAGTTTTCCCAGCACCATTTATTAAATAGGGAATCCTTTCCCCATTGCTTGTTTTTGTCAGGTGTGTCAAAGATCAGATGGTTGTAGAGGTGTGGTGTTATTTCTGAGGCCTCTGTTCTGTTCCATTGGTCTATATATCTGTTTTGGTACCAGTACCATGCTGTTTTGGTTACTGTAAGCTTGTAGTATAGTTTGAAGTCAGGTAGCATGATGTCTCCAGCTTTGTTGTTTATGCTTAGGATTGTCTTGGCTATATGGGCTCGTTTTTGGTTCCATATGAAATTTAAAGTAATTTTTTCTAATTCTCTGAAGAAGGTCAATGGTAGCTTGACGGGAATAGCACTGAATCTGTGGATTACTTTGGGCAGTGTGGCCTTTTTCACGATATTGATTCTTCCTATCCATAAGCATGGAAGGTTTTTCTATTTGTTTGTGTCCTCTCTTACCTCCTTGAGCAGTGGTCTGTAGTTTTTGAAGAGGTCCTTCACGTCCGTTGTAAGTTGTATTCCTAGGTATTTTAATCTCTTTGTAGCAATTGTGAATGGGAGTTCACTCATAATTTGACTCTGTTTGTCTATTATTGTTGTATAGGAATGCTTGCTTGTGATTTTTGCACATTGATTTTGTATCCTGAGACTTTGCTGAAGTTGCTTATAAGCTTAAGGAGTTTTGAGGCTGAGACAATGGGGTTATCTAAATATACAATCATGTCATCTGCAAACAGACAATTTAACTTCCTCTCTTACTATTTGAATATGCCTTCTTTCTCTTGCCTGATTGCCCTGGCCAGAACTTCCAATACTATGTTAAATAGGAGTGGTGACAGAGGACATCCTAGTCTCGTGCCGGTTTTCAAAGGGAATGCTTCCAGCTTTTGCCCATTCAGTATGATATTGGCTATGGGTTTGTCATAAATAGCTGTTATTATTTTGAGATAAATTCCATCAATATCTAGTTTATTTAGAGTTTTTAACAGGAAGGGATGTTGAATTTTATCGAAGGCGTTTTCTGCATCTATTGAGATAATCATGTGGTTTTTGTCTTTGGTTCTGTTTATGCGATCAATTACGTTTATTGATTTGCATATGTTGAACCAGCCATGCATCCCAGGGATGAAGCCAACTTGATCGTGGTGGATAAGCTTTCTGATGTGCTGCTGGATTCGGTTTGCAAGTATTTTATTGAGGATTTTTGCATTGATGTTCATCAGGGATATTGACCTGAAATTTTCTTTTTTTGTTGTCTCTCTGCCAGGTTTCAGTATCAGGATGATGCTGGCCTCATAAAATGAGTTAGGAAGGAGTCCCTCTTTTTGTATTGTTTGGAATAGTTTCAGAAGGAATGGTACCAGTTCCTCTTTGTACCTCTGGTAGAATTTGGCTGTGAATCCATCTGGTCCTGAGTTTTTTTTGGTTGGTAGGCTATTAATTACTGCCTCAATTTCAGGACTTGTTACTGGTTTATTCAGGGATTCAACTTCTTCCTGGTTTAGTCTTGGGAGGGTGTATGTGTCCAGGAATTTATCCATTACTTCTAGATTTTCTAGTTTATTTGCATAGAGGTGTTTATAGTATTCTCTGATGGTAGTTTGTATTTCTGTGGGGTCAGTGGTGATATCCCCTTTATCATTTTTTATTGTGTCTATTTGATTCTTCTCTCTTTTCTTATTAGTCTGACTAGCGGTCTATCTATTTTGTTAATCTTTTCAAAACACCAGTTCCTGGATTCATTGATTTTTTGAAGGGTTTTTCGTATCTCTATCTCCTTCAGTTCTGCTCTGATCTTAGTTATTTCTTGTCTTCTGCTAGCTTTTGAATTTTTTTGCTCTTGCTTCTCTAGTTCTTTTTTTTTTTTTTTTTTTTTTTTTTGAGCTGGAGTATTGCTCTTGTTCCTCAGCTGGAGTGCAGTGGTGCGATCTTGGCTCACTGCAACCTCTGCCTCCCAGGTTCAAGCAATTCTCCTGCCTCAGCCTCCCAAGCAGCTGGGATTAGAGGCATGCACCACCATGCCTGGCTAATTCTGTATTTTTAGTACAGACAGGGTTTCTCCATGTTGGTCAGGTTGGTCTTGAACTCCTGACCTCAGGTGATCCACCCGCCTTGGCCTCCCAAAGTGCTGGGATTACAAGCGTGAGCCACTGCGCCTGGCCTTCTCTAGTTCTTTTAATTGTGACGTAGGGTGTTGATTTTAGATCTTGCCTGCTTTCTGACGTGTGCATTTAGTGCTATAAATTTTCCTCTAAATACTGCTTTAAGTGTGTCCCAGAGATTCTGGTACGTTATGTCTTTGTTCTCATTGGTTTCAAATAACTTATTTATTTCTGCCTTTATTTTGTTATTTACCCAGCAGTCATTCAGGAGTAGGATCTTCAGTTTCCATGTAGTTGTGTGGTTTTCAATGAGTTCCTTAATCCTGAGTTCTAATTTGATTGCATTGTGGTCTGAGAGACTGTTTTTTTATGATTTCCGTTCTGTTGCATTTGCTGAGGAGTGTTTTACTACCAATTATGTGGTCAATTTTAGAATAAGTGCTATGTGCTGCTGAGAAGAATGTACATTCTGTTGATTTGGGGTGGAGAGTTCTGTAGATGTCTACTAGGTCCACTTGGTCCAGAGCTGAGTTCAAGTTCTGAATACCCTTGTCAATTTTTTGTCTCATTGATCTGCCTAATATTGACAGTGGGGTGTTAAGTCTCCCACTGTTATTGTGTGGGAGTCTAAGTCTCTTTGTAGGTCTCTAAGAACTTGCTTTATGAATCTGGGTGCTCCTGTATTGGGTGCATATATATTCAGGATAGTTAGCTCTTCTTGTTGCACTGATCCCTTTACCATTGTGTAATGCCCTTTTTTGACTTTTTAAATCTTTGTTGGTTTAAAGTCTGTTTTATCAGAGATTAGGATTGCAAACCCTGCTTTTTTTTTTCTTTCCATTTGCTTGGTAAATTTTCCACCATCCCTTTATTTTGAGCCTATGTGTGTCTTTGCACACCGACGGAGTGTGCTGTATATTTTATCCAACTTGCCAGTCTGTGTTTTTTAATTGGGGCATTTAGCCCATTTACGTTTAAAGTTAATATTGTTATGTGTGAATTCGATCCTGTTATCATGATGCTAACTGGTTATTTTGCACATTAGTTGATGCAGTTTCTTCTTTATGTTTTGGTGTTTTTGCTGTGGCTGGTCCCGGTTTTTCCTTTCCATATTTAGTGCTTCCTTCAGGAGCTCTTGTAAGGCAGGCCTCGTGGTAACAAAATCCCTCAGCATTGGCTTGTCAGTAAGGATTTTATTTTTCCTTCACTTGTGAAGCTTAGTTTGACTGGATATGAAATTCTGGGTTGAAAATTCTTTTCTTTAAGAATGTTGAATATTGGCCCCCACTCTCTTCTGGCTTGTAGGGTTTCTGCAAAGAGATCTGCTGTTAGTCTGATGGGCTTCCCTTTGTAGGTACCTGACCTTTGTCTCTGGCTGCCCTTAACATTTTTTCCTTCATTTCAGCCTTGGAGAATATGACAATTATGTGTCTTGGGGTTGCTCTTCTCGAGGAATATCTTTGTGGTATTCTTTGTATTTCCTGAATTTGAACGTTGGCCTGCCTTGCTAGGTTGGGGAAGTTCTCCTGGATAATATTCTAAAGTGTGTTTTCCAACTTGATTCCATTCTCCCCGTCGCTTTCAGGTACACCAATCAATCGTAGTTTTGGTCTTTTCACATAGTCCCATATTTCTTGGAGGCTTTGTTCATTCCTTTTCATTCTTTTTTCTCTAATCTTGTATTCACGCTTTATTTCATTAAGTTGATCTTCAATCTCTGATATCCTTTCTTCCACTTGATCGATTGAGCTATTGATACTTGTATATGCTTCACGAAGTTCTCGTGCTGTGTTTTTCAGCTCCATCAGGTCATTTATATTATTCTCTAAACTGGTTATTCTAGTTAGCAGTTCTTGCAACCTTTTATCAAAGTTCTTAGCTTCCTTGCATTGGGTTAGAACACACTCCTTTAGCTCAGAGGAGTTTGTTATTACCCACCTTCTGAGGCCTACTTCTGTCAGTTCATCAAACTCATTCTCCGTCCAGTTTTGTGCCTTTGCTGGAGAGTAGCTGCGATCATTTGGAGGAGAAAAGGCATTCTGGTTTTTGGAATCTTCAGCATTTTTGTGCTGGTTTTTCCTCATCTTCGTGGATTTATCTACCTTTGATCTTTGATGCTGATGACCTTCGGATGGGGTTTTTTTGTGGGCATCCATTTTGTTGATACTGATATTGCTTTCTGTTTGTTAGTTTTCCTCCTAACAGGCAGGCCCCTCTTCTGCAGGTCTGCTGGAAGTCTACTCCAGACCCTGTTGCCTGGGTATCACCAGCAGAGGCTGTAGAACAGCAAAGATTGCTGCCTGCTCCTTCCTCTGGAAGCTTCATCCAAGAGGGGCACCCACCTGAGGCCAGCTGGAACTCTCTTGTATGAGGTGCCTGTCCACCCCTGCTGGGAAGTGTCTCCCAGTCAGGAGGCATGGCGGTCAGGGACCCACTTGAGGAGGCAGACTGTCCCTTAGCAGAGCTCGAGCACTGTGCTGGGAGATCTGCTGCTCTCTGCAGAGCCAGCAGGCAGGAACGTTTAAGTCTGCTGAAGCTGTGCTCACAGCTGCCCCTTCCCCCGGCTGCTCTGTCACACTGAGATGGGAGTTTTATCTATAAGCCCAACTCAGGCTGCTGCCTTTCTTTCAGAGATGCCCTGCCCAGTGAGGAGGAATCTAGAGAGGCAATCTGGCCACAGCCGTTTTTCTGCGCTGCAGTGAGTTCTGCCTAGTCCAAACTTCTGGGCGGCTTCCTTAACACTGTGAGGGGAAAACCACCTACTCAAGCCTCAGTAATGGCGGATGCCTCTCCTCCCACCAAGCTTGATTATCCCTGGTTGACTTCAGACTGCTGTTCTGGCAGCAAGAATTTTGAGCCAGAGGTTCTTAGTTTGCTGGGCTCCGTGGGAGTGGGACCCGCTGAACAAGACCACTTGGATCCCTGGCTTCAGGCCCCTTTCCAGAGGAGTGAATGGTTCTCTCGCTGGGGTTCCAAGCACCACTGGGGTCCAAAAAAAAAAAAAAAAAAAAAAAACTCCTGCAGCTAGCTTGGTGTCTGCCCAAACAGCTGCCCAGTTTTGTGCTTGAAACCCAGGACCCTGGTGGTGTAGGCACACAAGGGAATCTCCTGGTCTGCAGGTTGCAAAAACCGTGGGAAAAGCATAGTATCTCGGCGGGATAGCACAGTCCCTCTTGGCTTTCCTTGGCTAGGGGAGGGAGGTTCCAGCCCTTGCACTTCTCAGGTGAGGCGATGCCCTACCCTGCTTCTGCTCGCCCTCCATGGGTTGCACCCACTGTCTAACCAGTCCCAGTGAGATGAACAGGGTACTTTAGTTGGAAATGCAGAAATCATCCACCTTCTGCATTGGTCCCGCTGGGAGCTGCAGACCAGAGCTATTCCTATTTTGCCATCTTGGCAGGTCCCCGTCCCTAAGATTTATTGAATATTAGGTTTGTTTCTTTTGTTAGCAATTAGTATAGCTTTAAATGTAGCTGTGTTTTAACGAAGTTTAAATGGTCACATTCTGAGCCCTAGATGCTTTATTTATTTATTTTGAGACGAAGTCTTGCTCTGTTGCCCAGGCTGGAGCGCAGTGTCGCAATCCCAGCTCACTGCAACCTCTGTCTCCCAGGCTAAAACAATTCTCCCGCCTCAGCCTCCCATGTAGCTGGGATTACAGGCATAAGCCACCATGCCCAGCTAATTTTTTGTATTTTTAGTAGAGAGGGTGTTTCACCATGTTGGCCAGGCTGGTCTCAAACTCTTGACCTCAAGTGATCTGCCTGTCTTGGCCTCCCAAAGTGCTGGGATTACAGGTGTGAGCCACAGCACCTGGCCGCTTTATTTTTGAGTTGAAAAATGTGATCTATATCAGTGATTCCCAAGTTTTTAAAAATGTGTACTCTTTCAAAACAGGACATGTCTCATCCCTAACATGGATTCATTGTAGTAGTTCTCAATGAGGTGGAGCTGGAAAACAGCCTGGTAGTTTAACAGACCCTGGGCCTGAGGATTCTATTACTTCTGCTCATTCTGTTAGATCAGTGGTTTTCAAACTGTGTTCTTGGAGGAACATCGAATAAACATGCCTGGGTTTTCCAGCCCTTCCCTGCCTTCCAGCATCCTCCCATCTTCAATCAGAACAGGTCTACTTTGATCTATTTTATGAATTGGGCTTTATGAAAGATTTCATTCAAAGAAAATGAAACAAAACAACTGTTCCATTTTAAACCATCTGAAAACTACTATACTAATTCATTGCTTCTCTTACTTTAATGTAACTAGAATTGACAAAAATTCTCTGCTCGACCAAACCTTCTTCCAGCATATTTGTACACTGTCTTGTAAAGTCCATTTTTAGCAAAGAACTCTGCAACGTCAGTTTAGCAAGAACCTCCCCGACCTTTAGTATCTGACTGGATTCTTCATCCTCTGCCATCCTCCAGAGGATGTCTGATTATAGAGGATGTCTATAGCAGAAGAAACCTTCTTAGGTTAGTTTAGCCAGAATCCTCCTTACTGCCGATGTTTGCTCTTAGTAATTTTTCATCCACTGGCCCCTACCTGCTCCTTGGCTATAAATTCCCACTTGCCCTTGCTGTATTCTGAGTTGAGCCCAGTCTCTCATCCCCACTGTAAAATCTCATTGCAGTGGTCCCTATACCTATCATGATGGTTCTGAATAAAGTCTGCCTTACCATGCTTTAACAAGTGTCATTGAATAACTTTTTCTTAACAGAATCATTTATGGGATTTTTTAAAATGCAGGTTCTTATTCACTGGGTCTAGAATGGGGCCAGGGATTTTGCATTTCTTTTTCTTTTTCTTTTTTTTTTTTTTTTGAGACAGGGTCTCACTGTGTTGCCCAGGCTGGAGTGCAGTGGCATGATCTCAGCTCACTGCAACCTCCACCTCCCGGGTTCGAGTGATTCTCCTGCCTCAGCCTCTCTAATCTCTGGGATTACAGGAGCGTGCCACTACCATACTCAGATAATTTTTGTATTTTTAGTAGAGACAGGGTTTCACTATGTTGGTCAGGCTGATCTCAACTCCTGACCTCAGATGATCCACCCGCCTTGGCCTCCCAAAGCATTGGGATTACAGGCATGAGTTACCACACCCAGCCGGGATTTGGCATTTCTAATAAACTTCCTGGTGATGCCAATACCGCTGAGTGTGCTTGGGCCACACTTGGAGTAGTAAGGATCTGAAGCTTAGGTGTTTGTTTTGTTTTGTTTGAGACAGAGTATTGCTCTGTCACCCAGGCTGAAGTGCAGTGGCGCAGTCTCGGCTCACTGCAACCTCTGCCTCTCGGGTTCAAGCGATTCTCTTGCCTCAGCCTCCTGAGTAGCTGGGACTACAGGTGTTCGTCACCACACCTGGCTAATTTTTCGTATTTTTAGTAGAGACGGGGTTTCACCATGTTGGCCAGGCTGGTCTCGAACTCCTGCCCTCAAGTGACCCACCTGCCTCGGCCTCCCAAAGTGTTGGGATTACAGGCATGAGCCACCGCGCCTGGCCATGAATCTTAGGGTTTTAAAAAATCTAATATTTTTTCTACTCACACAGAAAAAGTGTTTCTTATCAAAGATTTCCCCACAATTATCTTAAATTTACCAAAATGGTAAATTCTAGATTTTATTTTCTCCTCCCTGATCAAGTCTCAGTCTATCTGCCTCTTTCTATTTATCCGTCTCTTTCTCTCAGTACCTTCTCTCTCTCTCTCTCTCTCTGGAAGGTAAATAATATTTAACCTTCTGGACATGCATTTAAAAATCTTTGTACAGTCAGCAAATATTATGCCTCAGCCAGTTCATCTCAGCAAGAGCTATGCTTGGAGGGTCTGGGAAATTTGCCACAAGTGAGTTATTTAAAGGCAGTTACAGGTGACATGCGCTCCTAAATTTAGCATCTTAATGAATTTCTCCAGAGTAAGAAGTTACGGCCTTTTACCCTTTCACCCGTTGTGTAAAACATTTAGCATACACTTGAGACCGATTATTTTCTTTCCTGTGTTAGTTTGCAACCCGTTCCTTTCTCAAAATACTTCCACAGCCACAGTTTCTTTCCCCACCATTATCCTTTTTTTTGAAGACACAAAGGGCTTATCCACTTTCAGAGCTTCCATTACCAGAGCTGACTCCCTGTAAATCTTTATACAGCTCTATACCTCCACATGACCTGTTTACTGCAAAGTCAGCAAACTTTTTTTTTTTTTTTTGAGACCGAGTCTCACTCTGTTGCCCAGGCTGGAGTGCAGTGGCGTGATCTCGGCTCACTGCAACCTCTGCCTCCCGGGTTCAAGCGATTCTCCTGCCTCAGCCTCCCAAGTAGCTGGGATTTACAGGTTCGCACCACCACGCCCGGGTAGTTTTTGTATTTTTAGTAGAGACGGGGTTTCACCATGTTGGCCACGCTGGTCTTGAACTGCTGACCTCAGGTGATCCACTCGCCTAGGCCTCCCAAAGTACTGGGATTACAGGTGTCAGCCACCGTGCCTGGCCAGCAAACTTTTTCTGTAAAGGTCGCCATAGTAAATGTTTTCAGCCTTACGGTCCATTGGTTTTCTGTCTCAGTTGCACAACTCTGTCTTTGTAGTGCCAAAGCAGCCATAAATAGTATGTTAATGAATGTGTGTGGCTATGTTCAATTAAAACTTTATTTACAAAAGTGGAAGGCAGGATAGATTTGGCCCCCAGGGCCATAGTTTGCTGACCCCTGATATACAAGCATGTAGAAGCTGCATCACTCTGATTACAGCTCCTGGGAATGTGGAAGTGGGACCCTGAGGCTGTGTTAGGTAATAACTGTGGGTTGCTAAGCAGGAAAGTTAAACAAAGTGGGTTGGTAGCAGAGGTGGAGAGCCAAGGCCCGTATCTGGGACAGCCATAATGGGCCACATGTAAGCCTATAAGTGAGCAGAGAGTGAAACAGACACACAAAGAAAAGCCAAGACTAGGTGGTGAGAGAGAGAAAGGGGAGAGTTCTTGTAATGTTGGCTGTGCTTCCCACAGTTGTGTCTCACATAATCCCTGCCTATTTTTATATTCATTTCTCCTACTTTAGCCAGCTGGCATGAGTTTCTGTTTCTTGCAACCGGATAATCCCTAACTTGAGCAACCTTTTATATTCCAGACATTCCAAATGACTGGCAGTTCTCTGACTTGAATAATCATGCTCTTTCCCCACTAGGCTTTGCTAGATATGGTTCCACCCCTCCTACCACTCCCATTCCTACCTCTACTCTATATTCTTCTCTCTTCAATCTTTGTTCAGACATCTCCCAGGGCTGAGTTAGGACTTGATTCCCATTACTACTTATGTAAAGCTCTATCACTGCACTTGTACACCGCAATTATATTTTCTGATTTGCTTGTCTGTAGTTTTAACTACTATTTTCATCTCTGTACTAAGTGCAGGGCCTGGAACATAGTCAGTAGTTAATATATTTATTTAATGAATGAGGTAAAGGTACACAGTCTATCTGTAAAATAGGGATAGATTCTAAGCAGCCTGAAGGCTCAGGATCCTCTGATATCCTTACCAGCTTCATGAGCCAAAGCAGAAATAACATAAACTAATGAATTTCTTCATGTGTAAAGGACTGTAGAAAAGTATTCCATATGTCCTTATACTTAACTTTGCTAATAGCGTTGTTCAGACCCATAGTCACTGAATTTTTTGTCTGCCTGTTTTATCAGTAACTGAATATGTTAACATCTCCTCCTAAAATTCTGGATTTTTTATTCCTCGTAGTTCTGTAATTTTTGCTTTATATACTTTGAGGTTAGGTTATTGGAGGAATACAAATTTAGAATATTTTTATCTTCCTGGCAAATTAAGTCTTCATTATTATGAAGAGTCTCCCTTTCACTCCAGCAGTACTTTTTGTCTTTTTTTTTTTTTTTTGAGATGGAGTCTCGCTCTGCTGCCCAGGCTGGAGTACAGTGGCGTGATCTCGGCTCACTGCAAGCTCCACCTCCTGGGTTCATGCCATTCTCCTTCCTCAGCCTCCCGAGCAGCTGGGATTACAGGTGCCCGCCACCACACCTGGCTAATTTTTTTTGTATTTTTTAGTAGAGATGGGGTTTCACCGTGTTAGCCAGGATGGTCTCGATCTCCTGACCTCGTGATCCGCCCGCCTCGGCCTCCCAAAGTGCTGGGATTACAGGCGTGAGCCAACGTGCCTGGCCCCAGTACTTTTTGTCTTAGTATCTACTTAATTTAGCTATTCCAGCTTCCTTTTGGTAATTTTGCATGGTTTACTTTTTTTCTATTTTTTACTTTCAAACTTTCTGTATTTTTATGTCCTAGATTATGCCCCTTGTAAACAGCGTGTGGTTATTTTTGCCCAGTGACAATCTGTGGTAGTTGGTTACATCAATTGGTGGCCCCAGGTTCATCCTACTTCCTAGTATTTACACCCTTATGCAGTTTCCTCCTCTTGACTCTAGGCCTGTTATTTCCTTTATCTGATAGAATGTAACAGAAGTGACATTGTGTTAGTTCTAAACCTAATCTCCTTGGGAACTCTGAGCTTGCATGTAAGAAGTCGGCTATCTTTCTGGAGAGGCTACATGGATTGGCCATGTGGAACAGAAGTCCTAGAACTACTTGTAGAAAAACCAAAGAACCCAATCAATTGTGAGAACCAAGACCCCACACATATGATATCAGTCAAGCTGTTCTAACCCCTGGCCATTGGAGCCATCCTAGCTAGGTGCTAGACATGTGAGTGAAGAAGCTATCTAGAACATTTCAGCCCCAGCGGACATCACCCAGAGAAGAGAGAGCCTTCTCCATTATGCCCTGTTGAAATTTCTGACCCATAGAATCTGGAAAAATAATAAAATGGTTTTGATTTTAAGCTACTACATTTTTTTTTTGGAGATAGGGTCTTGCTATGTTGCCCAGGCTGGAGTACAGTGGCACCATCTCGGCTCACTGCAACCTCCACCTCCTGGTTCAAGTGATTCTTGTGCCTCATCCTCCTGAGTAGCTGGGACTACAGGTGGGTACAACCACGTTTGGCTAATTTTTTTGCATTTTTATTAGAGATGGGGTTTCGCCATGTTAGCTAGGCTGGTCTCAAACTCCTGACCTCAAGTGATTCACCTGTTCAGCCTCCCAAAGTGCTGGGATTACAGGTGTGAGGCACCGTGCTGGGCCTAAGCTACTAAATTTTGGGGTAGTTTGTTATATAACAATAGGCAAAAGAAACAATCTTTGTCATTAAATTATGATCTGTTTTCATTTAGTGTAATTAGTGATATATTTGGGTTTATGTCTACCATCTTATAACAACTTTCTATTTGCTCTATCATATGTTCTTATTTCTCTTCTATCTTGCATTTAGATTATTTTTTATTTCCTCACACGCTCAAATTAGATTGGAAATTGCATAGTGTCCTGGTTTATTTTATGAATCAACTTGCCAGTGCCACTGGTGTCCAAATGTTTGGTCAAACACTATTCTAAATGTTTCTGTGAAGGTGTTTTTTGGATGAGATTAACATTTAAATCTGTAGACTTTAATAAAGCAGATTACCTTCCATAAGGTGGGTAGATCTTATCCAATGACTTAATAGAACAAAGATTTATCTCCCATGGGCAAGAAGGAATTCTGCTAGCCGACTGCTTTTGGACTCAAACTGCAGCTCTTCTTTGAGTCTCTAGCCTGTTGTTCTACCTTACAGCTTTTAGGCTACTAAGCCTCCACTTCTGTTTCTCTGAAGAATCCTGACTAATACAGTTTCTTACTATTTTCTCAATGATTATTCTAAAGCTCATAAGATGTATTCTTGACTTACCAGAGTCTAATATTAACTATCACTTTTTCCATACTTCTAGAAAATGCACTGATTTTAGAACACTTGATTCCATTTACCTTCTCCTGACATATACCATTATTTCGTGTGTGTGTGTGTGTGTGTGTGTGTGTGTGTGTGTGTGTGTGTGTGTGTCTTAAGAGGGTCTCTGTTGCTCAGGCTAGAGTGCAGTGCAGTGGTGCAATGATGGCTTACGGGGCTCAAGCAATCTTCCCACCTCAGCTTCCCAAGAAGCTTTCCACTACAGGAATGTGCCATCGTGCCTGGATAATTTTTCAATTTTATGTACAGATGGGGTCTCACTATGTTGTCCAGGCTTGTCTCTAACTCCTGGGCTCAAGTCCTCCTGCCTCAGCCTCCCAAAGTGCTGGGATTACAGCCATGAACCACCGCACTTAGCCCACTGTATATTTTTAAATACAGAAGGCAAGACTATTATAGTCATATAGTCAGTATCAATATTCATTTAGATTTACCTATATATTTATTATTTTTCTTGATCTTTATTTCCTACTATATCTATGATATAACTGGGATCATTTACTTCCTGCCTATGGAATGCCACTGTTAATACTGTTTTGTTCCTTTGGAAATTCCTTAATTTTACTTTCATTCTTAAAAAATATTTGTTTCATCCCTTTAAAGTTATCATTCCATCATTTTCTGGCTTCAGCTATTTCTGTTAAAAAGTCAACTGCAAGTCTAATTTTCTTTTTTTTAAGTTCTCTCTTTTCTCTGGCTGCTCTTAAAGATTTTTCTTCTTGTCTTCAGATTTTAGCAATTTTTTCATGATGTGTCTATATATCAGCTGTGTGGATTAAAAAAATATCCTGATGGAGATTCATTGGTTCAAATATTATTTAGGCTGAATACCTTTTCCTTTCCTTTTGGAATGTCATTTATGGTCATATTAAACTTCCTTACTCTATCTTCTATGTGTTCTATATTTTCCATCTTTTTTCCTTTTTGTGCTTCATTCTGAATAGTTTCTTCTGACTTACCTTCTAGCTCACTAATTCTATCTTTATCTGTGCCTAATATGCTCTTAAACCCATCATTGAGTCTTTATTTTCAGTTAGTAAATTTTTTTGTTCCAAAATTTTCATCTGGCTCTTTTTTTCAAGTTTCTAGTTGTCTGCCCACATATTTAATCTTGTGTTTGATTTATTTGAACATAGTAGGCATTGTTATTTTTAAATCTGTACCTGATAATTTCATTACCTGACCCCTGCTGGGTCTGTTTTTGTTCTCTGTTGTTTCTGCTATATTTTTCTTATTTCCTTAGGTAACTGATTTTTAAAAATTGTGTACGAGGCACTGTGATTTCAAAATTATCTGTAGAAATTATTTGAGGCCTAGAATGATATTGTTTCACTCCAGAAAGGATTTTCGTTTGCTTCTGCCAAGTGCTTGTGGGCATGAGCTCAAAGGAATTATCCTAATCCAGTTTCAAGGTTGAGATGATCTGAAACTGAGCTACAGACCTTTTACTTTTATGATGGACCCCTTTGAATTCCTAGTCCAAAGCAAGGGGCCTTCAACAGAGTTCACCTCTTTCTCTCTTAGTATGCCCTGAACTCAAATCTCTGTCCCCCATTCCTGCTCATCCTCTCAGCAGCCCTCTATGGAATTGACCTCCATCATTCCCCAGATCATGGCCTGGTAATTCCTCATTAACTTTTTAGCTTTCTCATGCCTTCAAGCTGATATCTTTTATATTTTGTTGAAGATTGATCCAAATTACTGTTAATACCAAGGCTTACAAAAATGTAGATACCATTAAATATAGGTAGTTGCTTTTAAAAAATGCATTGAAAATGATCCTTCAGGAAAAAAAAATTAGACTTTTATTCATAATTCTAACCTTTTAGCCCAAGTGGCAGACCAGTATTTAGGAATAGTATATACTAGTCCTGGTATCGTAAAATTTGAGATTAGTTACTTATTTTATTGACAAACATTATTGAACATCACCACTGTACCTGAAGCTCTTCTTAGAAATTAGATTATGGAAAAACTTGGTTCTTGACCTCAAGGGGCTTGAAGTCTAGACTCCTTACTGACAAACTGGTTATTTTTAGAATCATCAATTCATGATCAAAACGTCTTTTGTTAAATTTATGTAGCATTATACAATGATAAATACATTTAAAACATAAACAAATATTTGAGCTTCTATCACTTTTTAGCCTAAGCATGGGAGCATTTTAAACAATATATTTTCTAATGCATTTGTCTTCCAGTAAAGTTTATCACTGAATATGTTTCTCTGAAATATTTTGGAGACAGAAGAATAGTAAGCTTCACAAGAGATCTTAAAGCCAGGATCATCTTTTTCCTAGAGTTCACTTCTTGTTTCCTAGCCTTTTTACTGTTGCAAACTTCTGGGAAAAGCTATTCACTCTGAATCATCATTATCTTTAATCAGGGCTTTTCCTTGGCAGATGTTCAAAGTCCTCTAACACAACCTGTAGGTATACAAGTATCCCTGGACTGTAAACTAAGGGCATAACAGATTTGCTGAGACCTCAGCCTTATTCACAAATTTTATTTAAATATGCCCAGACTTTCTGGGTTGAATCAGTCGGTAAGAGGATTAGGAGAGGCAATTTAGAGAATGAGGGTGCAGTAGATTCATCATTTGATCTTGGACAAATTACATAACTTTTCTGGATTTGTTTTCTCATGACAGATTGAGTTCCTGGATGATACATCTCTGAAGTATCGTCCAGCTCTCAAATTCTGTGATCCTTCTACAGTTAAACAGGACTGCTTAGCCACTTGATTTTAAAATAGATGGACGGCACGGCGCGGTGGTTCACGCCTGTAATCCCAGCACTTTGGGAGGCTGAGACAGGGAGATCACCTGAGCTCAGGAGTTTGAGACCAGCCTTGCCAACACAGTGAAATCCTATCTCTACTAAAATTACAAAAATTAACTGGGCATGTTGGCGCACGCTGTAATCCCAGCTACTCCGGACGCTGGGGCATGAGAATCACTTGAACCCGGGTGGCGGAGCTTGCAGTGAGCCGAGATTGCGCCACTGCACTCCAGCCTGGGCGACAGAGCGAGACTCTGTCTCAAAAAAATAAAAAATAAAAATAATAAATAAATACATAGATGGAGTAAGAGCAATGAGGAGAAAGATAATTAAAGTTCAATATATCAAGTAAGATATTAGTAAACTAATTTGTAAGAAGATTAACATATATTATGTTAGTAGCCACCACAACAATGGCTGGCAGCGATAAAACAAGACTGAGGTGTGAGGAGGCTATGGCTCCTTTGTGGCTCCATCTTCTTTCAATCTTCCCTTCGTTCTTTCCCCTGCTCCCTCTCTACTACACCCTCGTTCCAAGAATTTCCTTCAGTATGTCCATATGAGTGGGCAACAGTGATTGCTCCGAAGGGAGAAGTCACAGCAACTCCTGTTCCAATTGAAGCACACTGTACCTTTGTCTTGTGGCCTCCGAATGTAGCTGTGAGGCCCTCCAGGACAGTGCAAGAAAGACAAATGGAACTGGTAGATGACTAAACAAGTTATATAAATGCAGCGTTCCATCTGTGGAATAACGGGATCAAATGTTTATATTTTAAAAATATATTCTGATGCCCATAATTCTTCTGCAGCTATCAGCCCCACAGCCTGACTTGTTTCATTGTCAGCAGGTAGCTTGTTTCATACACAGCTCACCTTCTACTCAGAGCCTGGACACACAGTGAACATGCTCAGTCAGTATCCGGGCTTCGTATACCTTTTCTTTTAGTCTACTCAACACCTTAGTGAGATAGGTATCACTACTCTAGTTTTTGAAGATATTGATAGAGAAACTCAGAGATTTAATTATCAGGATCATATTCGTAGCAAACTAGAGCCTTAGTGCTGCCACTTCTCATACCTTTGACGGGTCATTTTTCTAAGTCTCAGTTTCCATATCTGTAAAGTTTCCACTTCTAAGCCTCCGTTTCCGTATCTGTAAAGTTTCCATGAGTTAGATAGGGTTCTCAGATTTAGTAAAACGAACCAAAACAAACAGGAAGTATATTCCAAACGGGATATTCTTATATTTAAAAAAAAATCTCCATTTATCTGAAATTCAGGTTTAAATGAGCACTCCTGTATTTCATGTGGCAAAGCTATGTTATTATTATGGATATGACAATGGATGTGAAGTCCTTAGCTTCTGTAAATCCTATGCACACTAAATTTTGGATTTGATCCCTAAGTTTTTTTTTCCCTACTGCAAACACAGTGACTTGTTTCCACAGAACATTTCAGTCAAGCCAGAGTAACACTACTTTAAGTTACAGCAATGCTTTACCGTTCCTAAAGCGCTTTCAAAGCCCAGGCAATGGCGGAAGGTCTTGCGGAAACCCACATAACTTGGGGTGTCGAGGAAGGTCTCCTCAGCCCGGGCACAGGCACCGAGGGCCGTCCTGCCCTGCGGCAGCCTAGCCCCGCCCCCGCGCCTCCTCGGCCACTCAGCGGCCGCGCCGTGCCTCCGCCGCACTCCTATAGGTCCTTCCTCGGACATGCGAGGCCTTTCCATTTTCCCGCTTTCCCCTGCCCTGCTCAGCCCTAAACCGGCACCGGCCTACAGCGCCTCCACCCTGCTTTCCGTGTGAGCCCCGCCCTTCCGGACCCTGCATTTCACCCCCACCCCAGCCGCCGTGCCAGGCAGCCAGCCGGAACCCAGGCCCTTCCCTTCGGTAGGAGGTGGGCGGGAACCGGGAGGGGCCGGCCGAGCCCCCTTCCTCGGGGTCGCGGGAGGCGGGACTGGAGGGAGGGGTGGGGCTAATCGCCTTGGCGCCGCGTTGCCATGGCAGCGGGGAAGGGGAGGGAGGGGGAGGAAGCGAGCGGGAGGGGGATGTGGTGCTGCCGGGGCCGCCACTGCAGCTGCTGCTGCCTGCTGGTTGCCGCGTCTTCCCGGAGGCGACTGCTGGAAGCTGCAGGGAACAGCTGCGGTGCTCTGCCATATTGTGTCTTCCCCGGCCGGTCCCTCGCCTCCCGGCCGAGCTGACGGTGAGTCCCGGGCGGAGCGGTGCCCTCCAGGGTCGGCGCTCCCCGCCCCAGCCCGCGGCGCAGCTCCCGGGCGCGGAGGCAGCGCGAGCGACCCGCGCCAGGCGTGGGGCGCGGAGGCGGCTGTCCCGTGACGCGCCCGGACATTTTTGTCCCGTGAGGAATTTGCGCCGGCGCGGGGGTGTCCCCGGCGCGCGTATCGGGTGGTGTGTGTGCTCCGGGGGATGTCGAACTGAGGGGAGTGTGGCTTGTGAGGAGTTAGGAGTTTTTCCTGAGAGGTAATGACCGCCCGGGAGGGGCTGTCGCGCGGCGGAAACCGCGGCGAGGGGTGTCGTCTCTCCGGGAAGGCGTGGAGGGGGCCCCAAGGACCCTCAGGGCTCGGCTCGGGGCTGGAATCTGCTGTTAGGGAAGTACCCCAAGCACCTCGGAGCCTTTGCAACGCCCCCTCCTCTGGCTTGAAGTGGAGCGAGACATGCCGGGCTCGGAGTCCTCGTCCGGCCCCAGTTGGGACTGGCTGGGCCCCGCCAAGTAGTGCACGGGGAGGTGCCGAGGGCGGCCGGGCGTTGTGGTGGGCAGAGGCGGGTCCCGGGTGTGTGTGGGGGCGACCCCGGCACCCTCTCGCCCCTCCACCGCCTCGAGGGGGCCTCAGAGGGTGGCTGTCTTGGGAGCTACTGTTTCAGCGCTGCAATATGGACACTTCCTGTTCGCCGCCTCCTTTGGGGCCGTGGTTACCTTTGCCTTTCAGTCCTCTTTCCTGGCAAGGTGAGAGGTCTGCGGTGGAAGAGGCCTTCAGCCTTTCAAGTTTGCCCCACTGCAGCAGCAGCCTGTGTGGAACCCGGCAGGACGGTGGTAGTTAGCGGAAAGCAGCCCATGTGCTCCGTGCTCCATCCTCCACTCTACTTAACTCCACCCCCTTTTGCACCTTTGCAAAATGCCTCTTTTTCCACCGCATCTCTCGGGAGTTGGGGTGTCTGCTTCGCTGAGGAGCCACACTCTCGCATTGTTCTTGCACTGGATTTCTGCTTTAAAGTCTTTTTACAGCAGTCTCTGAACTTCATTTTCTCCCTACTGGGAAAAAAGAGTTTTAGCGTGCAAAGAAATGACCACAGACTTTCTTTCTCCTACCCCAACTCCGAGGTGAGGGGAGGAGGGCAGTTAAGTATTTACAGGTTAGTTGAAGTTGTTTCTCCTATCTTTTTTCTGATTGTGACAGCCACGTGGCCGGCTGAGTGTAATAGAGTGCGCTAGCGGCACTAGGGGCTGAGGTTTCTCTGGTAGCCAGGGGCTTTGTAACTGTGCTGTCGCCTCGCATGTACATTTATCTTGGTGGGAGAAGCTGAACCATTCATGCCTGTACCTGTTCCATCCGAATCTTAAGACTTACCTCTGTTACCTTGCAGTTCTCCTAAGGTGTATACCGACGTTTTTTGCCGTTCTCTGCTGTTTTGTTGATACATCTTTAAAACCTCGGCATTATTAGGTAGCATCATAGAGTGATGGGGAATAGTAGAGTAAGTGCATTATGGAGTTTGCCAACTTTGGGAAAAAAATATTACTTGAATTTCAAAACCGTTAATGAGAGATTCTAATGCAATCAGAAGTAATTGCATTATCTGGATTTCTTTTTGATAGTTTTAGAAAAATCTATTTTTTTCTTTTTACATGAAAATTGTGATCTAAAAATACGTAAATAAAATTACCAGTGAAAATACTTTTTTAGGGATGAAGTAGTGATTTGATTTGTGTATATGTGTGCTTTTTAAAGCTTTTTTTTAAAATGTGAAGTTAATATGAACGTTAACATGAACAGATTTTAAGAATGAAATATAATTTTTAGAATATGTAAAAGTAGAAGGTCAAAGAGTTGAAGATAAAAAATGAACTTTTGGAGAGTATGGAAAATTTTTGAATTTAAGGACAATCCTTGTTTACTAATGCATCGTTTCATTTTGTGAATGCTTTGGTAGATTTGAATTATTTCTGTAATGTATGTTTTTATTTGAATCAATTTTACTGGAAGAATGTTAAACCACAGGAACCATTTAAAATCTGCACAAGAACTGTATAGAGAAGTTATAGCAACACCATTTTATTGGAATTTTAATTACCCCATAACAATGGTGCTCAATCAGAAAAGTTAATAGATAAAGATATTGAAGTGGCATCTAGGCCTTAGGGCAGAAAAGACAATACAATTGAGAAATGAGTATATATGCTAACCACTGAGAGCAATTTTTAGTTGAGAAAGAAAAGTAAATGACGTCATAAAATACTTATATAAGGCTAAGGCAGGAGTCCAGCCTGGGCAATGTAGCCAGACTCCCATCCCTTGAAAAAAGGATTGCTCAACTCGTGCCTGTAATCCCAGCACTTTGGGAGGCTGAGGTGGGAGGATCACCTGAGGTTAGGAGTTTGAGACCAGCCTGGCCAACATGGCAAAACCCCATCTCTACCAAAAATACAAAAATTAGCTGGGCCTCGTGGGGCATGCCTGTAGTCCAAGCTACTCGGGAGGCTGAGGCAGGAGAATCGCTTGAACCTAGGAGGTGAAGGTTGTAGTGAGTTGAGATCATGCCACTGCACTCCAGCCTGGGCGACGGGGCAAAACTCCGTCTCAAAAAAAATTTTTTTTGAAGGGTTGAGAACAAAGATTGATGCTTTGGGAAACTAACATTTAAGGAGCATTTGGTTTGGTCACATGTGACTTCAAAATTAATACTACAGGTGTGTACAATGCCTATAGCCTATAGTATTGCTTTTTTTTGTTTGTTTGTTTGATGGAGTCTGGCAGCCTTTCTCCCAGGCTGGAGTGCAGTGGCGCTATCTTGGCTCACTGCAATCTCCACCTCCCGGGTTCAAGTGATTCTCCTGTCTCAGCCTCTGGAGTAGCTGGGGTTACAGGCCCCTGCCACCAAGCCTGGCTAATTTTTGTATTTTTAGTAGAGACGGAGTTATACCGTGTTGGCCAGGCTGCTCTCGAACTCCTGACCTCAGGTATCCGCCTGCCTCAGCCTCCCAAAGTGCTGGGATTACAGGCGGGAACCACCACGCCCGGCTTATAGTATTGTTTTATTAATAATTTTATATCCTCTAAATGAGAAGGCTATCCCTGTCCTGCCACTAAATATAAAGGAATCAGAAGAATGTTTATTATTATTTGCTTCTAAGGGATTTTGATCCATATATACTTTATTTCCCTTACCCTAACTTTTCTATTTAAATAAACTTTTTATTTTAGAATAGTTTTATAGTTACAGAAAAGTAAGCTAGTATACAGAGTATACCTCACCCAGTTTCTCCTGTTTAATTTCCTACATTACAGTGGTACATTTGTCACAATTAAGGAAACAAAATTGTTACAGTACTATTAACTACATACTTTATTCCTATTTCGCTAATTTTTCCCTAATGTCTTTTTTTTGTTCCAGAATTTCACTTTCTATGACTTCTCTTTGTTTTGATGACTATGACAATTTTAAGAAGTGCTTGTCAGACATTTTATAGAATATCCCTCAAATGAGATTTATCTGGTATTTTTCTGATGATTAGACTGGGATTATGAGTTTTAGGGAGGAAGATAACAGAGATGAAGTGCCAGTCTCATCACATCATATCAAGGATACAAACTAACAACATGATAAAACTGATGATGCTTACCTTGATCAGGTGGTTGAGGTCTTTGTGGAGTTTCGCCCACTTTCCTGCCTCCTTCCGATCTCTACTCTTTTGGAAGCAAGTCACTAAGTACATGCCATACTCAAAAACCTTAACCTAATTTTGATTCATGTATTTTTAATTTGCCTCAACCTAATTTTCCTTTCTATAAACGAATACTTAAACTTGGGACAGATATTTATTTAGTATCTATTGTATTTAGGTGCTAAGAATACAGTGGTGAGCAAGAGAGACATTTGTTCTGGAGTCTGCCTGATTTAAATATCACATAGGATGTATCTCCTCACCTTAGGTCCTGATTTCGTTAACAGTTTATAAACATAAAATTACTGAAGCCCTGAAAGGCTAAATAATAAATAAAAGCTTGAGTAAACATTTAGAATATATGTTATTAGCATAAAGTTTAAATATATGTACCATAAAAATAGCCATCTCTTTGCTCCCAACACAGATAATGGAAAATTACTTTGATTCTTCCCGAGTAGATATATTACTGTTAAATCCCTGGGATAGTTTAATTACTGTTAACTATCTTCCTATCTTAAAAATGTTTACAGGTGTTAGAAGAAAATTCTTGCCTTCTTACTAGTGCTTTTACAGGTATTGGTGCTTCTGCCGCTCAAAAGCCTTTTTTTTTTTCTGAGAAGTGCTTTGAAAGGTGTGTTGGAGAAAATACATGGGGAAAATAACAAGGACCCTGGTCTCTCTATGAGAAGCCATGCTTACATATTTATGGAAAAAAAATGAGACTGAGGAGATAAAAAACATTAATCAAAGTTTTCAAAGTGATAATAAACGTTTTTGGAGGGAATTTACTGTATATTTAATAGAAGAGTAGAAGAGTGCTGCCATCCTAACATTGGGAATGTTACTGGGAATGTTTTTAACCAAATAATACCAATTTTATTGGAGAATAAAATTTTATTAAAGACTTATTGAGTAAAGATTTCAGTTAATATTTTTCTGGTAAACTGGGTTAACTACAAAACACTCTTAATTTGAACTTTTAATTGAAATTCTTTCTAAAATATGTCATTAATACACTTTAAATTGTATAGCCCACTGAACAGAATTTTTATATATTTAAATTCTTTTTTTTTTTTTTTTTTTGAGACAGGGTCACACTCAACCCTGCTGGAGTGCAGTGGTAACAATCACAGTGCACTGCAAGCTCCACCTCTTAGGCTCAAGTGATCCTCCTGCCTCAACCTACCAAGTAGCTGGGACCACAGGGGCGCTCCACCACCCCTGGCTAATTTTTTAATTTTTTTTTTTTTTTTTTGTAGAGGGGAGGTCTGACTATGTTGCCCAGGCTTGTCTCAAACTCCTGGGCTCAAGGGATCCTCCTACCTCAGCCTCCCAAAGCACTGGGATTTTAGGCATGAGCCACCTCACCTGGCCAATCTTTAAATTAAATTTTGCATTATACAGGGTTAGTGTGGTTATTCTGGGTTTTATATGTAACCTTGGAGATAGAGAATTGAGGAAATTGACACATTTATATCTTTGTAGTTTGTTTCTTTTTCTTAAAAGAGGAAATACAGAAAAAAAGGGGAAGAGGTTTCTTGTAATTAAGATTTTACTGGTCCTTTTGACTGCACCATGCCTTTGTCCAACCCTTCCAACCTTAAAAATTCAGTTTATATACTACCTCTTTCTATGCTGATTGAAGAATTATTAATAATCATAGCAACAACTGCAGTCTTTATTGTGTTTACTATGTATTGGCATAGTTATACTAGACATATGAGTGTATAATTTAAATTTTTTTTTTTTTTTTTTGAGATGGAGTTGTGCTGTGTCGCCCATGTTGGAGTGCAGTGGCTCCATCTCAGCTTACTGCAACCTCTGCCTCCCGGGTTCAAGTAGTTCTCCAGCCTCAGCCTCCCGAATAGCTAGGACTGCAGGCACACACCACCGCGCCTGGCTAATTTTTGTATTTTTAGTAGAGACGAGGTTTCACCATGTTGGCCAGGCTGGTCTTGAACCCTGACCTCAAGTGATCTGCCCACCTCGGCCTCCCAAAGTGCCGGAATTACAGGTGTGAGCCACTGTACCTGGCCATAATTTAATTTTCAGTAATGCTGTAAGGAGTGTCATATTCTCATAAACAGATAATGAGAAATTGTGTAAATGTAATACTGGGTATTTACCCAAATCTCTCAGACTTGAAAAAAATCATTAATCTTTGTACTACAATCTGAAGTCTTTAAAAAAATGAGTATTTGTTAGGATGAGATGCCTACATCTTGATTTGTTCCTAAGGAGTAGGGAAGAATACAAGGTAGGGAGAGAAACTAATATTTATAGAATGCTTGCTCTGTGGCAGGAATGTTGCTACTTTATTGTTATAGCAAGTTAAGTAAGTGGTATTATTTCCTGGGACTCAAGGAGGTTCAGTCATTTGTCAGAGATTGCCTAAGTATGTTGGTGGCTGGTGGGTCAGTTTGACTTGAGAGCCTTACTCTTTCACTTTTCTCTGCTTTGTTTTTTTTTTAACTTGCCCCAAAGCAATGAAGATACTGTTTCAGTTTTCTAGTACAGCATCTACTATATTTATTCATTCATTTAAACATTTAAATGTTCACTACATGTTATGGTCTGTAGTAGAGCATAAAAATGAATGTATTGAGTTCTGCCAACAAGGATTTATATTCTAGTGTAGTATTTCTTAAATGGGTGACTGAATTGGGGTGGGAAATTTTGACCAGCTTTTATTAAAAAACAATCTAGGCCGGGTGCAGTGGCTCATGCCTGTAATCCAAGCACTTTGGGAGGCCAAGGTGGGCGGATCACAAGGTCAGGAGATCGAGACCGTCTGGCTAACACGGTGAAACCCCATCTCTACTAAAAATACAAAAAAAATTAGGCGGGCGTGGTGGCGGGTGCCTGTAGTCCCAGCTACTCGGGAGGCGGAGGCAGGAGAATGGCCTGAACCCGGGAGGTGGAGCTTGCAGTGAGCCGAGATTGCCCCACTGCACTCCAGCCTGGGCGACAGAGCAACACTCCATCTCAAAAAAAAAATTTTAGTACATTTTATGTGGTAAGGGTAAAAGTATTATTTCATGAAAATTTTAGTACATTTTATGTGGTAAGGGTAAAAGTATTATTTAGTACATTTTATGTGGTAAGGGTAAAAGTATTATTTCATGAAATTGTGACCAGCTTTTATTAAAAAAAATCTAAAAAAATTTTAGTATATTATACGTGGTAAGGGTAAAAGTATTATTTCATGAAATGTTTGTTTTAGTTAAATATGTATGTATATTGTGGGTCTCTATAAAAAAATACATTTCTTATTGTGGGATAACATTGAAAGTGAGAACTACAGGTCTAGTGGCTGAGATAGAACTGTAAGCAAATAATTATACGTAATTAGAATAGCAAGTAAGTTCCTTTTTTATTTTGAGATGGAGTCTTGCTTTGTTGCCCAGCCTGTAGCACAGTGGCGTGATCTCGGCTTATTGCAATCTCCGCCTCCGAGGTTCAAGCAATTCTTTCTCAGCCCCTGGAGTAGCTGGGACTACAGGAATGTGCCACCACGCCTAGCTAATTTTTTTTTGTATTTCTAGTAGAGATGGGGTTTCACCGTGTTGGCCAGGCTGGTCTCGAACTCCTGACCTCAGGTGATCTGCCTTCCCCGGTCTCCCAAAGTGCTAGTATTACAGGTGTGAGCCTCTGTGCCTGGGCTAGAGGTAGATTTAAATTAATAGCAGCAGTTTATTTTCCTAAATTCTTTTTTTTTTTAATTGTAAAGTGAAACAAATGCAGAAAACCACACAAAACAAATGTGTAACTTAGTGAATTACAAGGCTAGCACCTGTGTAACCCTGTCCTTTAAAAAGTAACCACTGTCCTGGGTTTTCTGAAAATGAATTAAGTTTTTGGTTTTATTACTCAAGTATGTGTCCCTAGATGCTATAGTTAAGCCTGTTTTCTTGCTCATGCTCACGCTCACGCGGATTCTTGCACTCCCCCCTCCTTTTTTTCTTTTTCATTAAGCTTGCTTTCTTTACACCTTCTGTTTCTCTAAGATTTTATCCAATACATTTTTTTCTCGTAATCCTTTAAGTCTTCATTTCTGAAATGATTTTTTCCCTTTTATTTTAAATTCTTTCTTGAGCTCTATCACCTCATGTCTGAGCTTTTCTAATTCTGATATATTTGATATATATAATACAATATATATTTCTGATATATTTGATATATATATAATACAATATATATATCTGATATAGGTATTTCTCATAATTTTTTTAAGTTTACTTTGAAATAGGAGTTCATTTTTATCTCTTTGAGCATCTCTTTCAGACTTGCTTTTATTGTTTATAGGGATGTTATTTTATTCTGTTTCTTTTTTTTTTTAGTTGTAACTTTGTGTGGGATTCAATCTCTTAAAAGTATGAATGCTTTCATTTATACTGTGCTAGGAATAAGATGCATGTAAGTAAATAATTGCATTATGAGACATATTCTAAAATACATTCAAGGGTATTATGAGAACACAGAGTAGGAGCTTACTTTCCCCAAAGTGTAGGGATTAGATGAGGTGGACTTCAGTCATGATGGAGGTTTTTTATTGGTGTATCAATATTTTTAAATATTCTGGTTTTTTTTAATAATTGATATATTTTTGAGGGTACATGTGATATTTTGGTACATGTTTACAACGTGTAATGATCAAATTAAGATAATTAGAATATCTGTCACCTGAAACGTCATGGTAGTTCTGATTTTAGTTTTTGAGGAAACTTGATACCGTTTTTCATAATGGCTGTTACTTTACATTCCCACCAACAGTGTATGCGCATTCCCCCTTTCTCCATATCCTTGCCAGCATTGTTATTTTTTGTCTTTTTGATAAATAGCTCTTCTGACTGGTGTAAGATGGTATCTCATTGTAGTTTTAATTTGCATTTATCTGATGATTAGTGATGTTGAGCATTTTTTTCATGTTGGTTGGCTGCCTTTATGTCTTGAAAAGTTACTGATCATGCTCTTTGCCCGCTTTTTGATAGAGTTGTGTTTTTCTTGTTCAGTTGTTTGAGTGCCTTGTAGGTTCTGGATATTAGTCCTTTGTCACATGTATAGTTTGCAAATATTTTCTCCCATTCCACATGTGGGTTGTCTCTTTATTGATTATTTCTTTTACTGTGCAGAAGCTTTTTAGCTGATTAAGTCTCATTTGTCTGTTTTTGGTTTTGTTGCAGTTGCTTTTGAGTTCTTAGTCATAAATTCTTGTTCAGGCCAATGTTCAGAAGAGTTTTTTCTCGGTTTTCTTCTAGAATTTTTATAGTATAGTTTCAGGTCTTACATTTAAATCTTTTCTGTAGCTAATTTTTGTATGTGGTGAGAGATGGGTCCAGTTTCATTCTTCTGCATATGGCTATCCAATTTAGTAGTGCTTTTTATACAAATGAATTTACTGTTGACTTCCTTCAATTACTACTTTGAAATACTGTTCAGATGGAATTAAAATAATATTTTAAAATTTTTCTTTTGCTATACTGTTGTCATATGTCATCAACTATCTCTTAAGTAGAGACCTGAAATTTAGAAAGTGAAAAGGTCACAAAGTAGAATGGAAAACATAGTATAATGCATAGTATTCTGTACGTGAATGACAAATTGCTCAGTAATTTTTTTTTTTGTGACGGAGTTTCTCTCTGTCTCCCAGGCTGGAGTACAGTGGCACAATCTTGTTCACTGCAACCTCCTCCTCCTGGGTTCAAGTGAGTCTCCTGCCCCAGCCTCCCAAGTAGCTGGGATTACAGGCACCTACCACCTTGCTTGGCTAATTTTTGTATTTTTAGTAGAGACGGGTTTTGCCATTTTGGCCAGGCAGGTCTCGAACTCCTGACCTCAAGTGATTTGCCTGCTTTGGCCTCCCAAAGTGCTTGGACCAGTAAATATTTTAATGAATATCATATTTCATCCTTCAGATTTTTTTTTGTTTCATGTAGTTTGATTAAAATGGCTTCTTTGTTTAGTTAAAACAAAACTTAATGATGTGGTATGGTTTGGGTATAATTTTCCCTTTGTACTTCTATTCAAATTGGCAGCAAGTTAGAGCCAGGTTGTGCTTGCTTTTGAAGTACTCTGCTTAGGGATATTGAGTCCATTGTTTTCTATTTTCTTTCTTTGGTTAACGATACTTTTGACTTGGTGTGTATTAAGTATCTTATAAAATAACTTTAGTGTTTATGAAGTGATCTCATGTCTATTGTTTCTTTTGGTCTCTTAACATAAATAACTACAGTAAAAAAAGAGGAAATGTAAATAAATGCAGTTGGAACACGGAGAGATTGAAAGACTAACAGAAAAAAAAGGTGGGGTGGGAATTATGTGGAGGAGTTGTCGTTAAATTAGGCCTTAAATATTAGGATTTGACTGAATGATGAGAGGGAAGGTAGACAATCCAATTGTTAGAATATCAAAAGCAAGCATATAGAGAAATGTATTTGAACAGGATTAGTATAGTTTGGACTGACTTCTAATACAGAAGCATTAGCTTGAGGATGTAGATACTGAATCAGTTATTGATTTTTGTTTGTTTGTTTTTGGTATTTTGTACTTAAAAAGCAATCTAGGCAGGATGTCAGGCTAGTGTAGCAGTGAATAGTGTGAATTCTGGAGCCAATACTTCCAGTTTGGAGCACACCGTTTAATCCTTCTCTATGTGTGTTTCTGCGTATAAAATAGACATTAATAATGGCAACTACTTGATAGGGTTGTTATGAATAAGATTAAAAGAGTTAATACTAGTAAAGTATTTACAATACCTGTTACCAATAAGCATTCAATGAGTTTTTTTAATTTATGAGAGTACTAGCTCTTTCATTTTATGTGTGTGTGTGTATTTGTAATGTACACATACATGTGTGAGTATATATGGAATATAATGTGAGTGTATGTGGAATAAATACAGAAAGGAAATGTAGATCTCACATGTATGTATCTATAGGAAAGGTAGTAATATTTGAATTTCAGTTTTGATTAGAATTTAGATTATTATAATAAAGTCTAACATCTCATTTTACAGATGGAAAAATTATGTACTAGCAGAACTAGAACCAAGATTTGCCAGACAACAAATATTTGAGCAGTAAACAAAACGGACAACTAGCTCTGCCCTTATGAAGCTTTCAGTTAGTCAGGAAAGATATGTATTAAACCATCTCAGGTGTGACAAATCTTATCAAAAGGTTAGAGTACTGTGGGAGAGTAGAACTGGGGCCCCTCCATAGTCTGGGATTTTAGAGAATTCTTCCCTAAAGATTTCTTTTTTTTTTTTTTTTTTTTTTGAGACGAAGTTTTCCTCAGTCGCCCAGGCTGGAGTGCAGTGGTGCGATTTTGGCTCACTGCAAACTGTGTCTCCCAGGTTCAGATGATTCTTGTGCCTCAGCCTCCCAACTAGCTGGGGTTAAAGGCACATGCCACCACGCCCAGCTAATATTTGTATTTTTAGTATAGATGGGGTTTTTGCCATATTGGCCAGGCCAGTCTCAAACTTCTGGCCTCAAATGATCTGCCTGCCTTGGCCTACCAGATTGCTGGGATTACAGACATGAGCCACTGTGCCCGGCCTTCTTTTCCCAAGATCTCCAAGCTGTGGTGTGAATAATAAATAGCAGTTAGCCAGGGTTAGGTGGAATGAAGAGTGTTCCAGGCAGAGGGAGTAGGATTTGTATAGGCTTTGAGAGAGGAGAAAGCATGGTCTATTCAGATATCCGAAATGGAGAGAACAAGGGAAAGAGTGGCAAAAAATGTGACCTGAAAGGTTAGAGCATGGCTAAAATACGCAGGGTCTTGTATACAAGGTTAAGGATTTTGACCTAAGGGTCCCCTTGATGGATTAAGCAGGAAAGGGACATTGCTAGATTTACATTCTGCAGTATTACATTAGTGTATTACAGAGAACAAATTAAGAGAGAGTCTGGCATAAGTTTAAGGAGATTAGTTTAGGAAGATACTGTAGGAGCTGCTGTGTGTGGTTGTGCAGAGCACACCATAGGGGTTTCCATTCATGTATACTGGTTGAGCGTCACTAATGCAAAAATCCAAAATCTGAAATGCTTCAAAATCTGAAGTTTTCTGAGTGCCAACATGCCACAAGTGGAAGATTCCACACCTGACCTAATGTGATGGTTTGTAGTCAAAATGCAGGTGCACAACACATAGTTTATTCAGCATCTCCAAGGGAAAAATAAAATTACCTTCAGGCTATTTGTATAAGATATATATGAAACATAAATGAATATTATGTTTAGACTTGGGTCCCATCCCTAAAGTATCTCATCATGTATATACAAGTAAATATTCCAAAGTCCCAAAAAATCCCAAATCCAAAGCATTCTGGTCTCAAGAATTTTGGATAAGGAGTGAGTATTCAACCTATACTACCTTTGGAGTGGTCTGGATGAAAGATAATGTTGACCTAGGCTATAGTTGTGACAGTGAAAATGGAGAAATGTGGACAGATTTCAGAGATATTTCAGATTTAATGACTCCAAAATTTATCTCCAGACCAGACCTCTTTCCTGAACTTTAGGTCACGTATATCCCAAATGCCTGTCCTACTTGGATATCTCACAAATGTCTCAAATTCAACAGGTTTTTAAAACAAAACAAAACAAAACACTGCAAACATTAATCTGTCTCCAAAAAGAAAAAAAATAGTCATTTTCTCTTCCAGTATTTATAGTAGCAAATAGAACTAACATCCACTCACTTGCTAACCATGTCTACTAGTAGTGACCACTAGACTACTTAGCTATATGTAGCTGCAGTTGATATGGCTTTTTAGAATTTAGGTTATATTCCATATAAGTTTATTTAGAAACATTTATTTTAGAAAGTATTACTTTCTAAAATGATCTGGAGATAGTCTTTTTTTTTTTTTTTTTGAGATGGAATTTCACTCTTGTTGCCCAGGCTGGAGTGCAATGGCACGATCTTGGCTCACTGCAAACTCTCCCTCCTGGGTTCAAGGGATTCTCCTGCCTCAGCCTCCCAAGTAGCTGGGATTACAGGCATGCGCCACCATGCCCAGCTAATTTTGTATTTTTAGTAGAGACGGGGTTTCTCCATGTTGGTCAGGCTGGTCTTGAACTCCCTACCTCAGGTGATCCACCTGCCTTGGCCTCCCAAAGTGCTGGGATTACAGGTGTGAGCCAACGTCCACACCTGCTGGAGATAGTCTTTAATAACATTAATATCTTTAATAATTTTTTAGCATAAATATATTTTTAAGTCAGAGTACATATGAGGTTAATGTAGCCCTATTTAAAATCAACTTAATTCTGTTAATTGTATTTTTGTTTTGTTTTTAGAATTACATATAAAATCAATATATTAAACCAATCAGTAGAGAGTCCTAAGTTTTACTCTTGCTTTCCAAATTTGACATTGGGGCTATTAGTAAGGTATCATTGTCTGCATTTATTAGATTTATTTCTGATCATGAATATACTTTTAAAAGATGCTTCTTTTCAGTGGAGCAATTTATTTGGCTATAGGTGATTTACTGCATGACTATGACTTATATTCAAGGCATTGAAATATTATTATACATAAACAAATTTTGATGACAAGACCACGTGTTTATATTCAAATGCCAACCAGATTTGTCCTTTAGGACTTTCGCTCCGTTGACTTTTTAAGTTTCTATAACTTTGTTCCTTTCAGTGTTGTTTTTCAAGTGCAATATAGTCATCCCTTGATATCATGGGGGATTGATTCTGGGACCTCCTGAAGATACCAAAATCCACAGATGCTCAAGTTTCTTGTATTACATGGTGTAGTATTTGCATATAACCTACCCGCTTCCTTCCATATACTGTACTTTAAGTCTCTAGATTACTTATAATACCTAATACAATGTAAATACTATATAAATAGTTATACTGTATTGTTTAGGGAATAATGACAAGAAAAAAAGTCTATATCTGTTCGTTACAGACACAAGCAACCTTTTTTTCCCCCCAAATATTTCTGATGTGCAGTTGGTTGAATCCATGGATAACAGAACCCACAGATGCAGAGGGCTGACTGTACAAGTCTGTCAAAAAACCAAACTGCTGGTTGGCTAATAATTGGTCACTGTATGACTTATAGTACAGGTGATATTACTTCTGATTCTAGATGGTAAGTATATTTTTCTCCTTTAATTATTATTTTTGCTCTTTGATTTCTGTGCTGTCAGTTTTTTTCTGCTTTTAACATAGTTTTGTTTAGATGTGGCATTGATAGCAATCCTAAAGTTTAAGTAGATGGGTTTTCTAAGTCAGATTTACTCTAAGAGCTGTAGTGGTTCTTTTCTATTGTATTTAGTAACATGTAGGGTATGTAAGTGTTATGTTTGAGATAATAGAACTTTATAAATTATTTAGTCACCAGTTTTTTTTTAACCTTTGTTCAAAATAGCCATTTTTCTTAAAACAGTTTTTACTCAATTTAGATCTTTTGTGGTACTGCTTTTTGAAATCCGTGTTTCTGTGAAACGGAGGAGGATTGTGTGCTAGAGACTCATCTTGATGTATTTGGTCTTTATGCAGAAAATATCAGGTTTGTAAGTTATTGCTTCATTTTAACTTCCCCAAGAAAGGGACGAATGACTATGCTTTTATTTTTGAGACAAATGCTGCAACATTGTGTAGAGGAAGTCTATATATACACTGTGTACAATTGACAGAAAATTATTAATATTTAAATAGAAGTGGCATCTAAACACATGGTTTACAAATTGAATCTGGGCAAGTTAGTATAGGAGAAAAGTAAATTCAGTGGAAGGTTGCCACACATATTTTTTTTTCTTTTTTTCAGTTTTAATGGTATCTGCTTTTAGTATGAGTTGGAGAAAGGTTTTCCCCCCACTCACTTTTATTTCATTTTTTACTCTCATTTGAGAAGCAATTTCTCCATGAGACAGATCTTTGACCCTTTTGTATTCTGCACTCCCATCCCCCTTGACTAGAAAATGCAGCTGCACACATTTTTTGTTTAGAGACAATGGATCACATGCTGTGTCACCTAAATCTATGACCAAGAGGCAGTTTTATCCCTAAGAGACCATAATGCTTCAGTTCGCCTGGATACATGACATCATGTAGCATTATAATCAAATATACATCTTTTTGCAGTACATTTGGGATTTGATTTTACCCTCTAATCTCAGTATTGGATTTTATGGGGATAGACATTATTTATAATGGAGAATCTTAATCAAAACAAAAAATGTATTGTTAAATCAATAGGAAAGGTTGTGAGTTCCTTCCTTTTATATGCCTTTTTTTTTCTTACATGAGGTTTACCAGTGTTTTTAGATATTCTGAGATTATAGAATATCTTTAAAGCTGTAGTGGCTGTTAGGTTTATTACACAGTGCATTGCAAATAATGTGTGTTCAGTAAATGCTAGACTTTATTTTTGCTACTGACTAGACAAATTAACAGGAAGAAAATGGTTTTCCTTTTTTGAGTGAGAACCAACCTTAATTACCAAGAAAAAAATAAATAAATAAAAAATTGTTTTCCTTTTTAAAAATGAGGAAGTCTTCAGATTTAGAAAATAGTATCTATAAACTGCTAAAATATATTATGTCGTTTATTATAATAAGCTGATAATACTTTTGAATAAATCTGGAAAATACAATGCTGTGGCTTCCAGTCTTGAGAAATGGTACCTTATTATAATTAATAAATATGATTCATTCCTAAGAATATTGGAGGTGAGGAAAGGAGAGGAAAATTGAATGGAAATTTCTTTTATTATGTATTAAATCTTAGTGGCAAAGCTTATAAAATTGCAGTGAATAATTGAACTAATTGCTATGCAGCTTCCATAAAATTCACAAACATTTGGATTTCTGGGCTTTGCCATAGCTCTGTAGTAGACATTTCTTTTTCTATGAAAAACATTGTTTAGTGATCTGAATTCAGTGAATGACTACCTCTTTCTCTTTACTAGGGTTATCTTAGCCTCTGTCAATTTGTTTTTTTAATATTGGTTACTTGAGAGTGATTGGATAAGAAAGCCACAAATCTGAGATGATGCCTACTTTCTGGTTGCTCTTTTGACATTTGTGAAATTGCTTGATTTGCTGATGACATGCAGTTCTTGGTGGGTGGTAAAATAGCAAGTCAATAACATAAAGTTTCCAAATATCTTAAGACCACCTAGAAATAATTAGAGATTGTAAACTTAAATTAAGTGTAACCCAAAAATCCTATTCTTATATGCTTCAGGATTCACATGTTTAAGTATTTAATGAGACTGATTTTAAGTAGGAAGCTGGAGTAGTAGGGTCAAAATGGTGAGAAACAATTTTATCTGTAGGCTAGATGCTGCCATATAGTTTGAGGTTAATTATTCCTTGCTTAAAGCATGGGACTGGCTACAGTCTTCCTCAGGCCCCTTGGTACAGTTATTCAAGTGTTGGTTTCAACTTCTTTCCAGTTCTAGTAGAAATAACAGATGGCATGGTTCTTTTTCACTCCATGTAGTAAAGCTTATTAGAAACAGCACAATTGATGTTCTTCGTTACCCAAAGAGGTAATAAGGAAAGATATTCAGTGACTGGCTCAAGGGTACAAGGAAAAAATAAATTTGCCTAAGTTTGCTTTGGGCTATCAAGAATTGACTGTTGTATTTTGTTTTGATCTGAGTCTTTTCTCAGTGCTATATTTTATTTCCCAGTAAGAATTCTTAGACAATATAATGGATGAAATATAAATTTTAAAAAAGTAAACAATTATTTAGAAACAACATAGATTTAGGACTCTAAGAACTATAGTATAGGTAAGATAGAAACAATTAAAATTGAAAATGTAGCATGAAGAGATTCAATAATAAAACTTTAAAAGCACTTTTTAAAGGTATTGAACTCATAATTAATCGAACCAAGTTAATTGCAGCTATTCCTTATTTGCTGTGGACCTATGTAAGTTATTAAAGAATACACTAAAAATCATTTATGTTGGCCAGGCACACTGTTTCACACCTATAATCCTTACAATTAGGGAGGGGCCAAGGCAAGAGGATCACTTGAGCCCAGGAGTTTGAGACCAACCTGAGCAACATAAGGAGACGCTGCCTCTACAGAAATAAGAAAATTAGCTGAGTGTGGTGACACACACCTGTTGTCCCAGCTACTCAGGGAGCTGAGGTAGGAGGATCGCTTGAGCCCAAGAGCTTGAGGTTGTAGTGAGCTATGATCATGCCACTGCACTCCGGCCTGGGTGACAGAACCAGAAAAAAAAAAAAAAAAGAAAGAAAAAAACCCAGAACCTTTATGTTCATGAGAATTTCTGAACTGAGCTGGATTTTTTTTGGTCGTTAAATATATATTCATATACCCATATTTTTAATGTACTGTAGCTGCTAGGCTGAAATTAACCATGTTATTTATATATTTTCTCAGATCTACCGCATTTGTTAAAAGTAGTATCTCAAAAATGGATGGAAAATTATTATTTTGAGTATTTTAACTTAAGAATTCTGAAACAGAACAGTACATTCTAAATTAGTTGGATACAATGAATGTAACTAGGAGATATTTATATTCCTGTCCTGTTTTCATGATGCCATTACATTTGTTGCTGTGTCTTTTCTTTTTGTTTTTGAGAATGGCATTAATAGTGAAAACTCATGATTATTTCAGAGGTAGTATAGTTATTTTTATTGTTCATAAATTCTTTTTTTGTGTGTGAGAATGTTGGCATCAGACAAAGCTGTTAATAATTTAGACCTTTCTTGGCCATTAATAACAAAATATTAAAAGTTTATAATAAAGTTCTTTTGGATTAAACTACAAGGATTAGAAGAAGGGTTCTGTCATGTTGCATGATTGGCAAAATATCTGCAGAGTGCATGGAGACAAATATAATAAGGAAGTGAAAGTCGAATCATAAAGAAAATGATGAAAGACGTATTGTGGCACTCTTCCAAGAAGTCCTGATCTCATTTGGCCACCTCGTCAGTGGATGTCATTGGTCATGAGGGAGATCTATCCTTAACACTAGACAAATATGTTTTTAATTTCAAAACTTCAAAATATAAAGCATTGTTACTGATTTTGTACCCTAATTTTTATATTTGGAGGTTATAATATTTATACATCTACTTTAGGAAGAAAGCTAATAATTTTAAAATTTATAGTAGTAATAACCATCATTACCATCTCTGCAGCGAGTATTCATTGTATACTTACTCTGTACCTCTGTTCTAAGTGCTTTATTTTTGTTGTTTAATTTGTACTAAGAATCTTATGAAACTAGGTAGTATTATAATTCTAAGTTGATAGGTCTCATAGCTTAGTGAAAGGCAGGGCTGGGATTTGAGGCCAAGCAGTATTTCTTCACAGCTCATGCTGATAATCCTTTGGTTCACTGTCTCCAGATGTGATTAATATCAAGGTAAATGATTTAGATTTTCCTTTTTCAATTTTTAAATTAGTGAAGTTCCTTATCCTTCATAATTTCAACTTCAAATATATTGCTGCCTCAAGTTTCTGCCCAATATCTCCTAGTGTTATGTATGTTAATCCTTTCTAAAGGAAGAAGGCTTTCATTTTATAATTATATAATATTTACGATAGACTCTAAGCATGACAACAGAGCCATGCATGTAGTAGAAGCAAGAAGTTTCTGATTTGAAGCCTCTTAGAAAAGAACCAGCAGAGGTTCTTCTGAATAGTATATCTCTTATACATCTCTTTCTCTACCTTTTATCTACATTACTAGATGCAGAGATACTATAATCATAGTCCAATATAGCTAATACTTTAGCTTTAGCATTTAAAATTCCTATATACATTTTATATAGATTTAAATTTCTATATTTTAAATTCCTATATACATTTAGGTACTTCTGACATTATAGTAATTCATAATACATTTCCTTATCAGGAGGTTACTCTGTATCCTCAACTGTTAAACCACAGATAGACAAAAAAGAGACTTACAAGTATTTGTTGGGGGGAATCACGAAGTTTATGCATTAAATTCATGTCCCTTAAGGTGAGCTCTTTACCCTTATTAAGATTTTATTCAGATCTGTGATATTATATGAAATTCTAATGAAATTTACCTGGCTTTCCATTCTGTAACAGATAATAAATCTAAAAGTCCATTTCCATGATTTAGAAATCCAAAATGTTCCAGAAGCCAAAAGTTTTCTTAACCCTATAGTGGCAAAACATGATCTGAGTGGATGTAAGGGTATTGGTGGTCTTTATTTACAACCCCTCTTACTGTAAATATACATTTTGCCACAGAAATATTAACATAGTTATTTTGGGGTGTTGCCTCAGACTTCACTAGGATGTGAGATATGTGTGTGTGTGTGTGTGTGTGTGTGTGTGTGTGTGTATGTGTATGTCATATTACCTTTCTGAAATCCAAAATATTCTGAATTTTGAAATATATTTGGCCCTAAGGTTTTTAGATAAGGGCTTGCAGACCTGAATAATCAGGTACATTGACTACATACAGTACCATTGAGGACTAAGATATGGAAGTAAGGTTTTTTTGGTAACTTAAATATAGCAATTTGAGACCTTTCAGTATGGAGCAGTGCCTCTCTCAAATAATATGGATCTCTTTTAAAGAAAAAAAAATCTCGTTTTGAGAATCTCCAACTATAGTTCTTAAGGCAGTTTTCTTAAAAAATACCTCTCACTTTTCTCTTTGAAAATGATAAAATACATTTTTTATTATTGAAATGAAAGCACAAAATGAAAATTTGCAACACTTGTGTGGCCTGTAGAATGTATCCATTAATTTTTTACCTCCAGGGATACTTGCAATTGAGATTCATTGTCATAATGACAACTCTTGTTAGAAGTATGTCAGACTTCTCAAGTGTGCTGAGGGAGAAAGGAAAACATAAGAAATTATGTGCTAAAATAAAGGATAATGTACTTTAGTGATGTTGTCATCAGAAACTAATGTAAACATCTGTTTCCAGCAGCATGGTGAACCACGTACCTGGATCAAGGTACCAAGTACCTTCAGCTTTCTGCTGAAAACAACCTAAAATGCTGGATAAAATAAAATCTTAAATGCATCAGTGCTCTGGCGCAAAGGGGAGAGTACTTAGGCCAGGCTGAATTCTGAACCTGGCTATTGCTTTGAGGATATTTGCCAAATCAGGTGAGCTTCTCTGTTCATGGCTTTGTGGGGCTCAGGGATCAGGAAGCAAAGCCTAGACCCAGTCAAGGTGGAGCATTTAGCAGGAAATAGTCTTCCTCATTAATTTGGAGCCCCATTGTACTGTACCTTTATAAGAGTGATATAGAAATTATTTCCTTTTATGTTCCCAGGGTTTCTACAGAGAAATTTTCTTCTAGAATATTGCTGCAAATCGAAAAAATGTCACTGAAAATGTGCTACCACAAACCAGCTCTCACACTAGTTTGCAGCATAAGTTCACACTAAACCTTAAGAATTTAAAATGATCCTGGGCTGTTACTACTCCCAAGGGCCTGATAAAACCTAACATATAATCATCATTATCAAAGAATTCCCATTGGTAAAGTTCTAATGAAAATAAGTGGCTTATAATAAAAATTACAGACCATCCAAGGAAAAAGGCACAATATAAGAGAATCATTTGAGTCAGATGTGCAAATAGTTCACGTTTTGGAATTTTCAGATGTAAAATAGAAAATAAATAAGTTTAATATGTTCAGTAACAGGCTTAAAAATGAAGAAAAGAGCAAACATGTTGAAAAGGAACCAGAAGTTTTAGAAATGAAAATAGTAATTGAAATTAAAATTCAGTGGATAGGTATAAAAGCAAATATGCTGTTGAAAAGTTAGCATAATGAAAGGTAAATCTTAAGAAATTTAGACCACAAGATAGACAAGAAATTGGAAAATATAAAAGAGGTTAATAAAGGGAACATTTTTAAGAGAAAAGACAGATTACCTCCAAAGGAATATCAGGTTTCGATAACAGTAATGGAAATAGTGGACTATGAAATGATATGCAAGACAAAATAACAGCGTAGAATTCTATAGCAAAAACATCTTAAAGATCATGGGCAAAAACATGTTCATACAAATAAAATGTGAAAGTTCAGTGACAGACTATTTTTTAAGCAGAAGTAAATGATCAGAGGTAGAAAATCTGAGATTTAAGAAAAAATGATCAAAGACGGTGACAATTATATAGGTGAATAAAAGTGGACTCCATAAATAATAATAGCATCTTATGAAGTTAAGAAAAAGCTATATTGGCTGGGCACGGTGGCTCACGCCTGTAATCCCAACACTTTGGGAGGCTGAGGCAGGCGGATCATGAGGTCAGGAAATAGAGACCATCCTGGCAAACACGGCGAAACACCATCTCTACTAAGAATAGAAAAAAGTTAGCCAGGCGTGGTGGCAGGCGCCTATAGTCCCAGCTCATCGGGAGGCTGAGGCAGGAGAATGGCATGAACCCAGGGGGCAGAGCTTGCAGTGAGTGAACATTGCACCACAGCACTCCAGCCTGGGCGACAGAGCGAGACTCTGTCTCAAAAAAATAAAAAATAAAAAATAAAAAGCTGTATTATAAACCAGGAGAAGGTGATTGGAGCTAGCATTTAAAGGACTTTTTATTATTGCTTGGCACGGTGGCTCACGCCTGTGATCCCAGCACTTTGGGAGGCCGAGGTGGGCAGATCACTTGAGGTCAGGAATTCGAGACCAGCCTGGCCAACATGGTGAAACCCAGTATCTGCCAAAAATATTTTTTTAAAAAAGCCGGGTGTGGTGGTGCACGCCTGTAGTCTCAGCTACTCAGGAGGCCGAGGCAGGAGAATCGCTTGAACCTGGGAGGGGGAGGTTGCTTTGAGCTGAGATTGTGCCACTGCACTCCAGCCTGGGTGACAGAGCAAGACTCGGTTTCCAAAAAAAAAAATGTGTGTGTGTGTGTGTGTATTTATTTATTTAGGAGCAGACTAAAGATAACTGGATTTTTAGAAGTATATATCAAAATTTATAAGGTGACATTTCAGTGATAGAAATATGTATATAATTTCCACGCTAGTAGAGGATTAAAAAAATGGAATGAGAAAAAAGAATCATTCCAAAGAAGGCAAAAAAAGAAAGAGAAAAATTAACATGGAAAGAGCAGGATACCAAAAAGGATGGTAGAAGTAAATCCAAATACATGCATGCCTTTAAAAACAATATTCATTTATATGGGGTTTAGAATAGAGAGTACAAGGAAACAAAGGAAAATGTTGAAAGTAAAATGATGGAAAAACATACACCTGGCAATTTTTTTTTTAATTTTAGTGTGTCCATAGTAGGTGTATATATTTATGGGGTACGTGAGATGTTTTGACACAGGTATGCAATGTGAAATAAGCACATCCTGGAAAATGGGGTATCCATCATTTCAAGCATTTATCCTTTGAGTTACAGATAATCTAATTACATTCTTTAAGTTATTTAAAAATATACAAATAAGTTATTATTGACTATAGTCACCCTATTGTGCTATCAAATAGTAGGTCTTATTCACTTTTTTTTTTGTACTCATTAACCACCCCCACCTCCCTCCCACTAATCCTCCACTACCTTTCCCAGCCTCTAGTAACTATCCTTCTACTCTTAGACGTTCATGATTTCAATTCATTTGATTTTTAGATCCTATGAATAAGTGAGAACATGCGACGTTTGTCTTTCTGTGTCTGGCTTATTTCACTTAACATGATCTCCGGTTCCATCCATGTTGTTGCATATGATTGGATCTCTTTTTTTTTTTTTTTTTTTTTTTTTTTTAGTGAGACGGAGTCTCACTAAAGCAACCCCTTTGTTGCTTAGGCTGGTGTGCAGTGGTGTGATCTCAGCTCGCTGTAACCTCCACTTCCCGGGTTCAAGCAATTCTCCTGCCTCATCCTCCCAAAGTAGCTGGGACCACAGGTGCACACCACCATGCCCCACTAATTTTTGTGGGGGTTTTTTTTGGTACAGATGGGGTTTCACCATGTTGGCCAGGCTGGTTTTGAACTCCTGATCTCAAATGACCCGCCCACCTCTGCCTCCCAAAGTGCTGGGATTACAGGTGTGAGCCACCACGCCTGGCCTGATCTCATTCTTTTTCGTGTGTATATGCACCACATCCATTTCTTTCGTTGATGGACACTTAGGCTGTTGCCTAATATTAATGGAAAGAAAGCTAGTGTATAATTTCAAATAGACTTAAAGACAAAAAGAATTGATACATAATGGGAAATGGCTAATTTGGCAGGAATATATATGTTTTAAAGTTATATGCAATTAATAACCATAGCCACAAAATAAAGCAGAAAATTAACAGATGTACAAGGAAAAAATTGAAAAATTTTTCCAGTATAGCAGGAGATTGTAATATATCTGCCTTAGTATTTGATATAGAAAGCAGACCCCAAAAAAAGATTAGTAGGAATATAGAAAATTTAAACAGTGCGATTAACAAGCTTCATCCAATGGACATATATTTCATCCACGCACCATAGAAACGTCAAATGAATCATTATGAAAATTAATCATGTACTGGGCCATGAAACAAGTTTCAACAAATTTCAGAGAATTGATACCCTATACACTATTATAATACCAACTCAGTTAAGTTAGAAATAGGTAACACAAAAAACTTTATCACATGGAAACTAAAAAAAGTTTTCTCAGTATCTCATCGATCAGAGAAGAAATGCTGGAAGTTGGCCTGTTCTTTAGTAGGAGATGTTAAATCATACCTCAGGTTTGCTTGCAGCAAACAAAAAACTGAGAAATGGCCCAGATAAAAGGCCTTGCATTCTTAACAGGTGAGAGTGTGCAGGGATGCTAAGGACTGACGGTGGATAGGTTCTCCTAACAGGAAGGATGACATTTTTTTTTTTTTTTTTTGAGATGGAATCTCGGAATCTTGCTCAGTCGCCCAGGCTGGAGTGCAGTGGCGCAATCTCAGCTCACTGCAAGCTCCGCCTCCTGGGTTCACGCCATTCTCCTGCCTCAGCCTCCCCAGCAGCTGGGACCACAGCCGCCCGCCACCAGGCCCAGCTAATTTTCTGTATTTTTAGTAGAGGGGGTTTCACCGTGCTAGCCAGGTTGGTCTCAATCTCCTGACCTCGTGATCCGCCCGCCTCTGCCTCCCAAAGTGCTGAGATTACAGGCATGAGCCACCGCGCCTGGCCTGAAATTTTTAATAAATGGTGCTGGAACAATTTTATGTTTATATGTGAAAGATGAAATTGGATAAAAAATACATGTATACATTTTTGGTGAGTTGGAGATTTAAATGTAAAAGGCAAAAATTATAAAACAAACTGTAGACCGTAAAGAAAAGGGTTAATAAATTCCACCATATGAAAGTAAAGACATTTCTTATTAAAAGCAACCAATAAAGAGATTGAAAAGACAAGTCATCTACTGGGGAAAGATATTTGCATCACATATAAGTTATTAGTATCCAAACATTACAAATCATTAAGAAAACCCATAAAAAAAATGGGCCCAAGGCTTCAATAGATACTTTATGGAAGAATAAATCCAAATGGTATATGTATAGATATATGTTCATAGCTATATATTCATATATATCTATACATTCATATTCTATATATACATATACAGATATATATGAATGAATAAAAAGGTCTTCCGCCCTGTTACTAGCCTGGGAAATGCAAATTAAAACTGCAAGGAGATACAGTTTCAGAGTTGATATGGTCTGGCTCTGAGTCCCCACCCAGATCTCATCTTTAATTGTAATCCGAATTGTAATCCCCAAGTGTTGAGAAGGGACCTTGTGGGAGGTGATTAGATCATGGGGGTGGTCCCTTCAAGCTGTTCTTGTGATAGTGAGTTCTCACAAGATCTGGTGGTTTTACAAGGGGCTTTTCTCCAGTTTGCTCAGCACTTCTCTCTCCTGCCACCATGTAAAGAAGGACATTTTTGCTTCCCCTTCTGCCATGATTGTAAGTTTCCTAAGGCCTCCCCAGCCATGCAAAACTATGAGCCAATTAAACCTCTTTCCATTATAAGTTACCCAGTCTCGGATATGTCCCTCTAGCAGCGTAGAAACGGACTAATACAGTAGTCATCAGATTGGCAAAAAACAATTTTGGCAAGTACATGAAGCATTTGGTATATACACTCCTGGTTAGTGGTAACTGATTCAGCATTTTTTGGTAAGCAGTTTGTCATCAGTTAAAGTTGAAGACTATTCTGTGACCAAATAATTCTACTTCTTGACATATGTTCAACTTTTAGATGTATACTCAAGAGAAATTTTTGGCACTTGTATACCAGGTGATATGAACAAAGACTTCTATAACAGTAGTACTTGTAATAGCCCCAAACATAAACAATTAAATGTTCCTTAAAAGTATAAGAAATTATTGAATATTCATAAAATGGAATACTAGTCTCTATAAAGATGAATTACTGCTACAATAATGTTAATGAATTCGATGGGGGAAAAAACAAGTCTCAGAATGTCTTCCATATAATTTAATTTTATGTGATGTTTAAATGTGGAAGGCTAAGTAATGTTTAAGGATTCTAACATCTGGGAAAAGTATAAAGAAAAAACCTTTTGTTAACTCGGTCTTTAATCAGTTAAAAGTGTGGAAAAGTAAGTCAAAATTCTGATTGGTTAAATCAACATTTTGTGTTTAGTAGGTTTCTTAGTTATTTTGGGCAAAAAAGGCTATCACTGTGACACATCTAATTCTCTGTAATGCAGCATATTATGTTTTAGGTAATGCTGAAAATTCTGTGGCTTTGTTTCCCTTTTCTTATGTAGTCTCTGAAGCATTTCTCTCTTACCAATGTTAATACCAACCTAAGCAAAAATGCTCTCCTATGACCTTTTGGGAAATGATCAGAGAATTCCAATACATAATTTTATATTTCTTATCCTAGAGTAGGATATCACTATAACATTGAACGTAATATGCAGATGTGCAAATCTCTGTTAGACACCTTAGGAGATGCATGAGCTGCACAACTGTGAAAAAAAAAAAATAGTACATTTAAATCCGAAGCCGCCTTCTCAAGATACCGCCATGGCAGGCACACAGTCAAGCTTTAGATGGGTTCCAGAGTGATTGTACTGGGTTGGTTTGAACTCTCCACTTTTATTTTTATTTATTTTTCTTATTTTATTTATTTATTGATGTCTCCATAGAGACTGTCAAAAATTGCCAGTGCTGACTGTATCGCAAGTAATTGCAGTGGGGTATTGGGAAAAGTTTCCAATTAGCAATAATTGCACTCAGATAAACCTCATTGGCTACGATACTGCTACTGCACAAAGCTTGAACTCTCCACTTTTAAAATTCTCCTTGTGAATATTTTTTTTTCTTTTTTAGAATGTAGAGGATGGGAGCCTTAACACAAATGAGTACTTTGCTAAAGTGTATAGTACATTTATCTACTTTTTTGGATAGCAGTGTCTTGGCTTAGAAATTAGTTTATTAGTGGTTGTATTAATTACTTGGATTAAGCTAGTTATACTCCTAAAAATTAGAATATATTTTTTAAATCCCACATCATACTATTTTGGCCTTTTTTTTGAGTAATATTTGTTATGTATCACAATTTTATGTGGTTCATTGAAATACTGTTCTTAAAGGAGTAATAAAAAGAAATGTTACATCACAGGCCCAGGTTTCCTTTTATTTATGCATTTGGCTTTATGAAGCAAACTGACCATGCATATGATTAATGCTGTGCTAGTGAATGTTTTCATTTCATTTTAAGATGCAGTTTCTCATAAGACTATAATTTTTAAAATAAATAAAATAGAAAGTTTTCTTGATTTTATTGTGAAATATACAGATCTTTTTGTAGTAATATTGCATATTTATATATTCCTGAACACACTAAAATTGTGCACAGTTGATGGGCCAACTCACTCAAAAGTGAAAAATATGCAGCTTTGTAACCAGAATGCTAACAAAAATAAATCTTAATGAGAATACTAGAATATATTAAAACATATATGAAATTTGTCACAAACAAGTAATATGGTCAGTTTAGGATTTTAAAAAGAAGATGAACACTGTGCAAGGAAGGGTTGAAGCTACAGGATGATGGACGCCAGGGTAAAATGCATAAAGATTTGGAAAGAAGAGCTCATTAAACACTTCCAAGAAAGAGCATGTGGCCAAGCTGTGCCAAGAGGAAGAACATGGGTTGAATGAGAATTGTGTACCATACTGTCTTTTCAGCAGCTTGCTGCTTTCCACTGTGTTAGCCTATTTTGGGTTCAGCTGTTGTTATTTGGTAGTACAAAAACACAGGCTGAGAAGAATCATGTACAAACCAATATGACTTACATTATACTAAAATCATTCCCTTATTTACCAATGGGCTAATTCGTGTTATGGAAAAGGTTTGTAACAGAACAGCCTGTACTAAGAATATAAGAGGTGGCTTCTGTTTTTGACTTGAGCTCTCTGATAAGTCCATGACCTTTTTAAGATTTGATTTTTGTGTGTGAAATGGAAATACTACATCTAAAAATAATGTAGTACAGCCTTTTCTCCCTTGAGCTTATTGTTTTAATTTTAAACTATAAAAATAATAAGCACGTTAAAGAAAAATTGGGAAATAGAACAACAAAGACAAAAATTAGTAATATAAATCACCGTTTTCTTTTTTGTATGTATTTTTTACTTTTTCACTGGTTTTTATAAGCTTTTTAATTTATTCACATTCTTCAAGTCAGTAATTTTTAATGGCTACTCAATATTAGATTGAATAGTTGGGCTTTAGTTTACCATTTCTCTATTATAGAAAATGTAAGTTGTTTATAGTTTTCCGTTATCTTTAATAATTCTTGGATGAATATCTGTGTGTCCCTCCACACATCGTGGGTTGGGAAGGGAATATCTTTTTCCCTACATAAGGTTATTTCACAAAAGTGACACATTTGGAATTGTTGGGTCAAAGAATGAAATTTTTAATAATTCTTGATACACATTTCCAGTTAGCTTTCCGAAATGGCCCTAGGTCCTTGCCCAAAATTGTTTATTTTATATTTTTTAAAATAAGTTTTTTATATAATTTTTTAATTTATGTATTTGTTTGCTATTTGTATTTAATATATTAATGAGAAAAGATCATTTGCCTGTTTATCCATTGTGGTGGACTTGGTGTTCCAAATGGATAGTGCTCTGTCTGCGGTCATAGCACCCTGAACATGCCTGATCTCATCTAAGTGGATAGTGCTCTAAAGTGTTCTATAAGGATAGTTTATAAACGGCTTTTTTTCCTTCTTGAAAACACAATGACAGTTCAAACCTTACTAAGATAATGTCAGCACTTGGTTTTTAATAATGTCAATACTTGGTTTTTAAACTTTGCTTGGATTAACACTCTGTAACTCTTTGGCATACTTTGCTGCCATACTGTTTCTTTACATCTTAAAGTAATGAAATTTTTTTGTAAACTTCTATTTCAGAGGAATAACATACTTGCAGCCATTTAAATTACTTATGAGAAAATTTAGTCAATAGTTATCAGGAGACTGATTTTTGAGTATGTTACGTTACTAAAACTCACTATTTCTGTTTTAAGTAGTATTGATAAAAATTCAAGTTTCTTGAGCGATTGAGAGTGACTCTAATGGCCAGAAATTTGAATATTGAACTTAGCCTTGTTTATAATTTTGGCTCCGCTTTTTATTAGCTTTAGCACCTTAGGGAAATGGCTTACTTCATTTCCATTTCCTTATTCTTAACAATGAATTTCAGTTTTTTTTATTGTTACCATTTAGGATGTTTCCTACCATTAAGGATTCATTTCCAAAATAAATTAACTCTTCAAGGCAGTTAGTGCACCTTTTTGCAGAATAGACAAATAATTTGTATTATGAGTTCGTTTCCATCTGAAATAATTATGATTTGAGTGTCTACTCATACTCAACATTTTGAAAAGATTCATTAGGAATGCAAAAGTAAAAAACTCTTATCCCGGCTAGGCATGGTGGCTCATGCCTGTAATCCCAACACTTTGGGAAGCTGAGGCAGGAGGATTGCTTGAGGCCAATTGTTTGAGACCAGCCTGGGCAACCATAGCAAGACTCTGTTTCTATAAAAAAAATTTAAAAATTAGCTGGGCATGGTGGTGTGTGCCTGTAGTCCCAGCTACTTGGGAGGCTGGGGTAGGAGGATCGCCTGAACCCAGGAGGTGGAGGTTACAGTGAGCCATGATATCGCCACTGTACTACAGCCTGGGTGACGGAGTGAGACCCTGTCTCTTTAAAAAAAAAAAAAAAAAAAAAGACTCTTGCTCCTCATGGAATTCACAGTCGGAAAGGAAGGGCATTTATTGAACTAAGGAGTAGTTCAGAGTAAGTAGAGATGATGCATTTTAAAGCTTGTGACATAGAATCTGTAATGTAGTAAAATCTCAGCAAATGTTAGCCACTGCTGTTTGGTACTTTCTAATTTCTAGATGTAATGGAAGATAGATGGAGATTTAAGTGACAAGGCAAAAGTGAGACATTAGAAATTAATCACTCCCTTCTTTAACTGAACACTGGGTACACTAAAGACTGGTTTTTTGTTTGTTTGTTTCTTAAGGAAGCAAAACATTATTCAATTCTCATTCGTCATGTTTTTAAGTCTCTATGAATAGAGAGACTTTGGTGATAAAATGAATAATTTGGTCACTTACATAGTACAGGATATCAGTTCTGAAATACATTGTGTGCTCATATATGTGAATGTTTATGTATGTGTGGTTTTCATAAGAGATTGAAACAGAAACCAAATCCGTTATCGTTTGATCTTTTCCTTTTTACAGTGTTTTGATGTTTCAAGTTATGGGTGCACAGGAGAGAGATAAGAACTGGATATGGAAAGAATGCTGTTAAGATTTAAAATGAATAGGATTTGAGTCATTGGTGCTCATGGGTGTTGTGTACATACTGTTGCCAGCACATAGTGTGGTTAGAGTTTTGTTTCTGGAGTCAGTCTGCCTGGATTTAAATTCTGACAGTTCCACTTACGCTTAACTTCTCTGATTAATTTTCCTCATCAATAAAGTTGAATTAATAATAGTGCCTACCTTATAGGGTTTAATTGACAGTTAATTGAGATATGATATGTAAATTGTTTAGCACAATGCCTGGGCACTAAAGTATTATCTAAGGCTGTTGCTAATGGAGTGCTCTGAGGCTAACTACTTCTGGTGGTAGCTCCCAGAATCCAGATAAACTGTTCTACATCTGAAATTAACTAGCTTTCTCTTTTACATAACTGACATAAAAAATAGAAATAAAATCAGCCGGTTTTCAGAATTCTTGAAGTAACCTGCCATCTATGTCTTAAGCAAAAAACTCTGGAGGTACCCCCCCCCCCAGTTATTTCAGTTACACAAGCATAAGTGGGTTGAATAGGATAATAGTTGGTTTTTCACTGAATTTAGAAATGAGTTATCTTTATGAGCCACTGAAAATTAATTAAATAGCACATTAGCCTATTGCTTTCTTCTCTGGTCTGTTGTTGTCTCATGATAAAGTTTTTGAATAGAAGGGTGTTTAAAATGCAAAACAAAAATAATTTGAGAAAATAGAAATGAAAAAAGAATAGTAACAGCTATTTTTCGCTCTCCTTGAAAGTACAGGGACAGTTCATACCTTGCTAAGAGAATGCCAGCCTTGAAATGTCAGTACTTGAGATGATATAGAATGCAGAGTTTAAAAGTACTGGAATTTTAAAAAGAAATGATAACTTATAGTGAATTTAATTTAGCTAATAATAAATTTAGTGAATAAGAAGTGTTATCTTGTTAGACTTACGGAAGTATAGAGTAGAATGGTTGGTAACCAGATATGGGTGGTGGGGGTAGGAGGAGGGTGTAGGGAAGGGGGAGATGTTAGTCAAAGAGTACAAAGTTCTGGTTACACAAGAGGAGTAAGTTCTAATGACCTATTGCATAGCATGATGACTATAGTTAATAATAATGTATATTTCAAAATTCCTAAAAGAACATTTAAAATGTTCTCACCACAAAGAGAAATAGGTATGTGAGGTGATGGATATATTAATTAGCCTGATCTAATCATTTTCACAATATATACATGTATCATAATATCACATTGTACCCCATAAACATATATATAATCATTATTTGTCGATAATGAAATAAAAATGTTATCTCTTTTTAGTATGATGTGCTGTAAAAATAGTATACATAGTTTCTTTTTATAGTAAATATTTGAGATTTGAGGAAAGGGTTTATTTTAAAATATTGCTTAAATATTTCAAATTTATTATTTTCAAGATTCAACTATTTGTATATAGTAAAATCATAGATTCTTAAGATACGTATAAAGTCTTATAGTTCAAAGAAATAGCCTGTCCACTTTAAGTAATAATAGCCACTTCCTATTAGGTGATTAGTGTGGGCTACGTACTTTACTAAGTATTTAAAATACATTATTTAATTGTGTTAATATCACCCATACACCTGGTCCTATAAAGCTGCACTTTATTTACAGCCATTTCAACTAATAGAAGTTATTTTCCTTGTATTATAACCATTAGTATCTTCATTATACAAATGTGGTGCTTACATATTATGTGGGACAATTGATTGCAAAATTTCTCTGATTTGGGGATATTTACATATGTATTTTCTTTTTCCCAGAGTTTAAGAATCTAAAGTATTACATTGATAATTGTTTCCTTTGTTGCAGAACTGTAAGAGTAAATGGGTCCAGTAATTGGAATGACTCCAGATAAGAGAGCTGAAACCCCAGGAGCTGAAAAGATTGCAGGATTAAGCCAGATTTACAAAATGGGAAGCTTGCCTGAAGCTGTTGATGCTGCCAGGCCGAAGGCCACTCTAGTGGACAGTGAGTCAGCAGATGATGAACTCACAAACTTGAACTGGCTTCATGAAAGCACTAATCTTCTAACAAACTTCAGCCTCGGAAGTGAGGGTCTTCCAATTGTTAGTCCATTGTATGACATAGAGGGAGATGATGTGCCATCCTTTGGACCAGCTTGCTACCAGAACCCAGAAAAAAAATCAGCAACTTCAAAGCCCCCATACTCCTTTAGTCTTCTCATTTATATGGCCATTGAGCACTCTCCAAATAAATGTTTGCCTGTCAAAGAAATTTATAGCTGGATTCTGGACCATTTTCCGTATTTTGCTACTGCACCAACAGGCTGGAAGAATTCTGTTCGACATAATCTGTCCCTGAATAAATGTTTTCAGAAGGTGGAAAGAAGCCATGGCAAGGTCAGTGTTTATGAACATTGCTATATTTGGTGAGGTGGGGGGACTAATTAACATGGAGCCCTTAAAATGTCTGGAAATCGGGGAGACAATAAGTAGTCAAGTCAGATTACTTCAGCTGAACTGAATTATATTCATTTGTTTTCACTTGAGATGTTTTAAAATTTCTTAAATATTGATATAAATTTAGCAGAATTTGTTTTGTCTACTATAGGTACCTAGATTAGTCTTTTTATTATTTTAGTTCTTTGTTTCTAGTTTCTGTAGTGTTCCTATAACTATCAGCATTTGATTCTTTATTCAATATGATAATCTCTGCCTTATAATCAAACTATAGACCATTTAAATTAATGAAATTGATATGGTTGGGTTTAAATCTATCACCTTGCTATTTATTTGATTTTCTTTTCCACTTTTCCTACCTTTTGTGGGATGAGGTGTTCTTCACTTTTGGTTTTGGTGTTTTGGTGCCTTTTTTTTTTTTTTTTTTTTTTTTGTGAGACAGTCTCGATCTGTCACCCAGCCTGGAGTACAGTGGCGCGATCTCCGCTCACTGCAACCTCCGTCTCCTGGGTTCCAGCGATTCTTAATGCCTCAGCATCCAGAATAGCTGGGACTACAGGTGTGTGCCACCACGCCCTGCTAATTTTCGTATTTTTAATAGAGATGGGGTTTTGCCATGTTGTCCAGACGGGTCTTGGAACTCCTGACCTCAAGCACCACCCACCTTGACCTCCCAAAGTGTTGGGATTACAAGTGTGAGCCACTGTGCCCAGCCGAGGTGTTGTGTGTGTGTGTGTGTGTGTGTGTGTGTGTTTTTATGCTTCAATTTTATCTCTACTATTGCCTTATTATTTATGTATTTTAGTGGTTGCTATATGGTTTTCAGTATACATCTTTAATTTATCATTGGTCCACCTTCAAATAATATTATACCATTTCACTTAACTGGCTCTTTACAGAAAAAGTTGCTTGGCGCCTGATGCCCTATTGGATTAATTCCTTTTGCCTGGAGAAGTTTATTTAAAATTTCTCATTATTCAGTTTTGCTGGCAATGGTTATTTTAAACTTTTTTGTGGGGTGCGGGTTTAGAATTCTGGGTTGACTTTTTTTCTTCTATGTATTTTAAAGATGATTTTTTGTCTTCTGGCTCCCATAGTTTCTGGTGAGAAGTCTGCTGTCATTATTCCTCTTTATGTAATGTCTCTTTTTAATTGCTGTCTTCAGTACTTTTTCTTTCTCTCTTTATCATTGTTTTTCAGCAGTTTGACTATAATGGACCTAGATGTGTTATTCTTTGTTTTTATCTTGCTTTGGGTTCTCAGTGGTTCTTAATATATGGTTTATTGCCTTTCATTAAATTTAGGAAATTTTTGCTCATTATCTCTTCAAATATTTCTTCTGCCTCACTCCTACTTTTAGGACTCCAAGTAAAAATATATTAGACCATTTGCTATTTGTCTTACCTCTTGATTGCTTTGCCTTTCCCCCACTCTTTCTCTCTTAGTTTGGATAATTTTTATTGATTTTTCTATAGGTTCACCGTTTTTCTTTGTTGTGTTCATTCTGCTGATAAGCCCCAATGAAGGACTTCTTCATGTTTTTAATTTCTAATGTTTTCATTTTCCTTTTAAAAAAGTTTCTGTCTCTGCTAAAATTCCCCACTAGATCCATAAACATATTAATTATAGTTATTATATAATGTCTGTCAGTTTCAATATCTGGTCCATCTCTGGATCTGGTTTTGCTGACTGTTTTAATCTCTTGTTTTTGTATGTATTTTATAATTTTGGATTGAATATCAGACATTGCAAAAGAATGGCAGGGATGGAAGTATGTAATATTTCTACCCAGAAATTAGGCATGCCTCTACTCTGTTAGGCTGTTAGTGTGAACAGGTATTGGTCAGTCTAGTTAGTAATTGAGAAGAGTTTTGAGTGTTTGTGGTTGCAGTAGTTACCGTCAGTACACCACACTCTTCAGACTCCTACAGAGATGGACTGCCAATACTTTGTGTTTAAAGTGAGGCCTGGAGCAATAGATGACTTTTTTGTCTCAGCATTACTGCTACAACTTCATCTTCCAGCTTGTGCCACATTTGAGGGTGGGAGAGAGGTAAGATAGCTCTCTCTGTTGCCCTTCCTACAGCACTAGATTGCTATTGCTTGTTACTTGGAGCAAGGCTTTTGGATGGGGCAGAGTAGGATCCTTGATTCTTCTCCAGCATTAGTCTTTTTTTTTTTTTTTTTTTGAGACGGAGTCTCGCTCTGCCGCCCAGGCTGGAGTGCAGTGGTGCAATCTCGGCTCACTGCAAGCTCCGCCTCCCGGGTTCACGCCATTCTCCTGCCTCAGCCTCCTCCAGCATTAGTCTTAAACAGGTTCTGCATGCCTGTGCTTCAGGTGTGAGTCTTTCTGTGCCTCCCCCAGGAGCAGACAGTCTCTCCATCTACTCAGTATAGAGTCTAGAGCTGCATTTTTCAGTAGCAAAATGTACTCTTTAATGCCAGGAACCATCTCACCACTGCATTCCAGCCTGGGCGATAGAGGGAGACTCTGTCTCACAAAACAAAATGAAAAACATTGGATTCAACTTTGGCTGAGTGCAGTGGCTCACACCTGTAATCCCAGCACTTTGGGAGGCTGAGACAGGTGGATCGCTTGAGCCCAGGAGTTAGAGACCAGCCTGGGCAACATGGCAAAACCCTGTCTCTACTAAAATTAGAAAAAATTAGCTGGACGTGATGGTACATGTAGTCCCAGCTACTCAGGAAATGGAGGTAGGAGGATTGTTTGAACCCTCGGAGGTTGCAGTGGGCCGAGATTGTGCCACTGCACTCCAGTCTGGATGACAAAGTGAGACCCTGTCTCAAAATAAAAAAATAAGCTGGACGTGGTGGCTCATACCTGTAATCCCAGCACTTCGGGAAGCTGAGGTGGGTGGATCACCTGAGGTTGGGAGTTCAAGACCAGCCTGACCAACATGGAGAAGCCCTGTCTCTACGAAAAATACAACAAATTAGCCAGGCATGGTGGCACATGCCTGTAATCCCAGCTACTCGGGAGGCTGAAGCAGGAGAATCGCTTGAACCTGTGGTGAGCCTAGATCGTGCCATTGTACTCCAACTTGGGCAACAAGAGTGAAACTCCATCTCAAAAAATAAATAAATAAAATGTGACAGGGTCCATCCTGTGAGGTGAGATGTAACATATGAACTCTTACCTTTGACAGAGCACAGAAATGGCAGTCGTAAAAGAATGTAAGAAAAAGAAGCCACCCAAATTTTAAATCAAATTATTAAAGACCAAATGTGAGCTAGCATGACAGCTTAGAATCCCTGACATTCCCAGAAGAAGAAGAGTCTGCATCCACTAGCTAGGTCTTTTTCCACTGGCCTCTATCTGGTGCTCCAGAGGAAGACTGCAGGCAGGCCAGGAAGCCTAAGAGAAACCCTTATGAATGAAGACAGGTGTACAGAATCTGCCAAGATTTAGGCAAAGATAGAGCCTAGAGCTGCATTCTTCAGTTGCCATTTATCCACATGTGGCTAGTGGTTGGCATATTGAACAGCTATAGGATATTTCTGTCATCATAAACAGTCCTTTTAGACAGTGCTGTTTTAGAGTTCAAGCCAGTTTTCTGCTCATTCCCATTATGGTGGAGAAACTCAGCCTAGTCTTAGTGGGAGGTCTTGGACAAAAGTGAGTGACCACTCCGCTTCCCAATGGCAGCAGTTCTCTGTATCATCAGCAGATTTGAGCATGAGCAGCTGCCTTTCTTCTAGTGGCACATGGCACATTGCCTTGTTAAATATGGGGATAGCTAGGTTTTATACTTCTCTTTTAGCAACAGCCATCCTTTGCCTGGGACTAGAGTGGGCAAAGTATTTTGCCTCTTCCTCAGTGGCAGACAGCTTTTGCTTTGTTTTAGAGAAGAGTCCGGGATATAGGCAGGTTTGTGTCTGTCCTACACCACTATCTGATCTTCACCTTGTGCTTGTTCAGGGTCTAGAACATGGATGATCTTTGCCTAAACCTTGGCAGATTCTGTACATCTGTCTTCATTCGTAAGGGTTTCTCTCTCAGGCTTCCTGGCCTGCCTGCAGTTTGCCTCTGGAGCACCAGATGGAGGCCAGTGGAAAAAGACCTAGCCTAGTGGAGGCAGACTTCTGGGAATGTCAGGGATTCTAAGCTGTCATGCTAGCTAACATTTGGTCTTTAATAAATTTGTTTTAAAATTTGGGTGGTGTTTTTTTCTTACATTCTTTTATGACTGCCATCTCTGTGCTCTGCCAAAAGTAACAGTTCATATGTTACATCTCACCTCACAGGATGGACCCTGTTACAATTTATTTTATTTTTTTATTTTGAGATAGGGTCTCACTTTGTCATCCAGGCTGGAGTGCAGTGGCTCAATCTCGGCCCACTGCAACCTCCGAGGGTTCAAGCAATCCTGTTACCTCCGTTTCCTGAGTAGCTGGGACTGTAGGCATGTACCACCACACCCAGCTAATTTTTTCTAATTTTAGTAGAGACAGGGTTTTGCCATGCTGCCCAGGCTGGTCTCTAACTCCTGGGCTCAAGCGATCCACCTGTCTCAGCCTCCCAAAGTGCTGGGATTACAGGTGTGAGCCACTGCACTCGGCCAAAGTTGAATCCAATGTTTTTCATTTTGTTTTGTGAGACAGAGTCTCCCTCTATCGCCCAGGCTGGAGTGCAGTGGTGAGATGGTTCCTGGCGTGAAGGAGTTTAAGTTTTAAAAAGTAAGAAGGCAAACAGTTAATCATAATACAATATAGAAAGAAATATAATAATAGCAACATGAACAGAGTCAGAGAGAAGTTGGTTAATTATTACCTAGCACAGTGGTCCCCAAACTTTTGACGCTAGGGACTGGTTTTGTGGAAGACAGTTTTTCTGCAACCTGAGGTGGGGACATGGGATATAGTTTTGGGATGAAACTGTTCCACCTCAGATCATCAGGCATTAGATTCTCATAAGGAGCGCACAGCCTAGATCCCCTCACATGCACAGTTCACAATAGGGTTTGAGCTCCTGTGAGAATCTAATGCATGGGCTGATCGGACAGGAGGCAGAGCTCAGGTGGTAATGCTTCTCAACTTCCACTCTCCTCCTGCTCTGCGACCTGTTTCCTAAGAGGCCATGGACCTGTACCGGTCTCCAGCTTGGGGGTTGGGGACCCCTAAACTAAAAGATTTGTGAAATTTTTATGGAAAAGTTTGCCATTGAAGTGTGCTTTGAAAAAAGAGAACAGGTTTTAGAAGGGTAACATATGCCAAAGGGCAATAGTATATTCTGCTGGGAGTTTGGGGCAGTAGGAATATTCTCTGGTGAGGAATGTACGAGAGCAGGGTGGAAAAGCAGAGTGATCCAGAATAGAAGTGTGATGAATATCATGCTTGGACTTCAGTTTTGGACTTCAGTTGTTTGGACTTCAGTTGTTTGGACCTCAGTTTTGAGAGCAAACCAGTGAGAGTTTTTAAGCCAGGAGCGTGATGGAGTTTCTCTGTATTTGACTTGTGACAGTGTGAATGATAGGGCAATATATTACCTTAAACAATATCTGAATTCATTTGCCAAAGGAATGTTACAGTTAGTAGTACCATGCAAACAGAGATAGTTTCAGTGAAGATGTGGGATTTGAACACTTTGTAATCATTGCCCTCCTTATGTCTATCTAAATCCACTGACTTCTTTTCTGTCTTATTCAACCTAAAACTGCATTATATGACATGATTAGCTCTGGGAATTCATCTTTTCTTTGATTTGTGTAACACTGTGCTTAATTCTTTGTTTACCTGTGTGGACTCTCATCTTTTTCTTTTGCCACTTGCCATTTAAACTTTAGTGTTCACTATTTTGTCTTTTTTGTTGATTTAGTGTTTTCTTAATCTCATTAATTCCTATGGCTTAATATGTTGTCTGTGATCTAATGACTTCTAGATCTTTCTCCTAAAGCCCAGACGTAAATTTGCAACTAATTATTAGATCTGGAGGTATCTCAAATTCAGTGTGTCCAAAATTGGACTTTATTCCTCTCTCTTCTCCAAGGATCTATTTGGGTCTCAGCTAGAAATCTGAGTCATCTTGGGTACCTGCTCTTTGCAATGCCTAAGTTATTTGAATGTCAAATTTGAAAGGAATATAGACATTATCCTGATGAACTTCCTTATTTTATAACCAAAAAAGTGAGATACGTGGTATTAATTGATCCTGGTCTAGAAAGCCTGTCAAAGCCAGGGGTTAGATTCAAGGAAAAGCAGTATCAAGTAGCACCTATAAATACCTACAAGTTGCTTTTTGGTTCTGGCCATTTCTTTTAGTTTCTACCATAACATTGGCCTTAGTTCAGGTCTTCCCCTCATTTCTCATCAAATTGAACTGTTATATAAGTTGAGGAGTCAGCATGAAGGATTGGATTCAGGTATGTTCCTAGATCCAGATAGATGTGTGACTTGGTGAAGTTAGACTCTCTGAGCCTCATTTTTACTTCAGTTTTTGTAACTAGTAAACCTTTAGTAAATATGACTTACTAAATAAAAGCCAAACTTGTTAACATGGTTTTCAAGACCCTCCCCAGTTTGGCTTCTGCCTGTCTTTGCAGTTTTTTTTCTTCACTACTCCATGATCTACCCCCACAAGACTACTTGCTATTCCAGTATACTATAAATAGTCCTTGTTTATTTTGTTCCTCTATCTACACTGCATTTTCGTAATTCACTTTCAGTGGAGATAACATTTCCTCAAAGCCCAGCTCAGAAGTCACCTCTCAAGCATTTCCTGCTTTTTTGTACTCATTTTGTGTTTTTATAGCATTCTGTTTGTTACCTTTATAACATACATATCCCAGTTATGTATAGATTTGCTTCTCCCACTAGGGAAGATATGAGAGCTCTCTGAGGTCAAGGCCTTAGTAGAATAGTCACTTAAGACTGTGTGTGTGTGTGTGTGTGTGTGTGTGTGTGAAAGAGAAAGGGGGGAGTGATATTATTCAATAACCTTTTAAAAGCTCAGCATCTTTTTTCATCTTAATGCATAATTCTCTTTAATTGTGATGTGGATGAACATTTGGGTTTCTAATTTTTTGTTATAAACACTGCTACAGTGAAAATCATCTCCCTATCCTTCCTTCTCTTTGCCTTCTTTGAAATTGATCTCCCTTTATTCTTTTTCCTCTGTTGTGTTGGTATTGTTATCCTCTGTCTTTTTTTTTTAAACACTGTACATATTTCATAATTATTTTATGTAGTCTCCGTTTAAATTTACCCTTATAGTTAACAGTGTCATTGTTTGCTATTGTTTATGCATTTAGAATTTCCTTAGTGATTTTATTCTTGAATTGTGTCAATTCTTTTATACTTTTAGAACTATTGTGTTTATACTTATGATGGTGCATAAAAGGTAACCATCTACTAGGTACTTAGAAATATAGGCAGGAATAGAGGTGATGTGGTGAGATTACAGCTCTTAAGTTTGGAATTTATCAGCATTGCTTCTGAGTGGAATAATCTAGGAAAAGTATGGTGTAATGAAGCCAAGGAAGCTAAGCTTAAGTGTGAATGGCCAACAGTGTCAAATGTTGCAGAACACTTGAAAATGATTGGCTAAGAAGAAGTTGTTGAGAAAGTAGCAGCCAAAAGATGAGGATTCAAAATATATAATAAGTGCTGTGCTGGCTGGGCGCGGTGGCTCACACCTGTAATCCCAGGACTTTTGGAGACCGAGGTGGGCGGATCACGAGGTCAAGAGGTCAAGTCCAGCCTGGCCAACATAGTGAAACCCCATCTCTACTGAAAATACAAAAATTAGCTGGGTGTGGTGGCGCGTGCCTGTAATCCCAGCTACTTGGGAGGCTGAGGCAGGAGAATCACTTGAACCCAGGAGGCAGAGGTTGCAGTGAGCCGAGACTGTGCCACTGCACTCCAGCCTGGCAACAGAGCGAGACTTCGTCTCAAAAAAAAAAAAAAAAAAAAAGTGCTGTGCTGATAAATGTTTAACAACTGGCTAGGGACAGGCTATTTAGCTTTTGCAGATTTCCATGGTATAATATTTCCATCATGGCCAATTTCAAGCTACCAACATCATGTCATTAAATGTGGAGTTGAGAAGCAATGTTTACTATCAACAATATACCATTATAGAAGAAACTCATATAATTCAATAAGAAAATTAAAATCTGATAGAAAAATGGGCAAGTATATGAATAGGCAGTTCACAGAGGAGGAAACACAAATAGGCAATAAACATAAACAAAGATGTTTATCTTACTAGTAATGTGTGTGAGGGACATTCAAATTAAAAGAACAAAAAATGCTTTTTTATCTATTAGAATTCAAAAATTTTAAATATTTGAGGACATGAGTAAATATTGATACTTTCACACCATTGATAGGAGTATATTAATATGACCATTCTTGAGGGCAGTAGTTACTAGAATTAGAAATGGGCTCTTCTTTGATCTAGCAGATCATGTTCTGATTTCTCCCCTGGAGTAACATTCATAGTTGCATACAAGAAGATGTATGTGAAAATATTCATAGTGGTATTATTTTTAGTAAAAGTTACAAAACCTTATGTCCAATAGTATGATTTGTGGTAATACTCAAAAGGGAGTTGGTCACGTCTATAATTTTTAAACATATACATTTTTAATGTAATTAATCTGAGTGTTTTGAATGTTCAGAGAAAGGAAGAAATTAAGGAAGTGAGAGCTAGAGAATGGGAAAGGATGCAGTCCAGAGTATAGGTAGAATTTGATAACGAAAAGGAGAGAAATCATCTTACAATTTTAAAAAAGGGATAAATAGAGAAATGGTAATATATTGGCATAAAAATTAGCAAGCTATCACCACGAGTCAGGGTGGGAGGGAAGGAACTTGTAAATCGTCTCATAAAAATCAGTTAACTATTTTGCCTAAATGTCTGAGATTTAGACAGAAAGAGATACATTCAAGTAGATTTGGGAATGCATGTGGATTTTTTTTTTTAATTTATGAAATGGTTCTTGGGTCAGTGACAGAATGACAGTATTTTTCTTCCAATCTGTGGAAGCCAAATATACTTAGTTGCACTAAATGTTAGAATTGGATTTGGCAACCTTGACAGCACTTTTCTGATGAATGGCTGTTATCTGATGATAATCCCAATAGAAGGCAGAATGGCAAGGTCTAGATCAAACTATGAAGTGGTAATGATAGCCAGCTGATACAGCTGCTGATTAGATGTTTTTCTCCCTATCATCATACCATTTTTACTACTCTGAAAAGACAGGTCTGACAATCCTGGTTTGGTATTTATTTGTCTCTGGATTTTAAATTTGTTAAAATTATATATGGTTGTCTTTTGTTTTGGTTCAGCTTGCTTTGGTTTGGGCTTTATGTTTTAAATGTTAACATCTGACTGGGCACAGTGGCACTTACACCTGTAATTCCAGCACTCTGGGAGGTTGAGACACGACAATCACTTGAACCCGGAGGCAGAGGTTGCAGTGAGCCAAGATCGTGCCACTGCATTCCAGCCTGGGTGACAGAGCAAGACTGTGTCTCCAATTTAAAAAATAAATAAAAATAAAAATAAAAATTGGCCAGGCGTAGTGGCTCACACCTGTAATCCCAACACTTTGGGAGCCGAGGCAGGTGGATCACTTGAGGTCAGGAGTTCGAGATCAGGCTGGCCAACATGGTGGAACCCTGTCTCTACTAAAAATACAAAAATTAGCCGGGCATGGTGGTGCACACCTGTAATCCCAGCTACTTGGGAGGCTGAGGCAAGGGAATCGCCCGAACCTGGGAGGCGGAGGTTGCAGTGAGCCGAGATCGCGCCACTGCGCTCCAGCCTGACTGACACAGCGAGACTGTCTCAAAAAAAAAAAAAAAAAGTTAATATCCAAGTCTTGTATGTAGTTTTCTAAATTTTTATAAAGCCCATCTTAAACATTATTACTATAAGACTTTAGCTGGGAAACATGGAATTAAATTTTTTCCTAGTGTGGTAAAATTTTAATCAGTTAATTATTTTTAATTCAGAGGTTCTAAAAGCCACTGAAAATCATTACCACTCTATAGTTTTATCTAGGCCTTGCCATTTTGCCATCTTTTTGGTAGTAGACAAGGTGAGCAACTCTATTAAAATATACAGGACAAGTTCATAAAAACATTTTAGGAATAATGAACGTTGCCTTTTCTCCCAATCTGGTCTTTACCACTTCTGTTAAGACAATTCTTTTTAAAGTTCACCTTTTAGGATGTTCAAAATTTCTTCAAAACCTTTAGCAGTTCTCTACCAAGTAAGTTCAGAAGCCTTAGAGTTCTAAAACGCAAAATAATAAAATGAGAGAATGCTCATTTCCTGTTTCCGTAGCACAGAAGGCTATTTTGTTATAGGCAAATTTAGTTTTAAACAGTTATTATTTGTATTCTCTCATCTAAGCCCAATAATATAGGACCAAAGCTTTTAAGTGGAAAATTAGTTAAAAATAAGTTTCTTTTTGCTGTAGACTCTAAAATGTAGATTAGCAAATACAGAGTTTTATCTCTTGTTCATGATAGTTCATGAACAGACCCAGTGAAAGGAAGTGCTGCCATGGTAACATAAACCAGACTGTTACTTGAGACCATACTCAAGATACTTAACTGCCCTGAAACTGCACGTTTTCAATACCAGTTTTTCCAATTTGCTATTTCAAGGAAATAGCAACTCTACTGTGATCAAAACAATTTGCAGTCCCCTCACAATAGAATTTGAAAAGTAGACTTGAACTAAACAATTTCTAGGAGCGTAATCTCAGGAATTCCAAGGTAGAGCATGGCTAGCATTATTAAAATAATTGTCTTGGTCTGTGTATGAAAAGTAATGCTGCATATCTTTTCTATATGAAACTGAATTGGCTTTGGGGCAAAAGATGTTGTAGATGCTAACATTTTAATTCTTCCTTTTTTTTTTTTTGAGACAGCATTTCACTCTGTCACCCAGGCTGGCCTCAGCCTCCTGAATAGCTGAGACTATAGGTGCGCACCACCACACCAGGCTAATTTTTTCTATTTTTGTAGAGACAGAGTTTTGCTATGTTGCTTACGCTGCTCTTGAACTCCTGAGCACAAGCAGTCACCTTCGCCGGCTTCCCAAAGTGCTAGGATTACAGACGTGAGCCACCGCACCTGGCCTGGTGCTAACATTTTTTTCCTTGTCATCAAAACACATTTATCATTTGGTCCAGGTGACTGAACATATAGCTAAGTTAAGAAGTTTCATTTAATCCAAAAATACATTTGTAAAACTTGTCTTTTCTTGAAAAAAAAAAAAAAGAAAATGTCAAATACTTTTTTAGTATAGTTAATGTAATATCTTGCTGCTAAACACCAGGAGAATGTTTCTCCTGATAATCCAGTGCATTTCTTTCTTTATGACAGTGTGATATGACAACCATGGTTTTTCTATTTATATAAATTGCCAGCATAGTAAAAAACTGCCTTACACTCAATTGCTACATCTTTTCACAGGCAAAAGGTTTTATTCTCTCCTAAATTAATTTTATCCCGTTTTTTTTTTACCACCTAACTTTTGCCTTTTATTCAGAACTAATTTATTTTTTTCTTATTGTTGATTTTTTTTTCAAAATTCCCTCCTCGGTGGAAAGTAAAGGAGTAGGAACATACTATTATTCAACCAACATGCAGCAACCCTTACGTATGTCAGTTTCAGAATGGCCCCTTAATAGTCACCTATTTTGCAGCTATGTCTCTTGCATATAAATCCTCTTATTTGAATCTCATTACAATTCAGTGAAGTGGCCTGCATTGTTGTTTTACTTTACGGGTAAAATGTAAATGAGAAGTCTGACTCTCAAAAATTAAATGATTTGCCCAATATCACATAGCCAGTCAATAAGTAGTGATCGGGACCTTGCTTTTTGAACCTATAGAACGGTGTTCTTTCATTTTGCCATTCTGCTATAAAAATTATGAAATGATATTTAGAGATAAAAGAGCCTCAGTAATAGACTAGTAGTACCTTGAAAAAGAGTGCGGGAAATGGAAGGACTCTGGAGATCATCACATTAAATCTTAATAGCAATCATAATAGCTTATATCATAGAAGATTTGATACACGCAAAAAGGAGTATGAGAATGGGAAACAAGTAAATTTTGTTGTTATGTAAATAATTGTTAATGTAGTCATAAAGGTAATTCAAATTTTAAGAAAGAGTTTTTGAAGTAGAAAAGGCATAATATAAAACCAGAAGCTAATAACATTTGAACCTCACTAATCTTGCGTATTAGAGGAAGTTTTGTACATCATAGGATGACTTTTAGTCACTACAGTGCACACATAGCAAGCTCACTTCAACCTTAGTTTCATACTCAAAAGTCGCTAGAGATTATTTCCCCCTGCACATTTATTTAAAACATTTAGACGCTGACTGTTTATGTATAAATGTTCCTAGTTAGTTATTCTTGTGCATTTTATTCTAGGTTAATGGAAAAGGTTCCTTATGGTGTGTTGATCCGGAATATAAACCCAATCTTATCCAGGCACTGAAGAAGCAACCTTTTTCTTCAGCATCTTCACAAAAGTAAGGATCTTCCATATAACTGTCAGTGGTGATTTATAGGATTTCACTGTGTGAGATGGAGAAACTTAAAGGTCCAGGGTATTTTGTTTCTGTTTTATTGTATAAAGAAGTATTTATGTTTTATTTAGTTTTTAGTTTTTGTTTTGTTTTGTGGACAGAGTCTTACTCTGTCACTGAGGCTGGAGTGCAGTAGCGAGATCTCGGCTCACTGCAACCTCCCTCTCGTGGGTTCAGGTGATCCTCCCACCTCGGCCTCCCTAATAGCTAGGACTACAGGCACGCACCACCACTCCCAGCTAATCTTTGTCTTTTTAGTAGAGACACGGTTTCACCATGTTGGCCTGGGTGGTCTCTAACTCCTGACTTCAAGTGATCCTCCCACCTCTGCCTCCCAAAGTGCTGGGATTACAGGCGTGAGCCACCATCCTCGGCCTGTTTTTTCTTTTCTTTTCTTTTTTTTTTTTTTTTTTTAAGAAGTATTTATGGATAAGACATTAGCCTAAGTTAGTTTTCCTTATGGTCTAATTTGTGTTTCTAGAATACAGGAGATTGGTTACTTGAGAACATACACTCTGGGAAATATAGTCAATACTGAGTATAAGTAAACCCTAAAGAAAGTTGTAATATAATTTCAGTTACAAACAGGTCAGATCATTTTAATTGTCTGCAATACTAATGCTAACCTAAAAATGAAGGAAATTAAAAATACATTTAAAAATTTTTAATAAGATTATTAAGTTTGTTATTATAACATTTTATATACATATGTAGGTTTCTTTTTCTGTTTTAGGTTTTTTTTTTGGTACTTAATATTTGAAAAGTATGTTCAAGTCTAAAATTTTTAAATGTTTGGCAAATAAAATAATGCTTTGAACTTTGTTTTTGTTTTTTCTGGTAAATATAGTTGTACTGTATTTGCTTATAATTTTCCTTGTCTTTGTTTTCAATCCCAGTAACCCCTGTTGATCTTCTAGCTTCCTCATTTTAAGTTAAATCGGAAAATAATATGACCTTCTTAAATCTGATTTTTGTTTCCTTTTTCTAAAGAAGACTGTAGAGTCTTCTACAATTTATTATATACCTTCATTTGAATTGAAAATCCCAGATTTGGTTAAAATACTTTAAGGGTAGTTTATAATGGCTAACTTGTTTTTTGAAAAATTTAAAAAGATTTTTAATTAATAAATGGAAATTTTCAAACATGGAAAAAAGTAGAGAGAAAGTTATAATGAACTCCCAGCTGCAGCAATCATCAACGTTTCATATAGTGGTTAATTTGAATTCTTAAAGTATTGTTAGATAACTTGCAGAGGAGTGGTTGTAGCTGGAATACAGTAAATAGCTGGGAAGGCTAAAGTTGAAATATCAGTAATATATTCACTCACTGAGATTTTAAGCTTCTTTACCATATTATAGATTAGATGGATCATTATAAAAAGAATAACTGAGTGGTTTATCTTTATGAAATGAAACCTAGAAAAGAAGTTACCAGATTTCATATTCTTACTTGGAAATTGATATCTTTATTAATTAATTTTGGTTATTATGAGGCATTTTAAATAATAATTTAGAAACTAATGGTGAGTTCTACTGATGTTCACCTATGTGTTTTACTTAGCTGTGTTGGGTTTTTTTTTTTTTAACTGAAGATTAAGCCTGGACAACATGGCGAAACCCTGTCTCTACCAAAAATACAAAAATTAGCTGGGCGTGGGTAGTGCACGCCTGTGGTCCCAGCTACTCAGGAGGGTGAGGTGGGAGGATCGTTTGAGCCTGGGAGGCAGAGGTTGCAATGAGCCAAGATGGTGCTACTGCACTCCAGCCTGGGTGACAGACTGAGACCCCATCTCAAAAAAAAAAAAGATTATATGAAAGAATTGGCACCATTTTTTCTAAACCATCACAAATATATTTTGCTGTCTTTGATATATATATTGTATTTTCATGTTTCTATCTTTTAGCCTTAATCATAAGTTTAAATGTTAAAAGTGATCTTGTGGCTTTAAAAGAAGATAAAAACTATGGTCAGGTGAGGTGGCTCAAGCTTGTAATCCCAGCACTTTGGTAGGCCGAGGCCAGTGGATCACCTGAGGTCGGGAGTTTGAGACTAGCCTGGCCAACATGTTGAAACCTGACTCTACCAAAAATACAAAAGTCAGCTGGGTGTGGTGGCACGCACCTGTAACCCCAGCTACTCGGGAGGCTGAGGCAGGAGAATCATCTTGAACCCAGGAGGCAGAGGTTGCAGTGAGCCGAGATTGCGCCACTGCTCTCCAGCCTGGGCGACAGAGCAAGACTGTGTCTCAAAAAAAAAAAAAAAAAAAAAGATTAAACTACAACATAAGGGTTATATATAACCTTTTGACTTTAAACCCTTAATGTAAAATGAAACATTTTCCCCTTTATGTTGTTTGGCAAAATAACAGTTCCATCTGACATGCTTTTGTGTAGCCTTTGCATGTAAGAATTTGTAAGTCTGAGGAAAAGAGTGAGATACAGTATATGTAAAACTATGAATAGGAGATAAACTTTTAAGTTCGTTAACAAATAGATTTTTTTTTCATGCTATCATAAATTCCAAAGAAGAGAAGTAGTTTTTCCCAAAAATATTTTAATTCCTGGATTAAAAAAAGAACTGTTGGTGTCTTTCCATGAATATAGAAAGTTTAATTTTATGTTTATTAATAAAATCAGGAACATACCTGTTTGCTATCACTACCAAGTGTTCCTTAACCATGAATTTTGGTAAATGCTTTTATTTCTGTGGTAATACCTATATTAGTATTATATCAAACTTAAGAATCCAATGCAAAACCAAACAGTAACTATCATGTATTATCTATAGTTTCAGGCATTTTAAATGCATTATTCTTATTTAATTATCACAACAGCCTATGTGGGAGATTTAATTATTCCTATTTTACAGATGAAGAAACTAAGAGATTAATTATTTTGCCTAAGAATATCCAAATAGTTGTGATTTACCTCTTTTGGCTCCTATGCTCTTTCTGCTTTGGCAGACTTTCTAAATTGAGTAGTATTAGCAAAGAAAACAAGGTAAAAATAGTTTGTTTTTGGTGGTACAAATTAGCTGTATTTGTGACTAAGTTCTATAAAAAGTGAAATAGTTGGGTGCAAGTGGCTCACGCCTGTAATTCCAGCACTGTAGGAGGCCAAGGCAGGTAGACTGCTTGAGCCCAGGAGTTTGAGACCAGCTTGCACAACATGGTAAAACCCTTTCTTTACCAAAAAAAATTAAAAAATTAGCCACACATGGTAGTGCATGCTTGTGGTCCCAGCCACTCAGGCAGCTAAGGTGGGAGGATCACCTGAGCCCAGAAAGTCAAGGCTGCAGTAGGCTGAAATCATGCCACTGTACTCCAGCCTGGGCGGCCAGCAGAGTGAGAGAGAACCTGTCAAAAATTAGGGGGAAAAAAGTGAAGTAAAAATTTTTATAAGCATATTTGCTTTTCTGTTTGTTTTTCAGTGGTTCTTTATCACCTCACTATTTAAGCTCTGTAATCAAGCAGAACCAGGTGCGAAACCTCAAAGGTATGTGTGAATATCAGTACAGTCATGCACCACACAACAATCTTTTGGTCAACAACAGGCGGTGCATAACAATGGTGGTCCCCTAAGATTATAATGGAGCTGAAAAATTTCTATTGCCTGGTGCCCTGGTAGCTTATTGTAACATTGTGGCACAACGCATTTACTGAAGTTTGTGGTGATGCTGGTGCAAGCGGACTCACTGCACTGCTAGTCCTGTAAAAGTATAGCACGTAGTTATGTACATATGTTAATACTTGATAATGGTAATAAACTATGTCACTAGTTTATGTATTTACTATACTTTTTACTGTTATTTTTGAGTATACTCCTTCCACCAATTAAAAAAAGTTAACTGTAAAAGAGCCTCACGCAGGTCCTTAAGGAGGTATTCTAGAAGGCATTGTTGCAGTAAGATGACAGCTCCCTGTGTTTATTGTCCCTAAAGACCTTCCAGTGGGACAAAAATGTAGAGGCAGAGGACAGTGATATTGATCTTGACCCTGTGTGTATGCTCAGGTTAAGGTGTGTATTTGTATCTTTGTTTTTAACTAAAAAGTTTTAAAAAAGTTAATTTAAAAATAGAAAAAAGCTTATAGGTTATAAATAAAATATTTTTATACAGCTGTATTATGTATTTTATGCTGTTATTACAAAAGAGTAAAAATTTAAAAAATTAAAAAGTTTATAAAGTTTACAGTAAACTAAGGTTAATGTATTATTGAAGAAAGAAAAAATTAAAAAATCAATTTAGTGCAGCCTACGTGTACACTGTTTATAAAGTCTACAGTAGTGTACGGTAATATCCTAGGCCTCTACATTCACTCACCACTAACACTCTCTGACTCACCCAGAGCAATTCCGGTCCTTCAAGCTTCATTCATGGTAAGTACCCTATACAGGTGTACCATTTTAAATATTTGTATAGTGTTTTTATTGTACCCCCTTTTTTGTTCCCTGGCAGAAACGAATCGATCATTTACTGTACCTTTTCTGTGTTTAGATACACAAATACCATTTGTGATAAAATTACCTATAGTATTCAGTACAGTAACATGGTGTACAGATTTGTAGCTCAGGAGCAATCCTAGGTGTGTAGTAGGCTATACCATTTAGGTTTAAGCACACTCTATGATGTTCACACAATGACAAAATCACCTAACAGTACATTTCTCAGAACATATTCCCGTCATTAAACAAAGTATGACTGCATTTTTATTTATTTGTTTTATTTTTAAGAGATGGCGTCTTGCCATGTTGCCCACACTGGTCTTCTGAATGCCTGGGCTCAAGTGATCTCCTACCTCAGCTTCCCAAATAGGTGGGACTACAGGTGCACATGACTGTATTTTAAATCATAAAAAATTCAGATAAAAATTTGGGATATTTTGTTGTTGCTGTTTAACATTTTTCTATTTTAAAAAGTATTATGTATTTATTATAGGAAATTTGGGCAATAAAAACATTTATTAAAGAGAAAGTAAAGTCATTTATCCTATTGTTAATATTTTGTTTATTTTTATTTATTTATTTTTTTGAGACAGGTTCTCACTCTGTCACCCAGGCCAGAGGGCAATGGCACAGTCATGACTCACCATAGCCTCACACTCAAGCCATCTTCCCACCTTAGCTTCCCAAGTAGCTAGGACTACAGGTGCCATCACACCTGGCTAATTTTATTGTTAACATTTTGATATAATTCCTTTGGGGTTTTTTTAATGCCACATATGTGAATAGATACACTTGCATGCATGTATGTACAGGGACACATACATAAACACACACATACTTTTTCTCCAGATACTAGATTCACACTGTGTATACAGTTTTATATCCCTTTTCCATTTATTTTTATGGGTATTTTTCATTGAAAATAGGATTGAATTTTTTAGTAATATCAGTAGAGTTATTACCTTTTCAGGTCTATCTTAGACTAGAAAAGGGGTTGGCAAACTATGGCCCATGGCCATATCTGGCCTGACATCTTTTTTTGGGTGTCCCATGAGCTAAGGATGGTTTTACATTTGTAAAATGGTTGGAGAAAACAAAATCAAATAACAATAAAATTTCAAGACTGTGAAAATTCATTGCAACAGAGACCTACATATTATATCCTGGGTTTTGCCTCTTAGCATGCAAAGCCTAAAATATTTACCTTCTGACCCTTTACTGAAGAAGTTTGTCATCCCTCGAATTAGAATATGCTTGAAGATATTTCTCCTGTAGGTTATTTAATCTGAAGAACTTTAATTTTAAAAGGTAATAAGTTGACTTTTTAAAAGTATATCAAAATTCTGAATTAGTGAGTTTTTTTCTTGTAGATTAGTAGTATATTAAAATCAGTTTTTCTAGTGTTGCTTTGGAGCCTAGAGACATTTTCATAACCTTTAAAAATAGAAAATTTCGGATGAAAACCTTTCTGTGTGTGTCAGAAATATTTTGGCTCTTTGGAACTATACTAAACTGAGCCTCAGAAGCAGTGTGCTGATATCTTTAAAAATAAAGGAGGAAAAGAATATGAAAAAGTTCTAGAGAACCCTGCAAAGAAGTTAAATGGATAGGGGATCTGTTTCAAATAATGTTCTGTCTTAACATAAGACAAATATCCGTGTTCCTGTTACCTACATCAGTCAAATGTGGTTTCTCTTTACGTTTAGGTATTGCCAAAATGCCTTTATCTTTGTATTGCCTCAATAAAGTCTGACAATTATTCTCTAAGGCTCAGTTCGTATACATATTTTGAGAACATTTTCTTTGTGAATTCTGGAGTTTACTTAAAATATTTTCTTGCTCTTGTTCTGTTCTATCCAAATTCTTTCTTTCTTTGGGGAACAGACATTTCCACAAGTTTTTGCTGCTAGTTTCAGCTGCATGTTTTTCATTTACTAGGGCACAGGTACTTCTTCTTCATCTAATGACTTGTACGTATTATGCATCATCTGTCTAGTGCTACCAGCACCTTACCTCCATTCCTATATGCATGAGTCTTAGGCCTGTTCCTCTAGTAATAATTAACTTAGTGGGGAGGTCGTTGGCATTCTAGGTTAAAACAAATGCACATCTGTCCTGGAATATAATACAAAATTCTTCATGAATTTTAAGGGAAGAAAACATAAAACCTCACAAAAATTTAGGGAATTTTATTTTTGAACTTGGTTGTTTTGGGGTATATTTCTGAGGAAATTTTCTCTTGCCTCTTTATATTATTTCTAGAGAGAAGTTTAAAAAACACCAAGTGGATTAGACATTCATTACAACTAATACTGTTGAGCCAGACTCCTTGTGCCAGACACTGTTGGAGGTTCCTTGGGATATGCATAGATGAGAGACCCAGGCCCTGCTCTTAGAAAATATATACTTTGGCTGGGCATGGTGGCTCACGCCTATAATCCCAGCACTTTGGGAGGCTGAGGTAGGTGGATCACATGAGATCAAGAGTTCAAGACCAGCCTGGCCAACATGGTGAAACCCCATCTCTACTAAAAATACAAAAATCAGCTGGGTATGTGTTGGCACACGACTGTAATTCCAGCTACTCAGGAGGCTGAGGCAGGAGAATCACATGAACTCGGGAGGTGGAGATTGCAGTGAGCCGAGATCGCGCCACTGCACTCCAGCCTAGGCGACAGAGTGAGACTCCAAAAAAAAAAAAAAATGATGGAGAACACCTGATTATCAACGATTTGTTCAAGGTACAACCTCAAACTTTGTGGAACAAAAGTTCTCCCTGGCAGAGAATCATAACAATAGAGAAAGTTGTCTGGCAGTTGCTAGGAATCTGTCTGGCATGTTGATATAGACCAGGTAGATGTGGTCATTTGCGTGGGCAAGGCAAATGTAGCAGAAGTTTAAGAGCTTATTTAGCATAATAAGGACTTTGAACATCCTCCTCTGCCTAGAACAATTAATAAGCCTTAAGTTGCTTACTTGATGCTTTGCATGCATTATCTAATTTAATCCTTAAAACAACCCTCTGAGGTATTGCTGCCCCTCTTTTACAGATAAGCAAACTGAAGTTTGGGGAGATTAAGTAACTTCTCAAGGTCACACAACTAGTAAGTGGCAAAGAAGGATTCAGATTGAATAATTCTAATTTCAAAGCCTGACTCCTACTAGATAAGTGGCACTGGGAGACCTGCTGAAGAACTTTAAATAGTGAAGTGACATTGTCAGTTTTATGTTTTATAAAGATCACTTAGGTATTATCATTGGCCTCCAATATTAAAACTTACATATTCATCTAACACTTCATAGAATCATCTTTACTGATCATTATATTAGAGCTACCTTTAGACACGGAAAACTAAAGGGAGAGATTAGGCTTAGAACTCCAGAAACTGTTATCAGCCTAAACAGGTGCAGCAGTGTGTTTGTTGTCTCTTGATCAACTTACAATGACTTTTATGTGACAGTATCAATGTTATGGCATTGTATAATAGATAGCAGGAGACACAGGATTCTTACACTGAGATAGCAGAACGAAATTTTTTTTGGTCAATAGTTTGGTTTGGTGTGTATTTAGAGTAAATTCACCTGTTTAAAAATATTACTGAGCTGTTCTAGACACCAAGGTACATCAGTGAAAAAAGCAGACAAAAATGGAACTCACATTCCAGTTAGTAAATTTTAGTAGTTATACTAACTGCTAAAAGCACCTGGTATACTACAAACAGATATAAAATTAAGGTAGTTGATGGTGATGTTAGGGCTACATGTAAAGCTAAGATTTGTGTCTTATTGAAATGAAACTAAACCAGTGGTCCAGACAGCTTAAAGTGTTGGTAATTTATTGAAACTATTCTTCTACTTCAGAGAATTACAAGAGACAGCTTCTCCATCTGGATGCTCTGCAAATGTATATATTAGTTTTGATAGAGACAATAAATCCTTTTGTAGTTACTACAAAGCTTATACCATTTGAATTATTTCTATAGTTCTCATATCATTCCTTACACAAATGGACTGAGAGTCAAACAACAGAAATATGCTCGACTTACAACCTTACTCTCATATGGCTAAAACTAGTGTCTTTGAATTGTTTTTAATTATTTTTAATCATTTCCCAACATCAAGGTTAAGGAAATAAAAATCAACAGGCACAAATTAACAGGTTTTTTAAATTGTTGTTTATTTTTTGTTTTTTGAAATGGTGTCTCGCTCTGTCACCCAGGCTGGAAGTGCAGTGGCACGATCTTCGCTCACTGTAACCTCCACCTCCTGGGTTCAAGTGATTCTCCTGCCTCAGCCTCCCAAGTAGCTGGGATTGCAGACGCGTATGACCTCACCTGGCTAATTTTTGTATTTTTAGTAGAGACGGGGTTTCACCATATTGGCCAGGCTGGTCTCGAGCTCCTGACCTCAAGTGATCCACCCACCTCGGCCTCCCAAAGTGCTGGGATTACAGGCGTGAGCCACCACGCTTAGCCAAATTCATGGTTTTGACACGGTTTTGTTTGAACCAGTTATGAAATCAGTAGCATGTTTGAAACTATCAAATTTTGGTTCCTTTTGAATGGGATATGTTAGATAATACAGCTAATAGTGTTATTCTTTTTAAAAACAGAGCCACCTTTAAAATAGCATAAAGTACTTTATCAATGAAAAAATACCATTATGAAGTATTTTCAAATGTGACAATAAACAAATGAGTCTTCAGTTTAAATTTCATAGCAAAATTGGCTGAACGTGGTGGTTCATGCTCGTAATCCTAGCACTTTGGGAGGCCGAGACGGATCCCTCAGGAGTTCAAGACCAGCCTGGGCAACATGGTGAAACCCCATCTCTACCAAAAATATGAAAATTAGCCAGGCGTGGTGGTACACACCTGTGGTTCCAGCTACACGAGAGGCTGAGGTGGGCAGATCACTTGAACCTGGGAGGTGAAGATTGCAGTGAGCCATGATTGCACCGTTGCACTCCAGCTTGGACAACAGAGTGAGACCCTGCTGATAAATAACGAACGAATCAACAAAAATAGATTGGGTACTATAATTAAAAATTGTTAGTTCTACCCAGAGAATTTTTATTGCTTTTGTTCCACGAAGTTCAAGACTGTACCTTGGACAAATCATTGATAATCAGGTGTTCTCTATTATGATGGTGATTTGGATCATTCATCGCTTATTTTTAATGTTGAAGTTAAACTTTTTTTCACAGTTAATTGGCAAGGCATTGCAGGAAGCACACTTATAAATGTTTTAAACAAATAAGATACAGGCAAAATCCTTTTGCAAAGAAGTGTTTGGTTTCACAAAGTTAATTTCATGTTGGAGATTTCAAATTAATTTGGCTATAATAAATTATCTACCATAAATAAATCTATTTAAGGTGTATTTTTCCTACCATTCTACTGTTGTAGAAACAGTACTTAATTTGTTATCACTTTACAATATTCAGAAATGGTATTCATGTAGCTTTCTTATGTTATCAGGATAAGCCTCCTACCAGTTTTAGGTGTTGTGTTTCAAAATAATGTTCCTTGAATTATAATGGATGTTTGTTAAAAGAAGTGAAGTTAGGCCAGGCGGGGGGCTCACGTCTGTAATCCTAGCACTTTGGGAGGCCAAGGCGGGTGGATCATCTGAGGTCAGGAGTTCAAGACTAGCCTGACCAACATGATGAAACCCCATCTCTACTAAAAATACAAAAATTAGCTGAGTGTGGTGGCGAGTGCCTGTAATCCCAGCTACTCAGGAGGCTGAGGCAGTAGAATCACTTGAACCCAGGAGGCGGAGGTGGCAGTAAGCCGAGATGGTGCCATTGCACTCCAGCCTGGACGACAAGAGTGAAACTCCATCTCAAAAAAAAGAAGTCAAGTTAGAGATATACTAATTTTTTAGTAAGTATATTTTACAGGTGCTTCATTTATAAGATATAGTTTCTGTAATTGGTTTCTCATTATAATGCATTTTCTTGTTAGATTATTTTACCATCACCTTCCTCTTTTATAAAATTAGAAACAAGGTAGATTCTTTTTATTAAAAAGAAAAATTAGGCTGGGCACAGTGGCTCACACCTGTAATCCCAGCACTTTGGGAGCCTGAGGTGGGAGGATCACTTGAGCTCAGGCAACACAGTAAAACCATATCTCTACAAAAAATAAAAATAAAAATTAGCCAGGTGCGGTGGTACATGCCTGTGGTCCCAGCTACTTGGGAAGCTAAGGTGGTAGGATCATTTGAGCCTGGGAGGTTGAGGCTACAGTGAGCCATAATTGTGTCACTACACTCCAGCCTGAGTGACAGAGGGAGACCTTGCATCTCAAAAAAAGAAAAGAAAAAAAAAGAAAAATTAGTTTATGGAGAAGTAATCTCTCTGTTGGGGCTTTTGCATAATGCCATGCAAGTTGTGCCCTCTTCAAGTCCACCTGGCTTAAGGCAGTGAGTGGGGCCTGAAATTCAGCCCACATTCCATTCGTCTAGCTGTGTGCCTTGAATAGGGAACCATTCACCTGGAGGAAGATTTGCCTTTTTTCCAACTCACACAGAGACACAATATGGGCTAGCGGCTGCAACTTTTCTTCTTTAGACGTGTTAGAATACTGAACTCAAAAAGAATTGCCTCAGGCTTCATCCTAAAAGACAGGAATTGGAGAGGTCATTGTTTTTGCTAGCCTCTTGGATGTGGCATGTGGGCATCATTGATTCAAATCCTTTGTACTTGCTCTTCTTTCTGCCCAATACTCTTTTCCCTCAGATATCTTTCTTTCCCTCCCTGAGGTCTTTGCCCAACTGTAGCCTACCTTCTCCTTCAGGATTTCTCTGACCTCTATATTTAAAATTGTAACCACTTTCCCCAACACTCCATTTCCCTTTCCTCTTAATTTTTTTAAATTTCTTGGCCATTTGTATGTCTTCTTTTGAGCAATGTCTGTTCTGATCATTTGCCCATTTTTAAATTAGAGGATTTTGGTTTGTTTGTTTTCCTGTTGAGATGCTTGAGTTCGTTTTATATTGTAGATGTTAATCCCCTGTCTGATGAGTAGTTTGCATATATTTTATTCATTCTGTAGGTTGTCATTTCACTGTTGTTTCTTTGCTGTGCAGAAGCTTTTTAGTTTGATATAATTCCGTTTATTTTTGCTTTTGTTACCTATGTTTTTGAGGTCTCATTCATAAAATCTTTTCCCAGACCAATGTCCTGAAGTGTTTCATCTTTGTTTTCTCCTGGTAGTTTTATTGTTTCAGTTCTTACATTTAGGTCTTTGATCCATTTTGAGCTGATTTTTGTATAGGGTGACAAGTGGGAGTCTCGTTTCATTCTTCTGCCTGTAGATATATATCCAATTTCTTTTGTATCATTTATTGAAGAAACTGTCTTTCCCCCAGTTAGTATTCTTGGCACCTTTGTCAAAAATCAGTCCACTGGCAGAGGGGGTGGGGCGCGGTGGCTCATGCCTGTAATCCTAGGACTTTGGGAGGCCGAGGCAGGCAGATCACTTGAGGACAGGAGTTTGAGACCAGCCTGGCCAACATGGTGAAATTCCATCTCTACTAAAAACACAAAAATTAGCCGAGTGTGGTGGCACGCCTTTGTAATCCTAGCTGTTCAGGAGACTGAGCACAAGAATCGCTTGAACCTGGGAGATGGAGGTTGCAGTGACCCAAGAACACTCCTCTGCCTTCCAGCCTGGGTGGCAGGACAAGACTGTCTCCAAAAAAAAAAAAAAAAAAAAAAAAGTTGGCTGTAAGTATGTCAATTAATGTCCAGGTTCTCTATTCTGTTCCATTGGTCTATGTGTCTTATTTTTATGCCAGTACCTTGCTTTTTTGGTTACTACAACTTTGTAGTATATTTTGAGGTCTGTTCGTATTTTGCCTCCAGTTTTGTTCTTTTTGCTCAAGATTGTTTTGCCTATTTGGGGTCTTTTGTAGTTCCATACAACTTTCAGGATTATTTTATATTTCTGTGAAGGATATCATTGGTATTTTGATAGAATTTATAGATTGCTTTGTGGGTAGTATTGTCATTTTAACAATACTAATTTTTCCTATCCATGAATATGGGATGTCTATTTGTATTGTCTTCAACTTTTTTGTAGGTATTTTAATTTTATTTTTTGTAGCTATTGTGAATGAGATTGCCATCTTGATTTCTTTTTCAGCTAGTTTGTTGTTTTGTGTATAGAGATATTACTGACTTTTGTGTATTAATTTTGTATCTTGCAACTTTACTGACTATATCAGTTCTAAGAGTTTTTTGGTAGAATCTTTAGTTTTTTCTATATATGAGATCATGTTGTCTGCAAACAGGGACGTTTGACTTCCTCTCTTCCAACATAGATGCCTTTTATTTCTTTCTCTTACCTAATTGCTCTGGCTAGGGCTTCCAGTACTATGTTGACTAAGAGTGGTGCAAGTGAGCATCCTTTTCTTGTTTCAGTTCTTAGGGGAAACGCTTTCAGCTTTTCCCCATTCAGTAAGATATTAGCTGTGGATCATGAGGTCACATTTTACTTGGGGAAAAAGAGGTAAAGTATTATGTGCTGTTTCATAGTGGCTAGCATCTGATTTACTTAAGCCTGTTAGTGTTATCAATAACAACAGCATTTCCTACCTTAAGAGAGTTTATGGTCTAGTTGGAGAGAAAACAAGTCATTATCTTCATGGCTTTATTATCTATAATAACTTTTAAATTAGACATTGAAAGTAAATAGGAAATCTTTATGGTAATAAAAATTTCCACCTTTGAGATATAGATTAGAAATTTCATATCTGAGTCTTATTTTAAATGTCTTTTTGTAAGCTAAAATTTATAAACATTTTCTAACTTTTCTAATTATTAATGGTGTAATTTAGATTATACCATTTTACTTTTCTTTAGTTATTCAGACTAATATATCACCAAGATGAAGAACTTACAGCAGTAAATATAAATAGGTATGAGAGCATAACTTTATCTGTTGTAGAACCTGCTGATTTTGCCAGTCTTTTAAAGCCCATTTTTAATGGAGTATCCATTTGACTTCATGAATATTATATAAATTTGTCGTACATGTAGGCTTGTGTATAATCATGACTAAAAACAATAATAATTATTTTTGTTTCTGCATAATTATTCACTTAGCATTTATAGGTTTACATGACCTAGACTGACAAATTACATATTTTTATCTCCTGTAACTGGCATGTAATTAACATAGTACTTCATAACTGCAGATATGCATAGGTAATGATAGTGTTCAAGTAAAAATGCAAAAAAAAAAAAAAAGGAGTAACGATGTACATTCTTAGCTAATTTAATCTGTTTAAGGGGAAACCTTACTGAAATACAGTTTAAGTTTTCGTTTTCGTTGTGAATAATTAAAGAAGAGAACTTGCATTATTTCTGGTATCTCTCCATCTCTTTTACACAGTATTGTTCACAAAACTGTTTCATGATTTTAAGTGAACAAAATCAGACTTCAGAATAATATATAATATCTCATTTTTGTTTGATGTGCGTTTATGCTTTCTTAGAATATACACCAAAATTGTAACGCTGGTTATCTTCGGGGGCACGCAAATACTTAGAATAGCCTCTCCTTTATAAAGAACATTAATATTATTACTTTTTCCCTTTTCAGAATCTGATATTGATGCTGCTGCTGCAATGATGCTTTTAAATACTTCTATAGAACAAGGAATTTTAGAATGTAAGTAATCATGCCTTTTTTAAAAAAAAAAATTTTAGTGCCTTTTCAAATTTAACCTAGACTATCAAATAACTATTACAGACAAAATTACTTCTTTCCAACCAAATTGTATTTTGATCTGAGTAACTCAGTTTCTGTTTTATTATACTTTCATTAATTTATGTGAGCAATTGAGAGATTGAAGTTAATGCTGTGATTTTTCTTACATTGACCAAGAAATGAAGAAAAATATATTTAGAAAATGAACTCAAAGAGCTAAAAGTAAAAATGAAAACTATAAACAAGAAAATATAGTAAGTAAAGTATATTTATGAACTTGGACTAGGAAAAGCTTTCTTTAAGATACAAAATGCAAAATCCATGAAGGAAAAAAATGGGTAAATTTAATAAAACATCAAAATTTTAACATTCTGGTCAGGCATGGTGGCTCACGTCTGTAATCCTAGCACTTTTGGGAGAACAAGGCAGGTGGATCACTTGAGACCAGGAGTTCCAGATCAGCCTGGGCAACATGGCAAAACTCCATCTCTACAAGAAATACAAAAATTAGCCAGATGTGGTGGTGCATGCCTGTAGTCCCAGCTACTCAGGAGGCTGAGGTGGGAGAATTGCTTGAACCTGGGAGGTGGGGGTTGCAGTGAGCTGGAGAGCACTGCACTCCAGCCTGAGGGACAGAGTGAGACTCTGTCTCCTAAAAAAAAAAAAAGCATTCTGACAACAAAATATATCTAAGAAAAGTGACATAAAATGCTGGAGACATGTTTTTTCCATATATAACAAAGGATTAGTATCGAGTATATACATAAAAAGGATTCTGCAAGTAAGAAATAAGAAAACAGTTCAACCGAAAAGTCAGCAAAATATATGACTAGGTGGATCTTAGAAGAGGAAATATATGTGGGCAATACACATGTGAAAAGATGTGTAACTTCTCTAGAAATTCGGGAAACACAAAATGAAATAATATTGAGGTAACTTTTTTGTCCATAAAATTATAAAAAATTTAAGTAATTGAGAATGGTGTTAAGTAGGGAATAAGTTTTGTCATACACTATTGGGAGTAAATTGGTACAACCATTTTGGAGAGCAATTTGAGAATACCAATTATAATTTTAAATGTATATATCCCTTAGCAATTTTTTCATATCTCTTTTTAAAAATTACTTGCATATATTCAAGAAAAGGCATCCAGAAGGATTTGTATTGCAGCATGATTTATACTAATGAAAAATTGGAAACAGCCTAAATATTAACACAGAAGTGATTAGCTAAACAGTGGTACATTCATATTGAGGCATTCTTTGTAAGCAATTCAAAATAGTTATATATGCTATAGAAAAGTCAAGACATTGTTAAATGGTTTTTAAATGTTTCAAATTAATGCTTGCAAAATGATGTGATCTGGGTAAAAAAAAATAAAAAAATCTACAAAGCATCATGAATCTAAAACATTTGTTGCTCAAGAGTAATGTAGTAGTTTAAAATTGGTCTGTTTTTGCAACCAAACACATTTGACCTATTGATGGAACTTTTATTTTCCACAGGTGAGAAGCCTCTTCCTCTTAAAACAGCATTGCAAAAAAAGAGGAGTTACTGCAATGCATTTCATCATCCCAGTGCTGTACGATTACAAGAGAGTGATTCTTTAGCCACCAGCATTGATCCAAAAGAAGATCACAATTACAGTGCAAGTAGCATGGCAGCACAGCGTTGTGCATCCAGGTCTAGCGTGTCTTCCCTGTCTTCTGTGGATGAAGTATATGAATTTATCCCAAAGAATAGTCACGTGGGAAGTGATGGCAGTGAAGGATTTCACAGTGAAGAAGATACAGACGTTGATTATGAAGATGATCCTCTTGGAGACAGTGGCTATGCATCACAGCCTTGTGCAAAAATCTCTGAAAAAGGGCAGTCAGGCAAAAAGATGCGAAAACAGACATGTCAAGAAATTGATGAGGAGCTCAAAGAGGCAGCTGGATCTCTGCTCCACCTTGCTGGAATTCGTACATGTTTAGGTTCCCTAATAAGTACTGCAAAGACACAAAATCAAAAGCAACGGAAAAAATAGAAATACTTAAAGTGTGGCAATACTCTTTCACTTAATTCTTTACAAGGGATATCAAAGCCATAATGGACTTCATTAGTTTTAGGGTAGGGAAGGGATACTGATTACTTATTTCTTTCAAAACATTTTTGGTTTTTGGTTTTTAAAATTTTTATTAAACAATTGCTGTTAGGATCATGCCTGATCAGAAATACATGATGTGAAGTCCTAAAAGCATTATTTTTGTGATAAATGTGTCCAAGATTTGAAAATTTTTATATAAGAAAATCCCCAGCCTCTGTCTTAAACTTGCGGGACAAAAATCCTTTCTTCTGTTAATATGTCAGAATGTAAGATTTGGCAACTCGATAAATTTTTTTCATTTTCTTTTCCAATCTGTAACTATAGTTACTGAACCAGCTAAAAATTTTGCTGATGTATTTTTCATATACTTCTCTCCTGACACGCAATCCGGTAACATAAGATTGAAATTTTTTTACTTTGTCTTAATTTGTTTCTAATTTTTTTTTTGTTGTCGTCTGAGCAAAGACAAACATAAATTGAAAAACATCCTGATGTTTAGAAAGTTTCTTTTGGTTACATAGGTAGAGAATACAACAAAGAGTTCTAAGACTTAGAAAAGACAATTTTGTGGTGTCATTTCATCAAAGAACACTCCCAATTCCTATTAGAATGGTAGCTTTGAAGTGTTTCTACTTCACAGATCCTGCATAGCATTTATTGGGGCCTTTTATTCTTTCCCAAAGTGCTTTGCAAACATTAAGTTTTAGCCACTAGCTGCCTTTGTTGAGTATAAGTTATCCAGTGAGAGGATATAGCCAATTAAGTGTGTTATGGAGTACACCCATTTTGACACACTTGTAATAAGAGAATCTTTCATTTGCCTGCCACATGTACTGTATTCTGAGAATCTTATAATCGGAATGGAGTGAAATGAAACATTTGGAGTACTGATGGCATGTTATCATACATAAAGTAGGTCATTTAGGAAAAAACTTCTGTCCAAGCTTTGTATGAATTAAATTCATAAGTATACCAAATTAAATCTTAATAGATTTAATGCAATTTTACAGTCACAATACCTTCATGAATTTCAAAATTCATATAAAATTTGATCTTCTGCAATACACCCTTTTGAGGAGGCAGTGTAATAACCTATAGTGCCATTGATCCATGAGAAAAAGATTTTTTGGTACTACTCCAAAAGTGCTTTGACTAAGTATCTTAACTATTTGAACAGTCTGCTTATATGAGACAGTTTTTCATAGTATCATTTGTATAATTTGATTAGATTATTCAGAAACAACAGGATGCTAAACTAATTCATTGTATCTTTTTTTTACAATGGTGGAAGCAACTTTCTGAAAGTTCAGTCTTATACTACATCCTAAGTCATAGACAATGACCTTGTTTTCATTATTCTGATAGATTGTATACATATGTACACATACACATACACATGCACAGTCAAGGTCATGATGTTGATTTGCTGCTTTCAGCTGTTTCTATGATTATAAAGCATTTTTTAGGAGACAAATATTTTAACTTTTAATTTTTATTTTGGCAAAACTGTCAAATGAGAAAAATGATTTTAAAAACTTTTTTTTCAATTGACAAGACTTCAAGTCAAGGATAACAGTATTAATGTTCTCTGTTCTGTTTCCATGTTAAATTTAATTTAACCTGGATAGCCACATTAATGAATTGGTGCTGTGAAAATATAGTAATTTTTAAATTTGTTAATAATGAAAACTCTTAAGCATGCAGGATGAGGTATTTGGGTTTTTTCTTTAGATCGATCACATCTACAGAAAATGGCTAAACCAAGTTAACTTTTATTATAGACAGTGACTAAAACACCAAAAACCCAAAAATGCTTTAACCACAGTATAAATAATAAAGAGATTATACACATCATCTTAATAACTATTTTTAAGTTATTTACCATAGCCTCTGGATAGACCTTAGGAACAGTGTTTCAGTGATCTGGCACCAATTTATTTTGTTCTGCTGAAATTCTGTATCACAAATGTGCTACCTGGTTTCTGTCCATTAGATAATTACTCTTTATAAGAAAAGGAAAGAGAAGCAGAGTTAGTTCCAGCTCTAATAGGGATCTTCAAAGTTATTTTGTCTTGATGTATGTAACAGTAATTCTTTACATCTTTTGATTTTTCTCTTCCTTTTTATTCACTCTTCCCACGAATTTAAATGTTTAAGTTATATTCATCACTAGCAAGGATGATAAACACTTGTGTACTGAAAGCTAACAGGGAGAGGTTACACAATATTTTACAGTTTCTTAAACATAATTTAATGCATCACCTTCCACTTGCTAATATACCAAGTCAGTTATTTTCAAGGGAAGAATCTTTTAAATTATGGTCCTCCATTTACTACTTCCATTGAGAGTATGCTCTCATTCCTCAGGTGTTTTGAGAAACATGACTAATAACCACACAATTAAGTAGAGTCATTCCAAGTCCTATGGCCTGGAAATTGTATTCCCTATAATATACAAATTTTCCTGTAATAAAAATAAAGTCAACTTAGAAACTCCAAGGAGGTTACATGTTTTCCAACATATCCTAAAACTGTGATATAAGCTAACATATAATTTGCCTTACGTCGAAAGAATATGTTTTGTTGCAGCTGATTCCAGTTTATAATAGATCCCTAGTAAAAAGCTTTGATTCAACACAATTGTTCATCTTCACATCCCAAACAGAATCAGTGTTTCTTGAATATATATTTTTGAAGTTTTTTTGTGCAATATATTACTAAATCAGTTATTATTTTACTTTTCAAATTCAGAGAAAGAAAACAGATTACCTGAATTCATGGAAAAAGTGGATCACCTCCCTTTTTCCACCTTCAAGCCTTTCCTGTCCTCATAGCCAGCATGACTTCTTTTAACTTGGATTCCTTTGTATATAGTAAAGTTTAGTATATATATATATTTTTCTTTTTGCTACTTTCTGAGGCATTATGTAAAGGGCTCATACTAGATGTTCAGTTAAGTATACTTTAGCACAAAGTCAAACTAGAGAATGTGTTAAGGAGGGAATGTATATGTCTTGGTAGACCAGCAGGCCTTTGCCAGCAATTTAAGCAACAGATGTGAATACTTCACAAAGCTGTAAAGACCATTGTCTTAAATACTACAACTTAACACCCTTTTGTGAAGATCACAGCATTTATCTAAGAAACTTTGAGGCTTTCTGGTTTACATATATCTTACAGGTGTTTTTTTGTATTTTTTTTTTTTTTTTAGTTTGAAATGTGTAAGCTTTGATTTAAACCAAGTTTACTTCAGTATGTTAATGATGTAGTAAAAATATTTATTGAAAGGTGAATTCGAGTATTTTAATGTTATACCTGCCATTTTTTTTCTTAAAGCATATTCTTTGCATCTAACTGCCAGTGCCATTGTCAAAACTTATTTTTTAAATCGTTGTACATTTCTTATTAAACTAAGTGCTTAATTTTAAAGTATTATGTTGCCATCATATAGTGTATAAAAATGTATAATTGCCAATTGATTGTAACTATTATTTATTTTTAAATGAAAGTGTAAGAATGCTTTCTGATTCAACAAATTTGTTATCAAACTGTTTCCTTATCCTCTTTTCTGATGTAGCATAAAAATTGTCCCGGTTTGAGTTATAACTGCCAGTAGATGACCAGTCACAAGTGAACCACTTCTCAGTTGCCAGTCTTTGCTCATATTAAAAACAACTTACAAATACTTAGTTTTTGTATCTAATCTCTGATTATTAAAATGTTTATAAAGTTTATTTTTACCAAAGAGATGCAATTCATTATGAGAAAGTATTGCATAATAAATTTTGTTTTATAACTTTTTTTGTGCTTTCTCTGATCTTTTGTAGGATAGGGTGGGACAGGAGAAGGATGGTAGGGCAGATGTGATGGCTATACTTCTACACACACTTCCCATTCAAATTGGAGTCAAGGAAATGAAAAATGCAGTTTAATTTCAATTTTTTTAAAGTATTTTTTATGGTTTTTAGATGTTAATTATTGAAAGCTAAAACAACATTAATTAAATTACTATCTTCCTAAAGTTAAACTTCTTTTCCTATTAATTTACATGTATCTGAAATATTTTGAAATATAACTGGGAAAAATGGAGTAGAATATGAAACCAGCCTGGCCAACATAATGAAACCCCATCTCTACTAAAAATACGAAAATTAGCCAGGTATAGTGGCGAACGCCTGTAATCCCATCTACCCAGGAGGCTGAGGCATGAGAAATGCTTGAACCCGGGAGGCGGAGGTTGCAGTGACCTGAGATCCCACCACTGCACTCCAGCCTACACAACGGAGTGAGACTGCATCTCAAAAAAAAAAAAAAAAAAAAAAGTCATCAAGAGCTTTATGCCAATAAGTTCAACAACTTCGGTGAATTAAAATGCAACAATAAGAAAACCCAATCTAAAAATGGGCTAAATACCTGAATGGACACCTCACCAGAAAAGATAAACAGATCACACTCATTGATATTTACCCAAATGAGTTGAAAACATGTCTAAACAAAAACCTGCACACAATTGTTATAGCAGCGTTGTTCATAATTGCCAAAACTTGGAAGCAAATAAGATGTCTGTCAGTAGGCAAATGTATAAACTGGTACATCCAGACAGCAGACTATTATACAGCAATTTTTTTTAAAAGCTATCGACATCCCAAAGAAGATATACAAATGCCAAAAGGAACATGAAAATATCCTCAACATCACTAATTACTAGGGAAATGCAAATAAAAATCACTATGAGATACCACCTCGTATCCATTAGAATGGCTACTATTAAAAGGTTAAAAACGCCACCAAAACTAAGTGACGAGTGTTGGCAAGGATTGGAACACTTGTGCAGCCACTATGGAAAGCAGTATGGAATTCAAAATAGTGCAGTCACTGAAAAGCAGTATGGAAGTTCCTCAAGAAATTAAAAATAGACCAGCAAATTTACTTCTGGGCACATACCCAAAAGAATTGAAAGCAGGTTCTCAAAGAGGTATTTGTCTACCCATGTTTAGAGCAGCATTATACACAATAGCCAAAAGGTGGAAGGTTCACAAATGTTCATCGATAGATGAATGAATAAAATATGGCACATACAGACAATGGATTATTATTTCACCTCAAAAGGGAAGGGAATTTTGACGCAAGCTACAACATGGATGAAACTTGAGGACATTATTCTAAGTGAAATAAGCCAGTCAGAAAAAGAAGGATACTGTATGGTACCTACAGTAGTCAAACTGATAGAGACAGAAAGTAGAAAGATGTTTGCCAGAGGCTGGAAGAAGAGGGGAATGAGAAGTTGTTTAATGGGCATGGAATTTGTGTTTTGCAAAATGAAAGAGTTCTAGAGATTGTTTTCACAACAGTGTGAATGTACTTAACACTATTGAACTGTACACACAAAAATAGTAAATGTTATATATATTTTACCACAAATAAAAATGAGATATCAAGCTATGATGGAAATTTAAACACATATTACTAAGTGAAAGAAGCCAATCTTTGACTTAGTTGAAAGGTTCACTTACTGAGCCTTAGAAGGCTCATTTCTGTGATTCCAACTACGATCTTGTATCGCTTAGCAACAGGAATACCTTCTGAGAAAAGTATCAGGCTGTTTTCTTATTGTGGGAACATCATAGGGTGTACTTACGCAAACTTAGATGGTATGGCCTACTACACAACTAGACTATATAGTAGATAGCCTATAGCTCAGGCTACAAATCTATGCAACATGTTACTGTCCCAAATACTGTAGACAGTGGTAATGCAATGGTATTTGTGTATCTTAACCATATCTAAACATAGAAAAGGTACAGTAAAAACACAGTATAAAAGATAAAAAATGCTACACCTGTATGAGGGCACTTACCATGAATGGAGCTTGCAGGACTGGAAGTTGCTCTGGGTGAGTCAGTGAGTGTGAGTGGTGAGTGAATGTGAAGGCCTAGGACATTACTGTACACTACTATAGACTTTTTAAACACTGTACTCTTAGGCTATACTAAATTCATTTTAAAATTTTTTCTTCAACAATAAACATTAGCTTACTGTAACTTTATAAACTTTAATTTTTTTTAGCTTTTTGACTCTTTTGTAATAACACATCTTAAAACACAAACACATTGTACAGCTGTACCAAAATATTTTTTCTTCATATCCTATAAGCTTTGTTCTATTCAAATTTTTCTTTTTACTTTTTAAACATTTTTCTTAAAAACTAAGACAAAAACACACACATTATCCTAGGCCCACACAGGGTCAAGATCATCAGTATTACTGTCTTCCACCTCCACATCTTGTCCCACTGGAAGGTCTTCAGGGGCAATAATATGTATGGCGCTATTATCTCCAATGATAGCAATGCCTTTTTCTGGAATATCTCCTGAAGGACCTGAGTTTGTTTTACAGTTAGCTTTTCTTTTTTTTTAATAGGAGTATACTGTAAAATAATGGTAATAAGTATAGTAAATATATAAACCAATAGCATAGTCATTTATTTTCAAGTATCCTGTACTGTACCTTATTGTATGCGCTATACTTTTATATGACTGGTAGTGCAGTAGGTTTGTTTATACCAGCATCACCATAAACACAATATATATAATATGATAATATGAGGGCTAAGGCATCACTAGGTGATAGGAATTTTTCATCTTCATTATGATCTTATGAGACTGCTGTTGTCTATGTGGTCTGTCCTGGCCTTTGACCGAAACACCATTATGCAGCTCATGGCTGTATATGACGTTCTAGAAAAAACAAAACTATGGAGACAGTAAAAAGATGAGTAGTTACCAGGGGTTGTGGGGGAGCATGGGCTTTTTAGGGCAGTAAAACTATCCTTCATGATACTGTAATGGTGTATATATATCATTATACATTTGTCAAAACCCACAGAAATTAAAACCAGACAGAGTGAAACCTAATGTAAACTATGGATTTTAGTTACTAGTGATGTATTAATATTGGCTCATCCATTGTAATAAGTGTACCACACTAATGCAAGACAATAATAGGAGAAACTGGGGCTGTGGTGGGGGCACAAAGGAGGGTATAAGAGACCTCTTGGTACTTTCCACCCAATTTTTCTGTAAACCTAAAACTCCTCTAAAAAAATAAAGTCTATTAATTAAAAAACAAAACCTAAAACAACTGGCACTTGAAAATACTTCCAATGGCCAAAGCTAGAACAATATGAGCACCAAAATAAAAATATAGTCTTGGCCAGGTGCGGTGGCTCACACCTGTAATCCCAGCACTTTGGGAGGGCGAGGAGGGCAGATCACGAGGTCAGGAGTTCAAGACCATCCTGGCCAACATGGTGAAACCCCGTCTCTACTAAAAACACAAAAATTAGCTGGGCATGGTGGCGCGTGCCTGTAATCCCAGCTACTCAGGAGGCTGAGGCAGAATTGCTTGAACTAGGGGTTGCAGTGAGCCGAGATCACGCCACTGCACTCCAGCCTGGGCTAAATTCCATCTTCCAGAGCGAGATTCCATCTCAAAAAAAAAAACAAAACAATTGTAGTCTTATATCTTAATGTATAAAATAAATATCTATGAGTCCATACTGATACAAATAAATGATTGAATATGTTAATACATGAGGGAAAAGAGACAAATCTCCCATGCAGAAGAATTCCACATAAATTATGCAGCTACTCCACCCTAAAGGAGGAAGCATAACTTCCCATTTCTTAAATGTGGGCTTGCATAAGGGCTTCCTTCCATAGTTTAGTGTGGAAGGGACAGTGATGCGGGTAGTACCTTCATGGTGGAGAAACCTGACAGACACTACTTCAGTCAGGCATCCTAGGTCAACATCAGCAGTCATGACTGACGTTGATAGCACGTGTTCTTGATATTATATAGAAATGGACTTTCCCTCTGTGATCTGCCTTCCAAAACTCATAGCCTAATTTTTAAAAAGAAATCAGACAAATTCTAGTAGTTTGGCATCCTGCAACAAGACTGACCAGTATTCCTCAAAGTTGTCAAGATCACTGAAAACAATCAAAGTCTGAGAAACTTTCATAACCAAAAGGACCCTAAAGAGACACAGCAACTAAATGGGATGCATCCTGAATGGGGTCCTGGAATAGAAAAAAATGGTATTAGTTTAAAAACTAAGAATACCTAAATAAAGTATAAACTTGTGTTAATAATAATGTATCAATAGCAGTTCATTAATTGTAACAAATGTACCATACTAGTATAAGAGGTTAGCAGCAGGGAAAACTGTGCAGGGCAGAGGGTATATGGAAAGTATCTGTATTATTTGCTCAATTTTTTTAACTCTAAAATGACTCTAAAAAGTCCAGTAAAAAAAAAAAAAAAAAAAAAAAAACTGAAAGCAAACTCCAAGTTCACATGGCTTCACATGAATTACATTTATTATTTAAGGAAGAAATAATACCATTATACCCGAACTCCTTAAAAGCAATAAAAAAAAAGAAGACAAGAAAATATTTCATAACTTGCTTTATGAGGCTATAGGTTTAGCATTAACCTAATATTAAAACTGAGTAAAGACATTACCTGCTGGGTGCAGTGGCTCATGCCTGTAATCCCAGCACTTTGGGAGGTCGAGGCAGGTGGATTACTTGAGGTCAGGAGTTCAAGACTAGCCTGACAAATATGGCGAAATCCCGTCTCTACTAAAAATACAAATATTAGCCGGGAGTGGTGGCACGTGCCTGTAATCCTAGGTACTTGGGAGGCTGAGGCAGGAGAATCATTTGAACCTGGGAGGCAGAGGCTGCAGTGAGCCGAGATCACACCACTGCACTCTAGCCTGGGCGATAGAATGAGACAGTCTCACAGGAAAAAAAAAAAGACATTACCAAAAAACTACAGACCAATATTCGTCATGAATATAGACACAAAAATTCTTAACAAAATATTATCAAATAAAATTCAGTAGTGTAAAAAAGAGACAATAACCAATGGGGCCGGCCCTAGGAGTGCAAGTTGGTTCAATACTAAAAATCATCATTATAATTCATCATATCAACAGAGGCAAGAAGAAGAATGTTGGGAACAGGCCCCCAAAACTGGCCATAAACAAAATCTCTGCAGCACTGTGACATGTTCGTGATGGCCATGACGCCCACACTGAAGGTTGTGGGTTTACTGGAATGAGGGCAAGGAACACCTGGCCCATCCAGGGCAGAAAACCACTTAAAGGCGTTCCTGAACCACAAAGAACAGAATGAGCGATCTGTGCCTTAAGGACATGTTCCTGCTGCAGATAACTAGCCAGACCCATCCCTTTGTTTTGGCCCATCCCTTTATTTCCCCTAAGAAATGCTTTTAGTTAATCTATAGAAACAATGCTTATCACTGGCTTGCTGTCAATAAATATGTGGGCAAATCCTTGTTTGGGGCTCTCAGCTCTGAAGGCTGTGAGACCCCTGATTTCCCACTCCACATGCTATATTTCTGTGTGTGTGTCTTTAATTCCTCTAGTGCTGCTGGGTTAGGGTCTCCCTGACTGAGCTGGTCTCGGCAAGTGGCGCCCATACGTGGGGCTCGAACCCAGGTTGAAGGGTCGCCAGAGCGACAGTTGGAGAACATGGAACTAAGCTGGAGGACACTCGAGTACTCTTAAAGCAATCCCCGTGGTGAGTAAGAAGGGGAGCTCGGAAGCATCAAGGGGAGCTCGGAAGCATCAGGGTAACAATGGGACAAGTGTGGGCTCTGGTTCGTTCCACCTTGGAACCTTTTCACACTGATGGTGAGGAGGAAGGAGAGTATAACAAAGTAACAGAGCAGGTTTGTTTGCCAGCTAAAGCTAAAGTGGCAAAGGAGGGAGAGGTTCATCCCTACCCTTCTGCACCCCCTCCTTATTTTGAAGAAAAAGAGTGGCCTGACCCTCCAGATCTTTCTTTTCCAGAGGACACTGGGCAAAAAGTAGTTGCCCCAGTGACTGTTCGAGCAGCACCTTGAGCGACCACTCTCAGTTCTATTCAGGCAGGAATCCAGCAAGCTAGAAGAGAGGGTGATTTAGAGGTTTGGCAGTTCCCTGTTAGAATACACCCCCCAGATCAACAGGGAAATATTACAGCTACATTTGAGCCTTTTCCTTTTAAATTAGCTCGGTTACAGGAGTCTCTTAAAAAGGTGATTGCAGGCAGCATGGGGGCTCAGTGGCTCACGCCCATAATCCCAGCACTTTGGGAGGCCGAGATGGGTGGATCACAAGGTCAGGAGATCAAGACCATCCTGGCTAACATGGTGAAAGCCCATCTCTACTAAAAATCCAAAAAAATTAGCTGGATGTGGTGGCAGGTGCCTGTAGTCCCAGCTACTGGGGAGGCTGAGACAGGAGAATGGTGTGAAACCAGGAGCTTGCAGTGAGCTGGGATCGTGCCACTGCACTCCAGCCTGGGGAACAGAGTGAGACTCCGTCTCAAAAAAATAAAATAAAAAAAAGGTGATTGTAGATTTGGCTGCTCAGGATATAGTGTTGCGGTTATTAGCTTTCGACAATGCTAATCCTGATTGCCAGGCTGCTGTGTGACCTATTAGATGGAAAGCACATTTAGTTGATTATATCAAGGCCTGTGACGGTATCGGAGGTAATCTGCATAAGGCCACTCTGCTAGCCCAGGCAATGGCAGGACTGAGAGTGGACAAAGGAAATACTCCATTTCCTGGAGCTTGTTTTAACTGTGGGAATCATGGTCATGCTAAAAAAGAATGTAGAAAAAATCAGCAAGTCAGGCCACCAGATAGGGGAAAAAAGAAAACTGCTGAGCCTGAAATACGTCCAAAATGTAAAAAAGGAAAACATTGGGCTAGTCAGTGTCATTCTAAGTTTGATAAAGAAGGGAACCTGATTTCGGGAAATGCCATGAGGGGCCCGTCCCATGCCCTGTTCCAAACCGGGGCATTTCCGGCTCAGGCCATTCCCTCACCCCTGTACAATGTCTGTCCCCTGACACAGCCGGTAGTGCTGCAGTAGATTTATGCTACACAAAAGCAGTGAGCCTTCTGCCTGGGGAACCCCCGCAAAAGGTCCCACCAGGAGTCTGTGGACCCTTGCCAGTGGGGACGATAGGATTACTTCTAGGAAGGTCTAGTTTGAATTTAAAAGGAGTACAAATACATACAGGAGTCATTTATTCAGATTACAATGGGGAAATTCAAATTGTGATATCTACTTCTGTTCCCTGGAAAGCAGAGCCAGGAGAGCGCATAGCACAGCTCCTGATTGTGCCATATGTGGGAATGGGGAAAAGTGAAATTAAATGAACAGGAGGATTTGGAAGCACAAATAAACGAGGCAAAGCAGCTTACTGGGTAAATCAAATTACTGATAAACATCCTACCTGTGAAATAACTATTTACGGAATGAAATTTAAAGGTTTGGTAGATACAGGAGCAGACGTTTCAATCATTTCTCTACAGCACTGGCTGTCCACGTGGCCAATTCAACCCACTCAATTTAACATGGTTGGAGTTGGTAAAGCCCCTGAAGTATATCAAAGTAGTTATATTTTGTGTTGTGAAAGGCCCGATGGACAATCTGGGACTATTCAACCAATTATAACTTCTGTACCTATAAATTTATGGGGGAGAGATTTATTACAACAATGGGGAGCACAAGGTCTAATTCCTGAACAACTATACAGCCCTCAAAGTCAACATATGACATGAAATGGGGTATGTCCCTGGTATGGGACTAGGAAAAAATTTGCAAGGTTTGAAGGAACTGCTTCAGGCAGAAAGACAAAGTTCCCACTAAGGTTTATGTTATCATTTTTGATGGTGGCCATTGTTAAGCCTCCAGAACCTATACCTTTAAAATGGTTAACAGATAAGCCAATTTGGATAGAACAATGGCCACTAAGTAAAGAGAAACTGGAGGCTTTAGAAGACTTAATTACTGAACAGTTAGAAAAAGGACACATAGCTATAACATTTTCCTCTTGGAATTCTCCAGTTTTCGTAATTAAGAAAAAATCAGATAAATGGAGAATGTTGACAGATCTTAGAGCCATTAACTCAGTTATACAATCTATGGGGACGTTACAGCCAGGATTGCCTTCCCCTGCTATGATTCCAAAAAATTGGCCTTTAATCATCATAGATTTAAAACGCTGTTTCTTTACTATCCCCTTAGCTGAGCAAGACTGTCAATGGTTTGCATTTACAATTCCTGCAGTAAACGACCTGCAGCCTGCTAAGTGTTTTCATTGGAAAGTGTCCCACAAGGCATGTTAAACAGTCCAACAATTTGCCAGACTTATGTAGGACAAGCAATTGAACCTACTTGTAAAAAATTTTCACAGTGTTACATTATTCATTATGTGGACAATATACTTTGTGCTGCCCCCACTCTAGAAATATTACTCCAATGTTATGATCACTTGCAAAATTCGATTTCTTGCACTGATTTAATTATAGCTCCTGACAAAATTCAGACTACTACTCCTTACTCCTACTTGGGGACCTTAGTAAATGACACTACCATTGTGCCACAGAAAGTAACTGTACATAGGGATCAATTGAAAACACTAAATGACTTTCAAAAATTACTAGGGGACATTAATTGGACACAACCTGCTGTAGGCATTCCTACCTATGCCATGAGTAATCTATTTTCTATTCTTAGAGGAGATACTAGTCTCACTAGCCCTTGGCAATTAACAAAAGAAGCTAAGGCAGAGTTACAGCTGATTTAAAAGCAAGTCCATAAGGCTCAAATAAATAGAATAGATCCAGAGAAGACTCTAGATTTGCTAATTTTTCCAACTCACCATTCACCTACTGGTGTTATTGTCCAAGAGCAGGACTTAGTAGAATGGCTTTTTCTTCCACATACTAATTCATGGACTCTAACTCCTTATTTGGATCAAATTGCTACTATGATAGGTAATGGGAGAACTAGGATTGTTAAATGACATGGATATGATCCTGGAAAAATTATTGTCCCTCTCACAAGGGCACAAATACAGTAAGCTTTTATAAACAGTCTTACTTGGCAAACCCATTTAGCTGACTTCGTGGATATTCTTGATAATCATTTTCTTAAAATGAAACCGTTTCAATTTTTGAAATTAACTGATTGGATCCTCCCTAGAATAACTAAATTTAGACCAATTGAAGGTGCTGAGAATGTTTTTACAGATGGGTCTAGTAATGGTAAAGAACAGTAAACACATTACTGGCATCCCATATAATTCTCAAGGACAAGCCATTGTAGAACAAATGAATCTCTCCCTGAAACAGCAGTTGCAAAAACAGAAAGGGGGAAACACGGATTACGGGACAGCCCATATACAATTGAATCTAGCATTATTAACTTTAAATTTTTTGAGCCTGCCTAAAGGCCAGATGTTGTCAGCAGCTGAACAACATCTACAGAAACCAGCTGCAAAGACAGAAGCAGAACAACTGGTTTGGTGGAGAGATCCAATAACAAAAAGTTGGGAAATAGGTAAAATAATAACTAGGGATAGAGGTTATGCTTGTGTTTCTCCAGGACCGAATCAACAGCTGATTTGGATACCATCAAGACGCCTGAAACCTTATCATGAGCCAGATGCCGAGGAAGAGATTCCAGGAGGATCCTGAGGACCCCCCGGTTGGTTGCAGCCATGTCGAGACTGATGCTGAGGAGGACCCCAACTGTCACGAGCAACACCCATTGAACACAGCCACCTACTTGGGGACAGATCAAGAAGCTGTCACAGATGGTGGAAGAAAACCTGAGGAAAGCGGGACAACCGGTCACAATGAGTAATTTAATGATAGCTATGATAGCGATGATCACCATTGCTGAGAGTATTCCTTCCGCAAAGGCTGACACAGAGAACAATTATACTTATTGGGCATATTTATCAATCTTGGCTGGCAATAATGCCTGGATATAATCACTCTATGACACATTTACACATGCTTTCTGATCTCAGCATTTACCATAATAAATCTGCTCCTATAATTGAGGCATACTGCCCTCAAAAACCTATTTGTAAACAGAATTGGACCTGGCCAGAAAAAATGAACATACTTGTTTAGGAAGATTGCATTGCAGAACAGGCAGAGGTTCTGCTCAACGATTCCTATGGAATCATTTTTGATTGGTCCCCTAATGGGATATTTAGCTTAAATTGCACCACTCAGTCTGCATGTCATGGCCACACTATGTTCAGCTGGTCTGAACAAAATGGTCAGATGGTAGAAATGGTAAGAAGTATGGCAAGAGTTCCTATTTTGTGGAAACATGGCAGTATAGTGGCACCTCAACCTCAAATAATATGGCCTGCTGTAGGAGCTAAACATAAGGATTTGTGGAAACTCTTAATGGCTCTTAATAAGATAAAAATTTGGGAAAGAATAAAAAAGCATCTAGAAGGACACTCTACAGACTTGTCTTTGGATATTGCAAAATTTAAAAATACTAATATTTAAAGCATCCCAGGCACACCTGACCTTAATGCCAGGAACTGGAGTGCTTAAAGGAAATGGATAAAAACACTTGGAAGGTCTGTGATTTCAATGATGACTGTGCTTTTAATCTGTGTTGTTTGTCTTTGCATAGTCTGCAGATGCAGATCCTGACTCCTGCGAGAAGCAGCTCACCTTGACAAAGCTGCCTTTGCTTTTATCGCTTTGCAAAACAAAAAAGGGAGACATGTTGGGAACAGGCCCCCAAATCTGGCCATAAACTGGCCCCAAAACTGGCCATAAACAAAATCTCTGCAGCACTGCGACATGTTTGTGATGGCCATGACGCCCACACTGAAGGTTGTGGGTTTACCAGAATGAGGGCAAGGAAAACCTGGGCCACCCAGGGCAGAAAACCACTTAAAGGCGTTCCTGAACCACAAAGAATAGAATGAGCGATCTGTGCCTTAAGGATATGTTCCTGCTGCAGTTGGGTCTAGCCAGACCCATCCCTTTGTTTCGGCCCATCCCTTTATTTCCCCTAAGAAATGCTTTTAGTTAATCTGTAATCTATAGAAACAATGCTTATCACTGGCTTGCTGTCAATAAATATGTGGGCAAATCTCTGTTTGGGGCTGTCAGTTCTGAAGGCTGTGAGACCCCTGATTTCCCACCCCACATGCTGGATTTCTGTGTGTTTGTCTTTAATTCCTCTAGCGCCGCTGGGTTAGGGTCTCCACAACTGAGCTGGTGTCGGCAGAAGAAAAAATACGACCATTTCGATAGATAGAAAAGCTTTTAACAAAATTCAGTATCATTCATAATAAAAATTCTAACCAAACCAGAAATTAAAGGAAGTGCTTTTATTGGAAGACAATTTTCTATGGATGTATTTTTTTTGCAATTTTTAAATTCTAGCAAAATATGTAACATAAAATTTTAATCATCTTGAAGTGTACACTTCAGTAACATTAAGAACATTCACGATGTAATGCAACCATCACAAATACCCATTTCCAGAACATTTTCATCATCCCAAACAGAAACTGTATTCATTAAACAATAACTCTCCATTCCCTGCCCCACTCCCGTAACCTCTTTTTATTGTTTGTCTCCATGAGTTTGCCTATTCTAGATACCTCATTATACATGCAATCAATCATACAATAACTTACCTTTTGGGTCTGGCTTATTTTCACTTGGCATAAAGTTTTCAGGTTTCATCCATGTGGTAGCATGTGTCAAAATTTTATTTCTTTTTAGGCTAAATAAAACACCATTGTTTGTATACAATAAATTTTGTTCATCCATTCTTCTGTTGATGAACATTTGGGTTGTTTTCACCTTTTGTCTCTAATGCTGCTATTAACATTGATGTATAAGTGACTGCTGGAGTCCCTGCTTTCAATTTGTTAGGGATACCTAGAAGTAGAATTGCTGAATCATATGGGAATTCTGTGTCCAACTTTCTGAGGACTCACCAAACTGCTTTCCACAGCAGTTAGATGCTTTATATTCCCACCAGCAATGCACAAGTGTTCTACTTTCTCCATATCCTCTCTAACACTTAATTTCTGTTTTTATGTGTTTTATTTTCATAATAATCATCCTAATGAGTGCAAAGGAGAGTGTCATTCATTTTTGCATGTCTTGCAAACAGAGGCACTGACAGTGTAGTGTTTTTTTCCAGACTATCTTTTCAAGGATGTTTGTATAGTGAGCAGCCATGAAAAGTAGATATAGTATCTCTCTTCAGAGAAGAGGACAAGTTTGTTTGCTGTCCAGTATCATAAAGATAATGGCTTACTCTGGGGCAAAGGTTGGACAAGTTTGCTTGTACCCTTTATAAAATATTTAGATTTCCTAAGCAGCATCCCCCTGGGCTACTCAGCATAACCCCAAAGGAGTGATGAGAGCCAATGTGATCATAAAGCTGATGTTGCTTGCTGAGCTATAATAAATTCTTTGGTCTTTGACCCAGAAGTCTGATGTCTCTTGCCAGCATCCATGAAACTATTGCAGGCTAGCCTGTTAGCTTGAAAGTAATATAAAAGCTCACACTCTTCACAGTTCTGGACATTCTTCTGCCTGATAAAAGCCATCTATTGAAAATCTACAGTAAACATTATACTGAATGGTGAGAGACTGACTCCTCCTTCTCCCAATAATGAACAAGCCAAGTATGTCCACACTCACCCCTTCTATTCAATATAGTACTGAGGGTCTTTGTCACTGCAATAAGGTCAAAAACTAAAAAAGAAGGAGGAAGAGGAGGAAAAAGAGGAGCAAGAGGGAAAATAAAAGGCAAACAGCATGGAAAGGAAGAGATAGAACCATCTTTATTTACAGACACCATGATTATGTATGTAAAAATTCCTAAGGAATCTATAAAAGGCTATTAGAGCTAATAAGTACATTTAGCAATGCCACAAGATACTAGGTCAGTATTTTAAAAATCAATTGTATTTATATTAGCAACAAACTGTTGGAAAATTAAATTTTAAAAAGCAATACCATTAACAGTAGCATACAAAAAATGAAATACAAAGGGATAAATTTAACAAAGTATGCGCAACACATGTACAATAAATGAAAACCAGAAAACATTGCTGACAAAACTTTAAATGATCTAAATAAATGGACAGATAAACACTGTGTCCATGGATTCAAAGACTTAAATATTGTCAAGATGTCAATTCTTTCCAAATTGATCTATGCATTTATTTCAATCTCAATCAAAATCCTAGCTGGCGTTTTTTTTTTTTAAAGAAATTGGCAAGCTGATTTTAAAATTTGTATAGAAATGCAAATGACTTAGAATAGCCAAAAGATTTTTGAAAAAAAGAAAAACAAAATTGGATGACTTATACTACCTGACTTTAAAATTTGCTATAAGGCTACAATAACTAAACAGTATGGTATTGGCATAAATCTATATATATAGATCAATGGAACAGAATAGTTCAGAAAATAAAAACTCACATGTGTAAGCAACTATTTTTTGACAAGAACCAAGTTAACTCAAAGGATTAAAGATAATTTTTTTCAACAAATGGTGCTAGAACAATTAGATATATATCAACAATGAGCCTTGACCCCTACCTCTCATCACACATAAACATTTTTTTGAAATCAATCACAGACGTAAATGTAAAAAAAAAGCTAACAGTGTAACACTTTTAGAAGAAAACATAAGAGAAAATCCTTCTGATTTTGAGGCAGGCAAAGATTTATTAGCACACAGAAAAAAATTAAAAATTAAAAATTAGCCAGACATGGTGGTTGTGTACCTGTAGTCCCAGCTCCTCAGGAGGCAAAGGATGTAGTGAGCCGTGATCACACCACTGCACTCCAGCCTGGGCAACAGACTGAGACCCTATCTCAAAACAAAACAAAATAAAAATTAAAAAATAAAAACAGGTGAATAAACACATTATGCTGAATTCCTACAATGGGGCAAAAAAGTTTTAATTTTTTTCAGAAATAAAAAGAAACAAACTGCTGATACAATGTGTATGAAACCAATCTCAAAAGAATACACATATGTGATTCCTTTAACATGAAATTTTTAAAAAGACAAATCTAATCCTCTCTATAGTGACAGAAAGCAGATCAGTGATTGCCTAGGACACGGGCTTGGGTGGGGAGCATTAAGAATCATGCATATATAGCAGAAGGGAGAAGAGCTTCTTGGTATTCTAAGTCAGTGTTTGCAAAACAAAAATAATTTGTCCTGCTTGACCTGCAGAGTAAGAGAAATAATACAAATTTGTTATTAACATGAAAAACTGAAATAAATTGGACAATTTCTATTACTTCCAGAGCTGATGGCTGAATAAAAAAACCTTCAACTCATACTAATGACTCCCATGTAGAATATGAGATGGATTAGAGAGAAGTATTAAAAGGCGGCTGGGTGCGGTGGCTCATACCTGTAATCCCGGCACTTTGGGAGGCCGAGGCGGGTGGATCTCCTGAGGTCAGGAGTTGAAGACCAGCCTGGCCAACATGGTGATACTCCGTCTCTACGAAAAATACAAAAATTAGGTGAGTGTGGTGGTGTGCACCTGTAATCCCAGCTACTTGGGAGGCTGAGGCAGGAGAATTGCTTGAACCTGGGAAGCAGAGGTTGTGGTGAGCCAAGATCACGCCACTGCACTCCAGCCTGGGTGACAGAGTGAGACTCCGTCTCAATAAATAAATAAATAAATAAATAAGAAAAAGAAAGAAATATTAAAAGGTTTCTGAGGAGGGTTGGGTGGATGTGGGGAATCAGTCACTAGAAGTTCAATGGCCTTTTTGAAAAAAAACTTCATTAAGAATATTAATGGAATGTAGGCCGGGTACAGCAGCTCACGCTTGTAATTCCAGCACTTTGAAAGGTCGAGGCAGAAGGATCACCTGAAGTCAGGAGTTCGAAACCAGCCCTGCCAGCATGGTGAAACCCCATCTCTACTAAAAATACAAAAATTAGCCAGGCATGGTGGTGGGCACCTGTAATCCCAGCTACTCGGGAGGCTGCTGCAGGAGAATCGCTTGAACCTGAGAGATGGAGGTTGCAGTGAGCCAAGATCACGCCATAGCACTCCAACCTGGGTGATAGAGACTCCATCTCCAAAAAAAAAAAAAAGAGAGAGAATACGTGGAATGGAATGGAATAACTACTACCTATTGAGTATTTACTATTTGCCAAGCATGGCAATCACCAAGCCAAGCATTTATATATTGTTTGTTATTTCATTTAATCCTCACATCAACACTATGAAGTTAATGAGGTAAATGTTACCATTTATAGACGAAGAAACGCAGACTTGAGGAGTTTAAATTGCCCATGGTTGCACTAGTTAGTAAATGATTAAAAAAACCAAGTCTGATTCCAGAATTTGTGCCTTAATTACCAGGCTTTACTGCCTCTAGATTATAGGAATATACAAGCACAAGAACATGTTTGGCCACTGATTCATTTGCTAAACAAATCAGCATGAAGCACTTTTTTTTTTTTGAGATGGGATTTCCAGGCTGGAGTGCAGTGGTGCAATGTTGGCTCACTGCAACCTCCACCTCCCACGTTCACGTTCACGCAATTCTCATGCCTCAGCCTCCCAAGTAGCTGAGGCTACAGTCACATACCACCATGCCCGGCTATTTTTTTTTTTTTTTTGTATTTTTAGTATAGACAGGTTTTCTCCATATTGGCCAGGCTGGTCTCGAACTCCTGGCCTCAAGTGATCCAGCTGCCTCGGCCTCCCAAAGCACTGGGATTATAGGCATGAGCTACCACACCCGGCCAGAACACGAAGCACTTTTTCTTTTTTTTTTTTTTAGATGGAATTTCACTCTTGTTGCCCAGGCTGGAGTGCGATGGCGCAATCTCGGCTCACAACAACCTCCTGCCTCCCACGTTCAAGCAATTCTCCAGCCTCTGCCTCCCGAGTAGCTGGGATTACAGACATGCACCACCACGCCCGGCTAGTTTTCTTGTATTTTTAGTAGAGATGGGGTTTCTCCATGTTGGTCAGACTGGTCTCGAATTCCTGACCTCATGTGATCCGCCTGCCTTGGCTCCCCAAGTGCTGGGATTACAGGTGTGAGTCACCGCGCCCAGCACATGAAGCACTTATCAAAGCCCCACCACTGTATTGGGCCTTGTTGGTAGTGAACAAAACGACAAACCTCTGCCCTCATGGAGCTTATATTCTAGTGGGAGGAGAATAGATAAAATAAGAAATTGAAATAAAATATCAGAAGTCATAAATGCTATGAAGAAAAATAAGGTGAGGAAGAGGAAGTAGAATCAGGTTGACGGTTGCTATTTTAGACAAGTTGGGCATCTGAGCAGAGCAGGGAATGGAATGATGTGCAGGAGACTGCAAGTATCTACAGGAGGAGCCTCTAGGCAGGAACCAGGGAAGATAAAGGAAGTGCAGCCCTTTGATGTGTTTACAGGAACTGCAAGAGTAAGAGTTACTGTACCCGGAGGAAACTGCGGTGGAAAGACTGGTAGGAGATGACAACTGAGAAACATTCAGGTTCCAGGACCATGTCATGTGTGGAGCTCTGCTGGTGCTGTGGTAAGAACTTAGAACCTAAGATCAGGGGAGCAGGGAACCAAATGTACATTTTAAACAGTCACCATTGTGTCATGAGATTTGAAGATTGCTCATAGCAAATCTTAAATACAAATTCTTAGTCAAATACCTTCTGACAAAACAGTGTATCCTATGTACTATAATCTGTTATAGTTACCCTTCAAGCCAAAATAACTCCTAAATCATGAAACGTATAATCCAGGAAGTTAAGAAAGAAGGAGTTGTTTCTCTAAACTGATATCCATATTACTGCACCTTATTTAATGATTTACTTATTTTTTTTTAGAGACAGAGTCTTGCCCTGTCACCCAGGTTGGAGTTCAGGGGCATGATCATAGCTCACTGTAACCTCACACTCCTGAGCTCATGCAATCTTCCCACCTCAGTCTCCTGAGTACTTAGGCCTACAGGCATGCATCGCCATGCCCTGCTAATTTCTTTTTCTTTTATTTTTTATTTTGTAGCGATGGGATCTCACTGTGTTGTGCAGGCTGGTCTTGAACTCCTAGCCTCAAGCGATCCTCCTGCCCTGTCCTCCCAAAGATTACTTTACTTTATTAACAAATGGTTTTATATGGTAAAATCTTACCTATTCTCATTTGTTTAAAGGTCAGCCTACATTATTGAAAAGTATATTAAAATATATACTTACTGCTTTTAAATGTAATTGGAACTAAACCATCCAAGTTTTTTAGGACATTAAAGGAATAGAGAAGAGTAACTTTACAATTAGCCTACCTGATAGATTTCATTATGTAATTCAAGCATTCTCAAGTAAGCGCTTAAGAGAATGCTTACAGTATTGCATCTCTTAATAAGTAGAGTAAAAGTAAGTAAGAAGCTGAATCTTGATCAAATTATAGTCCTATCAATTCTACAACAACATAATTTGGCTGAAACACTTACTAATCTTTCAAGTAACTGCCAGCCAGCACACACTTTAAGAACTCAGATGTTTTAGTATCTTTCTAGTCAAATGAACAAGAAGCATGTCAGTAGGAAAACTTCACCTGACATCATATTGATTTAATTTAAAGGACTGCCACCCACTTTCTGCCTTCACTTGCACACCAATCTGAATTTTTAAAGGAAATTATATATAAATTGTTTTTTCTTGAAAGTATATGATGATAATTCTGTGTTTCCTTGTAATTTGATTCTGTGTAAATACTATCTTTCCCTTCTTTTAAATGAATTTTCCCCAGGAAATGTATAGTCAGCTTTAATTCATTTTAAGAACAATCGTTGATTATTCAAATGAGAAATTACAATGTTTAAATACTTTCAGCCAGCTGTTGGAAGAGGCAATGGTGTACTGATACATTTCAGCTGACATACTACAGTCTCTTTATCAGTGGAGGTAAAAGCATGGCCATATATAATTCATTAGTATTCTCTCTCTCTCTAATTGCTTTCTAGTAGAATTGCAGAAAGGAATTCTCACTCTCTTCTGTTTCCCTTGGGGGTTTGCCTTTGTTACGACTCAACTATAAGCTCTATATGGAGTTGCAGCTTTTGAAATAGAGGATTAATTGGAAGCAATTATTCAATTATAGCAGCTGTGGCTATGCTGTATCCTGAATATTTACCAAGAAAAGAAAGCAGTTAACAGATGATTTAATATAGCAGCTTGGCAATAATGAACCTGCAACCAACACTGCAGTTGCATAACTAATATCTTCAATGGCTGAAATATTCAAGAGTACATGGTATAAATCTAAAAATAAAATAAGAGACTATCAGGCTTGATTTCTGAAGCACTGAAAAATGTGTGAAGTCAATTCAAAAGTAATCAAAGGACTTATGTTTGTTTATTATCTAAACGTGTGAGATTTCGCCAACTGCTTGATTTTAAAAGTAGATAATGTTTTCAACTTTAATCGATTTTTTTTTCTTTTACTCTTTCGATGCCTCATGTATGTACTCTGAAGTCTTATTATAAGGCTGTCCTTGAAATTGATGCTTTGGAACCACTTTAGGTACTTCTCAGATAAGCACCAAGCAGAACCTCCCCTGTGTGAAATTCCACTCTGTAACCAATGGTGTGATAATGAGCTGCCAGCTAGTCATTTTCTGCCTGTAATCTATTCAGCTTCTCGAGTGCTGACCAAGTGCTTGGCAGAGAATGGCTTTGGCTGCGCTAGGATTGATTAAATGGATGAGAAGACAATCCATATGCTGTCAAAAAATATTTTTATGGGCAAAAATCCACTACTAATGCCTGCAATATTGGTTCCGAAAGAAATGGAGAAAATGTTTCATCAAATTTATTAGCTCTATGTTAAAGAAACGAAACAAAGGAACCGAAACACTTTGCTACCAACTCTTGAGTCATCTTATTGGTGCTGTCTTGACAAAGAGATGCCATTCTTTTATTTGCTATGATGTCACCTTTGTCCAATCATAACCTTCCGTATGAGAGTAGGATAACTCCGGAGACAAGGTGAGTGACAGCAGCAAGCAACGCAGCAGTCACTAGGCAACAAGATCCAGCCTTCAGCGGAAGAGAATCTTAAAACATTTAACCCTCACACTGTCTGGGTGTCTCATTGCTGAAATGGCAGTAATCTCTGGACAAAAGCCTAATGTGAATAGACAGCTTGTTTCTGAAGCCATGTTTTTTCAGGCACTGTGAGGAAACTTCCTTCTTAGACTAAAAACATTACTCAATTTGAAAAGATTGGTAGAGTTAGAAATCTTTAAAACTGCTTTTTCACAGGGTCACAGTTTAAGCCACATGAGGATCCCCCCAGTGTGTTTAGAACTGTTATTCAATTGCTCCCCATAAGCCAGGCTGCTGCACAGGTCTTGTAGTCTGTGCTCTGCACAAAGCCACACTACAGAAGGGGGTGAGTGGGACTGAAATCAGCCTGTGCCCTCTTGCCAAGATATACCCTTGTTAGGGCAGTCTGGAGAAAGGTATCTTTATCTAATTGGTTGCCCTGATGGGGCGCCATTTTGTAATTTGTCTGCCTGGAGGAGGCGCTTTTTCCTAACTTGCACAGAATTCCTCTGTGAGCTCTCAGGTGGGGGGCACTGCAAGTACATCTTGTGGCCCCCACTAGTCAAAAGCTCTGCAAGATTGTCTCTTCTCTTTCACTTGACTCTTGCTGTAGAATTTAGCACAGGCTGGACAGACCCAGGTGTGAACTGGTGGTGTTGCTTTCAAACTGGATTTCCAGAATCGCCTCATTCAGATTGTTTTGGTTTGTTTCCAGAAAAAGTGTCATTTAAAATTTTTCTCATGAAGCAAATATTTTGTCAGTTTGTGAGAGCTAATTGTTTAATATTATTTTCCGCCCCCAAATAGTTACACAGTATAATGATTTTCTTAAGATAAACCCTACTGTTTTTTAGTCAGATCAAAAAGTGATTGACGGGCATTTATTAAGTGGGCTCTTTGAGAACAGTGGGTACCATGTTTCTCTAACAGTGTCTGGCACCGAGTAAGTGCACATATCTCTTTGCATGAGTGCATTAATCAATTGATTAATTAATTAACAGTATTTACTTAGGGGGATCCAAGAGGAGAGTTATATAATACATTGGAATTGACAGAAAACCTACAGGGATTTTTGTTTTTTGGTTTTGAGACAGGATCTCATTCTGTTACCTAGGCTGGAGTTCAGCGGCATGATCATAGCCCACTGCAGCCTTAAACTCCTGGGCTCAAGCAATCCTTGCCTTTAGCCTCCAAAGCATCTAGGACTATAGGCATGTGCCACCATGCCCAGCTAATTTTTGTAGAGATGCGGTCATACTATATTGTCCAGGCTAGTCTCAAACTCTTCACCTCAAGCCTTCCTCTTGCCTCAACCTCCCAAAATGTTGGGATTACAGACATGAGCCACTGTACCTGGCCAAGAAACCTCACAAGTTATCCAGTACAACAGTTTTTATGCAGTTGAGGAAACTGATACCCAAATAACTAACCAATTCGTACGTCTAGTTAAAAGCATAGCCAAGTGTCCCTATAATTAGCACAATATGGAGACTAATTTAGATTGTAATCATGTAGAGAGCAAAGATCATTTCCATTGACGTTGCTATATGCCTTACCTATAGTATCATTAAACCTCTATTCAATGTTGGTGCCAATACAGTTGATGACTATAATGAGTTTGCAAAAATAAAAATTGGATCCTGTTCAGAAATAACCAGGCTGTGGTTGGCTCATTGTGACTACTTTTCTTCTGGAATATAAACATCTCATATTATAGTGATTATTGCTTTGCAACCTGTATTTTGTTCTGTCATTGAAAGTTTTTACAATCTAATTAAGGAGACAGGACTAACACAAGATAAATTAGAGAAAATACAGCCAAAGATTTACTAAGCCAGGCATTTTACATCTTATCTAATCCTCACAAAGGGCAGATCCAGGATATCAAACCAGTTTTCTTATTCTGAAAATGTTTTTATCCTGAAACCAATATTTCCCAAACTTGTCCTTCATATTTTTCATACTGTCACCTGTGCTATTTCTTTAATATTTTTCTTTAGACTGACCCACTTTTATCTTAGCATTATTCTAAGTCATAATACTCCTTAATGTGTATAACAAATACATATTTGTCCTAACGTACATGAATATATCTAAAAATGTTTATTTGTGCCTTCAGCAGTACCGGGTCACTCCTTGAGAAACAGCAGACTACACTGTGCTTTTAAATGTGCAATGACATTAAACATTATTGAGTGCCAAACAATGCCATAAATTTTCCAAAAAGGGCGAAAGCCAGTACTGACTTATAACTGATTTAATTTCACCCTAACAAGATCTTCATGAAATTATGTTAGATATCACAGTGTTATGTTCAAATTTAGCTGCTAGTTCAAGCTTTGCCATTAAATGGCATGATCTGGTATCCTTCTGTTTCCTCATAAGTCAGAGAAGATTGGATTAGACAAATTCTGAAGGCCACCATTCTAGGAGCTCAAATCATCTGCATTACTTCTTTGTCTCTCCAGTTAGACAAAGGATCCTTGCATGCTGGGAGATCCCCACGCAGGAACTTAAAATGTGATGGAAACACAGTGGCCATAGTAAATGTGAATATGCTAAAGTTCCTGCTAACTCCTTTCAAATGATTTCTTTAAAGAACAAAATTAGCTATGTCGTTAACAAGACATATTTAAACAAAACTAAAAACACTAAAAATAAAAATAAAGGACTAGACAAACATAGCAAACAAGCCTCCCCCTGCAAAAAGTAAAGGTGGTAAAATTAATATCAGACAAGACAGCATCTAAGGCAAAAAGTTAGAATAAGAAGGGGTATTTCTTTTTTTTTTTTTTTTTTTGAGACTGTGTCTCACTCTGTCTCCAAGGCTGGATCTCGGCACACTGCAACCTCTGCCTCCCAGGTTCAAGCGATTCTGGTGCCTCAGCCTCCCGAGTAGCTGGGACTACAGGTGCGCACCCACCACGCCAGCTAATTTTTTGCATTTTTAGTAGAGACAAGGTTTCACCATGTTGGCCAGGCTGGTCTTGAACTCCTGACCTCAGGTGATCCGCCCACCTCGGCCTCCCAAAGTGCTTGGATTACAGGCATGAGCCACCGCACCTGGCCAGGAAGGATATTTCATTTTGACAAAAGTATAGTCCATGAAGAAGATGTTATAATAGTTGTGAATATTTATAGATATAACAATTAAAGTAAAAATCGTTAGACATACATAGAAAATTTGACAAAATCGCAATTAGAATGGAAATTTTAATAAATCTTCCTCTGGATTTACAGAATACATAGAGCAAAATAACTAAGATAAAGAGAGTCTGAATTATGGATATACTTAGTAAGCTTGAAAATATATATTCTTGTCAAACAGATATTTGAAAAGGTAAAAATTACACCTTTTTTACTGTCACATTCTCTGACTACAGTGAAATAAAACAGGAAATCAATAAGAAAAGGCAACTTTCCCTCCCACCCAATTACATTACTTGGCAATATTCATACAAATTTAAGTCAAAGAGGAAATCAAAACTGAAATTATAGATAATTTAGACATTAACAAATGAAAATATACAGTAAAAGATATTAACATATTCAAGGGAAAATCCATAAAGTTAAATGCATTTATTAATGAACATGAAATGTTGAAATACTTGAAAGAAAGTAGAAAGAACAACAAAATAATATGAAGGAGAAATTAAGAATTAATGAAAAGATAAAAGTAGAATCTAATTTATTAGAAAAAGAAAAACAGGCTTCATATATAAAACCAGGAGTTGTTAGTTTGAAGAACAATGAAATAGAGAAACTTCTTACAAGTCTGATTATGAGAAACCACAAATATACAATGATAGAAGTGGAAAGGGAGTGTAATGATAGGCACAACAGAAGTTTTGTTATAAGAATGTTTATGGCCGGGCGCGGTGGCTCACGCCTGTAATCCCAGCACTTTGGGAGGCTGAGGCGGGCAGATCACGAGGTCAGGAGATCGAGACCATCCTGGCTAACACGGTGAAACCTCATCTCTACTAAAAATACAAAAAAATTAGCCGGGCATGGTGGCGGGCGCCTGTAGTCCCAGCTACTCACTCGGGAGGCAGAAGCAGCAGAATGGCGTGAACCTGGGAGGCGGAGCTTGCAGTGAGCTGAGATCGCGCCACTGCACTCCAGTCTGGGTGACAGAGCGAGACTCTGTCTCAAAAAAAAAAAAAAGAAAAATGTTTATAGTTTTATGCTGATAAATCTGAACATTTAGATAAAATGAAAAATTTAATAGAAAGATTGAAAATCCAAACAGACCAATTACCACAGACAAATGAAAAAAGTTTGTCAAACACTACTCCTTCCATTCCCAGGAAAACACCAGTCCAGGTGTTTCACAGTGAATACTACCAGTTTTTTCTAGGAGTTTCGCTCTTGTTTCAGCTGTTCCAAAGAATAGGGAAGGAAGGAAGGAGAGTGTCTTAGTTTATTTTATAAAGTTATAAACACCTGGTACCAAAACCAACAAAACATCACAAAAATGCTACAGATTGATCTCCAGAATTGGCCTTTTTCACCTATAAAACTGGCATGGCCGATGTAACTTAACATTGGCTCCATGTTGGCAGGTGTACACATTGGTACAACCTTTGTGTCAATGAAATTTCAAGTGTTAACATTTAACCTAGAAATTCAATGTAAAGGAGTTTATCCCGAGAAAATAATAAGGCAAGTGTGCAAAAACATATAAATATTTTAAAAGTTCATTGTAACATCCGTGATCTATTAAGTGCAAAAGGAGATTATAAACAGAATGTGTAGCACTTACCTATTTGTTTAGCAAAAATCTAACAAATATGATTATATGTGTGTTTATACATTAAAAAGTCATGTTCTAATTCCTGTAATCTATGAATATGTTACCATTACACGGCAAAGAGGAATGAAAGTAGCAGACGAAATTGTTTGCTAATCAACGAACTTTAAGAAAATTATCCTGGATTATCTGGGTGGGCCGGATGTAATCACAAGGTCCTTGTGGGTCCTTCAGGGAGGCAAGAAAGGGAATGTCAGAGTGGTGTTATATGAGAAAGACTCACCCTGGCATTGCTGGCTTGAAGATGAGCCGACGCAGCCTCTAGAAGCCAAAAAGGGAAAGGAAACACACTCCCACTTAGAGCCTCCAAGAGGAACACAACAGCCTCACCAACACCTTGATTTCAACCCAGTGAGACCCCTTTCAGACTTCTCACTTCCCAATAATACATATATGTTGTTTTTAAGTCATTAAATTTGTGGTAATTTGTTATAGCAGCAATAGGAAACTAATACGATAAATGCCTTGATCTCTTAGCAAGAAAACACATTTTCTAAGATTTCCTCCAAGGGTATCCTGAAAGTGTGGGACAGGATCACTTCTTTAGTGGTATTCTAAACATTTTTCCAGTAGAGTTAATGCAAAAGATAAACACATATTATCTGTAATCATCTATTTCAGGGGCCTTAAAATGATATTATGCCATCAAAAGAAATTATTTGTATGTTGAACTTTTCATTTTTCCCTGTTTTCCAAAATTAATAACATTTTGCATCAGCCAATGACACAGATTGAAACCTTCCCCTTTTGCCAGTGGTAACTGGAACCCAGGTCCTGGCTGCCTGAATGTGCCTAAGTTCCCCAGTCTTGTAGGGATCATCTTTTTTTTTTTTTTTTTAATGAGACGGAGTCTCGCTCTGTCGCCCAATCTGGAGTGCAGTGGCGCGATCTCGGCTCACTGCAAGCTCCGCCTCCCGGGTTCACGTCATTCTCCTGCCTCAGCCTCCCGAGTAGCTGGGACTACAGGCGCCCACCACCACGCCCGGCTAATTTTTGTTTATTTTTTATTTTTAGTAGAGACGGGGTTTCACAGCGTTAGTCAGGATGGTCTAGATCTCCTGACCTCATGATCCACCCGCCTCGGCCTCCCAAAGGGCTGGGATTACAGGCGTGAGCCACCGCGCCCGGCCGGATCATCTTTTTTAAGTGAAATTGTTAGTATTGAAGTAGAATTGGGCCAGGTACGGTGGCTCATGTCTGTAATCTCAGCATTTGGCGGGGATCACCTGAGGTCAGGAATTCAAGACCAGCCTGGCCAACATGGTGAAATCCCGTCTTTACTAAAAATATAAAAATTAGCCGGGCGGTAGTGGCGTGCGCCTGTAATCCCAGCTACTCGGGAAGCTGAGGCAGGAGAATCATTTGAGCCTGGGAGGTGGAGGTTGCGGTAAGCCGAGATCGCACCACTGCACTCAACAGAGTGAGACCCTGTCTCAAAAAAAAAAAAAAGAAAAGAAGTAGAAAGTAGAATTGACTTCATTTCTCCTGAATATATGATGGTAAATCAGCATCATTGCCAATATTTCCAGGGATTCTGAGCCCACAGGGTTGAGCAAAGATGCTTTTATTTTTGCTAGAGATACTGATGACCAAATTTCCACTGATTTTTCTTGATCTCCACTCTGCATTTTGTCTCTCATCTCTGTTCACCATTTTATATACCTTGTTACCCGATTAGATATTTTCCTTTCCAATCTCTTCACTCTCCCAAATACTACTATGACTTAAGGCAATGGCCATAGCAGGCTTTGTTAAACGTTTAGAGCAATGGAGGGTTGCACTGCATAAAACACAGACAACCATTTAACATTGTATATTAGAATTCCTTCCTTTTAAATGTGTGTTGGCCATTTTCAGGACTGGGGAACAACATCACTTTGACTTGGGCTCCAGCCTCCTGCTATGATACTGGCTCTTCTCTCATCTTCCCTTGATTGCCCCTTTCCTCTTTAGTTCAAAGTTCTCCAAACCCCAAATTACTGCTCATTTCTCAGGGAGAGCAGTTTACTTTCATCTCTGTCCCAACTTAGGCCACCCAGCTACCTTACAAGAGCCTCATTTTTATTTATTTATTTTTTTGAGACAGTGTCTGGCTCTATCACCCAGGCTGCAGTGCAGTGGCACAATTTCAGCTCAATGCAACCTCTGTCTCCCAGGCTCAAGCAATCCTCCCACCTCAGTCTCCCGACCAGCTGAGACTACAGGCACCCACCACCATGCACAGCTAGCTTTTGTATATTTAGTAGAGATGGGGTCTCACTATGTTGCCCAGGCTGGTCTCAAACTTCTGGGTTCAAAGTGATCCACCTGCCTTAGCCTCCCAAAGTGCTGAGATTACAGGCATGAGGCACTTTGCCTGGCCAGCCTTATCTTTTTTTTTTTTTTTTTTTTGACACGGAGTCTCGCTCTTGTTGCCCAGGCTGGAGTGCAATGGCATGATCTCAGCTTGCCACAGCCTCCGCCTCCCGGGTTCAAGCAATTCTCCTGCCTCAGCCTCCCAAGTAGCTGGGATTACAGGCATGTGCCACCATGCCTGGCTAATTTTGTATTTTTAGTAGAGACGGGGTTTCTCCATGTTGGTCATGCTGGTCTAGAACTCCCGACCTCAGGTGACCCAACCACCTCAGCCTCCCAAAGTGCTGGGATTACAGATGTGAGCCACTGCACCCAGCCCAGCCTTATCTTTTTAATAAAACTTTTCGAAGAAGAGATGTTCCAAGACAAGACATTTCTTCCTGAGGGAACTTTGTTTTGTCAGCTTGCTGCAACAGTTGTTCTTCTCCCTCACCCAAGTAATTTAGTAATTTAAAATTTTTAACACTTATACTAAATGTCTATTTCATAGAATATGGAATGTATCTCAATTTTTGAAGTAAAAAAAGAAATTAAAAAAAAAAATCTCTACTGCACTGGAACTATTTCACACTACAGCCCCAGGCCCCAAAGGAGGCATGTGTACTTTCTCTCCCTTTCGTGGTTAGGGGCACTTAAGTGGAAGCTTCAGAAGCACTGTTCTCTTTCTGTTTCACTTTTTCGTAATAAAAGTTTTCAAGCGAATGCAAAAGTAAGGTACAAAAAGATAATAAATTTTTATATATTTATAACTCAGTTTCAATAATTATTAACATACGGCCAACGTTATCTCAAACAAATCCCCCTCATCTCCACCCTCTCTCACACTAGATTATTTTACAGTGAATTCCAGATATTATATTCTGTCCATAAATGCTTCATTATTTATATCTAGAAGATAAAGACATGGGACCCTAACTGTCCCATGAAAGTCATTTGACAGTTGTTGAGAAGCACTGTTTTCAGGCATTATGGCCTCTTACAATCCAAAAATGCACACATTTATTAGATCCCTTCATGAGAGTAGTTGGCACTCAGTGATGAAAAAGAGATATTGTTCGAAGACTAGTTCAGCTTTGTTTATTTTATTTTTTTCTTTTTCTGGAGCAAGACATCTCCAGAATAGTCTATTCTCCAGGCTAGCTGAATGACATTTTAATTAGCTCCATGAGCAGTCTCGGCCTTACAACCAACCAATGAACTACTTAATCATACACAAGGCCTCCTCCACACCTGGGCCCTCTGTTGCCAATCAGGGGAGGTTTTAGAGAATCTGTGCCTTCAGGAGTCAAAGGAGAGACAGAGTTGTGCAAAGGAAGGCCAGCTGAGGGGATGGACTCTCCAGAGAGGGATGACCACTACCAAGTCAAGGCTTCCTCACTACCTGAATTGCCCAGCTACTGTGTACCAGAAATCAAGTGATTTTACCAAGTGAAATGTAGCCACTGTTTGCCGTGAGCCCCTGTGGGACAGATGCTTGTCTTGCTGACCTTTGTATCTCCAGCGCCTAGCTCCAAGTCTAGCAAACCAGTGGACTCTTAGAAGACTGAGGCTCCAAGTTCAGACTAGTATCTTCCTGAAACTGGTAGAATCAGGTACACTGGGGGAATTGGGGGCCTTGTTGGGGAGGAGGTGTGGGACGTGGTAGCAAGGGTGGGCAACTTGAATTGTGCCAGCCTGGGTAGTATGGCACAGAGAGGTGCCTCATAGCTCCAGCTCTTTGCGGTGAGGCAGTTAGAGGTGAACTACTGATGCAAAGTGAATGGTCAGAGGGATTTGCTGACAATGTTTGCCTGTTTTAAAGATGTGCCCTGATTTGGCTAATTTCTGGGGACAGAAATTTTTTCTTTATTCTCTCCCTTCTTATTTATTTATTTATTAATTTATTTATTTAGAGACAAATTCTCGCTCTGTCGCCCAGGCTGGAGTGCAGTGGCGCGATCTCGGCTCACTTCAAGCTCCGCCCCCCGGGTTCACGCCATTCTCCTTCCTCAGCCGCCCAAGTAGCTGGGATTACAGGCGCCCAACACCACGCCTGGCTAATTTTTTTGTCCTTTTGGTAGAGACAGGGTTTCACTGTGTTAGCCAGGATGGTCTCGATCTCCTGACGTTGTGATCTGCCCGCCTCGGCCTCCCAAAGTGCTGGGACAACAGGCGTGGGCCACCACGCTCGGCCTTCTCCCGCCTTATTTCAGATGTATGCTGTATGGTCTTTTGTTGTTAAAAAGACTCTTTAGGGATGGCCCAGGAACTGCCAGAATCAGGGTTGGGGTTGAGGGGAGGGGTAGGCCAAACTGGAGAAGGCAAAGGCTGGGAATCCAGCCCGACATGCCAGATATGCAGGGGGAGTTAGTTGAGAATCCTCTGAATGAGAGTTAGAGGCCTTTCTCACCAGATGTAGAAATTTAGATAAATGTGCTATACTATTAAAGTTCATGACATTAAATGAGGTAATTCAAATATGGTTCCCAGGGCTAAAAACAAGCAAACAAAAATATCTTGGAGGAATGTGGCCTTTGCATCTTCGGGGATGGGTGCAGGACTTGACATATAGTAGGTGCTCAATAAATGTTTGTTGAAGGGACAAAAGGGTAAAATTAAAGAATAGACACAAAAATACATTTAAGTTCTCAAAGCTTTTGTTACACGGCAGATTTGCCTGTATTTGGCTATATTTGCTACAGCCACATGAACCAGTGAACAGAAGGTGGTTTGAAGTCTTGTGAGCTTTTTTAACCAGCAAATAGATGTGTAAAATAGCACTAATTGTTCAAACTAATCCCAGAGAAAGGCTCACAATGAAAATATCATGGTAGGGTAATAGTAAGGACACGTTTGGGTGGATTAAGTCTAAAATATTCTTTAGTTTTATTTATTTATTGAGATGGAGTCTCGCTCTTGTCGCCCAGGCTGGAGTGCAGTGGTGCAATCTTGGGTCACTGCAACCTCTGCCTCCCAGGTTCAAGTGATTCTCCAGCCTCAGCCTCCCAAGTAGCTGGGATTACAGGCACCTGCCACCACACCCAGCTAATTTTTGTATTTTTAGTAGAGACAGGGTTTCACCTTGTTGGCCAGGCTGGTCTTGAACTCCTGACCTCAGGTGATCCACTTGCCTGGGCCTCCCAAAGTGCTGGGATTACAGGTGTGAGCCACCATGCCCGGCCTATTTTTCAGTTTATTAATTTGAGTCTGGTCGACTAAGGTTTCTTAGAAGTGAACCTTATAAGGAAAGTAGAAAAATAAATGCATAAAACAAAAACCTAATGTGCCAAAATGTGTGGGATGCAGCTAAAGCAGTGTTTGGGGGAGGGGGGCATTTATAGCTAAAAGCCTACATTAGAAAAAAAAAAAGATCTCAAATCAGTAACCTAATCTTCCATCTTAAGAAACCAGAAAAAGAAGAGCAAACTAAACTCAAAGGAAATAGAAGATGGGTAATCACCATGATAAAAAGGGAAATAAATAAAATAGAAAAACAATAGAGAAAAGTAATGAAACCACAAGTTGGTTTTTTGAAAAGATCAAGAAAATGGGTAAACCTTTAGCTAGCCTGATCAATGACTAAAAGAGAGAGAGAGAGAGAGAGGACACAAATTACTGAAATCACGAATGAAAGTGGAGACGTCACTCCCAACTTAAAGAAATTAAAAGAATTCTAGAGGAATACTGTGAACAACAGTATGCCAATAAACTAGTTAACATCGGGAAACATTCCTAGAAAGACATGAATTACTGCGACTGACTCACGAAGAGATAAAAAATAAATGTGTGTGCATAAACAGTTTTTTCTGGAAAAGTATTTGCCCTTTAAGAATTATTTTTCTTCAGCTGGGCGCGGTGGCTCATGCCTGTAATCCCAGCACTTTGGGAGGCCGAAGCGGCGGATCACGAGGTCAGGAGATCGAGACCATCCTGGCTAACACGGTGAAACCCCGTCTCTACTAAAAATACTAAAAATTAGCCAGGTGTGGTGGCGGGCGCCTGTAGTCCCAGCTGCTGGGGAGGCTGAGGCAGGAGAATGGCGTGAACCCGAGGGGAGGAGCTTGCAGTGAGCCGAGATGGTGCCACTGCACTCTAGCCTGGGCGACAGAGTGAGACTCCATCTCAAAAAATAAAAATTAAAAAAAAGGAATTATTTTTCTTCTAACATATGTACAATGCAGGTAAAGAAATGAAGTACAGATAAACAAAAAAGAGGAAATAACTTCATGACCAAAGGTAAGCACACTGACAACTTTTTTAAAAGAGACGGGCTGAAGTGGCACAATCATAGCTCTCTGAAGCCTTGAACTCCTGGGCTCAAGCAATCCTCCTGCCACAGTCTCCCAAATAGTTGGGACTACAGGTGTGCACCACTATGCCCAGCTAATTTTTTTATTTTTTTTGTAGAGATGGAGTCTCACTATGTTGCCTAGACTGGTCTGAAATTCCTGGCCTCAAGTGATTCTCCTGCCTTGGCCTCCCAAGACATTGGGATTACAGGTGCAAGCACCCAGCCCACTAGAACATTTTGAAATGAAACCTGCAAACATGTGAACATGTAGATGTATATAACAGGGTGTTAAAATTGGGCTCTTCTCGCTTACTTTTGGTGAAAGCTCTAAAGGCTGATAACAATACAATAGATACCCAAGGATTCCCACATCTTAAATATCCAAATTGGGTGCCTATTCCTCCTATGTAACGTATGTAGAGCTAACTTGAGAGATTATGAAACTGATTCTGCAGGAAATAAGCAGTCAATGAAAAGTGAGGGCTGAAGCATTAGTGAGCGAGGATTTCATGGAAAGCCTGTGAGTGGGCTGCGTCCCACCTTCCTCCCAGGGAAAGAGGAGGGGGTGCATGCCTTCATCCCAAGCCAGTGAGAGCGCCTTCCAGAGACCCCCTTAGAGAGTTTCACATGGGCTCCCTGAAGTTTGGGGACTGGTGTCTGCCTTTTGCCACGAGAAGCCTGCAGGTGAGACTGTGGCTAGAACTAAATGGGGGTGGCAATAAAGAGACAGAAGTGGCTGACAAAGATGCATGAATTTTACTGGGAAGTCATGCGGACCTGGGGAGGGAGCTGGCCTGGGTTGTTTTAAAGGAGAACCACACAAGAGGACTCCTGAGGAGGGGGTAAAAGGCCAAAACAAGAGGGTTAATGTAAAGGAGATTGCTGGAAACCCTGGGTTGAAGAGAGAAGTGGAAGCTTCCAGCTGGAGGAGAGACAGCGTCCTCCATAAAGGATTTTGGGGGCAACTTGCAAAACCATCTGCCAGAGAAAGAGCCTGCAAAGGTGCCTCTGTCACACCTCCAGGAGCTAATGGTGGCTCTGGACAGTGCCTGCCAGGAAAGATGGCATCCTTCCCCCCCATCCCTATCCTCAGGGACCCACCGTGAGGGGCCAGAGACCGAAGGCAAGAGGACAAGCTGTGAGAGGGAGGATGGCAACCACTAACCCTAAATCCCCACTTCTTCAGCTTGCAAGCTTGAAGTAGGTTGGCCTGGAGGAGGAGAGTCCCTTTCAGTTGAAAGCAGTTCAGATTGGGCTGGACATTTTAATTATTGAAGACAGTCCAGCTGACTGAAAGGGACCAGAAGGCTTTGAGATCTGCCTGAGATTTCATCCAGGGGCAGGAAAAGGGCAAATCCCGAGAGAATTTGAAATAAATGTAGGAGAAAGGAAATCATTGCTTTATTATTGCATTTGTGCTTGTCTTGTTCAACAAAGTAGTAACAAATATTTTTAAAAGGTGGGTTTTTTTTTTTTTTTTTTTTTTTGAGACAGGGTCATTCTGTCACCCAGGCTGGAGTGTAGTGGTACAATCTCAGCTCATTGCAGCCTCGACCGCCCATGCTCACGTGATCCTCCCAACTTCGCCTCCTGAGAAGCTGGGACTACAGGCACCTGCCACCACACCCAGCTAGTTTTTATATTTTTAGTAGAGACAGGTCTCACTATGTTGCCCAGGCTGGTCTCAAACTTCTGGGCTCAAAGTGATCTGCCCGCTTTGGCCTCTCAAAGTGCTGGGATTACAGGCATGAGCCACCATGCCCAGCCTAGAAAATATTTTTAAACAAGTTTTGAATCATACTGGTTTCTTTCTTTTTTTTTTTTAGACAGAGTCTCTCTCTGTGGCCCAGGCTGGAGTACAGTGGCACGATCTCGGCTCACGGCCAGCTTCGCCTCCCGGGTTCACACCATTCTCCTACCTCAGCCTCCCGAGCAGCTGGGACTACAGGCACCCGCCACCGCACCTGGCTAATTTTTTTGTATTTTTAGTAGAAACGGGGTTTCACCATGTTAGCCAGGATGGTCTCGATCTCCTGACCTCGTGATCTGCCCCCCTCAGCCTCCCAAAGTGCTGGGATTACAGGCGTGAGCCACCGCGCCCGGCCCATACTGGGTTCTTATATAAATAAAATGGCTTAGCGTATGTAGCGCTCCTGGCATGATGTTTGACACATAATAAATGCTCCATAAGTGTTAGTATTATTATTACTACTACTGTTTTGTAATCTGCCTTTTCTCACTTAATATACCCTAAATGTATTTTTATGTCAATAAATACACTTACGGCAGATAACTAGAACATGAGTTCCACACCGTTCTATTTACTAATGTATCCTTCTATTTACAACAGTGCTTGGCACTGTTGTGGATGCAATGTGGTGCTGTATGGAATGTACAATATTTATTCATTGATCTGTTATTATTGCTTAGAATATGTTGGAAACAACCACATCGAGGTGGATTCCAATCTTTCATTATTATAAACCAGACTCTAACAAACATCCTTACTTTTGCATCTTTGTGTATATCCTTAATTGTTTTCTTGGTATAAATTCTTAGCAGAGGAACTGCTAGGTCAAAGGGTATGAACATTTTATTCAAACTTGGGAAATTGTCGCCAAATTGTCCTCCAGAGGGATTTTGAGGTTAAGGAAGAAACAGAAATTTCTAAGTATAGGGATTATTTTTATTATCTTGGCATATCTCTGGATATTTCCCAGTTCTAAGAGTTTGGGATGGCTTTAGCCCAAAAAGGATTTCTGCAAGAAAATCCTTGCAGAAATAAAATAAAAACATATTTCAGTAACTTTTTCTAGGCATAGTTGACGGAATAAAATGGAAGGGAAAACAGAGCATTTAGCAATAGAAGCAGCTGTGAGTAACTCCTCAGCCCAAGAAACCTCAGCTCCGAAAAGAACAGAGTCCTCTCCTGGCATTACAGAGAAGAATTACAAGTCAAACTACAACTATTTATTGAGCACTTTCTAGGTATGGCACTGTGCGGCTGTCATGGACAGACAGTGCTCGACACATTCCTCCCTCTGCACTGACTTCAGAGTGCACTGGCCTGTCTGTGTTCCCACTCTCTCCACTTGCCCCATGCCTGGACTGTAAGCTCTCCAGAAAAGGGAACTTGTTGGTTTCATCTTGCATCCCTGGCATACTGCATTGTATGTTTGCAAAACTGAGCAGAACTACCCTAGGAGAACTCCAAAAGGATTGGTGCAAACTCTGGAAAACACACAAACTTATATGCGTTTGAATGACTAAAGTCAAAAGTGTGAGAGGCTAAATAAAACACTGCCATCTTGATTTCTCACAGAAGAGACTCAAGCAATTTGGGGGTTTTGAGCCCCTTATCCTCAGATGGGTCTGCTGTCCCAAGATTTTGTTTAGTACCAGGATCTAGTCACAATGGATCATGGTGACTAGATCCTTCCCTCTGCTCCCTTGCATAAAATAGCAGCCTAAGATTGAAGCACACAGGAACTTGAGCCCATAACCCAAGCAACCCAAAAGATTGCCTACCTCTCTTAGAACCTGTGAGTTGAATCTGTGTTTGGGGGCTGCAGGAGGTTCTCCAGACATTGTCAGTGGGTGAAACAATGTGGTAGAGATGGCTAGCTGCCTACCCAATATCCCTTCACTTTGGCTTTCTCACTATAGAGCCCAATATTATTAGAGACAGCAAAGCACCTAACTAAAAAGTTCAATTTTGAGGCCTGCTTTGAGGACTGGGATGGCCAATGAGATATAAAGAGAGTTGTTGGGTGGGACTTCCAGGGATACTTCTAAAAAAAGCCACTACTAGGTGGCTTTGCTCTTCCTGCCTTCCTCTTTTTTTACTTCTTTCTACCTAGATCACAGATGTAATGGTTGGAGCTTCAGCAACCATTCTGTTACCATGGATTTGAAGATGGAAATCAATGCTAAATAGGGGTGTTAAAGCAGAAAAGATAGGAGGCTTGGACAAACCAACCTGAGACTGCTAACTGCCAAGTTTATCTTATTTGAGAGAAAAACAAACCCCTATCTTGTTTAAGCTATTGTCAGTTGAGGACTCTGTAGTAATGACCAAAGGTAATTGCTAATGAATGGCTTTCCGTGGGTTGAAGGGCACTGTAGTAAGGGCACTTTGGAATTTTTTTTTAGAGAGATTGTATTTTTGGTTGTCACAATGAATGGGAAAACTACTTGGATTTAATAGATGAGAGCCTAGGAGGTACCGTCCCAGATGTTCATGTGGGTTCAAAGCAACAACAACAAAATATTGATAATCAATTACCTGTGCCTTGAACCTAACTACATTTTCCATGTAAAAACAACATATTTTTTGCGTGGATTCAGACATACCTAATTTTCCATGAATTTAACTGTTACATAAAACAAATAAATCTTGAACTTTGCTTTTTGGACCTTTACTAGGATTTGTTCACCTTTTACAGAGTTATATCACCATTGGCAACACTAGCTATATTCAATATAACACACCTGTATTAATCTGTGTTTATAGTTGTCCTGTTTATGGTGGATGTATGAATAAGTATAGAATTTGACTCCTTCATCACATCTTCTGGGGTAGCTAGTTCTAAGCATTTCCTTATTGAAATACATATTACTTTATTATAAATTACCTCCCTTTTATTTCTCCTTTGCATCTTTCCAGGGAAGGCCTTATGCTGATTCTATTTTTGAGAAGGTATGTGTAGGTAGATTATATTATCTATAAATTTAGTTTCAGGATCATAATCATTGCCCTACAAATTTAGCGGGGAGAGAGCTTTGCTCTTGACCATGCCTGTTGTTCTAACTGATACCAATGAATACACACTCAGCCCTTTGTCTGCCTTCTTTGCTTTAGTGCTAAGAGGCAGAAAGGACTGACAATAGCGAGCTAAGCCTTTGGGGTCTGTATTTCAAATGAAACAGGAGTGATTTTTACATTCATCAACGGCAAGCCTGGGTTTGGACACAAATGCAAAAGATGCCTCCTATGCAATGTCATTTGAGAGCTAATTCTCTCTGAGGGTTAAATATTAATCCAAGATCTTCCATGAACTGTTCTGCACACACTAGTTTATTAGAGGACACAGATTGGGATAGGACTCTCTGTTGATATGGGGGAGGCAGGGCCGACACAGCTCTGGAACTCCAGGGGCTCAGAAAGGGAAAGAGGGGGAGGTGAAGAAACCACATTGGCCATCTGGGGGTAGGAAGGAGTGCCAAGGGAAGCAGCATGCACAGGGCCACTGAGAGGACTTGCGGCCAGTGATACCAACCTCACCGTTTGCCTTGGTCAGCTCGCTGGGGTGACTGAATTAACCACATCTCTCTCTCCTTAATTGGAGCAGATAATTGGCAAGCTGGCTTTGTGCACAGGAAATGTGTTCAGATAGATTTGGCGGAGTGTGACAGGAAGAATGGGGACCACCTGATTTCATCTTGTGCCAAGGAGGGCGACACAAAGCGGCAGTGTCTCCTATGGAGCCCGGCCCAGGCAGAGCAGTGGGGGCAGAGAGCCCTGTGCAAACCCACAGGCCGGTGCTCCCTTCAGGAACCTCAGCTGGCTGGGCTGAACTGGGACCATGCTGGAGCAGCTGATGCTCAGGAGCCCTGGGGCGGGCTCTGTGGTTCAGCTGCTTTGTGACTTTGGCCATGTAATTTAATCTCTCTGTTTCCTCATCTGCAAAACAACTGAAAAAGAAATGTTATAACGCCTTTAAGATTATGTCACTCCATCCCATGCAACCCACAGATGCTGCTTGAATGCCTACTCTGTGGGTAGAGCTGCTCTGGGAGCTCTGCCTACTTCCTGTTGATCCCTTGTAGGAGTGAGAGGAGTGTAAAACACAAAGACAAACCATAAACAAATCACTGCAGGGCCATTTAAATCTTCACCTTCTCCCCAGAAAAGTCTTCAGCACTTTCACGCCAGGTTGGAAAATATGGCCAAACCTCCTCCCCCAGCCCTTTGCCCAACTCTTTTTCGGAGGTACCCCCAGGAGAGGGATTATTTAGAGATAGTTGTTGCCAGGGTGACAGAAACCAAACATCAACAGAAGTGCCACTATTTCTAAGGACACGTTGAGTGAAGTGCTCATCTGATGACTGACCCCATGACTGCCAGAGGCTCTTTTCCAGCTTTTTGGAATCTTTATCTTAGAAAACGCTTTGTTGTTGTGAAATGCTCTCAAGTCCAGAAAGGAAGTGAGGGTCAGTCAGCAATGCAATCGCAACCCCCTCAGTACACACAAGCAGCACTGTGGAATAGCAACTGTTTTTGAAGGACTCATCTTCATTTGCCCCTGGCTTAGAGTTGGTCTATGAGGGCTGTTTCCTGGGGATTTCCACCTGAACTGCAAAGAGCCCTGGCCCCAGCTCATGCCACGTGGAGGATGGAGACAGCTGTATTTCTTGTGTGACTTTCTCTGTGTGGCAAGAGGTAGATGAAGGGAGTCAAGGACAGAGCAAGTCTCTCTACAATCCTGAGCATCAGCATAGCAACGGAAGCATTTTGTGACTTGTGTTCCTAAGGGTAAGTTTAGGACAAATTACCAAAGCACATAGAATACACATTTGTAACTGACATTATTATCATTATTTTGCTTTTAGCTCAAGATTTATTCTTCATGATCTAGCAGTTATTCAAATGAGCATTTTCTTTTAGTAAAATCATTTGGCTTAGAGCTATCCATCTATTAATATTACCATTCATTACAAACATTTGAATGCAGACATGCATTTGTATTTTTTTAAATTAATCTTAGTTATCATGCATAGTTGGGTTTGAATTACAGACACTTGCAAGCTCATAAAAACTGTAAGGGGGATAAATTCATAAAATTTATTTTGCAAATAAATAAGCTGTAAGAATCATCAAATATCTCCAAAGATAAAATGAATCAGGGAGTCACATGTCATTCTAATGACCAGCTTGTTAATCAGAGATTCCATAATTACATTCCTCACTGCACTGTTGTTGTTGTGAGGCTTCAATAAGAATATCAAGTTCTTGGTGCCCAGTAGGCATCTAATAAATGAGAGTTGTTATTAATATGTTTAATCCTCAAAAACAGACATACCTACAAAGACACACACACACACACACACGCACACACACACACACACACACACACACTTATGGTCCTTTTACAGGAATTCCATCCTTGGTGGAGACAGATGGATACCCCCTTCAGGCCCTGAGCATGAACATTGAATATCTATTCTTTGCTTTTTTGGAGCCTGGGTCATCTGAATACAATAAATATCCCTGAGAGCCTCTGTGAGTTCAGCCCTGGCTAGGTCAGCCCCTGAACACACACTACCAGGCTAACTGGGAAAACAAAACATCTAAGTATGAAAAACATCCCAAGACTGCATCTGAGTAAGTAATAACTATTCTGTGGCATAGATGGGGTTTGAAGTTCAAGATCCATCTGGAATACAATTGCAAGTGCTGTGCAGAAAGACTCTGTGGGGCCAGGTGCGGTGGCTCATGCCTGTAATCCCAGCACTTTGGGAGGCCGAGGCAGGTGGATCACTTGAACTCAGGAGTTCAAGACCAGCCTGGGAAATATGGCGAAACCCCATCTCCACAAAAAAATTAAAAAGTAGCCAGACATGGTGGTGCATGCCTGTCATCCCACCTACTCAGAAGGCTGAGGTAAGAGGATCACTTGAGCCCAGGATGTGGAGGCTACAGTGAGCCATGATCATGCCACTGCATTCCAGTCTGGGCAGCAAAGTAAGACCCTATCTCAAAAAAAGAAAAAAGAAAAAAAAGAATTTTCCTCCCGGTCCTGGAGGAGGAATATCTTCAAAACTGCCTGGAAGTTCTGGCTCCTGTCTGGGGTACACCTGAACAGGACCCTCTTTACCAGCCCTGTCTGCTCCCTCTGCTCACATAACTGGTTCAACAGCCACACTCCTCATTTCTGTCCCCAAATAGAATGTATGCTTATGTGTGTGGCTTTTCACATGCTGTACCCTGTGCCTAGAATGCCTTTCCTCCCATTCCCCCTAAAACTTCTATCAAAGCTTAGAGCCACCCTGAATTGCTCTCCTCTCATAACCCACATCCTGTCTGCCAAGACATCCAGGTGGGTTTCTACATGCTGTCTTCAGAAAACACCTAGAATCTGCCTTTGAGTCACCATATTAGTAGTGAATACCTAATCTCTGAACATGTCCTCTCTTACCTGAATCACTGCAAGAGCTTCCTAAATGTTCCCTGCTTCTGCCCTTGCTTCCCTGGCCCCCTGTATGCTCTCAACACAGCAGCCAGAGTGACCTCCTTGCAACACAGTCAGATCATGTCATATCTTTGCTCAGAATTCTCCAAAGCAGAGGTGGGCTGGAATGGCAAGCATTAGTTAGTGAGGGCCAATCCTGCACATCTCTCCCCTATCTGTGGTCAGGAATGCCACACTCATGGCTTGAAATAGGCCAAGGTGGGAGATTTACACCACAGAAATTGGTAAATGCTACAAACCAGGGCTTTTTATTTTTATTTTTATTTTTTTGAGACCTAGTTGGCCAGCATACCGCTGCTCCTATGATGGTACATTTCTCTCAGAGTCAAAGTCCAAGTCTTTAAAACTCCCCACAAGGCCCTCTGCTTTCTGACCTTCTCTCCTCCTTCCTTGCCCTCTGCTCCAGTCACACTGACCTTCTTGCTGCTCTTCAAACATGCCAGCACATTGTAGCGTCAGGGATTTTTGCCCTGGCTGCTCCCCATGTCTGGATCACTTCCCCCAGATAACCATACCTGGGCTCTGCTTATTCCTTCTCTTACGGTAAGTTCTTGCTCAAATGTCACCTTCTCCTTGAGGCTTACCTGACCACCTCCCCAAAAATGCTAAACCCCTCTCCAACTCTCCTGACCTCCTTACACTGTTCTCTTTTCCCCACAGCATTCTAACCCCCTATAGAATGCACTTACTTATTCTATTTTTTATTCATATTTATGCTCGGCATCCCTCCCCCCCACCCCACTAGAATACCACCTCCATGAGGGCAGGGCCTGTTTTCTTCCTTGATGCATTCCAGCACCTATAAGGGTGCCTGGCACCCAGAAGGCACTCAGTAAGCATTTATTGGCTGACCGGCTAACCTGATCTTCAAATGCCCACCTGCTCTGTATATCTTCCCTAAACTTAGCACCTTCCTGCCTTCCTCCTCTCCATTCCCAGAAGGTCCAGGCTTTTGTCCCTCTATGTTACTGGAGTCCTCTTTGTATGTGAAGCTGCTAAAGTGCTTCTGTTGCACCATAATGATTTTCTTACTAACTGCCTCCCCCATCAGCTGGCTATGTCTGAGCTCTTCAAAGCCATCTCCAGCACCTATCCCAGTGCCTGGCATATGCACCACCCCACTGGTCTGTTAAATGAACACATGAATGTATAGAGGAACAGTAGCCAGAATTTAATTTTTCACATTGATTCCTTTTCTCCTCCAGAGGCCCCCTCTGGTGATAGCTCTGCTAGGAAGGCCTAGAGCAGGGAGGGACTGGAAGATATCATAGAGGGAGGCAAAAGGGGTGTTTCTGGACTCTATGCTCTGAGCAGTCTGGTTATGACTATCATGCTCCTGCCACTTCTTTGCTCAGCCCTTACTCCTGCCTTTCATAAGCTCTGATCTCCCTTGATCCCTGGCTAGGGTCAGCTTTACACACAGGGAAAGAAGACTGCTGACCGTGGTGTGATGCCAAGGCTTCAGGAAGGTTCCTCATTCCCAAATACTTTCTTTCTCTTTGTGCCACTTTCCTTGGGGTCTTCTTGGAAAGCAAAGCCTCAGCTACCTGGTTCACTGCTTGAGGTCATGATGGATGTGTAGAGTATTTTCAGTTTTTCAAAAGGTTTTATGGAAATGCTGTTGTTTCTGTGTTGCTCAGAGTCTAGTGGGGGAGTCGGAAGCATGGGGTTATGGTTGTGGCAGAAGCTTCGAAGGAAAAGCTCAGGATGCAGGAAGAATGCCTGAGGGGAGGCCTTTGGCTGGGAGCACGGAGGGGTCCAGGAGAGGAACTCTTCAGGTAGAGCCAACAGCATCTCGGTGAGCACAGGGCAGTGGGGACCGAGAGGCCGCCCGGGCTGGAGGGCAGTGAACACGGGCAGCACAGAGTGGCACTGAGGAGGGAGGGGCTGATTGTGCAGGCCCCTAGGCCATGACAGGGCTTTTGCTTTTTACTGGAGGCCACAGGGAGGCATCCGAAGCTGCCCCCTCTAAAGGATTTTCTTGAGCGGGAAGTGACAGGATCAGATCTGCAATTGAGAGAAGCCCTCCCTCTCTCATCCTCCCCCTCAAGCCCTGTGTCCTCTAAAGGCCTGGCTCACGGAGCAGGAAGGTGGCCTGGAGCCCAGCAGGCACTCAGTGCATGGCCGGAGGGAACGGGAGGCCCAGGGGTGTGCAAGAGAATGGGCGCCCGAGCCTGCAGAGCGCCTGGCAGTTTAGAGCGGTCCCGCCATCTTCGGGGTCTTCCCTGCCACAGAGGCCTCTGAAGGTCGAGGCCCCTCGTCTGTCCCCAGTGACGCCCCTGTCCACACGGGCCAGCTCACTCCTGCTCTGCCAGCCAGGCCTATCCAGGACAAAGAAGGGGCTGTGCCCCTGCAGAGAGGGGTGACTCCTTTCCCAGCCATCAAGTGAGAAGGAAGGGTCCACACCCAAAGCTAAGCCCCAGGGGAAGACAGGATGTCCCAACACATCCTGTAGAAGCACCTAGTCATCTTCCAGTTACCAATTTGCCTTACTTGTTCTGTTCAAACAGGGTAATTGTTTCCCCAAAAAGACTTGGGTATAGTGGAATGAGGTCACCAGAGACGTGCCTAAACAATGACAAACACCGGTCCTGGGCGCGCCGAAACCCTGGTAACCAGTTACTCAGACTGCGGGGCTGATTTTATCTTTCCTGAAGCAGCCGCGGAGCAAATTCAGTGAGGGCGCGCCCCCTGGTGGTGATACGAGGTTCTACCAGGCAGAAAGGACCGTTCTGGGGAGCGACTCCTCTGGGTGGAACGGAGAACGGGAGGAGGAGGAGGTTTCCGGACGTTCTCAGCGGCACATATTCATGGCTAATAATAAATGTTGATCTGTTGATTGAAATATGAAATAAAAGTGATTAATATAACCATTAGTAATCAAGGTATTGGAATGTGAGAATTTTAATAAAAGGTAAATCATCAGCCAAGGCAGGAAGAAAGCAGGGAGAGTTGGTCTGATAAGAGAAATAACTTTGAGAGCGTCCATATACTTTCTGCTTTGACACTGTGGGTATTATATACTGTCTTTGTTTACCTAAGGCAGCCTATCTTTTTATTTTGAAATTTTTCAAATATACACAAAACAGTGAAAAGAACTATAAATCCCCACATACCTACCACCCAAGTTCTGGAATATCAAGTTTTTGTCACTCTTGCTTTATGTATCCGATTTTATTTTATTTCATTTTATTTTATTTTATTTTATTTTATTTTGAGATGGAGTTTCACTCTTGTCCCCCAGGCTGGAGTGCAGTGGCGCGATCTCGGCTCACTGCAACCTCCGCCTCCCAGGTTCAAGCGATTCTCCCGCCTCAGTCTTCTAAGTAGCTGGGACTACAGGTGCATGCCCGGCTAATTTTTGTATTTTTAGTAGAGACAGAGTTTCTCCATGTTGGCCAGGCTGGTCTTGAGCTCCTGACCTCAAGTGATCTGCTCACCTCGGCCTCCCAAAGCGCTGGGATTACAGGCGTGAACCACCGCACCCGGCTGGCATGTTCTTACATAGCCACACGCCCTTATTTCATCAAAAACATTATATAGGCCGGGCGCCCTGGCTCACGCCTGTAATCCCAGCACTTCGGGAGGCCGAGGCGGGTGGATCACGAGGTCAGGAGATCGAGACCATCCTGGCTAACACGGTGAAACCCCGTCTCTACTAAAAACACAAAAAATTAGCCGGGCGTGGTGGCGGGCGCCTGTAGTCCCAGTTACTTGGGAGGCTGAGGCAGGAGAATGGCGAGGACCCAGGAGGCGGAGCTTGCAGTGAGCTGAGACCGGCCACTGCACTCCAGCCTGGGCGAAAGTGCAAGACTCCGTCTTAAAAAAAAAAAAAAAAGAACATTTTATAATTCCTTGGAACCATCTAAATCAAGCTCGTTCAACCCGTGGCCTGCGAGCCACGTGCAGCCCAGGACGGCTTTGAATGCAGCACAACGCAAATTCGTAAGCTTTCTTAAAACATCATGAGATTTTTTGGTGTGATTTTTCCTTTATCAGCTCATCAGCTATCGTCAGTATTAGTGTATTTTATGTGTGGTAAAAGAATTCTTCTTCCAATGTGGCCCAGGGAAGCCAAAAGATTGGACACCCCTGATCTAAATGACCATACAAACAGTCTACATTTAGGCTTTCTTGAAAACTTATTGCAATTGTCTGGTTGTTAGGTCTCTCTCTCTCTCTCTCCTCCCTCTCCCTCCCTCCCTCCCCCCCCCCTCCACCTCCCATTCCTTGTCCTCCCCTTCCTCCCTAATTGACTTATCCTTACATATAGTGAAAGGCACAGGTATTAAGCATACAATTTAATGGGTGTTGACAAATGCTCACACCTGGTAACCCACACCCTCATCAAGATAGCGAACATTCCCATCACCTCAGAAAGTTACCACCTGTGCCTTGGCAGCAAACTGTGTCCTCACCCCCAAACCACTTATCTGATTTCTTTCACCATGGATAAGTTTTGCCTGTTCTAGAATTTTATATAAAATGCACACTTGCAGTATGTAGTCTTTTTGAGTATGGCTCTTTGTGCTCAGCATGATATTCTTGAGGTTCATCTGTGTCTTTACTGAGTTGCATTCCATTGCTCGCATTTACTACAATTTGTTTATGCACTCTCCTCTTACTGAGCATCTAGATTGTTTCCAATTTAGGCTATTATGAATAAAGCTGCTATAAATATTTTTGCATAAATCTTTTTATGGACATATGTTTTCAGAGTGTACACTTATGTTTAGCTTTATGAGAAAAACTTGTCTCATCTAAAGCACTTCTTGGTCTCCCTTTTTGTTCAGTTGTCCAATAGTTCAATATTCTGCACATACCCGTCAGCTTCCTTGTGGTATCACTTACCTGGTCCCTGCTCTGATTTCTAGATTTTGTTTGTTTGTTTGTTTGTTTGTTTGTTTTTTAGAGACATGATCTCACTCCGTCACCCAGGCTGGAATGCAGTGGTACAATCATAGCTTACTGGCAGGTTTAAACTCCTCAGCTCAAGCCAACCTCCTACCTTAGCCTCCCAAGTAGCTAGAACTACAGGTGTATGCCACCATGCCCAGCTAAGCATTAGAAAAAGGTTATCTTTTGTAGAGATGGGGTCTCGCTATGTTGTCCAGATTGGCCTTGAACTCCTGGCTTCAAGCGATTCTCCTGCCTCAGCCTTCCAAAGTGCTGGATTACAGGCATGAGCCACTGAGCCTAGTCAAAATTCTGAAGGAAAATGCTGGAGTTTTTATAAACTGAAAGTTGGATCTAAAACCTGGAGGAGGGAGGCAGAGGTTGCAGCCAGCTGAGATCGCATCACTGCATTCTAGCCTGGGTGATGGAGTGAGACTCTATCTCAAAATAAAAAAATAAAATAAAACCTGGAGAAGACACATGTTAGTCACTATGGCAAGAATGACTCAGAAGTGATGCTATATTGTTTATCCTGCATCTCATCAGAAAGCACGTAAGTGGCATGCTTGCCCCACTTGCATTTAAGACAATAAGACTGATCAGTAGATCTAAGGAGTGGAGGCCTGATTCCTCACTGTATCCTCCATCAACCTCTCATCTTTTGGCTTCAGCTGATCTTTGCTTTGAATAAATTCCTTTGTAAAGAATTACAAAATAGTGGCTTTTGAAATTCTGTCATCTCTCCACATTTATTATCTGGAATTCTTCCGTAAAGAAGCTTCCTTTATCAACTTTCCCTCATTGTCATTTGGCAAAGGCAGGAAAATGTGTAACTATTTGTCTGTAATTGCATGTGTCACTAGCAGTTTTAATTCACTAGCAATTTTAGTTGCTAGTGAAAATTTTTAATCTGGCTGATTGATTGTTAGAAACTTTCTAAAAGCTAAGACAAGAAAAGCTCTCATAATGAAGTATTATTCAAAATGTAAGTATGAGAGCTCCCTCATCTTGCTTTAAGAAAAAGATACATAATATAGAAAAACATTGACATATCAATGGACTTGGATCCACTCTGGGCTAAACAGTTATAATTGTAATGATAATAACATTTAGGGAACATTTCTTATTGATTTAAATTAATAATTAAATTGAATTAATGTTTATGATAAGTTATTGAGAAGATAAAAGTACTAGTCATTGTGCAGTCTAGAGGGCTTTAATCAAGTTAAATTTAACTTTTCCCCTTGAGGAAATCATGGATTCGTTTTATTGAGTCGACGTTTACTGAGCATTCACTTCACTGGTAAAACAAAGATGAATTAGACCCAGACACTATGAGGCCTCAAGGGGCCTAGTAGATGAATTTTGTCTCACTGGTTCCTGGGACTTACTTTGGTCAGATATTTATGGTCTTTGTTGTGGTATGTACAAAGAACACCCTGAAGTGCTTGGCAACACCCTAAGGTCAGATATCACCTGCCCTATAGGCAGGTGACAAATAACCGGCTCTGGGATGGGGGAAGGGAGAAGGTTTGATTGGTAACATTTGCCTATTTCCGTGGTGCAAATACAACCACCATGGCCTGTTTCAACCTGCCAAAATAATGTCACTGAATGCCAAGTTGCAAAGATATGCATAGCACACCATTATATAGTATTTCCACTATACAGATACAATAGAGGTAAATAACTTCACAAGCATAGATAATGATTAAATAGAGTAAAATAAGGAAGGGATGAGCTTTGAGTATTTATTATCTTTGTAATATAACTTAATTGTAAGTTTATATAATTTAATTTTTAATGATGACTATGTTTAACAAGTGGCTTGCACAATTTCTGAAAATTTAACAGCTCTAGAGAGCCAGTATGTATGAGCCTGCTCCAGCACACCACTGCTTACACTCATGCAGTATTACAAGATAGCCACTGTATTATACTCATGGAGCTGGGGACTTGGAACAATGTGGCTGGGATGACACTCTGCGTGGGGATGGTCAGTGGCCTTAGGGCATGGTAGAAGAGAGGAGCTGAGTACAGTAATATGGGTTATTTCCTTGTCTCTTCTGTGGGGGTTATTTAGTTTCCATCTACTGGTATAAAAATTATCCTAAACTTAGTGCTTTAAAACAATACGAGTTTATTATCTCACAGTTCCGGAGGTCAGAAGTCAGAAAGGGTTCTCACTGGGCTAGAATTAATGTGTCTGCAGGGCTGTGTTGAAGGCTCTGAGGGAGAATCCTTTCCCTTACCTTTATCAGCTTCCAGAAGCCACCCACAGTCTTTGGCTTGTGTCCTCTTTACTCCGTCTTCAATGCTGGTAAAAACTTAGCAATGTTAGTCAAGTCCTTTCCCATTGCCATCTCTTTGGTTTTTCAATTTGGATAGCTGATTAGCAACCTTAACTCCATGTGCAAACTTAATTCCCCTTTGCCGTGTAACGTAACACATTTTTAGGTTCCAGGGACTAGAATGTGGCTATCTTTGAGAGGCCATTATTCTTCCTAACACAGGGGTGCTGACAGATATCTCCAGCTGGCTCTGCACACACTGTACTCTGGGAGGACCTTCTGGAGAAGGTGCTTGGAGCCCTAGAAGGTAAGATACAATGAGAATCCCATGGAAGCTGCTGATTTGCCTTGGGTAATCAGCAAGTAGAAATAAGTGTTAGGAAGAAAATAAATAACAGGCAGAGAGAGAGAGAGAGATGGAAAAGAGAAGTATTTTAGTAGATGGTAATGGAAGGTCTCTCTGAAGTGTTGATATGTGAGCTAAGACCTGCCATGCCAAGATCTGGGAAAGGCCAGGCCAAGGATAACGACACCAAGGAAGTGCTGGATGGGGCTGGAGTTTAACTGCCTTAACCATCCCAAATAAGTAGAGCAATGTGTTCATTATGCACTCAACTTTTAAGGTAAGTCCACCACCTAGTTTCCTCTTCCAACCAGATCTATCTTCCTAAATCCCTCCTAATAGAGATTGTGGAGTGCCACTGGCGAAAAATGAGTACAAAGTTTCTGAAGATTGGTATGTTTGAAGAACAGAAAAAAGAGCGGTGGAGATGAGGGCTAATAGCTTGTTATAATAATGGCACCCAGAGAATCATGCTTCCCTATGTCCATGCCCCTGTACAATTGATGTTCTGCTCTTTCTGTCAAGACACATTATCTGTTTTTCCACCCCCTTAAATCTGGGATGGCCTTGTGACTTGCTTGTTCAGTAGAAAATAGCGGCAGTGGTGGTGTCCAATTCCAGGGCCTAGACTTTAAGTGGCCTTGGGGCTTTGCTATCATCACCCTCTTCGAACTCCACCATGCTATGAAGAAGCTCTGTGTAGCTTACTGGAGGACAGGTGGACACAAGGAGGATAAGTGAGGAGCACAGCCAACAGCCAACACCAACTGCATCACATACACATGAGGCTATTTAGACCTTCCAGCCATAGTTGCACCATCAAGATGGCTGTAGCTGTGTGAGTGCTTTTAGGTGAGGCCAGCAGAAAAACCTACAGAATCACAGGAAATAATAAAGCATTGCTGTTTTAAATCACTATGTTTTGGGGGAGGTTTGTTATGCAGCAATAGATAACTGTTACATGAAATGGGGAGGTTCGAGGGACCAGATTATGTAAAGCTTTATTAGCCATGGTAAGGAACTTGGATTTTATTCTAAGTACTCTGAGGAATCATGCGGTTTTAAGGAGAGTAACATGCTTTAAAAGATCATTCTGGGCTGGGCATGGTGGCTCATGCCTGTTATCCCAGCACTTTGGAAGGCTAAGGAGGGCTCATCACTTGAGGTCAGGAGTTCGAGACCAACCTGACCAACATGGCAAAACTCTGTCTCTACTAAAAATACAAAAAATTAGCCTGGCATGGTCATGGGTGCCTGTAGTCGCAGCTGCTTGGGATGCTGAGGCGGGAGAATTGCTTGAACCTGGGAGGTGGAGGTTGCAGTAAGCTGAGATTGCGCTACTGCGCTGCAGCCTGGGCGACAGAGCAAGACTCCGTCACAAAAAAAAAAAAAAAAAGCCGGACATGGTGGCTCAAGCCTGTAATCCCAGCACTTTGGGAGACCAAGGCAGGTGGATCACCTGAGGTCAGGAGTTCGAGACCAGCCTGGCCAACATGGTGAAACTCTGTCTCTACTAAAAATACAAAAATTAGTCGGGCATGGTGGCACGTGCCTGTAGTCCCAGCTACTTGGGAGCCTGAGGCAGGAGAATTGCTTGAACTTAGGAGGTGGAGGCTGTAGTGAGCCGAGATTACACCACTGCACTCTAGCCTGGGTGACAAAGAGAGATTTTGTCTCAAAAAAAAAAAAACAAACAAAAAACAAAAAACCAAAACAAACAAAAATATAAAAAATAAAAGATTATTCTGAGGGCTGCGTGGAGAAAGGATTGTAGTTGAGTAAGAATAGAAGCAGGGAGACAAGTCAGAAGGCTTTTTCAGGCATCCAGACAAGAGATGATGGCAGTGGAGATGGAGAACAGTGGACAGATTTGGGTCCTGCTAATGGATTGGCTTAGAAAAGAAATAGTGAATAACGATCTTCTTTGAAATTCAGGGCTATATAAATAAATGCACTTTGGACTGGGCGTGGTGGCTCATGCCTGTAATACCAACACTTTGGGAGGCCTAAGGTGAGAATATCACCTGACCCCAGGAGTTTGAGACCAGCCTGGCCAACATAGTGAGACCCTGTCTCCATAAAAAGTAAAAAAAAAAAAAATTTGTCAGATGTGGTGGAGTGTGCCTGTAGTCTCAGCTACTCCTCAAGAGGCTGAGGCAAGAGGATCACTTCAGCATGGGAGGTCGAGGCTGTAGTGTGCTGTGATTGTACTACTGCACTCCCGCCTGGGTGACAGAGCAAGACCCTGTCTCAAATAAATAAATAAAACATGTACTTTGCATTGTCTTTTCTTCCTTTGGTGGACAGGGCAGTGCTTGACAAGTGACAGTAAACAGACAGAAACGTGGAAGCCTGAGGAGCACTGAAGTTATGTTTTGAGATGCAGTCAACATTAACAAAAACTTTTTTTTTTTTTTTGAGACAGAGTCTTACTCTGTCACCCAAGCTGCAGTGCAGTGGTGTGATCTCGGCTCACTGCAACCTCCGCCTCCTAGGTTCAAGCAATTCCCCTGCCTCAGCCTCCCGAGTAGCTGGGATTACAGGCATGCGCCACCACTCCTGGCTAATTTTTGTATTTTTGATAGAGATGAGGGTTCACCATGTTGGCCAGCCTGGTCTCAAACTCCTGACCTCAAGTGATCCACTCGCATCGGCCTAACAAAGTGCTGGGATTACAGGTGTGAGTCACTGCTCCTGGCCAACAAAACGTTAAAAATAAATTAAGTTAAAAAGCAATTGTCTTGTAAATGCTTTGCTCTGAAGGATCTGACAGGCAAAAGACACCAATGGGCTCACGAACAGGACCACTGTCCCAGTAGATTGGGAAACAAGAGCCTTAGGAAGTGAAAGGCATGAAAGTATGGGGGAGGGACCACAGAGGAAGGAGATGAAGAGGAGAGAGATCAGAGGGAGAAGGTGAAACTGGAAACCCATCCAGAAGTGGGCAGAAACACAATGGGAAAAGTAAGAAAACCACTCTGTGTTTGTGGGAGTGTCATGTGGCTGCTTTCTTTCTGATGATGGACTGCCCTGCACTCAGGCAGGCATAACTGGGGGCTTACTCAGGCATCCCTGAGTATAGAGTGCTAAATAAGATGCAGTCCTAGATGAGCACGGTGGCTCATGCCTGTAATCCCACCTGGGAGGCCGAGGTGGGAGGATCACTCAAGCCCAGGAGTTTGAGACCAGCGTGGGACAACATAGTGAGACCTCGTCTCTACAAAAACAAAAGACAAAAATAAATAGCCAGGCATGATGACACATGCCTGTAGTCCTAGCTACAAAGGAGGCTAAGGTGGGAGGATTGCTTGAGCCTGGGCAGTCAAGGGTGCAGTGATCTGAGATCACACCACTGCACTCCAGCCTGGGCAACACAGCAAAACTGTCTCAAAAAAAAAAAAAAAAGAAAAGAAAAAGAAAAAAGATACTTCTCATTACTTCTCATGCTAAGAATCTTGAAGTTTGGTCGAGGGCACATGACTAAACATGGTATAATAGGAACTTAAATGTAAATAATGGTCCACATTTTAAAAGTGCTAAAGTGCCAGGCCGGGTGCGGTGGCTCACGCCTGTAATCCCGGCACTTTGGGACGCCGAGGCGGGCAGATCACGAGGTCAGAAGATTGAGACCATCCTGGCTAACATGGTGAAACCCTGTCTCTACTAAAAATACAAAAAAATTAGCCGGGCGTGATGGTGGGCGCCTGTAGTCCCAGCTACTCGGGAGGCTGAGGCAGGAGAATGGCGTGAACCCAGGAGGCAGAGCTTGCAATGAGCCGAGACAGCGCCACTGCACTCCAACCTGGGCAACAGAGCGGGACTCTGTCTCAAAAAAAAAAGTGCTAAAGCGCCAAAGGCTCTCCAAAAAGGGGAGGAGGTAATGTTTGGGAAGGAGTTGTGGAGGTGATGGGGAGCAGGGAAGAGGGTGTGTGCAAAGACACATGGGGTGCTGGAGAAACTGGTTGAAAATCAGAACTATTGAAGCTGAGTGCAGGAAGCACGGTGGGGCCCAAGAATTTGGGTCTTTTTCCCTGGGAATAGAAACTTGTTTTTAATCTATGAAGCTAGTAACCTGTGACAAGAAAGGGGATGGACTGGAGTCAGGGAGAATGGTTAGAAGGCCGTTTCTAAGTAGACCAGCAGCCTCAGATGAGGCTCATGATTGCTACTATTTGTAGAGCTATGGAGTAAGGCCGTACCACCCTGCACCTAAAGGGCAGGTCCAAAAGACCTGTGCCCTCACTCTACCTCTTTATGTGATACTGGCAGGGAATAAAATAGTGACACTTGTAGTAGAGTAAGAAGATAAACCATGGACAATTGTAAAGCATCTTTAAAAACTGAAGACACAAGTGGGTGGGTGATGAGAAATTGCTTAGTGGGTACAATGTATGTTATTCGGGTGACAGATACACTGAAAGCTCAGACTTCATCACTACACAATATATCCATCTAACAAAATTTCACTTGCACCCCTTAAATTTATACACATTTTTAAAAATCAGAAAACAATCCTGAGGACATAAACACACACATGGAAGTATGTTCAATATATGCACTAGCATGTTCATCACAACATTATTCACAATGGCAACAAAATGGAATCAACCCAGGTGCGCATCAGTGGTGGGCTGGATAAAGACAGTGTGGTACATATACACCATGGAATGTTACACAGCCATAAAAAGGAATAAAATCTTGTCCTTTGCAGCAACACGCATGCAGCTGGAGGCCATTATCCTAAGCGAATTAAAGCAGAAATAGAAAACCAAATACCGCACATTCTCATTTATGAGTGGGAGCTAAACATTGGGTACCCATGGACATAAAGATGGGATCAATAGAGGATGGGGATTATAAATACTGAGGAGGAAGGGAGGGGGGCAAGGGTTGAAAAACTATCTACTGGGTACTATGCTTACTGGGTGACAGGTTCAATCATACCTCAAACCTCAGCATCACACAATATACCCTTGTAACAAACCTGCACATGTATGGCCTGAATACAAAATAAAAGTTGAAATTTTTAAGAAAGCATGTTCAATATTACTAATTTTCAGGGAAATGCAAATCAAAACCACAATGAGAAAGCACTTCTCACCCACTAGTTCAGCCATTATTAAAAAAATTAAAAAGCATCTTCAGTATCACTAATCATTAAGGAAATGCACATCAAAAACCACAGTGAGAAAACACTTCTCACCCAATTGGTTAGCTATAATGTAAATAAGCAAACAAAAAAGATAGCAAAAGAAAGTAACAAGTGTTAGTAAGGATGTGGAGAAACTGGAACCCTTGTACATTTCTGGTGGGAACATAAGAGTGCAGCCACTGTGGGAAATGGCATGATGGTTCCTCCAAAAAAAAAAAATTAAATATAAAATTACTATATGACTCTGCAATTTCACTTCTGGGTGTATCCCCAAAACAACTGAACACAGGAACTTGAACAGATATTTGTACACCCATGTTCATAAGAGCATTATTCCCAATATGCAAAAGTTGGAAAAAAACCAAATGTTCATCAATGGATGAATGGATAAACAAATATGGTATATATATATATAATGGAATATTATTCTTTTTTAAAAAGAAAAGAAATTCTGACACATGTTATGACAGTGCTGAACTTTAAAGACACTATGCTCAGTGAAATAAGCCAGACACAAAAGGACAAAACATTATATGAGTTCACTTATATGAGGTCCTAGAATAATGAAATTCATAGAGACAGAAAGTAGAAGAGTGGTTGCCAGGGGTAGGGGGCAGGAGGATGACGAGTTTTCATTTCAGGGATATGGAGTTTCAGTTTGGGAAGATAAAAAAGTTCTGGATGGGTGGTGGTGATTGCACTACAATATGAATGCACTTGATGCTATGGAACCATACACTTAAAAATTGTTAAAATGGTAAAATTTATGTTATATATTTTAACATACACATTCGAACCCCCTTCCACACACACACACAAACTGAGGACTATCCCCTGCCTCCCCACCCTCAAGAGCCAAACTTAACAATCCAATACATTTGACCCCCCTATATGTGATCTGGTCACTCATTGCTCCTCAATACACATTTTTTGTTTTACAGCCAGTAAGTAGAACGAACAAAATCAGAGTTTAACGGCCTAACAATGGAAAAAGGGAAGGCCTCATGCTTAAGAAAACAGAACTCTTTAATATCTAATTTTAATTCAAGATTAACATTTATTAGGTGTTGAACTATATAACAAACAGAGTGGCTCTCCAAAAGAAAATGTTATCAATTTGGGAATAGAACACTGCAGTGGGAATACATACAAATGCCATAGTTAACTATGTGTGTGTTCAGGGAGGTAAAGGAAGACAAAGGTTTTTTAAAAGAAGAAAATGAGAAAGATTACACAGTTGTTTCAAAAAAATTATCTTTGGCTACAAGGATCAGTAACAAGGATAATGCCATAACGCCAGTCCAGGGTTGGGCAGGCAGTTGCTGGGCAGCGGTCCCCACAGAACTATTTTTTGTTTAACGTTGCGATGGCATTTATGTAAGGTTGTGATTTTTCCAGAGTCTCTTTTGCTACCAGGTATACAAGTGTGAGAACCCTCTTTTTAAGGTCTCCCCGGTCTCTCTTTGCTAAGGTTTTTTTGTTTTTGTTTTTAAGTACTAGCGACTCCATTTTGCTTGTGACAACATTCACATAGGTTATCAAGAGTATCAAGATTAACAGGTTTCTAGTATGTGCCCTTAATATGATATATTGAAAATTACACCTTATCTGTTTGTCCTCCCAAAAATTCGGCCCCAGTAATCATATGGAAACATTAGCCAAATCCCAGCTGAGGCATGCTGTACAAAATACCTGACCAGTATTCCTAAAAACTATCCATGTCAGCAAAAATAAGGAAACTTCCCACTGCAAGAAGAGAAAAAAGATGTCAGAAAAAACAACAACAAAAACACCTTAGGGAATATGAATAAAGTATGCACTTTAGTTAATCATTATGTAAAAAAGGGGGAGGTCGGGCTGGGCGCGGTGGCTCACGCCTGTAATCCCAGCACTTTGGGAGGCTGAGGTGGGCTGATCACTTGAGGTCAGGAGTTCAAGAACAACCTGACCAACAGGTGAAACCCCGTCTGTACAAAAAAAAAAAAAAAAAAATTAGCTGGGTGTGGTGGTGGGTGCCTGTAATCCCAGCTACTTAGGAGACTCGCTTGAACCCAGGAGGTGGAGGCTGCACTGAGCTGAGATGGCGCCACTACACTCCAGCCTGGGCAACAGAGCCAGACTTCCATCAATAAAAAGGGGGCGGGGGAGCTCTTTTCTCTTAGAGATGTATACTAAAATATTTAAGCATAAAATAATGTCTAAGATTTATTTCAGATTAATCAAGTGCGGTGAGAGAACATGGATGGAGTTATAGACCTGAAGTTGGGAACTGCTGAGACTGGGTAGTGGGTACATGGGGTTCACTACACTCTTATTTTTATTTTTGCACATCTTTTAAAACTGTCCATGATAAAAAGGCATAAACTTAAAAAAATCTAGTATGCTAATTTATATAAATCTGAGTGCTGTATGTGGCTATTTCCTGCCATTAAATAGGGAGGCAAAAAAAAATTAAAAATAGTTTTGGGAGAAGAGAATAAAGAAGAATGAAGCAAAGATAGAAGGGGAGAAGTGGAGAGAGATGAGGTTCGAGCTGTAAAATGTTACTGTGTCTGCTTCCCACCCACTCCCTGAGAACCTGCTCTTGGATTTTGTGAGCAAAAAAAAGTACTGGATACTTATATCAGCCCCCACCCTGATCCCCTAATCCCCTCCAAATAACTCCAACGCTATGTTTTTGTGAAGGTACAAGTTCAAACAAATACTGAGAAATATAAGGCTTGCTTTGGCACGTCACCCCTGGTCTAGAACTCATTCTTCTTTTTAAGCTAAAGAGTAAAGGGTTTCCCACATGGGGGCACTTAGCCTAGCTTAGGGAAAGTACAATCTGCAGTAGAGGTGGAGGACTTGGGTCCTGGTTTCGGTTCTGCTGTGCCGCCATGTGACTTTGGACAAGATACATCAGGCCTCTGTGCTTGCTCAGTTGGTCTTCTGTGTTGCTGTAACTGAGATAGGAAAAGCACTGGGGCAAAGCCAAGAAAAAAAAGAGTTGCAAAACTTCAAAGTACTGAATTCCTATTTTTAGTAGGACTCCTCAAAATTGCAAATCATCAGAATTTGTTCAGATTTTTGCCTCAGTGAGCACTTATTAAACCTGAACTTTGGAGCTAGCTGCTCAAGAGAAAACCATGTGAAGGAAAATTCTTTTCTTCCTTGCCCACCCCTCTCCTCTTTTCCTTTCCATTTAAGGTAGAGTGACATGCATTTTTGCACTGGATTAAAAACAAAAATAACAACAAGGACAGTATGTTGTTATAAAAAGCCCTCCAGGTGCCTTCCTTAAATCTTCCCCTACGTCCATCCATATATACATCTTAGTTGTTCGTTAGCCCAGTAATCAAGTATGGTAACCAGCCATGGGGACTGTAAAACCAGGCCAGAGAAAATCTTTGCTTAGTTATCTTAGTGACTGTTTGGGGAAGTGCTAGTGGGGCTAGCTGGTCTTGCAATATCACTGTAGTAGCTGCCACATTCAGCAAGTTACTATGAAGTAGAATGCATGATTTAAAGGACGTGGAGAGAGAAACTTGAAAGAAGCTCTTGATTTTCAAGCGTGTGCAAACATGGAAAATGTATCCCATAGCCAAGATAGTAAACACATGACTCTACTGATGGCATAGTCGATCATTGTTTGTATGACCAAGGGAAGTTCCACACTGTTCTTGATCTATATACAATTGGTTCTCATTACTTATAGTAGTTGTGCTCTATAAATTGCAGCGAACACTGAATTAGCAAATCACATTACTCCTAAGGAAAATACAGGGTTAGCTGTGTGCCTCTGGTCACAACATTTCCATCAGCCGAGCAATATATAACTTTGTTTTATGTATGTTTCTGTTTAAAGATACCTTACTAATATATATTGTTAATTCATTAACATCAAACAGCACTATAACTCATGCCTGAATAAAACTTATCATACATCTGTATTTTCTCCATAAGGCACATCACAGCCTTTTTGTGCTTAGGAATACTGGACGGCACTTCAGCACTTTGCTTGCAGGCCATTTTAAACAGCAAAATCACCAACAAAAATGCAAAAAACATGATCAGCAAAAGGATCACACGTTTACAATATGAGAGCTGAAACAAGAAAGTGAGCATCGTCTTGTTTGACCGCAACTGGGAATGTGGGCTTCCAGTGACTCAAATCTTTTCACTGCTCTGTGCATGTCTGCAAATGACCGTGAAAGTGCTGTAAGTATTGATTTTGGGGTCACAAATAAATTTTAGCTAGTAGGCAAATTCGCAGATACAGAGTCCATAAATAATGAGGATTGACTGTAAACACTACATGCCAGAGCCTGCTGTAAGTTGGCAAAATCCCATTCTTTGCCCCCATTATGTGAATTTTTAGGGATGTGAGAGATTAAGTGTGCAATGTATTCAAATATGAGTCACTCACTGTTAGATTGGGTAGATTATGCAGAAAACGGCATTGCATTTAAAATAGTCCTCAATCAAGAGTTCGAGGCCAGCCTGGCCAACATGGCAAAACCCCGTCTGTACTAAAAAAATAAAAAATAAAAAATAAATCAAAAAAATCTGCTGGGCCTGGTGGTGCGCGCCCATAATCCCAGCCACTCCAGAGGCTGAGGCACGATAATTGCTTGAACCCAGGAAGTGAAGGCTGCAGTGAGCTGAGACTGCATCACTGCACTCCAGCCTGGGTGATGGAGTGAAACTGTGTCTAAAATAAAATAAAATAAAATAAAATAAAATAAAATAATAGTCCTCAAATCAGGAGCTATTCTTTAATCTTAAAGATTTGATACCCATCCTCCAAATCATGCATTCCCAAGCTTCACTCAGTATCTCACTTTTCTTTTTTGTATCAGCCGTTATCTAAAATAATAAAATAGGTATGTACCCTTCCACTACTATGCAGTTTTCTGTCTACCCACCCACCTGCCACATGGCTCAAAAGTATCCAATCTTTGTGGTATGGAACATCCTCCACAGAAAAGTGAGGTAGCCTTTCAGACAGGACCTGGATGGTTCCCGTCTTAGTCCCCTTTTCTGCCCCAGGGCCCAACTTAATCTTGCACAGCCTCCTATATGAGAGCTGGGAAGCTCTGTTCTCCATCACTATCCCTCCATGGTGCATAAGGAAGCCACCAAGTCCTGTTTTATGCCAGATCTATTGTTCAGGGTGATATACGAACAACACAAGCAAAACTTTATTCTTGCTCATGCTGTGTGACCACAATTGATTCATATTATGCTTAGGTATGCAGAGAAAATGGAGCCTCCCCTTTATGACAGATCTAGTCTTCCTCAAAAGTCTGTACTCCATTGGAAGGGCAACAGCTAACTCAGTTAATATTATCCTAGTCTCTTCAGTGAAAACAGTTTTCTTTTGGTTTACAACGGTTCCTTCTTTCGGAAATGCTCGTTTGTTCTGAGTTGTCTTCTCCCTCTTGCCTCCCAAGATGGCTTCTAGGTGTGTGCCTTTAAGAGAAGGGCAGGGAACCTTGATCTGCATCATGCGGGGCCTGATGCTGTCTTCTGACCCTTGCTGGCCTCTGTGGTGGTGCGTTCCTTGTTTACCCTGGTGGCATCTGCCACAGAAGTCTTCATTTGGGGAAACAGTGATCTAGTCTCTCTTGGCTTGGTCAGGACCTAGGGGTCCTCCAGGCTGACCTGCCTGTCCTGTGTAACTAAAACCTCAAGCTAGATCTGACTGTCCCAGGGATAGGAACCTGACTGAAGCAGGGCCAATCAGAGACTCTCCCTGAATTTTTTTCAAACTGGAGCTAAGCAATCTAGTTCTTCTCCGGAGGCAAAACTGTGAGATGGAAGGCTCAGTGCAGTGGGCAACTATGCTTGCTGCCCTGTAGAAGTTGATGTAGACCTGCAAGAAGAGACAGACAATGTGAGAGCTGAAGCAGCATTCAGATTTCTGGTCTAGGCTGTGCCTGAGGTCCTGTATCTCCTAATTTCTTCCTGTTTTTCTGTGAAATAGCCACACATCCTTCCAGTAAATTCCCTGAGTCCAAGCTAATTTGAGTTCAGTTGCTGACACTTGCAACTGAAATTTTAAAAACCCAAGCAGTATGTTTTTAAATGACTTAATGACCATTCTAACACCTGTGTATTTATAATTCCCATCAACCTTCCTTTACATCATTCCCCTAAGTATACTATGTTTATAGGTTGAAAATTATTGCTGGCAAACATGAGACAATTGAGATTTTTAAAAATTTTATTGGCCAGGTGCGGTGGCTCATGCCTGTAATCCCAGCACTTTGGGAGGCCAAGGCAGGCAGATAACAAGGTCAGGAGTTCAAGACCAGCCTGGCCAATATGGTGAAACCCGTCTCTACTAAAAATACAAAAATTAGCTGGGTGTGGTGGCAGGTGCCTGTAGTCCCAGCTACTCAGGAGGCTGAGGCAAGAGAATCACTTGAACCCAGAGGTGGAGGTTGCAGTGAGCAGAGACTGCGTCACTGCACTCTCACCTGGGCGACAGAGTGAGACACTGTCTCAAAAAAAAAAAATTATTGTGAAATGTAATACCGATACAAAAAACTACACAGAACAAATACGTAACTTGCAAGGAATTATCATGAAGTTAGCACAGCTGTGTCATTATCACACAGGTAAGAAATAGAATATACCCTTAAAGCCCATCTCATTCCCCATACGAATAGTTACCATTTCTTCCTCCCTATAAGTAATCATGCTCCTGACTTTTTGGTTATCACTTCCTTACTTTTCTGTTTTATCACTCAAGCATGCATACATGAACCTTTACTTGAGTTCTACCATTCTTTGAACACTATGTAAACAAAATCATACAACGTAATTTGTTTTTAAAGATCAGACTTTTGCTGTGGATTATTTGAGACTTATCTAAAATTTACTGTAGCTGTAGGTCAGTCTTTTTTTGTTGCTGTTTAGTATTCCATAACATGAATGCTCATTTACCTATCCATTCTGTTGATAGACATTTGGAGGGTTTTTTGTGTGTTTCTGGCTATTATGGATAATGCTGCTGTGAATATTCTTGGTGAATACATGCACATTTTTACCGACCATGTACATAAGAGTAGAATTGCCAGGTCATGAGTATATATCTTTACTCTTCTTTTTTGAGATGTAGTCTCACTCTTGTTGCTCAGGCTGGAGTGCAATGGCGCCACCTCGGCTCACTGCAATCTCCGCCTTCAGAGTTCAAGCGATTCTCCTGCCTCAGGCTCCCAAGTAGCTGGGATTACAGGTGCTCGGCACCATGCCCAGCTAATTTTTTGTATTTTTAGTAGAGACAGGGTTTCACAATGTTGGCCAGGCTGGTCTCGAACTCCTGACCTCAGGTGATCCACCCACCTTTGCCTCCCAAAGTGCCAGGATTACAGGTGTGAGCCACCACGCCCAGCCGTATCTTTTCAAATGAGTAGATAACACCGATTACTTTTTGTAATTGACTGTTCCAGTTTACATTCCTATCAGCATTTTATGTGAGTTTCTCGTTTCATATCCCCACTAACACTTGTCTTTTTAAATTTTAGCCATTTTTGTGTGTGTGCTGTGGTGTATCACTGTGGTTTGAATGTCACTTCCTCCTGATTATTAATGGAAGTGAACATCCTATTGCCTGTTTATTGGCCATTTGTCTACCTCCCTTTGTGAAGTGCCTGTTGAAGTCTCTTAGCCATTTTTCTATTTGGTTGCCTTTTTTCCTTACTGATTTGTAAGAGCTCTTTATATATTTGGATAAGAGACCTTTCTATGTTGGCTATATATATAGAAAACATCTTTCACCCTGTGGCTTGTCTTTTCACTTGCTTAGTGGTGTCTTTTCAGTAAGAGATTCTTAATTTTAATGTATTCAGATTTATCAATTGGGAGTTTAAAACAATGCATCTGATACAGCAACTGGATTCACTAGTGCAAAATAAAATTCTAAATTCAGTAAAATGAACTTATACAGGCTCTCTGGCTAACACTGCACATTCTTTCCTCGGAATGTCATTTCTGGGATGGCAATTTTTTTTTTTTTTTTGAGACAGAGTCTTGCTGTGTCATCCAGGCTGGAGTGCAGTGGCACCATCCAACTCCTGGGTTCAAGCAATCTCCACCTCCTGGGTTCAAACAATTCTCCTGCCTCAGCCTCCCAAGTAGCTGGGATTACAGGCGCCCGCCACCACGCCAAGCTCATTTTTTGTATTTTTAATAGAGACAGGATTTCACTATGTTGGCCAGGCTGGTCTTTAACTCTCGACCTCAGGTGATCCGCCTGCCTCAGCCTCCCAAAGTTCTGGGATTACAGGTGTGAGCCACAGCGCCCGGCCGGCAATTTTTTAAATAATAAAAAATTCCATTATTTTACATAGCATTGAGATACACTTACAATATTTAATTCTGCCTCTTGGTGGTGCCATAGAAAACTAAGAGTAATAATTTTAAAAATTATTGTTCTGAAAGTTTGCTGGACAGTGGGATCTATGGGCAAATTGAAAACTATGAATATTCAAAAAAAGTTTGTAATTCTCTTACACACTACAGTGGCTGAAAATGCACATAGGCTCAGCCCTTCACTATAAAATTCCTGGCTAATAGTCAAATAAAAATAGCACTAATACTTTTTTAATCATGGAAATTTTCAAGCATTCTAAAGTGCCAATATAACATTCCTGTACCTATTACCTAGCTAATAAACGTTAAAATCTTGTTATACTTACTGTAAAAAATTAGAGAAATAAGGAGAAAGTTTATGCCCCTTTGTCCTCTCCAGTTTCATCTCCTTTCCCTTTTTCTCACTAAAGGCAACTACTATCCAGAATTTGATGTGTTCCCTTCTAGTTCTTGTTTCTGTATTTTTAGTACATGTGTCCATGAACAATAAAAATGTTACTTTATATTTTAAAAATGTATCATTTCATACTATAGCATACTGCAATTTGCTTTTTACATTCAACATGTTTTTGCCATGTTTATATATACATATATAGATCTAGATTATTAATTTTAACTGCCATATTGTAATTTATGGCAAACATATGCCCTATACTTATTCATTTCTCTATTAATGAACATTTTAATGTTGCAATGCATACAATACCTAGAAGAATATCTTTAAAAAATTTAAATGAATGAGGCAGGCTTTTAATTCAAGCAGTATCCCCATAAAATCTCTCAGGCAGACTATTTCTGCTTCAATTTTTTTGTTTTTTATTTTTGCTGTTCATATCTACTCTGCACGCATAGAAGGAATCGATACCTGAAATTTCCTAAACGTCTTTTACTCGGTCCCCACAAAAAAGCTCTGATGTGGTGTGTGTAAAGGGGTAGGAGTGGGCGAATGAAGTGGGTAGAGACGGACACAAAGAAATGTCAAAATACAGGACAGTGAAGGTTTGGAGCCAGGGCCAGTGGCAGCAGCCAAAGTTACAAATATCGCGGAGGTCTGAGAGTTTACAGTGCAGAGCATGTCCTGTGCTATCATATGCGGATGACAAAATAGCCGAATACACAAATCTTTCCATGCTTGTGCTGAAAGATGTAACCATCAAGCGCCAGGCGGTAGCCATGGGAACCCGGGGCTGTGGGGAGTCGGCCAGAATTCTTGATGCGCTTAGAATGTTTCTTCTTCCGGCCCTCTGCTCTTCGCAATCATCGTCCCTCTCCTAGGTCCCCCGCCCATTCTATAGGCTCTCATGAGTCTCTTCCCGTCTTGATTCTCTCGCTCTGCGTTCCAGGTCGCCATCTTGGACCATGCGTCAAGATGGCGCCCCCTGGTCCCAGGGGCACAGCCCAGGCACGCTAGCGAGGCTACGCACGCACGTATTCGGGCGCGAAGGGTGGGGCACTGGCGCCAGACGTCGCCCCGCCCTCTGTGGTCGCTCCGCCCCCGGCCCCACTCCACCTTCCTCCCACCCCGCGAACCCGGAAGTGGAGGAGGAGGCGCGGCGGCGGCGGCGGCGGTGGCCAAGCAGGCAGATACTGCCTGAGCCGTTCCCGGGAGCGTGTCTGGGTTTGGGGGCGGGAGACAGGCTGAGCCGCCTGGGCGGCCTGGCCTGTACGGGGCGGGGGAGGCCATGGCCTCGGCTGAGTTGCAGGGGAAGTACCAGAAGCTGGCTCAGGAGTACTCGAAGGTACCCATCGTGGTCTGGGAGTAGGGGATCCCCCGCCCTGCGGCCTCGGGTTGCCGTGGCAGCGACTTGTCGGGACCTAGGGGTACTGCGGGAGGGGCACGCGAGCGCGCCCCACCTTTCCCCTCAGCCGTCTCCGTCCACCATTACGGTGCCTCCACCTGCAGCTCCAAGGAGATGGGGCCGGGCGGTGTCTGCGTCCATGAGCGTTTTTGCAGGGAGAAGCTGGAGTCTGATTCTTCCTTTTCACTGAAGTAGCGGGCTTGGGACTGGGTTGTCAGAAATTCTGGCTTCTTGCCTCTAATGCTGGCTGAGAAGGGAAGGGAAAGGTGTGGACCACTCCTCACCTCGCTGCTTCCTCAATTTTCTCAGCCTAGGGATGGGGAAGATCAACCCTTCTCCCCTCCCACAGGGTTGATATGAGGTTAAAGAGATTTATCTTCCCCCGAATCAATTCGAGAGGGTAAATAGAGACATTCGGGTAAACTGCTTCACTAGGGATGGGTGGTTATGAATGTATTCACTGCTTTGGCAAGAGGTTGTCAGGAATGATTTTGAAAGCTTGAGTGCTACGGCTCTATGCTTTTCTTTCTCTTGTCCCTCGGTCACCTAGAATGGGGCAGACACCCAGCAGGTGCTCAATACACATTAAGCAACATGGGGACCTGCCCCTTTCTCGTGTTTATGGCATCAGTCTTTTAAATGATAGAACCCTTTCCTTGGAAAAGGATGCTGCAGTTTCTGGGTAGGGTGTTTCTAGTTTAAGAATATTTTAATGAAGTTATTAAAGCAGAATTTTACATCTTTGGAAATTGATTCAACAGTCATTAAGTTTAGTTTTCAGTGGTCTTGGCATTCATGGAGTCAGTGGGAAGATGGTAATTCCTTTTTGCAATTTGGAGAAACTGAGACACATTTTATTCCTTAAGAGTTCATTCGACAAATAGCACGATGAAATATTCTTTGAAAAATAAAACTTGTGCCTAAACATACACACTTAATTCTTCACCATCAAATAAGAGTCTTTTGAGACACTACACTTATTTCAGTGATGTTACCATTAGCAAAACTTTGTTGCATTTCCATTTGAAATTGTGTTAAGAGCCTGTGGCACAATGTTAGTGATGGCAAGTCTTCATCTTTTCAAGGAGTGTTTCCTTGCTTGAAGGGCCAGAAGTTGTTTGGAACAAATCCATGTGATGAAGGGAGGTGAGTGGAGGTTGGCAATGCTCAAATTTGGCTCTACTATTTTTGGTTGAAAATGTTTCATGATCAACACCTGTGAAAAGAAGGAAAAAAATAAGAAAATGTTTCGTGAGTATAAAGCAAGGGGACTGATTTTCTTCTCCAGAAAGCCAGCAAGCTCAGAAGGCCATTCGAAATGGCAAGAGGGGAGTTCCAAAATGTTTTGAGTAGGGACTACATTGCTGAAATAATTGTATAGCCTCCCAAAGTAATAAAAACTGAAAAGTAATAAAAACTGATATGTAAGCTTGTTTAGCAGACAATATGTGCTCCCTTTGAGCAGTCTGCCAGGGTCTGTTGAGTGAGGCAGGGTTCAGCTTAACAAGTCACCTTTAATGGAATATTCTAACGTAGTACATAGTTATGATATAGTATGACAAGTGTTAGTTCAGTGGGACTACCGAAGACATTGGGTAAGCGTTGAGGTTATATTGGGGATTAGAGAAGAGGAAATGAAGGAGTAGTAGATTTCCAGGCAAAGGGAACAGTCCATGTTTGCTGGTATGAAAGCTCATTAAGATTAATGAGCTTTCACATGGCAGAGAGTGGTGAAATGAGGTAGGAGAGATAATTTGGGCCCTATCATGAAAGGTTGTGGATGTCAAGTAAGAAGAGTGAACTTTACCTTTTGAGTAATGGAGAGATGCCAAAGGTTAAGCAGGGGAGTGACATTACTTTCAGGAAGGACACTGATAACCGTGAAGGATGGATTGAAATAGGGAAAGATTGGTGGGGAAAAAAGCAGGGAGTAGACTGTTGAAATAGTTTTGGGGAGAGTAATGTAGGATTATATAAAGTTAGTGACCTCTGGGCTATAGAGAAGGGGCTAGATTCAGGAATTATGGTTAAAAAATGCTTTTCAGCTTTCCTTTTTTTTGAGTGCCTGCTGTGTGCATGGCACTAACCAAACATATAAGGCACTCATCCTTGTGTCTCATTCATTTTGGGACTTGGTGAGTGTGGGAAGACTCAGAGTTGTTCCTGCAGTTCTGAGGTGAGGGAACATGACTGCCACTGACACAATGAGGGCCAGCGGGAAGAGGAGCCCGTTCAGAGTGAAGGGCTATAGGAGAGGTTAGATACAGTTGAGGAAGTTTAGGGTTGGAAGGCACACTAAATTTGTTATTCACATATTATTAGTATGAGGTAATGTTGGAAGTAATGGCTGAAACTTTCTAATGGACATGGACTGGCTAAAAGTCAGGACAAAGGCTAGCACTTTTGGAGTAAGTCCCATCACGATGCACTTTGAGAGTTAATCAGGGTAGAAATTGGGAAACACCTGTCGGGAGGATGTGCCTGGAGGAGGAAGAGTTGCTAAGGAGACTGTAGGAGGCCTGCCAGACTTGGGGTCATCTCCCCTATTGGACCAGGCCATTTTTCATTCTTTTAATTGCAATGTGATGGGAATTTCAGAACACAGGAGAACAGATCCTGATCAAAAGATTTCTTGTGCTTTTTATTCCTTGTCAATTCTAGTAGCAGGCAATTTCTAGATAAGATCTATGCTCTCTCCAGCCCTATGCCTAAGAGTATTCCACCTTTTTATTACCTTCCCTGGTACAAGTTTCGTGGGCTGATACTGAAATCCAGTTGCATAATTTTTCTGCCTTAGTTAGGTTACAAAGGAAAAAGATGTCCTCTTAATCTGTAGAAGGAAGCCCATCAAGAAAGCAGCAAGCATGATCCCTAAGCCTAGGACATTGGCAGAGTCTTCTCATTCTTCTTTAATGCAGATTTCAGCCTTGGTTCCAGGAAAGGTCCCATCTCATAATCTTTCCTCTTGAAAAGGAAGAAAAAAAAAAAAACAAATAGTGGTCTGAGGAGCTCCCATTAAAGAGACTGAGAGTCCAGTTAGATAAAAGATGAACTGTGGAGGTCAAAGCAGATGAGAAGTGCTGAGGCAAACAGATTGCTAAAAGATAGTGTTATGGAAAGGTTAGTAAAAATGGAGATTAAGACCCAGTGGTTTGGGCAATTAGAGGGTCATTTGAGGTTTTTAATATTTCAGGTTCAATAGAGTTTGGGGAGGGAGAATGAATGTGTGTAGAGGCTGGTTTTCAGAGGTTTGTGAAGTTAATAAATAACAGATGCAAGCTACCTCCTTGAGATGTGAGGGAAAGTTAATCAAGACCTCAGTTGCTACTTTATAGATTAAGGATGAAAGACCATTTCTGACTTGCTGTTTCTTCCATGACCTGCTCTGCTTCTGATGCTCTGTTGTATCTCATTATGGAGAAGAGAGGCAAAAAGTGCTGAGTTCTGGCTCGTTTGATTTTAGCCTGCTTTCTTGGCGGGAGCACTCTTGCCTGGCACCGTGGTGTTTGTGTAAGCGAGTTTCAAGTTCTAATTGTCTTTTCAATGTTTGTGTTACCCTGGGTCAGTGATTCTCAAAGTGTGGAACCTGAAACAACATCATCTGGGAATGGGTTAGAAATGTAAATTCTTGGGTCCACCCTGCACCTATTGAATCTGAAACTAGCAGTGAGACCCAGCAATCTGTGTTGTAACAAACCTTTCCAGTGATTGGATTCATGCTAACATTTGAAAATCATTGATCCAGGAATGGTATTGGGATAGTAACCTTGGCAGAAATAAAGATAATCTTTTTAAAGATCTTTTTTTTTTTTTTTTTTGGGACAATGGATGCCAGCAGGAAAGCCAAACATCCATTATTTCTCTACAGTTTACTTTGCAATTGATGTTTCCTTTACATACAAAGGGAACTTTTTAGACTTATACTCTTAGTACACAGCTACTTATATGGAGAAAGGGTCAGTTTTGATCCAGCATGTTTGCTCTCCAGATAACAGGATTTGGCAGTACCTGATTTATCACCTACTTTTATAGAGAAATAGACTCAGGAACTGGATAGGATTAAAATTGAATATGAGCTTTTTTTTTTTTTTTTGACCCTGATGTGTAGGTAGGATTCACTAGTAAAGTTGGGTTGGAAAACAGGTTTGTGTTCAGTGCTATCCAATGGAAGTTTCCATGAGAATGAAAATGTTCTGTATCTGTGCTGTCCAGCAGGGTAACCGCTAGCCATGCATGGCTGTTGAGTGCTTGAAACGTAGCTAGTGTGTGACTGAGGAACTGAATTTTTGGTTTTATTTAATTCAAATAATTTAATTTAAATAGCCACTTGTAGCTATTGAGTACTCTGTTGGACAGTGCTAGCTTAGACCCTGGGTCTGTGCATCACAGATGTAAATGTCTAAATGACTCACTTGAAGACCTTGTTAAACTGCTGATTCTGGTTTAGTAGGTCTGGGGTGGGGCCTGAGATTCTGCCTCCAGGTAAAACTATTGCAGCTGTCCAAAGACCACACTTGGGACAAGGCCCTAGAAAGACAAGGGGCAGCCTCCTCTTCCTGATTTACTGATTTACTCACCCATTCATGTAGGGGCAGCTAAACTGCAAGGGTTGGGGTTTTGTCATAGTGAGTTTCCCTGCATGGGAGCAGGAGCAGGAGAAAGGATGCCATTTGAGGCAGATGTGAGTTTTTTCCTGCCTCAGTGACAAAGTAACCCCAGCTACTGCTGCATAATATGTAGCCTGCACATACTTTATCCCTGTCCTGGGATAGCAACAAGTAAGTGGGCAGAAAGAAAGACTAAGTAGGATTCCCAGTAATTTGGAATACTTAAAATGTTAGAACTGGAAGGAGTTTTAGGGGTCATCCAGGCCAGATACTGCAGCTGGGGTCTGCACATGACTTCAGTATTCTGAAGCTTTGAATCAGGGTTTTGGTGTGGCATAGGGTTGTCTTGCACACGTCACTTTGTATTGAAGAAAAGACTGTATGTTTAAAGGTTTATTTGTAAAATATGTATAAATGTCAAAAAAAGTCCACTGCATGAAGACAGCCATGTAAAAGTGGTTCTAACACAAGATTGTTGAGGATTAGCTGAGAAAATGCATATGAGTGATTCATCTCACTTTCCCCACAAACTCTTCCAACAGTTTGTGATTGAAGGTAATAAATCCCCAATCTTGGGCCATTTAGCCTATCACATATTGTCAAAGTGGCATGAGAGAAGTCAGAGTGAGCTTACCACCACTCTGTGTCCTAGGAGAAACAGCTGTGCGATAGGCCTCACTGAAGTTGGGCTATTCCAGAACCAGAGTTATAGAGAGCAGGTCTGGGCACTGGTCATTAGAGAGTTAGGCTCAAGGCTTTTGAGGATTCTTGGTGTCCAGTAGGATCATGAGGTTCAAATTATTTGGAGAGTCTTAAAAGAGAACTGTTAAAGTAATGGCAATCTCTTATATAATGTATTACATTTAAACACCTTTATATGTATAATTTATTTGATTTGATTAATTTGATTAATCAAATTAACTGATCTGATTGATTAACTAAAAATTTATTGAGTTCCTTCTCTATCCATAGCATTGATCTTTCATTGCAGGCAGGAAATACAAGGAAGTATACTGTAGTCTTTACCACGGAGAACAGTTTAAGGTGGCAGGTGGGAAATGAATACAGAAATTTATTTATTAATTGATTGATTTGCTCTGTCTCCTAGGCTGGAGTGCAGTGGTGTGATCTTGGCTCACTGCAACCTCCGTCCGTCTCCTGGGTTCAAGCAATTCTCCTGCCTCAGCCTCCTGAGTAGCTGGGATTACATGCGCCTGCCACCATGCCCGGCTAATTTTTGTATTTTCAGTAGAGATGGGGTTTTGCCATGTTGGCTACGCTGGTTTTGAACTCCTGACCTCAGGTGATCTGCCCGCCTCGGCCTCCTAAAGTGCTGTGATTACAGGCATGAGCCACTGCTCCCAGCCTATACAGAAATACATATATTAGTAAAATGTAAAATTTACTGTTTTTAGAAGCAAAATTAAAACTGAATAGTTTAATAAGAGATGTTTTGTTGTTAGTAAGTGCCAAAGGAACTGAGGCACAGGCTCTCTATGGGCCACAGGGAGTCAGGGAGTGATTAGGAAAAATTATGGAGGAAGTAGGGCCAGTAGGTAAAAAGTAGGATCCTAGAGAACAGGTGGGATTTGGTTGGCCAAAGTGAAGAAGGGCTGTGCTCTCAAAGTAAGGGTAAAATGAATCAGAAGATTACAAAACAAGGAAGAATGAGATTTAAAAGGATTAAGAGGGATTCAGAGGTACTCTTCCCCCACTGAATGGAACAGAAGAGCTTGGTGCACAGCTGTTGAAAATAAGCTGTATCATCTGCAGGAGAGTTTTTCTGTACTAATAGAGACTTCAGGGCAGTTGTTTCTCAGTTATGTCATATGCATTGGTGTCTCCATTCTGGACTCCTAGAGGCAGTAGTGACCATCCGGTAATCTTATACCTACATCTAAAACAGAAACAGTGTTCATTTGCCTCCTCTCCGTGGTGAATACTGGTGTAGAGAAAGATAGATTCTAAAAGACCAGGCTGGCCGGATGTGGTGACTCATGACTGTAATCCCAGCACTTTGGGAGGCTGAGGCGGGCAGATCACTTGAGGTCAGGGTTCAAGACCAGCCTAGTCAACATGGTGAAACCCTGTCTCTACTAAAAATACAAAAAATTAGCTGGGCGTGGTGGCGCGTGCCTATAATCCCAGCTTCTTGGGAGGCTGAGGCAGGAGAATCGCTTGAACCCGAGAGGTGGAGGCTCCAGTGAGCTGAGATTGCACCACTGCACTTCAGCCTGGGCAACAGAGCGAGACTCGGTCTCAAAATAAATAAATAAATAAATAATAAAATAAAAAAAAAGACCAGGCTAATAAGAGCAGCTCAGGATTTTATAAGCTTCTCATTCAGTAATGCAGTAAGAGTGGCAGAAGTGATGCTGAAATGCAGAAAAACATCAAATGTTGCAGAGTAGTTAAAATGGCAATAGAGTATGCAAGCTTATCATCTTCCTCCATTTCTACCTACTAAGTAATAGAAAGGTCTTTCAGATAACAGTTTCTTAAAAAGCTGCATTGTCTGTTAAATGGTTTCATTGAAACCATGTTTGAGTTACCAGTTTAGCAAAAAATATTTTGCAAAGGAAAATCCTAATTTTTTTTGGTTATAATCAGTTATATTAAATTCCTAACAGCAATAGCTTGAAAGTTTCATTTTGCTTTTTAACAAGGCAGTCTGTTCAATTTGCTTTAAATACTCTGCAGTGTGCCTTAGAAATAAAAGATGAGGTTTTTTTTCTTAAAATTAATTGCTGTGGTTCTGGTCTTACAGGAAATTATCAGTTCAGTGAACTTCAAGCTTCATTCTTAGTCCTTGAAGTAGTCATTAGGAGCTTCTAAATACCACACAAAGAAGACATGTAAGAGATTACAGATCACAGCTAAGACAGGGGTATGAAATAAAATCTAACGTCTTTAGATTTATAAAATAAAATCTAAAGACTGAAGCAGTATTGCTATTTTTTTGGCTATATGGATTTGAAAGTATTTATTGAATTCTGTGAAGTAGCACATTATTCAAGACTATGTTGATATTTGCTTAAAAAGTAGAACACTACATCATGGAAGTCAACATTAAAGTGGTATTTCTCTCTTTTGAACTTCTAGAGCAGAGGTTACCAAGCTCTGTAAGAGGCCACACAGTGAATATTTTAGGCTTGAGGCTATGTGGTTTCTGTTGCAACTGCTTGTTTCTTCCATTGTACCTCAAAAGCAACCATAGACAGTACATAAATGAATGAGTATGGCTATGTTCCAATAAAACTTTAAAAATAGCCTGCCAATTTGGCCCTCAGACCTTAGTTGGCCAACCCGTGTTCTAGAGAATTTAATATCTTTTACTTTTTTTTTCAAGCAGGAAATACTAGTATTGCTAGTTATCTTTTAATATTTTATCTTCCCTTTTGAAGTGTAAGTTCTTTGAAAATAGAGACCATATCTTTTACATCTCTCCCCCATATCAATCAAGGTGTACAATGCCTTACACCATGCAAACTATAATAAACATATCTGTTGTCATTTTGAATCTGTTCTAATAATAAGAGCTCTGTTTCCATTTGTGGAGCATTTTATAGTTTAGAAAGTGCTTTGACATAGGTTTCTTATCTGGTTCTCACAGTAGCCTCAGAAGAAGGAAGGTAGGGTAAATGAATTTACCCATTCTATAGACCATATAGCTGGTTGTAGTGAATTTCCCATTCTATAGACCATATAGCTGGTTAAGTGAATTTCCCAAGTTTATATTGTCTAATAAATGGCAGAGCAAAGATTTGGGTCTGCTTTCTATTGTGGTAATGAACTGTCATCTCTAACTTTCTAAAAATAGAAGAATCTCATCTTTTTAGTCTGTTTTTTGCTCAAACTTTCGAATATCCTGCAGTATTCCTGCATTTTATCTCAGAATCTTAGCTAAATTTTCCATTGAGTTTTAAATAGTTTAAGATTTAGCATTCAAATATGCCTGTTCTTTTGGCACAGAAAAGGGTCATTTCTGTTCTCTGTTCTCAGGAGACAGATCTGAGCTATGCAGAATTAGAAAGATTTTTAAACATTTTTTATTTTTAATTTTAGCAATAGATTTTTTTTTTTTTAAAGGTCACATACAAGGATGTCTCATTCTTTCAGTTTCTCAGAGAAGAACCTAGTCTTTCATGATATCTGCACTGAGCCCTGGGAATATTAGTCTGTAAACCTTTTGCTTCAGCTACAATGAGCTTGTATATTTATACTTAAGTGCTCTATGTTCTCTTCGCTGAGAATACTTTCCTCTTATTACAGAAGTAAATTTTATCTTTTAAAACCCTGCCAGTGGTGGTTATATAGATGTATACATAAGTGAAAATGCATTTAGCTGCATAATTTCTGATTTGTATACTTTATTTAAAATAGCGTTATTTCTCAGTATTTAATAATTATCTGTGAAAAAAAGCCCAAGTTTTACCTCTTTCTCCAAAGGCATCTCTCACCTCTCCAGCTCACTGCTTTTTTCACTTAAATGTAGCTTTGTGAAATAGCAGCCAGTATTGTCTAATTGGCATTATGACTTTGGAGTCCAAACTGGTAGAGTCTGAATCTCAGCATTGCTACTTAACTTCTCTGTGCCTCAGTTTCCTCATCTGTAAAATGGAGGTAATTAGAGTACCCACTTCACAGGATTGTGAGGATTAGATGAAGTAATACATAAAAGTACTTAGGACGGTGCCTGGTTTGTAGTGAGCATTCATATGTAAGTGGGTACTATTATTAACTTTTAAATGGAGCCTGCTTCCTAGTCGCTTTTGTACACTGCCCCAGCTGACGCCCGAGGCCATTGTTGATGATGACATTTGCATGTCTAATATTAGGCACAGTGTCCTATTGGGATGTTGATGCCCCACATTTTTATTTTCTGTGGAATTCTTACTTTATAATTAGTCCAGTTGTATGTATTTTACAAATGAATGGTGTGTCAGAATTTCAAGGAACATGGCATATTCAGTACCCTATTATTTATTGTATTAGTTTTTATTTAGGGATGGGACTTGGTTTTATAGAAAGAGTGACACACTAGAAATCAGGAGACTGGATTTTAGTCCCAGTTTTGCCATTGATTTTTTTTTGTTTATGTCATTGGGCAACGCAGCCTGTGTGCCCTTATCTGTAAAATGGTGAATTATTGTTATCTACTACCCTCTTTGGGTCTAATACTTTTTTGTTTTCATATATATGTGAGAAGCTACTTAGTTACTCAGTGTAATGATGCCTGTAAAATTGATGTGATTTCCTTGATATAACCAATTGCTTTATATTAGAAATTGATTATTACTTTCTCTGTTTTCAGCTTCGGGCTCAGAATCAGGTTCTGAAAAAAGGTGTTGTGGATGAACAAGCAAATTCTGCAGCTTTAAAGGTGGGCAACAGGATATTTGTGTTGTGAGGGTTAAGTTAGCATTTGGTGTTGCTCAAAGCAGGTTCATTGGGTTTTCTGGGTTAAAGTTCCAACTCTGACACTGATTCACTAGGGATAAGGGACAGTAATTCAGTCTTTTGTGGTTAATTTTCCTACTTGCTTAGGTAAGAATATGAGGTACTTTGATTTCCTTAGCTAAAAATTATAAAAAAAAGGTATTATGTGACTTTGTCTAATGCATTACTCCTGTGCCTCAAGGCCTTTACTTAGCTCAGTTTATCTGGATTATTAAGGCTTCTTATCAGTTGTCATCACAGACACCTTTCTGAGGGAGGCTATGTCATATTCCTATTTGAATCCCTCTCACTCAGCAGATGGCAGGTCTCTAATAAGTGGATTCCATTGTGTGAATCATTTAGTCCCTAAATCTTGCCTTTAGTTGAGCTATTTAATAGTAATAACCTGTGTTAATCAGGGCAGTCTTTGATACATTTTACCATCAGCATTTTTGTTAACTGAGGGGAGAAATATGATAGATGAAGGAATTTGTTTCTGCCTCATTTCTAGTAAGCATGTAGTAAATATTGCTTAGTGATATTTTTAAATGGATAAATTAATTCTAGGATTTGGATTTCTTCTTGGCCAAGTTTCAGTTAAATATACTGTCTAGCTTGCTCTTTTTGCTCTTTCCCTTTCTTGCTCCCTCTGCTCTCTTTAGACAGATGGGATTAGGATTCCTCTTACTTCTGTCTCTTTTTGGATAAGCCCCTGATCAGTAATATGTCTGAGGTGGCTCCACTTAGGCAACTAAGCCCCAGAAATTGTCCTTTTACGTAGTCAGTTGTTGGATCCTACAGGAGGGAAATCTGTCTCTGAGCGTCTCCTCCTCAGGTGCTGTTAGCACAGTCTCAGGGTTGAGATGGTTCTGAACACCCCACCCATACTTCCAGGCTCTCTGCACCCAAGCCAAGATGATTAAAAAAGAAGCTTTATAGTCAGGATTTATTAGTCAAGTTATTGTTTCACCAAAATTATTGAAGAAATGATCATTATATCTCCAAATGATATTTAAACTTATTGCTGGGGAAAGTCTTTCCTAGTTTGTCCTAGTAGCCTGTGCTGGTGTTTCATACCCTCCTGTTGCTGGTTGTGTTTGATTAACTCTGTGATGGCAGCAATGGTAGGAACAGTGGTAGGCGTGGTGACAGCTGGTTCTATTGATTGAGCACTCACTGCATACCAGGCATTGTGCTAAGTCCATTATATCCATTATCTTATTTAGTGTTCACAACAACCCTATGAGGTCAGATAACATTATCATCCCCATTACAGAAACTGGAGTTTAGCGGAAGGCTGGGATAGATGTTTTCTGAAATTAATGAAATTAATGATTGGTTAATGGAGTTGGAGCATTAGTTTATTTTAAGAATTATAAGCATAATTATATATTATAATTATATAAATTATGAGAAAAATTATTTTTTGTTTTACTATTTATTACAGTAGTCATTGTAATTATAGTACAACAAGTGACAATTTGCCAGTTTGCTAGACAGGTATATTAGGATGTCCTGTGTTACAGGAGGCTTTTAGTTTTATTACTGGGTTTACCCTTCAGTGAGCTGTTAGGTGTAATCAATGTTCATTGATTTGAATTTTTAAAATTTAAAAGACATGATAGTTTGGACATGGGCTAGGCCTAAATTTGCCTTTGAACTACAAGTAAAAATTAAGGTGTTACTAAACAAATGTAAGAAAAAAATTATTTTCTCCTTAATGGGAGCATATTGTTCTATCCCTCTAGCACTTTTCTCAACATGCAGGTAGTGTCAGTAGAGTGTAGACACTAGCCTATGGCTTTTAGGTTGCTGTTCCTTTTTTTTTTTTTTTTTTGAGACAGAGTCTTACTCTGTCACCCAGGCTGGAGTGCAGTGGCACAATCTCGGCTTACTGCAACCTCTGCCTCCCTGGTTTGAGTGATTCTTGTGCTTCAGCCTCCTGAGTCACTGGGATCACAGGCGTGCACCACCCTGCCTGGCTAATTTTTGTATTTTTAGTAGAGTCAGAGTTTTGTCATGTTGGCCAGGCCAGTTTCAAACTCCTGACCTCGAGTGATCCGCCCTCTTCAGCCTCCCAAAGTGCTGGGATTATAGGCATGAGCCACTGCACCTGGCCTAGGTTGCTGTTTCAATACAGTTAAATCATCTGTTCGTTAAAGCATGACCTTCATGTTTTATAATTGTTTCAGTGAAATTAGTAAACATACAGTTCTTTATTTTTTTATTTTCTTTTTTTTTAAATAGAGATGAGGTCTCACTATGTTGCTCAGGCTGGTCTCCAACTTTTGGGCTTAAGCAATCCTCCTGTCTCGGCTTCCCAAAGTGCTGGGATTACAGGCATGAGCCACTGTGCCAGCCCAGTTCTTTAAATATACAGTATTACATGGCCATCTGTGTTTGATAATCAGTGAATAAAAAGTTGTCAGAACATCATAAGTAAAATATAGTTAGAATAATTCTTTTAAAAAAGAGTGAAACTAAATATTTCTCTTTAGTTTCCCATTTTCATACCCCATTATGGCATAAACAGAACAAAATGGTCAGCAGAGGGTGTGTTAAAAAGGTTAGCAGAATATTTTAGATTTTGTTTCTATTGTCATTTAGCTTTAAAGTGAATTATTATAGGACAGCATATGAAAATATTTTTGGTATGATACTGATTTTTATCTTTGATATGTCAGAATAGTTGAAGAGCAATTAAGTGTGTTGCAGACTTCATTTTGACTAATTTAAATTCAGGGAGGATTTACAGAAAAAATGGAATACAAGTATATTTCTTCCCATTCTTTTTCACTGAAGGGAATCATCATTAAATCTGAGGTTCTTTTTAAATATCTAAGTTTGGCCAGGCATGGTGGCTCATGCCTGTAAACCCAGCACTTTGGGATGCCGAGGCAGGTGGATCACCTGAGGTCAGGAGTTTGAGACCAGCCTGTCCAACATGGCGAAACGCTGTCTCTACTAAAAATACAAAAAAATTAGCCGAGCATGGTGGTGTGCGCCTGAAGTCCCAGCCACTCGGGAGGCTGAGGCATGAGAAATGCTCGAACTCGGGTGGCGGAGGTTGCAGTGAGCTGAGATTGTGCCACTGCACTCCAGCCTGGGCAATAGAGCGAGACTCTGTCTCAAAAAAAAAAAAATAAATAAGTAAATAAATAAAATAAGTTTATAAATTTGTAGCCTCAATCTTTGTGTCTGTTCACTGTCATAGGATGTTAGTTGATCACAATCTGTTACTTTAGTATAGTTGCTCTTATTTTTATATTTACTTGGTTTAGCCAAAAGATTATCTTTTCACAAAGTGCTAAAAACTTAAGAACTGAAATGATACACATACAACCTGAATTTCCTAAAGCAAGAGGTTTTGATTATATTTTGGTGAAATAGAAATAATTTTTAATAAAATTTCTAAACCTTACAGCTAAACTGTGAGGACCAATCTGTTTTCACTTTGATATAGGAGCAACTGAAAATGAAGGATCAGTCATTGAGAAAACTACAACAGGAAATGGACAGTTTGACATTTCGAAATCTGCAGCTTGCCAAGAGGGTAGAACTACTTCAAGATGAACTAGCTCTAAGTGAACCACGAGGCAAGAAAAACAAGGTAGGTTCAAATACAGGCAAGTTAGTGTGACCTTGTCGTTAGTTACTGACACCTACAGGGCATCCTGGTTTTAACAGAAGACCCCACTGCTGAATTATTTTTTTGTTTGTTTGTTTGAGACAGGGTCTTGCTCTGCCACCCATGCTGGAGTGCTGTGGTGTGATCTTGGCTCACTGCAACCTCTGCTCCCAGGCTCAGTGATCCTCCCACCTCCGCCCCCAGAGTGGCTGGAAGTATAGGTGTGCACAACCATGCCTGGCTAATTTTTGTATTTTTTGTAGAGATGGGGTCTCACTATGTTGCCCAGGCTGGCCTTGAACTCCTGGACTCAAGCGATCCACCTGCCTCGGCCTCCCAAAGTGCTACGATTACAGGCATGAGCCATCATTCCTGGCCCTGAATTTTTTTTTTTTTTGAGACAGTTTCACTCTTGTTGCCTAGGCTGGAGTACAATGGCACGATCTTAGCTCACCGCAACCTCTGCCTCCCAGGTTCAAGTGATTCTCCTGCCTCAACCTCCCACGTAGCTGGGATTGTGGGCATGTGCCACTCCCAGCTAGTTTTGTATGTTTAATAGAGAAGGGGTTTCTCCATGTTGGTCAGGCTGGTCTCGAACTCCCGACCTCAGGTGGTCCGCTCGCCTCAGCCTCCCAAAGTGCTGGGATTACAGGCCTGAGCCACCGTGCCTGGCCCCGGCCCTGAATTTTTAATGTTCCATTATTACACTGGATATTAGGTCAAGAAAGCAGACTCTTATTATTAATATATATTAAATGTTAGGGACATTTATATGATAGTCAATTTTAAAGAATTTATTAGGAGCAAATGTAGTTGGTTTAGTGGCCGAGAAGAGACAGTGGAATATCTTATATTAGCTAAAATTGTTGACATGTTTTGGTTATACCAGGTTGCCATTAATCCAAGGTTGAGCAAATAAAATGAGGGAGATTGTCAAAGCGTTACTACTCATATGAAAGTAGCGGCCAGACGCGGTGGCTCACGCCTGTAATCCCAGCACTTTGGGAGGCTGAAGCGGGCAGATCACGAGGTCAGGAGATCGAGACCATCCTGGCTAACATGGTGAAACCTTGTCTCTACTAAAAATAGAAAAAATTTGCTGGGCGTGGTGGCGGGCGCCTGTAGTTCTAGCTGCTCGGGGGGCTGAGGCAGGAGAATGGCGTGAACCTGGGAGGCGGAGTTTGCAGCGAGCCGAGATCAGGCCACTGCACTCCGACCTGGGTGACAGAGTGAGACACTGTCTCAAAAAAAAAAAAGAAGTAGCAGTTGAAACACTTATACCTTAGATTTGTAAGTTTACTGCAGATGTAATTTCTTAGCATTTATTCTTACGAGGCTAGTTTGGTGTTCTTGTCTTGAGATTTAGAGATGAGGTTTTTTGCCTTATGGTTTTATATGGTGAGGCGGGATTCTTATTGCTCTAAGGTGGATAATCTGGTACTTTTGAACATTGTGATTAAGAGATTGCTGCTTTTTTTTTTTTTTTTTTTTAAGGGTAGAGATAGTGATTGAGTCTTTAAGTCTTGTATGTATATAGACTAACACTCCACAAATGTATGTATTGAGGCAGTAACAGTAGAATGGGTAGAAGGGAAGGAGAAGGCACACAGTGACTCTGAAGGAGTGCAGTATGGCCAGAAGAGCACAGGCTTCAGATTTAAGCCCAGGCTTGAATTCTTTGGTTGCCTTTAATAAATCTGTGACTTTCGGCACAATTTTTAACCTTGTAATCTTAGTTTCTCTATCAGCAAAGTGACAGTGAGCCTTTCAGGTTTGTTGTGAGGATTCTATGGTATCATGTAAAAGTGCCTAGGGCCATATTTCCCATGTAATGGGCAGTTGCCGTAATTATATGTTAATAGTTTTCCCATATGCATTTCCCCACATAGAAGCATTCGCTAGAGTGTTAGTGTTCAAATAAAGGAGGCAACAGAGAGGGTATAACACTTATGTATTAGAATCACTTGGGAAACTTTTTCAAGATATACATACCAGGCCAGGCACAGTGGCTCACGCCTGTAATCCCAGCACTTTGGGAGGCCGAGGCGGGCAGATCAGGAGGTCAGGAGTTGGAGACCAGCCTGGCCAGCATGGTGAAACCCTGTCTCTACTAAAAATACAAAAATTAGCCCAGCATGGTGGCATGTGCCTGTAATCCCAGCTACTTGGGAGGCTGAGGCAGGAGAATTGCTTGAATCCAGGAAGCCAAGGTTGCAGTGAGCCGAGATCACACCATTGCACTCCAGCCTGGGCGACAGAGTGAGACTCCGTCTCAAAAAAATAAAAAGATACATGCCCTGGAAATTCTGAAACACCCTTGGGGAGAGAATAGTCATCTGAACTTCAAACATGTTCTTCAGGTTCTTAATATCCCTGCCTAGGACTGTTGAGCAGAGGTTTGGGTGTAATACTGAGAATTAATTAAAGCTCATCAAATTTGGAAGCACTAAGGACCCTGAATACGTCATTCTGCAGTGTTCCATATGCACCTCTTGTTTTCCAAACATGATGGATATTTAATTTCTTTTTATATGGCTACTCCATTTTCAAAGGGCTTTTAAATCACTGATTCAAATTGGATTAGTAGGTGAGTTCATTTTAAGTGAGAAGTGAGACTACAAAAAAGGCAGAGAAAGGGTGGTGACTGATGTTTGAACACAGTTTCATTGTTAGGCTGTTCCTTGAATAGTCTCAGTTCTATGTATTACATGAAAACAAATGCTCATTATTAGATGTTTTAAATAGTGCTATTCTATGTAGAACGAGTTCATATTAGTAAAAATTTAAAGGAATGGATTTTTAAATAATCTTTGAGAATTTTCCTATTTATTTATAATAGCTTTATTTTATATATTTTTTTAACTTAGAAATTTATATGAACTTTTGTATAAACTTACCTTTGTGGATGCTGTTACAGAATTTATTACAATTTCTTATGGAGTGTAACAACTCCGACTCATGAAATTGCTATAACTCTCATTTCCCAAACCAAAAGATCAAATTGAAATGATATTTATGAGCTTATTTTATATTGCTGGAGCTTTCTAGGTCTGCTCCGTCCTCCAGCAGAACTACTCCTGAATTCATCTGCAAAGAATAGTAAGCCTTATCTGTTCTTTTCTCTCTCTTTTTAAAGCTTTCCTGCTCCTTACAATATTTGTAGTTTCAACTTGTGTCACATAGGAAAAGTTAAATGATGAACTGTATACCTTTTGCAGGATTGTTTGAGAATGGTGAACACATAGAAGAGACAAGCTTCTAAGGTGATAGAGAATCTGTGTACCTTAGGATGTTTCTCTAAAGGATGAAAGTTATGTGGACATAACTTATTCTTTCCATCAGAAAAGTGGAGAATCTTCTTCTCAGTTGAGTCAAGAGCAGAAGAGTGTCTTTGATGAAGATCTGCAAAAGAAGATAGAAGAGAATGAACGGTTGCATATACAAGTGAGAAAATCTGTTTTTCCATATGAATTAAAAAATGGGTCTGTGATCTGTTAATGTGGAAAAGCTAATGCAGATAGAGTGTTTTGTGTCTGCGTGGGTGTTTTAATGTCTTCTATGGTCTTCAAGTATATATGTCACTGTCACTTATTCATTTCTTAAATATCACACAGTCTTAATGTGGATGTGTGCTTTGAAGTATATGCATTTGTTCAGAAGACAGCAGAATAGCTTTATAACTTAACAGTGCAGAAATATACTGAGCATTATTCATTTTATATGGGAAATGATTACATGTATCATTTAAATGGGAGCTTACCAATAAATGGTGTTTGCTTTTTTCCCTCCCCCTCCCCCCTTTTTTTTTTTTTAACTGATGTTTAATTTTTTTAATTTACTGATGTTTAGTTGGTTTTTATCCCTACCCCTGTTAAACTGTAAGATCTCTGAGGGTATGAACCATGTATGTTTTCTATGCCTAGTCCCAGGACAGTGTCTTACTTATGTCAGGCACTCAGATATTTATGGAATGTTGAAAAGTTAGTGCCTGCCCCCAAACCATTGAGCATATTCTAAGATTCATAGTGGGCTGGGCGCAGTGGCTCATGCCTGTAATCCCAGCACTTTGGGAGGCCAAGGTGGGCGGATCACGAGGTCAGGAGATCGAGACCATCCTGGCTAACGTGGTGAAACCCCTTCTCTAGTAAAAATACAAAAAATTAGCCAGGCGTGATGGTAGACACCTGTAGTCCCAGCTACTTGGGAGGCTGAGGCAGGAGAATGGCGTGAACCCGGGAGGCGGAGCTTGCAGTGAGTTGAGATCAAGCCACAGCACTCTAGCCTGGGCGACAGAGTGAGACTCTGTCTCAAAAAAAAAAGATTCATAGTATAGTGTATCCAACTATAACCTCCTTACTTATTTATTTATTTTTTTTTTTGGTCAAATGGTAGGAAACACACACACACACACACAAACAGAAACGCTTTTCAGTCTTTGAAAACGTTGTTTTTGACCACAGTGTATTTTATATGTAAGTATTCACAATTTTTTATTAGTATTGGACTCTAATTACAGGAAAGAGCTTTACCTGTTTTAAGAATAACACCTGTTTTAATTTTGATTATTTTATGTGAAAGTTAGCTTAGTAGAAAAGTTATACTCTGATCAATTGAATTCTATGTATGCCAGACATTGTTTAAAATAGAAATTCATGAGACTGAGAGGTAGGAGGTGCAGGCTTTGGAGTAGATTTCCTGTGTTCAAATCTCAGTTCTACTGTAGTTTAGCTGTGAGACATTAGACTAGTTATGTAACTCTTTTAAGCTTGAGTTTCCATATTTGTAAAGAGGAATTACAGTAGCTACTTCTGATATACTGTGAGGATTTAATGAGATAATGCCTGTGTGGGTTTAACATAGTCAGCATATGGAACCATGTGGAAGTTGCTCAGTGAATAGTCACTGCTGTTATTTTTCTCATTTATGTATATTAGGATATTGTGAGAAGAGAAAATGGTCTTCTCTTTTTAGTTTTTTGAAGCTGATGAGCAGCACAAGCATGTGGAAGCAGAGCTGAGGAGTCGACTGGCCACTCTGGAGACAGAAGCAGCCCAGCACCAAGCTGTGGTTGATGGTCTCACCCGGAAGTACATGGAAACCATTGAGAAGCTGCAGAACGACAAGGCTAAACTAGAAGTAAGCCCCATTGTGAGAGCACACTAAAAAATAGTTACAGCTTTTGTATTAATAAATTGTCTATGCACTTAGTCATTTCCGGTGAGACTTTTGCCTGCAGGGTCTTACTAAGTGTGCTCCTATCTGTCGTAGCCTGAGCCATCTGCGTTTCTTTTTCTTCTGAAATTCAGGTGAAATCTCAGACTCTAGAAAAGGAAGCCAAGGAATGTCGACTTCGAACGGAAGAATGGTATGTGGAAACTTGAATTCCAAGAGGGTTCTGAAGCAAGACTCAGAAGACATGAGTTTTGGTTGTAGCAGCTCCTCTGTCTTAGTTGTCTTACATTTAAAAGGAGAAAATGGGAGTAATCTACAGGGTCCTTTTCAATTCTGGGATCTCCGGGGCCCTAAGCATTCTTGATAGAGTGGCCTGTGTATTAGTCCTCAGCCTGCGAGGGTTTGGGGCTGTGGCAGATCGTGTTCTGGAGCTCTTGTACTGAAGACTGGAGACTTTCTGTTTGAAACTACTCTAAACAGAAGGGGCCTCTGATAGTCCCAGGAAGTAAAACTGATAATCACCATGCCAATCTTTTAATGGTACATTTTGAATAAAATAGAGGTTATGCGATCTAATTTGGAGATATATAAATCTTAAAATCAAAATATTAGTAATGCATGGTAAAGGTATACTCCAACATTTATTTGATAATAATATTTTAGTTTTTAATAGGATCAACTAAGTGAATTTCTCATATCGATTTTGTTGCATCGTTAGAATTACATGCATGATTTAGATGTGTACATAATTGAACCAAACGCAGAAATTATCAGCTTTTGAGTTCAAGGGGAAAAGAAGGCTAATATAATATGTACTTAAAAAAAGAGTCTATAGTGATACTAGGGTGAATACTTATGTGTTGTAACGAGAACATTGTGATTACTTTGATCTTGGGGAAATATTATTTCTAAGATTACTTTGATTGAGCTTGGGGAAATAAATGTAAGGTTGGCTAAGACACTCGTACCATGATAAATTCCTCCAAACTTCCACATCATTCTCCAGAAGTCCCTGGGACTTGAGAAGCCAGGTTAGCGTTTTTGTTATCTTCCTCTTTTAACAACTCTCTGCCAAGAGTATCCCGGATGTCAGGTGCAGTTCTCTGGAAGCCTACTACCAGCTGTTGAGGTAACAAATAAATGAGGATTCACTCAATGATTGGTGATAATGTGGTTTTGTATTTTTTTTTTTTTTTGCAGTCAGTTACAGTTAAAGACTCTTCATGAAGATTTGTCAGGTAGATTAGAGGAATCCTTATCAATCATCAATGAAAAAGTACCTTTTAATGATACAAGTAGGTATTATGTACAGTTTTCCATTATTTGTAACTTTGAATCTCTCTGCGGTAGCCAACTAATTAAAGTAATTTCTGATCTTTAGGGCAAAAAATTTAATTGGCCCAACAGAAGATTGCTTTCTTTTTGTTCATTTGATCAGCTGTGGTAATCATATTTAACAGGAAGATTTTAAATTGTCATATAAGTACTCCAAAGCTGGTCTTCTTGGAAGAAGCCCAAATCCACATTTTTTGATTGCATGTATTTAGCATTTTCCAAGGTAAAAAACAACCTGCACATAAATAGTTGAATATTTGTACAAGAAAAATTGTTGATTGGGGTGGGGGAAATGAGGCTTGGTGGTGGGAGTTAAATCTTCTTAAAATTATGTCTTACCCCTTGGTCAATTCCCAGCAATAGCTAGGAAGCTAACTTGGTTAAGCCTTGCTTCCTATTCACCCTGGGAATTGTTTGATAATTTACATTCCCAGGAACAACAAAAAGTTAAAAAATACTACTTTACATGTGTAATAGGTGCCAAATTTGCAACCTTTAGGTAAGAAGTCAAAACCTCAAAAGCAAAGAAAATATTTGCTTGTTTGGATTTTGAAACTTACATTCAAATTGATGCACATTTCTTTTTTCTGTAATCACATGATTGAAATTAATATTTTACTTCCCCTAAATTTGTTTAGGGAAGACCTAAAAAAAGAGGAAGAAAAAAAAAATAGTTTGATTTAAGATTAAAATCAGCCCATGTCATTATTGTATCAAAAATTTAAATTCCCCTTTGAAAATAACACCTGCTTCTAGCTTCTACATTAACGTAAATACTACTGGATTCACTGGATTTGAAACTGTGGCATTACATTTTCCCTTTAAGCCTTGTCTCCATCATTAGGTTTTAATAATTTCCTTCTGAATCATGGATTTATCCTTCCTTTTCTAATACTAGTTGTCACCCTGTTTTAGGTCCCTTTCTTGTCACATGTGGATTATTACTTTTAGTCCTGAAATATTTAAAGATCATTTGCTGAGTGCCTAGACAGGTCAGTAGCATAGGGGATGCAAAAATTGGTAAGTCAAAATTTCTACCTCAAGCAGTTTATAGCCTGGTAAGGCAGAGATAGATGTAGAAATGTCAACAATATAAACTAGACTGTGCCATAAAGAACCTCCTGGGGTTTCAGAGAAGGACATGTTACTGCTGGTGGCATGGTGTGGGGAAGCCTTCCCAGAAAAAGGGTGCTTTGAGCTGGGCCTGGATATGTGAGCAGGTTTTATTGGGCAGAGATAAGGGTAAAATCTAAGGAATTACGTGAAGTATGGTATATAGGATAAAAGGTGTCATCATGCCCTCAGGAGCAGTAATCCAGTATGACAGGAGGCTTAGGGTGGGTGGGATGTGCAGGGCAAGGACATGTAAGTTCTGGAAGGTATGGTGGGACTGGACCCTAGCGTTCTGGTCTAAGGACTGGGAACTTAATTCATAAGGCCATGGGGTTGTTGGAGAAGTTTTTGAGCCAGGGAACATCATGTTGCTATATGTGTACTCACAAGGTTAATCTGGCAACAGAGTGTAGATTACCTTGGAGTGGGACAAGGGAGTCAAAGACTATTGTGATGATAGTTTTGGCGTACTATTATGGAGGCTTAGCCTGGGTTGGGGAGATGCGGAAGATCTTGTGGAAGGAGAGGGAGCAGACTGGTCCTTTCAAGGAGACAAGGGAGAAAGAGGCAGTCATGGGAAAGATGGTGATGCAGTTGACCGAAAGAAAAGAGGTAGACAGGAGCAGGTTTATGGGAGAGACAACGAGGTTAACTTTGTTGTTGTTTGATGTTCTGACAGATGGGTTCATATGTATCTATATAACTGCTGATGTATGCCTTTCTAAATGAAAGACCAGACTTTGGGAGAGAAACTGATGTCAACACTATTGGGCTGGAGGAGCCCTCATGTTGGGAGTGGTGGGTGCACAGTGCAGTCAGGCCTGTGCAGGGTCCTTGGTGAGTTCTCCATCCCAGTGATCAGGAGGCAGAGGGGAGCTGTGGAAACGGGGTGAGGCAGAAGCTGGAGAAGGGAGTTTCAACCTGATGGTGCAGGTCAGTTCTGCGCATTGCTGTAGAGAGGTCAGAGGGTGATGCATCAAGGCGACTGGGTTTGGTGACTGGATTTTGTGGCCTTGAGAGGACTAGTATACTTTGCGAGGAGCGCTTCTGTGCAGGGTGTAGGTGGACACTAGATTGCCAGCACAGGGAGTTGAGGTGAATGGGTGCTGAGGAAATAGGCAGAGCAGTGCTGTTTTTTGAGCAGTGGGAATGAAGGAAATGGAGAAGCATGAGGGCCTGACAGACGGGCAAAGTGAAAGAAAAGGCTGCATGTGCTGGGGACAGGAGTCAGGGCAGAGAATTAAGTGTGATTAAGTAATGGAAGAGACTCACTGTGGACACAAGAGTTAAATGAGCTGCAGCAAATGCTTTATTTGTAATGAGGAGATACTGAAGATAGAAGCAGGGAGTGATTATGTCGTAAGGTCCTGAGGGGGTCAGAAGCAGAAGGGCCCAGGAGGACGGTTAGCTGAGGAAAGGATATGCAAGCAGTAGACCGAGGTGGAGGGTGGAGAGTGTAAGAACTCTTTTGCTTTGGCTGTGATTTTCTTGGTGGAGTAGGGAGAGGCCATCCTATCCATTGGGTAGTGGAGAGGAGAGGAGGAATGGTATTAGGAGCTTGAAACAGAAAAGGTTTGGGATAGATGCCATGGGAAATAAAATAGGCACACGGCAATGAAATTGTGGATTGCTGAGTAGAGTTGAAGCCCCCTGGAGTTAGGCAGAGTAAATTGTAGTGGACCTTACTCGGGATTCGTGTTAGCAAAAGCGTTGAAACAATGGACCAGGCTGGGAAGCAAAACAAGCAAGGCTGAAAGATGGCTGATAGAAGTGTCCAGAGGTGTTGGTGGATGGGAGATCAAGCTGGTAATGTATAGCCCAGTGAGTAGCAATGGAGACATAAAAGGGAACTGGGTGACTATGCCACAGGAACATTCTGAATCGTATTTTGGCACTGGGGTCATTCTGACTGAGAACCTGGGCAGAGAAGGGCAGGTTTGAGTGGCTGAAGGGATGAGTAGAGATGAGGAGAGATGCAGCTCATTAAGGAGGAGTTTGAGGAGGTATGGCTAGGTAGGAGGAAGCTGCCAGAGGTTAGTAACAGACCAGGGTAGAGAGGAAGACTGAGAAAGATAGTGATGCCATCCAGGAAAGTTAGGATTGAGTCATTGGGATCCACAGTGGCAGACAGTGATAGATTTTTCTGGTAATGTAGTGTCAGGAAAACAGTGGTATTTTTTGCTGATTAGCGTGGCGGCTTTGTGGAGGGTTATTTTAGAAGGGAGAATGACTGAAAACAGCAAGAACATCATGAGCCTTTATAAGTAGTCTTGATAAGCCTGAAAGCAGTATTTGAAATGATTTCTTAGAAATGGAAACACTGGATTTGTTTGGGTTTTTTTAAGCCTGAAGTTAAAAAAAGATGGGAAGTATTACTTTATCTGAGAAACCACTGATTCTGTGTAAATTCCATTATTCTGTATTGTTGATCATTTTAAATTCTTATGTAAAGTTGATTTTGCTTCAGAGCATTCATTATTTTGCATTTAAGTTATTTTCCAGTGTATGTGAAATGAGAGACTTAATGTACATTATTTTTCTTCTGTAGAATATAGTCAGTACAACCCTCTCAACGTTCCACTCCACAATAGGAGACACCAGGTAAAGGATGAAGTACATGTTTTTATTTTCAGTTATATATACATCAAACTTTCCAGAAACAAGAATTAGTTGTGTTTGGACCTCTGTTTAGTGCATTCAGTCATTGCATTTAACTGTTGCTTTATGTGTTTCTCATACATTTATTCAAATGTAGCTTGCTTTTTATTGCATTCATAAGTAACACAGATTTTTGCTATCTCTCTTGTCTGATAACATTAGAACTAAATTATGAGATGCATTAATGTTTTGAGCCATACTTTTTTGTAGGTTGGTAGACCTTATACTTAAGTGGTCTGGGTTAAGTGCAGGAGGTGTATTTGCCAAACTGGTGGCTTTCTAATTTACTTAGATAGGAATATTAAAATTCAAGTGGGAGCAGATGAATTTAAAGTAAGGAATAATCACACTAGGATTCAGATGTTTTCTCCAGATCAGACTCAATAAAGTTCTTTTAGGATAATAATTTGAGAGTTGACCTTAACTGTATATTTTTCATTTTAAAGCTGAAGATGCGAGATATTGCTGGGCAGGCCCTGGCTTTTGTTCAGGATCTTGTGACGGCTCTTCTAAACTTTCATACCTACACAGAACAGAGGATTCAAATTTTTCCTGTTGATTCTGCCATTGACACTATATCTCCATTGAATCAGAAGGTAAATTTAATTCAGGATACATTTTGTTTGCCCTGAACAAAATAGGGAGATATTGTTTGTTTTTAGACCTCTTCTGTGCACCATCCAAGTACTGCAAAGGACATGGAAAAAACCCAAAAGTCATAGTTTTTACTCTCAAAATAAAATATGGCAAAAATAGAGATTCTTAAGAAATTAAATTCTAGGGAAGTGTATTAGTCTGTTTTCACACTGCTGATAAAGACATACCGGAGACTGAGCAATTTACAAAAGAAAGAGGTTTATTAGACTTACAGAGGTTTATTAGACTCCACATGGCTGGGGAGGCCTCACAATCAAGGCAAAGAGGAGCAAGTCATGTGTTTCGTGGATGGTGGCAGGCAAAAAGAGAGCTTGTGGAGGGAAACTCCCATTTTTAAAACCATCAGATCTCGTGAGACCCATTCACTATTGTGAGAACAGCACGGGAAAGACCCACCCCCATCATTCAGTCATCTCCCACTGGGTCCCTCCCATAACGTTTGGGAACTGTGGGAGCTAGAAGATGAGATTTGCATGGGGACATAGAACCAAACCATATCAGGGAGGTTTTTTTTTTTTCTTTTTTTGAGGTGGAGTCTCGCTCTGTTGCCCAGGTTGGAGTGCAGCGGTGTGATCTTGGTTCACTGCAGCCTCTGCTTCGTGGGCTCAAGTGATCCTCCCACCTCAGCCTCCCAACTAGCTGGGACTACAGGCGTGCACCACCACACTGGCTAATTTTTTTTTTCTTTTTTTTCCCTATTTTTAGTAGAGCCAGGGTTTCGCCATGTTGGCCAGGCTGGTCTCCAACTCCTGACCTCAGGTGATCTGCCTGCCTCAGCCTCCCAAAGTGCTGGGATTACAGGTGTAAGCCACTGTGCCTGGCCCTTGGGGAGTTTTTAAAAGACCTCAGTGTGAGCGAGTGAGTGGTATGGCCAGTAAGTGGTATGAGATCACCGGGGAATGGAGGTCACTGTAGGTGGTAATGTCTGGGAAAGATTCTTTGGGGATTTGAATGGGTCTTGAAAAATTAGCAAGGTTTAAATAGGAGGAGAGAAGTGGGATACACTTTTTCCCCAGAAGAGAATGACATGAACAAAATCATGGAGCAGGAAAGCATAGGGAGTGTGGGGGTTGGGAACAGGGTGAGGCATGGGGAGGGAATAATGAGCAAACTGTCTTGGCTGAAATGTGAAGTCCTCAGAAGGGGAGGAATGGAAAGTAAGGTTGAAAAAAAAAATGGCTCCAGGTTCTAAAAGGCCCCTGAGGGCAGGCCAAGACATAGACCTTCACTTTGTTTGTAGGATTGAGGCCTCTATAGCTTTTTGATCGGGGGCGACATAAAAGTGCCATTTTATTGTCGGAAAAATTAATTTGCTGGCATTTCTCTCCCTGATTGTACTCACAGTGTAACTTTCATCACTGGGCATGTTTAGGAGTAAAACAACCTGTGTGGTATAGTTGACCCTTTTCCTTCCTGCTGAGTTATGGAGTAGGAGACACACTGCTTATCCAGTTGAGCTTGGGGGGCATTTTCAGGGTTTGTGAGGTTCAAACAGGGTTTAAATGTCACTTCCTTCAATCCATGTGCCTTTTATGGGCCATTAGATTTTGCTTCTTTCTTTCCCTTTTTTCTCCCCTGCTAATTCTAAAAAACAATTTAAGGTAGCTTACAAAATTTCATTTAACTGAAAAGGATAAAATAAATGTGAGTATATTAGCTGTGTATTGCTATGTAATAAATTACCCCAAAACTTCATAGTTTAAAACAACAAACATTTACTATCTCACAGTTGCTGCGGGTCAAGAATGGAGGGGCTAGTTAGCTGGCTCATGATCTCTCATAAGGTTTCAGTCAGGATGTCACTGGAGCTGGGGGATTTGCATCCCAGGTGGCCGACTTACATGCCTGGTGAGTTAGTGCTAGTAGTTGGCTGGGAACCTCAGTTTCTTATTGCCTGGTTCTTTGAGTGTCCTCATAAATGGCAGCTAACATTTCTCATAGCGAGCGATCTAAGAGCAAGGTGGAAGCCACAGTGCCTTTTGACATAGCCTAGGTAGTCACATATCATCACTTCTTCAGTATCGTATTGGTCACACAGACCAGACCAACCTTGAAACAATGTGAGAGGGTAGTACACAAAACCAAAAATACCAGGAAGTGGAGACAATTGAAACCATCTTAGAAGCTGACTCTCACAGGGTGGAAATTGAGGGAAATTGCTATACATGTGTGCCGTAAGTGCCTCATGATGTGGCAGTCTGAAATATGAGTCATGCCATTCGTCCTACATAACCTGATTCTTATTCCCTGCTTCTTCTGTGCATCATGCAGTATTTTCAAGGTCTGAATAGTGTTTATGTCTGTGGGTCCCCTACGTGCCTATTAGTGCAGCAAAGACTTGGACTCAGTAGTTAGACTTCCTGGGTTCCCAGTCCATTTCTGCCACTTTCTCAGTTATGTCCTCTTGGGAAATATGCTTACTCTCTCTGCGCTTCCGTTTTCTCATCTTTAAAATGGGAGATAGAATACCTGCCTCACAGGTAAGCGTATTTGAGGATTCAATAAGATAATACATGTAAAGCACTAAAAACAGTGCGTGGCATGTAGTACTAGCACCCAATAAAGATTAGCTCTTAGGATCATCATCGTTATGTCTTACACATAGGAAGCCATCATTAGGTGCTTGGCTTTCATCAGTTTTGGTCTGACTCTACACATCTATTGAAGTTTGTAAAAATTAAACATTGGGCCTTTGAAATGTTCTTTAATATCACTGTGGGAAAAAGCTTTCAGAAGACCTGGATAGGGAAGACAGTACTGCAACAGTTTAATGTAGTTATGCTTTCTTTTATACTTCCTGTAATATTAAAAAATATTTTCTGACCAGACACAGTAGCTCACACCTGTAATCCTAGTACTTTGGGAGGCTGAGGCGGGTGGATTGCTTGACCTCAGGAGTTCAAGACCAGCCTGGGCAACATGGTGAAACCCTGTCTCTACAAAAAAAAAAACAAAAATTAGCCAGGTGTGGTGGCTTGTACCTGTAGTCCCAGCTACTTGGTGGGCTGAGGTGGGAGGATCCCTTGAGCCCAGGAGGCAGAGGTTGCAGTGAGCCAAGACTGTGCCACTTAATTCCAGCTTGGGCAACAGAGTGAGACCCTGTCTCAAGAAAAAAAATGTATGTGTGTGTGTGTGTGTGTGTATATATGTGTGTGTGTGTGTGTGTGTGTGTGTCTGTGTGTGTATGTATATATGTATGTGTATATATATGTATAAGTCCATCTTCACGCTGCTGATAAAGACTTGAAAGATGTATCTGAGACTGGGAAGAAAAAGAGATTTAATTGGGCTTGTAGTTCCACATGGCTGGGGAGGCCTCAGAATCATGGCGGGAGGCAAAAGACACTTTTTACATGGCAGCAGCAAGAGAAAAATGAGCAAGAAGCAAAAGTGGAGACCCCTGATAAACCTGTCAGATCTTGTGAGACTTATCCACTATCATGAGACTAGCCCAGGAAAGACTGGCCCCCATGATTCAATTACCTCCCCCTGGACACCTCCCACAACATGTAGGAATTCTGGGAGATACAATTCAGGCTGAGATTTGGGTGGGGACACAGCCAAACCATATCAATATGTTTGAATAGTGTGTGTATGTGTGTGTGTGTGTGTATATATATATATATATATATATATGCTAACCAGTATTGGATAGAATATACTATCCAATACTGGTTATTTGTCCATTATTGGAATTTTATTTTAGCTTGTTGCCATGTTATACCCACATAGTGAGAATCAAATATATTAATCTTAATTTGAGTCATTTCATTACTTTGAATAATTCATGTATTTCTCATTACTTTACCTTTGGTGCTTTGGCCTATAAAAGATCCTATGTGATTTTTCTAATAAGTCTGTGTTATTGAAGGAGATTCAGAAACCATTTGTTAAAAGATGACTGGAGTGTTTAAACTTGTTCATAGCATCATAAAGTAGACCTTTAGACTTGTAAGCTTAGAGTGTATTATATTATACAGCTCTAAAGATTGAAGCCCAAAGAGATTAAGTTACCCAGGGCCATGTGTCTGTGTAGTTTGTAGTGGGTGGGGTCAGTTGAATCACGTTTCTGCAAAATGAGATCTTACATTTCTATACTGAGAAATTGAAATTTGAGCTATTATATAACATTAGATAATTGAGATATTTAATAAATGAAAATAATCTTTTTGCCTATAAATTTTCTAAATGCCTATAGGATTTTTTTCTGAAGCTATTCTTCATACTGAATTAGTCCCTTGTAAATATTAAGGTTATCAGTGACAGTTATAAAAAGTTATTAAGCTGGGCATGTTGGCTCACACCTGTAATCCCAGCACTTTGGGAGGCTGAGGTGGGTGGATCACCTGAGGTCAGGAGTTCGAGACCAGCCTGGCCAACATGGTGAAACCCCGTCTCTACTAAAAATACAAAAATTAGCTGGGCGTAGTGGTGCGCATCTGTAGTCCCAACTACTTGGGAAGCTGAGGCAGGAGAATTGCTTGAGAACCTGGGAGGCAGAGGTTGCAGTGAGCCAAGATCCCACCACTGCACTCCAGCTTGGGGGACAGAGTGAAACTCTGTCTCAAAAAAAAAAAAAAAAAAGGTTTCTATATCCTCATTTTGATAATTACATCCTTGGAATTTGTTAACACCAAATATCGTATACATTAAAAATAAGCTTTCCTCAATAGGCTTGTTTTTTAAAAATTGGGTATATAACACAAAAATTTTTGTCGTACAGTCTTGATTTTCAAATCTTTTTTGTTTGTTTGTTTTTATACTGGGACCTCTATGGAGAAGCAGGTGTTCAGGGAGGCTGACCTGTTGGTCCTAGGTTCTAATGCAGTATTCGCTCCCTATTTCCTCTGATGCCTGGTTATTAATTGTGTCACCCCTCTTCTAGTTCCTTGATTTAGAATGGGATAGGGACTTGGGGGTATCATCTGGGACTATTAGAGGGGAGCATCTGTGTTTAGCTTTTAAACCAAATTTCCAATAAAAGTTTCCAAAACTTGAGCACAGGAGTTTGAGACTGCAGTGAGCCGTTATCAGGTTTACAATTTAGGTTTATAATTTGGTGGGTCCATTTAGAAGTGTGTTGATGTTTGTTATTTTCCAGTGATTTAATTCACAATACTTTCCCTCCTGTTTAGTTCTCACAATACCTTCATGAAAATGCGTCCTATGTCCGCCCTCTTGAGGAAGGAATGCTTCATTTATTTGAAAGTATCACTGAGGATACTGTGACTGTCTTGGTAATTTTCTTCCTTGTTTTACTTCTGGAAACTGGGAGCTCCTCTTTGTCCAGTAGCACTTTTAACCTTGAAATTATTTTTCTTTTCCAGGAGACAACTGTGAAATTGAAAAGTTTTTCAGAACACTTAACCTCCTACATATGTTTTCTTAGGAAGATTCTTCCCTATCAGTTAAAAAGGTAGTTACCCCCGGAGACCAGGGAACTTGGGGAATTGTGGGTGTAACCTGATCTGGCTGGCGTTAATAAAATATTAACATGTGCCTCTTGTGATCTGCCTGACTTTTCTGCTTCACAGTTAATTTGGACTTCCGTGAAAAAGGAAAAGCATGGTTGAGCAGCATTAACTTAAATTTAAGAAAGTTGAATTATAGTCTGTCAGTTATGGATTTTCAGTTGTTCTGTACTGTGGTTACCATTATCATCCCTTTGCAGTTAACACCTAGATGGGTGTTCATAATAGTTTCCTTCTGTGTTAGGATCTATAAATTTTAGGTTTCTTTGAAATGGTGTATTTTCTTATTTTTGTTATTAGTGATTTGTTATAAACTAAAAACCTTATCTACTCTAGCCCTTACAGAATACGTCATTTAGTAACCTTTGATATTCTACTTTAAATATTTCTAGAAGGGCAGAAAAAATAATACGTATTATTAGAAATTTGATAATATTGCTTGTAAGTTTTGATACTTTTGGTTTACAACTACCAAGACACCTATTTCATTTAAATCTTTCCATTGTAAGATTTAGCCCTTTTTTAGAAAAATCAAGGCCGGGCGCAGTGGCTCACGCCTGTAATCCCAGCACTTTGGGAGGCTGAGGTGGGTGGATCACTTGAGGTCAGGAGTTCGAGACCAGCCTGGCCAACTTGGTGAAACCCCACCTCTTCTAAAAATAGAAAAATTAGCCAGGCGTTGTGGTGCATCCCTATAGTCCCAGCTACTTGGGAGGCTGAGGCAGGAGGATCGCTCGAACCCGGGAGGCGGAGGTTGCAGTGAGCCAAGATCGCGCCATTGCACTCTAGCCTAGGCAGCAGAGTGAAACTCCATCTCAAAAAAAAAAAAATCAAAGAACAATACTACTGGAACATGAGAGAAATAATATTTTACAGTAAAATAAAATTTAGAAAATAAGTAGGTTGGCCAAGTGCGGTGGCTCATGCCTGTAGTCCCAGCACTTTGGGAGGCCAAAGAGGGTGGATCACCTGAGGTCAGGAGTTTCAGATCAGCCTTGCCAACATGGCAAAACCCTGTTTCTACTAAAAATACAAAAATTAGCTGGGCGTGGTGGTGCATGCCTGTAGTCCCAGCTACTTGGGAGGCTGAGGCAGGAGAATCACTTGAACCTGGGAGGCGGAGGTTGCAGTGAGCCAAGGTCACATCACTGCACTCCAGCCTGGGCAACAGAGTGAGACTCCGTCTTAAAAAAAAAAAAAGGTTAATTACTTACAGATAGTGAAAATAGGCCAGGCATGGTGGCACATGCCTGTAATCCCAATACCTTGTGAGGTCGAGGCGGGAAGATCACTTGAGGCCAGGAATTCGAGAACAGCCTGGGCAGCATAGGGAGACCTGTCTCTACTGAAAATAAAAAGAAAACTAGCTGGAGGTGGTGGCCTGTGCCTGTAGTCCTAGCTACTTAGGAGGCTGAGATGGAAGAATCACTTGAGCCCAAGAGTTTGAGGCTGCAGTGAGCTGTTACTGCAGCCTGGGTGATAGAGTCCCTGTCTCTTAAAAAAAAAAAAAAGAAAAGAATATATAAGTAATTATATCAGCCTGGGTGATAGAGTCCCTGTCTCTTAAAAAAAAAAAAAGAATATATAAGTAATTATATCATAAGTCCTTGTAAAACTAAAGTAGTAAGTTTAGCATTTAAGAAATATACAATTTTATTATTAAAAAAATTAATATATATTAAGAGACATCTTCTTTCCTAATTCTAACCTTACAAGGTATTTCAGTAACAAAATTCTGTGATTTGTGCATATGATAGGATATTAGGAAATACTGGGAATCAGATAATTATGGCTTAAACTAATTATTATGAACTAATAGTTTTATTTTAGATCGTTATATGTTATAGTTCTGTATAAAGATTTTTTGAAAATCGACTCTAGAAGTTTAACATTAAAGTTGAATGTAACTTTGATTTGGCTTATGTTTAAGAAGAATCTGTTTAAGAACCATTGCACAAGTATTTACTACTTGAAAGAGTTATGAATTTTATCTTGCTTCATTTTTTCCATGATTATGTTTTGTAAAACACTGGATGAATTCTTTCTTAGGGTAAGATTTCTACTTTTGGAATGTTCTGTCCCATATGCTTTCAGCCCTGCTTCATGAGTTATTAATATTTTTCAGCAATTTTGGGAGCATTGGTTTAAATACCACTTTAATTGACAAGATGACCTGTTGTTTAGTAGTAAATGGGCTTAGAATGGAATGAAGCTGTCTGCTATAAATAAAGTAGAAGAGAAGTTGCAATGGAGAGAGAATGGAAATGATTATGATTCCTATGCTACCTTTTCTGGCTTTGTCTAAAAACCTTTTTTTTTGCTTGATTACCTCCACATTTTAAAATGAATAGTTAAGACACTACATTTTTAAAAAACCTTGTAATTAAGTTTTCCCAAGTAACTATTTAAAATTAAAAATGGTAAAATGCATTTTATGAATGTTAAGCGTTTACTTTTAAATTTGAGCCTCTAGATTGTAAATCTGTTTGGCTTTGGAAAAACTGTGTACTGGAAAAGATTTTCTAGATTCTCTTGCTGGTGTCAGTGTTAATAATACCAGTTCCTGTTTAATTCATTTTCTTTAGGAATTTAGTCTGTGAAAATTTTTTCCTGTAAATATTTTAATGATTTTTTAACATTTAGAATATTTAAAAATATGGCCGGGCGTGGTGGTTCATGCCTGTAATCCCAGCACTTTGGGAAGCTGAGGCAGGCGGATCACCCGAGGTCAGGAGTTCGAGACCAGCCTGACCAACACAGTGAAACCTTGTCTCTACTGAAAGTACAAAAATTAGCCGGGCGTGGTGGTGGGTGCCTGTAATCCCAGCAACTCAGGAGGCCGAGGCACGAGAATGGCTTGAACCTGGGATGCGGAGGTTACAGTGAGCCGAGATTGCGCCACTGTACTCGAACCTGGCGACACAGGTTTGACACAGTTTGAGAGACTCCGTCTCAAACAAAAAAGAAAAAGAAAATTAGAAATATTCTAATGTTTTGTGTTGCTCTCAGGATGGAAAGATAATGGACATATGCCTTTATCTGTTATTCCATTTAATCATCTTTTATTCCATTGGTATTTGCAGCAAGCAGTGTATGTATCATGATGTAAAAAAATGGAGCCATGCAAATGAGATCAAAATCTTTTTTCTGCAATATCTCTCTTTGGATATAGTTATTTGAGAACTTGGTTGGCTGCTAATAGCTAACTGAAAATCCTTTGGGATGCTCACTTCTTAAAAATCTGCCTATTCCTAGTTTAGAAGAAGAATGTGAATCCTCTCTTTGCACATCTGCGTTAAGAGCCAGGAATCTAGAGCTGTCCCAGGACATGAAAAAAATGACAGCTGTGTTTGAGAAGCTGCAGACTTACATAGCTCTTCTTGCCTTGCCAAGTAAGTATGTTTGTTGCTTAGGGGTCAACTTCAAGGACTTAAGAGTACAAGAAGCTGGAAAAGGGAGATGGTTTAGCTAAGTAGAGCGAGAGGAGCATAGGATCTGGCATCAGGAAAACTTGAATTCAAATTCTCTAGCCCCTATACATTTATGACCTTGGGCAAAGCTCTTGACCTCTCTGGACTTCTGGTTTTCTATTTATATAATGGAGTTAAATGTTGTGATTATTGAGTTAAATTAAGAACGTATGGCCAGGCTGCGTGACTCACACCTGTCATCCCAGCACGTTGGGAGGCTGAGGTGGGAGGATTGCTTGAGGTCAGGAGTTCAAGACCATCCTGGGCAGCACAGGGAGAGCCCATCTCTACAAAAAATTTAAAAATTATCCAGATGTGGCAGCACTTCCCTGTAGTCCCAGCTACTCTGGAGGCTGAGGTGAGAGGATCACTTGAGCCAAGGAGGTTAAGGCTGCAGTGAGCTATGATCACACCACTGCACTCCAGCCTGGGTGACAAAGCAACACTGCTTCTGAAATAAATAAGTAATAAAAATAAATTATGTAAAATATCAGGCATTGAGCATGCATTAAATATTAATTCCTTTCCCTTCCTTCCTGTTTTTTGTATGGAAAGGAACAAATCATAAGAATTTGTAGCAGCTTTCCAACGAGTAGCATAGGGGAGCTTTAGTAGTAAAAATGCCATTTGTTCCCCTTTGGCCTAACTTCAAAAAAAGTATTTTCAGGGCCGGGCGCGGTGACTCACACCTATAATCCCAGCACTTTGGGAGGCTGAGGTGGGCAGATCACCTGAGGTTGGAAGTTCGAGACCAGCCTGACCAACATGGAGAAACCTCATCTCTACTAAAAATACAAAATTAGCTGGGTGTGGTGGTGCGTGCCTGTAATCCCAGCTACTCGGGAGGCTGAGGCAGGAGAATTGCGTGAGCCTGGGAGGCAGAGGATGCAGTGAGCTGAGATCGTGCCATTGCACTCCAGCCTGGGCAGCAATAGCGAAACTGTCTCAAAAAAAAAAAAAAAGTATTTTCGGATAACTGAATGGACCTCATTTTAAATGACATTTTTAAGAATGCCGTAATTTTTCTGGTACTATGGTTTTTTTTAACAGCATTATTGTGGTATAATTTATATACCATACAATGTATTAATTAAAGTTTACAATTCAGTGGTTTTTAGTATATTCACAGGAATGTGCATTGTCACTGCAGTAAATTTTGGAACACTTTTATCACCCAAAGAAGAAACCCTGTGTATTTTAGCTATTGCCCTCCTATTCCCCTGTTCCACCCCTCCCTAGCCCGTAAACCCTAGTAATTTACATTCTGGCTATATAGTTGCCAATTCTACCCATTTCATTTAAATGGAATAATATGGTATATGGTCTTTTCTGACTTCTTTCACTTAGCATCATGCTTTTTAAGATTCATAAAAGCTGTAGCATGTATCAGTACTCAATTTTTATTGCAGAATGATATTGTATTTTATGGATGTATCACATTTTACTTACCCGTTTGTCATGTAGTGGACATTTGGGTTGTTTCTACCTTTTGGCTATTACAAATAATGATGCTATTGACATTCATGTACAAGTTTCTTTGTGGACATCTCTTTTCATTTCTTTGGGGTGTATACCTAGGAATGGAATTCCTGGGTCATGTGGCAACTCTGCTTAACTGTTTGAGGAGCTGCTGGAGTGTTTTACAAAGTGCTGTACCATTTTACATTCCTACTAGCAGTGTATGAGGGTTCTAATTTCTCCACATCCTCTTCAGTGTTATTACTTGGTTTTTTGATTTTAGCTATTCTGGTGGGTATTAACTGGTATCTCATTGTAGTTTTTACTTGCATTTTCCTGATTGCGAGTGATGTTGACTATCTTTTAATGTACTTATTGGCCATTTGTATATCTTCTTGGAGAAATATTTATTGAGATCTTTTCTCCATTTTTCAGTTAGGTTGTCTGTTTATTATTGAGTTGTAAGAGTTCTTTATGTATTATACATACAAGTCACTTATTGGATATATGATTTGCAATATTTTCTTCCATTTTATAGGTTGTCTTTTAACTTTCTTGATAGTGTCCTTTGAGGAACAAAAATGTTCAATTTTGATGAAGTCCAGTTTCCCATTTTTGTTGTTGTTGTTGCTGATGCTTTTGATGTCATATCTAAGAATCTGCTGTCAAATCTGAGGTTATGAAGACTTACCCTATGTTTTCTTCTAAGTGTTTTATAGTTTTAACTCTTACTTACACTTAGGTTTATGATTAATTTTGAATTAATTTTTTTTTTTTTTTTTTTTTAGACAGAGTCTCACTCTATCACCCAGTCTGGAGTGCAGTGTCACACTCTCAGCTCGCTGCAAACTGCCTCCCGGATTTAAGTGATCTGCTTCAGCCTCTCGAGTAGCTGGGACTACGGGTGTGCGCCACTGCACTTGGCTAATTTTTGCGTTTTTTAGTAGAGATGGGGGTCTCAACCATGTTGGCCAGGCTGGTCTCGAACTCCTAGCCTCAGGTGATCTGCCCATCTCGGCCTCCCAAAATGCTGGGATTACAGGCATAAGCCACCACACCCAACCTCATTTTAATTTTTGTATATGGTGCCTGTGCCTATGCAGTTGTCCCTGCACCATTTGCTGAAAAGCCTATTCTTTCCTTATTGAATGGTCTGGGTACCCTTGTGGAGAATCAGTTGACTGTAGATATATGGATTTATTTCTGGATTCTCAGGTCTATTTCATTGATCTGTCCACACCAGTACCATAATATCTTGATGATTGTTGCTTTATAGCAAATTTTGAGATCAGGAAGCGTGAGCCCTCCTACTTTGTTTTTTTTTTTTTTCAAGATTGTTTTGGTTATTTGAGGTCCCTTGCAATCCCGTATGAATTTTAGAATCAGCTTGTGTTGATGTCTACAAAGAAGTCAGTTGGGATTCTGATAGGGATTGCATTGAACTTGTAGATCATTTTGGAGAGGGTTTTGAGTTGAATTGTGTCCCCCCAAATAATATGTGAAATTCTAACTGTCAGTACCTGTATGTGTGATCTCCTGTGGAGATGGGATCTCTGCAGATGTCATCAAATTAAGATGAGGTCATACTGGATTAAAGAGAGTCCTAAATCCAATGAATGGGATCCTTATAAGGAGAGAGAGATTTCGAGACAAGAGACACACAGAATCTGGAGACAGAGACACAAGGGGGAAGGCCATATGAAGACAGATGCAGGGATTGGAGTTATGCTGCCACAGGCAAGTAACACCTAGGGCCAACAGAAGCTGGAAGAGGCAAGGAAGAATTCTCCCTTAGGGCCTTTGGGGAGAGTGTGAACCTGCCAACACCTTGATTTTGGACTTCTGGCCTCTAGAACTGTGAGAAAATAAATTTCTGTTGTGTTAAGCCACCTTGTTTGTGGTACTTCATTACAGCAGCACTAGGAAATTAATACAGGGAGTATTGCCATCTAAGCTTAGTCATCTGATTCATGAACATAGTATGTTTTTCCATTTATGTAGCTCTTTAATTTCTTTAAACACATCTTCTAGTTTTTAGCATGTAAGTTTTGTGCCATGATGTTGCTTCTCAAGGATTCAGCCTTGGGCATGCACACAGTCACCCTGGGATGACGATGGTGTCAGGGCTCTCCTTCACTGTCTCTTTCGCTGATCACACCCAGGTTTAAGCTCCGCTGATTGCTGATTGATTGCTCTCATTTTCAAAATGTCGTGGGGCATCTGCTCTCATTTTCAAAATGTCGTGGGGCATCAATTGTCTATTCAGAGAATCAATTCAGTTTGGGCTCTTTTACGGGTATTGTTATAGACCTAGTGTACACCTAGCAGGTAGAGTTTTTTGAGATCAGTGTTTGGGCTTCATTCTGACCCCAGGAGGGCTCTTCTTAGCTATTTCTGTTTCGTGTTCTCTCTGGTAAACCAGGCAGCCCACAGTTTAACTTATATCGCTAATCTACCAATTTCTTCTTCATTGCTTTTACCACAGCCATAATTTTTTAGAGTACACCCTTAGGCTTGAACTTCTCCACACTGTATTACAAATTAGGTCAGTTCCTTAAGAAGAGATTAAGAGCTCTTGTTTTAAGGCTTGCTTATCTCCTGGGCTAAATCTCTGTGGGCTAGGGACAGTGGTCATACTTTTCTCTAAGTGACACCCCCTTGTTAGAAACTGAGCACTTAGTGGAGGGGGTAGGCAGCAGCCCCCGGTCTTCTTGGTCTGCCTCTTTCAGGGTGGAACTCCTGTTGATGAGCTGGGGCAAGGGTGATCAGGGCCCCACTTTTCTTGGCAGCACCATGCCCAAGGTAGAGCCTCCATCTTAGGATTAGGGGCTGGGTGAAAGAAGGGGAACGTTCCCCACCTCTGTCCACACTTGCTCAGAATTTAGCTTCGGCAACAGGTAGCTGGGAGCAAGAGGAGAAATCCAGACCTCTTTAGGAGTTGGGAGAGACGAAGTCCCGTGTTCTTGGCTATACCTATTGGGAATGGAATTTCTGTCTCCCTGAGCTGTGGGAGGGAGTTAGTGATTCTTGGTTTAAATACCATAGCCTCTCACTGTTATTACTGAGTTGTTACAGATTTTCTTGAGTAAATCATGTGCTGTGTTGCCCTTAGAACCGTCTCCAGAGACTTTAAGTGATTGTCCTTTTTGCAAATTTTACCAGTTTTGCAGAGGGCAAACAGGTCCACAGAGCTCCTCATGCTGACATGGCAGAAGCAGAACTCTGTGATATTTGGGTAAGAGTGTTTTAGCGATGTTCAGCAAATAATGTGTAGGGAATGAAAAATGCATTATATAATAACAAGGTAAACATTCACAAAGACTTGCGTTTTACAAAGAATCATGACAGACTTAATCCTGCTTAACAACTGAATTTTGTTTCTCAACCATTAAAAAATACTTGTGGACATAGGAGATGCAAATCATTTAGATGTGCTTATGTGTATCACCATTATGTCTGAATGTATTTGCCAAGATTTTAAGAGCCATTATTTCTAGCACATTACAACCAATCTTTATTCTCTATCTTCCCAAAAGTAGAGGGATACAATGGGCAGTCCATTTTTCAGGAAAATGCTTAGATTTGTGATTTTGATTTCCTAGGTACAGAGCCAGATGGACTCCTTCGGACAAACTACAGTTCTGTGTTAACAAATGTTGGTGCTGCTCTGCATGGATTTCATGACGTTATGAAAGGTAGGCCTTGAAAAAGAACGTAAGCTTAAAACCTTTGCCCCACTTTCTTCGATCTGCCTGAATAAGATTTAAACAAACACTGCCAAGGGTAATAGACCCCAGATAAAGTCTTATTAGCATTTGGCTTATGTTGAGTGCACAGCTCACTGCTTTCTGCTTTTCCCATCTGTTTTATTTCTGGAGGTAAACAAAGTGCTGAAGAGAAATCCTTGTGTACAGTCCTTGTGTACAGTACTGTAGCCAGAAATGCGTTACACTGACTTCAGGCAGGTGTGTGAATTGTACAAAACCAGACATGCTATTCACAGGCCTTTTGCAAAATACGTTGAGCTTCTTAGAGCCCAAGCACAAAGGAATTGAGGAAACCAAGGCTTCAGGTCCCCAGAAGGAATACACTAACTTTCCACCATCCTGTGCATTTTAATGTTTTAAATGCCTTTTAAAGTCCTGTCTTGTTGGGCATAGCCTTAAGAAATGAAAGTCTGGTTTTGCATTTTGGTCAGTTTTCAATTGCTTCTGTGCTCCTAAAAATGTAGTCTGCTGAAGGGCCAAGGGGAACCTTTTAAAGCATTTCATATGCTTCTTAGCGTGTGATTCTGAGTCCTGACTAATCTACAACTTTGCAATTGCTTCTAGGTTTTTTTCCCCTTTCTTTTCCTTTTAGAGACTGTTGGGGTAGGGAAAGCAGGGGAAGGAGGAGAGGGGCAGGAGCAATCTATTAAGGACTATTGGAAATAGTCCACGTTCCTGGATGATTCATTGTTTTTAGTTAACAATTAGTGACCAATTACTAATTGCACAGAGAATAATTTTTAAAAACCTAAAGCTGTGTTTCATAACATGGATAAGAGGGATATATTGGGGGACCTAATCTGTGGCACTGGGATTCATTCTTAGTCTCAGCAGTGTTACCAAGCACCAGTTTACCATTCAGTCTAGAGTATGGGCCTTTCTGTGGCTTGTATTCAATTATAAGGAACTTTATAATTTTTTTTGAGGTTCAGTTTCGCTTTATTGCCCAGGCTGGAGTGCAGTGGTGTGATCTCCGCTCACTGCAGCCTTTGCCTCCTGGGTTCAAGTGATTCTTCTGCCTCAGCCTCCCAAGTAGCTGGGATTACAGGTACACACCACCATGCCTGGCTAATTTTTGTATTTTTAGTAGAGATGGGGTTTCGCCATGTTGGCCAGGCTGGTCTTGAACTCCTGACATCAGGTGACCCACCTGCTGTGGCCTCCCAAAGTGCTGGGACTACAGGCATGAGCCACTGGGCCTGGCCCCAATTATAAGGAACTTTGAAAGTCACTGTACTTACAGAATTAGCCTTGGTTTCAGAAATCACAACTTGGATAGGCAGTATGGGTGGCAGTTAACAATATTCAACTCCAGTCCTGCAGAATTTAGTTTGGTCTATAGAAAAATCCAAGAGATGGTGCTTTTTTCCTGTGCGGCTTTTGGTTTGAGGAGCTAAGACTTAGTCGTAGTCCTCTCTTCCAGAACTTTACTTAACCTAGAACCAGGTTGAAACCACAAGTACCTCTGTGGCTACAGGTTTTTTAGTTTTGTTTTAAAATTTTTCCTCTGCTGGCTGGGTGCAATAGCTGACGCTTATAATCCCAGCATTTTGGAAAGCTGAGTGGGAAGATCACTTGAGCCCAAGAATTTGAGACTAGCCTGGGCAACATAGGGAGACCCTGTCTCTACAAAATGAAACAATAAAATAAAAAAAAAATAAATTTTCTTATGCTAATACAGGTTAAGCATTCTTAATACGGTAATCTGAAATCCAAAATGCTTCAAAATCTTAAGCTTTTCAAGTGCCATCATGACACCATAAGTGGAAAATTCCACACTTGCCCTCACGTGACATGATAAAGTTGCAGTCAAAACTTAGTTTCATGCACAAAATTATTAAAAGTATCGTACAAAATTACCTTCAGGCTATATGTATAAGGTATATATGAAACATAAATGAATTTCTTATTTAGACTTGGATCCTGTCCCCAAGATACCTTCTTATGTATATGCAAATATTCCAAAATCTGAAGAAATCTGAAGTCCAAAACACTGCTGGTCCTAAGCTTTTTGGATAAGGGATTCTTAATCTGTTGGTTGATAGGTTGGTCTCAGTGTAAACAGAGGGATTTATAAAAATATGTATCCTACATGGAATTAAAACAGGAGTGACTCAATTATTTAACAAGTGGCATTTTGTTTTGTAAAAGAGGAGTATATGTAAAGTCACCTCCAAATGTTAAAGGAGCTAAGAAACCAAAGAAGGAGGCAGACAAATCCACTTTGTTGGTATAGGGTGATTTATTGGGGTATCTTATAGACAGAAGAATGGTCTTGGGGCAGTCATAAGACAGGAAGGTCTTAGTACTGCAACCTACCAGACCCAGAGCTTGTATCTTGAGGGAAAAGTACATGTGCTCTGGAAGGAATGTGTAAGTGGGTATAGCATCACAGCCTATGATTTTTTATAACAGTATCAAGGGTTGTTTTGAAGGAAACTTATTGTGAATACATGTTTTTATATAAAGAGTAATATATCAACTAGACATTTTGGAGGTATTCCCAGATTCAGGGTCAGCCAGAAGTTACATGGCAGATTAGAATTTAAAATAAAGACACTGTAATTTTTTTTTTTTTAGGATGTCTACTTTATTCTAAAGTGACTATAGTCTGTAGTTGTAATTATGAAAATATATAGACCAATGTTTCCCAAAGTTTAGTGTGTATACACATCATCAGATGACTTTTTTTCCCCCCAACTTTTAAGTTCAGGGGTAAATGTGCAGGATGTGCAGGTTTGTTACATAGTTAAATGTGTGCCATAGTGATTAGCTGCACAGATCATCCCATCAGCTAGATAGTAAGCCCAGCATCCATTTGCCATTCTTCCTGATGCTATCCCTCCTCCCATCCCCCACCCTCCATCAGGCTCCAGTGTGTCTTGTTCCTTGGCATGTGTCCATGTGTTCTCATCATTCAGCTTCCATTGACAAGTGAGAACATGCAGTATTTGATTTTCTGTTTCTGTGTTAGTTTGCTGAAGATAATGGCTTCTGGCTCCATCCATGTACCTGCAAAGGACATGATCTCGTTCCTTTTTATGGCTGCATAGTGTTCTATGACGTATACGTACTACATTTTCTATAAAATAAAGATACTTTTTTTTCCTTTTTTTTTTTTTTTTTTTGAGACAAGTCTCACTCTGTCACCCAGGCTGGAGTGCAGTGCAACCTTTGCCTCCCAGGTTCAAACGATTCTCCTGCCTCAGCCTCCTGAGTAGCTGGAACTACAGGTGTGCGTCACCATGCTGGCTAATTTTTTTGTATTTTAAATAGAGACAGGGTTTCGCCATGTTGGCCAGGCTGGTCTCGAACTCCTGACCTCAAGTGATCCACCTGCCTCGGCCTCTCAAAGTTTTGGGATTATAGGCGTGAGCCACTGCACCTGGCCCAATGTCAAAATCCTAAAATTCACAGGAAACCATAAAAGGGGCCTGAATAGCCAAAGCAAACAGCACAAAGCATAAAGCTAGAGGCATCACGTTAACTGACTTGTACTGCTTTATAAGCTCATTTAGCAAAGTAGTGCACATAGTATTTTACCCTTCTCTGCCCTGTTCCTTGTAATGCACAATGAGAAACAGAACAGAGTATACATTGTTCCAACCCAGAGTGCTGGGATTACAAGCGTGAGGTACCGCGCCTGGCCAAGAGTGTCTTTATTTTAAATGCTAATCCACCATGTAACTTCTGACTAACCCTGAGTCTGGGAATGCCTCCAAAATGTCAATTTAGCATATTACTCTTTCTTATTTTTAATTTTTTAAATTTCTTTTTTATAGAGGTGGGGTCCTTCTATATTTCCCAGGCTGGTCTCAAACTCCTGGACTCAAGTGATCCTTCTGCTTCGGTCTCCCAAAGTGCTGGGATTACATGCATGAACTACCGTGCCCAGCCTAATGTATTACTCTTTATATAGGAATACCTATTCACTGTAAGATTCCTTCAAAACAAACTTTGACGCTATAACAAAAATCATAGGCTGTGACTCCTGTAGCCACCCACACATTCCTTTCAGAACACACATACTTTTTCCCCAAGATATAAGCCCTGCGTTTGGGGGTTTGCCATGCAGAGATCTGTTTTGCAGCCACCCAAGACCATGCTTGTGTCTGTAAGTTCCTCCTAATAAATCATCCTATACCAATAAACTGGATTTGCCTGCTTCCTTCTTTGATTTGTTGCCTCCTTCAGCATTGGGGGTCGTGTTGCAAATACAGCCTTTTCAAGGAACATATTCTAAGTGAGAATTGTTTGATCTTTAGTCTCAGAGGTCTGAAGTTGGTAGACTCATGGGAAACATAAAAGGAAAAATAAATCTATGGTCTAAGTCACATGATTCTTTTGTACATTTTGGAGTTAAAATTTAATGTCAAGAAACACTCTAAATAATTAAAATCTTTGGACTAAATAAAGAATAAACTTTTTTTTTTTTTTTTTTTTCTGGACTGATTCTTGCTCTGTTGCCCAGGCTGGACTGCAGTGGCATGATCTTGGCTCACTGCAACCTCCCACTCTTGGGTTTAAGCAATTCTTATGCCTCTAGCACCTGAGTAGCTGGGATTACAGGCACATGCCACTACACCCAGCAATTTTTGTATTTTTAGTAGACACGGGGTTTCGCCATGTTAGCCAGACTGGTCTTGAACTCCTGGCCTCCAGTGATCTGCCCACGTCGGTCTCCCAAAGTGCTATATTACAGGCCTGAGCCACTGCATCCTGCCAAGAGTAAATATTTTGATTGTGAGAATGACTATAATCAAGCTACAATAGCATTGTTCTTAGTATTGTACTTTTTTCATGAGTACCTCAATTACCATCAACCAAGATTGCTTACCAACCAAATTGTATTATTATAACATTGTATATACTTCCAGTAAAATATTGAGTAAAACTGTCTGTGATGTGTAGAAAGAAAATGTCTGTTAGGGATGAGCAAGTTCAGTATACAAAAAGCATTCAGTACTTATAGACTGTTGGTGGGAATGTAAATTAGTTCAACCCCTATGGAAAGCAGTATGGAGATTTCTCTCATTTTTAGAGTTCTGAAAATAGAATTACCATTCGACCCAGCAATACCCACTACTGGGTATTAACAATCCCACTACTATGTTCACCATTTGGGTGATGGGCTCAATAGAAGCCCAAACCCCAGTATTGCACAATATGCCCGCATAACAAACCTGCACATAAACTCCCTGCCTCTAAGATAAAATGTAAAAAAAAACCAAAAAGCATTCAGCATCCTAATTGAATTTTTATACACTTGGACATCTCATGACTATGTTGAGCATAATCATTTCTTTTCAAAAATATATTGAATGTAATAGTAATTTGCCAGTTGATTGGTTCCTTTTCTGTGACAACTGTACCATAGTAATATAATATGTTAACAGTAGGAAAAACTGGCTAAAGGGTGTAATGAAACTCCATAACTTTTCTGTAAGTCTAAAACTATCCTAAATCAAAGACGTATTTATACAAGTGTATATAAATATAGGAATATATTAATAATTTTTAAATTCCCTAGTTTTAAAATGTTAGTGAAAATAATCTCATTCATGGACCATAGTAATTTTGAGTTAAAACATCATGATCACTTCAGGTTAAATCTCAAATACTATTTCTTTTCAAATAGTCTTATTTCCTCCATTAATTATCTATAGTCTAAAACAATCAACAAAATTTCTTGATTCTAAATTAATGAAATTGTTTGTACAGAATTGCTATAAAAATTTTCATGTTTTGTGATTGACATATATAAATATATATAATTGTATATATTAACTAATATATACAATTGTATATACTATATATAATTGTATTATATATAGTTTTATATATTATATTAATATATACAATTATGTATAATATAATTAACACATATGTGTATATATGTATACCTCTTCTATGCTTTCCTAACCACAGGCCTTTATTGTAGTATTCTTGGACTGGAGACAGTTGCATAGGAAGTCAGGCACTGGAGTGTCCAATCCGTATTTGGCTGTGCAGATATTTCTCATTGCTAGTTAGGGTGCGCACTAGAAAACTAGCTATAGCCCAGTAAGGATTGTGAGACAGTGTGGTTGTGTTGGCTATTCCTTTCCAGCCTGGTGGGTTGTTTATATAAATACAAGATAATTTCTCCTTAATGCCTGTTACACTATCAAAACAGTGGTTTTTAACTGGTAAATAGTGGTTTTTAACTGGTAAATACAGGATCATTTACCCAATGTTAGAATTAATACTCCAATGAGGAAATCTTGGTGGCTGTAGTAAAGATAGCCAAGATGGTGTTCAGAGATCCTTACTTCTCTCTGTTCTTTCCATGTAGATTTGTGACCTAATTGATATTCAGTGCAATCCTGAAACTTGAGACCATTCTTTGTCAAATTTACTTTATAAATTTAGAAGAATAGATAGGAGAAGTGAATGGGCTGGTTATCTGTATGTGACTTATATATAGATAATAATGAATTTTCATGTAATTGCTTTTCTAGATATTTCCAAACATTATAGTCAAAAAGCTACAATAGAGCATGAACTTCCAACAGCAACACAGAAGCTGATAACAACTAATGACTGTATCCTGTCGTCAGTAGTGGCATTAACAAATGGAGCAGGAAAGGTAATTCTCTTCTGGCGTATATTGATGTTAAAACTCTTAAATATGTGCTTTTTTTCTGAGGGACATAGGAAAATGGATCTGTAAAAGGATTTTGTAATATAAGGGTTTACTGTAAAATAAAGTTGTCTCCCTTTCCTCTGCTTCCTACCCAGTATTTACTCTGACTTACTATTTTAAGAGAGGGATCTGTCACTATGTTGCCAGGCTTGACTCAAACTCCTGGACTCAGGGGAGTCTCCTGGGTGGCGGGGACTATAGGCACATGCACTGCATGCTGCTTTCCTACCTAATGTTTAAAGCAATGTGACAGTGACTGTTTAGCATTTGTCTTGGGTGTGTAGATCACTCCCTGTTTATGTTTTAATGCAATATTGGATGATTAGAAGATTCTAGGTAGTCTCAATATAGATCCTTTTGTATATGAAGGGTCTGCCATATAGAACACTGGGAACATACAAAAAAAGAAAACAAACCCACCACAATATACGTTCCATTAATATTTTGGGTTTTTTCCTTCTAGTGTTTTTGTATGTTTCTTTTTTGGTAATACTTGTGATAATACTACCTCTGTGGTTTTGTATCTAAACAAGTACTTTAAAGTGACTTCAATATGTGTCTTTTCGTTGAACCTTTAATAGTAGGTCATGATCGTCTGGATCATTAAATACTTAATTTTCACTATAAACTAACTAAAGTGCAGTTTCTTTAAGAATCCTTTGATAAGCCAGGTGCTGTGGCTCACACCTGTAATCCCAGCACTTCAAGAGGCTGAGGCGAGAGTATTGCTTGAGCCCAGGAGTTCAAGACCAGCCTCGGCAACATGTCAAGACCTCATCCCTACAAAATTAAAAAATTAGCCAGGCATGGTGATGTGCGTCTGTGGTCCCAGCTACTTGGGAGGCTGAGGTAGGAGGATTGCTTGAGCCCAGGAGGTTGAGGCTGCAGTGAGCCGTGTGTGAGCCCCTGCACCCTATCCTGGGTGACAGAGCAAGACCCTATCTCAAAAAAAAAAAAAAAAAAAAAGAATGTTTTGATCATGGATATTCCTGTTTCAGCAGAAGTTATATTCTCAGAGTGTGCGTTCATGTGGCTGTCATCAACAACTTTAATGATTAAGATTTTTCTGAGAACATCCTACATGTATAAAACCAAAAGGACTGTATTCAGAACTATCTTAGCCCATTTATTGCAGCAGACTCAGCATGACTTCCAAAGGAAATGCTTATCTCTGTGTCTGTCTTTATATACTATTCTGCTTCTGACAGGTTAACCATAATAGGAACAAATATTCTTCAAGTGATTTGCAGTAGTCAGAAATGATCATAGATCATGTTAGACATTTCAGTGTCATATTTCCAAAGTTGGACTGGCTTTGTGACCACTTGCTATAGCTTGGGGTCACGATTAAAACGTGTTATCTTTAGGTTCTGTCAGCTTACAGATCTATGTGCAAAGGATTCCTGAGCCAGAGGACCATCCCCACTGCCTCCCCTTTCACCTCCTTCATCCACGGCATGCCAGATGCTTTTGGAGGATAATCCTAACTGATTCAGTTAAGAAAAATTTTGAAAAGAGAGAATGTTGGTATTTTATGAGTCTCTGTATTTGCCAACTTTTTTTTTTTTTTTTGAGACGGAGTCTTGCTCTGTTGCCCAGGTTGGAGTGCAGTGGCATGATCTCAGCTCACTGCAAGCTCCACCTCCCAGGTTCACACCATTCTGCCGCCTCAGCCTCCCGAGTAGCTGGGACTAAAGGCGCCCGCCACCATGCCTGGCTAATTTTGTTTTTGTATTTTTAGTAGAGACGGGATTTCACCATGTTAGTCAGGATGGTCTCAATCTCCTGAGAACTCTGAAATAATTAAATACTTGCATACGTCAGAGTTTATTTTAGCTTTACTTTGCCTGAAACCGTAAAATGTCATCTCAAGGAAAGATATCTGATCTTCACTCTGGAATTTTAATAAATGGTTTTGAACCAAAATATTTGAACTAATGTTAGTTGGTATCAGCTTAATATTAAATACTTAGCTGATATGATTTGATTAACCTAATTTTACAGTTTGTAATTTTCGTTAAGAACCCAGTAGGAAAGTGTAGTATATTCATATTAAAGAAAGTTTGGAAAATGTAGAAATATTAGAAAAAAGAAAATAAACCTCACAATGTACTACCATGATCCAAATGCGAACACTGTGTGAATTCATGTCATTCACAAGGACTATATAGCTCAAGATTTTTGGAATCCTTACTTTATTGAATACTACCTAACATAGAATTTCATTTGATATAGTAAAATATCAGTGAAAAATATAACCTTTCAGACCATTAGTGATTAACTTTTGACCAATTTTTGCCAAAGTAGAATACTCTGTTTTACAGATTACTTTTTAAAATTTATCCAAATACAATATTCTTTAATGTATACAAGACTGTAACTTTTCTGGCTAAAGCATTTAGCCATACATTTTTATTTATATCAGCATTTCATATAGCACTGAAGAGGCCGAGGTGGGAGTATTTATTGCTTGAGCCCAGGAGTTCAAGACCAGCCTGGGCAACATGGCAGGACCTCATCTCTACAAAATTAAAAAAATCAGCCACACATGATGGTGTGCATCTGTGGTCTCAACTACTTGGGAGGCTCAGGTAAGAGGATTACTTGAGCCCAGGAGGTTGAGGCTGCAGTGAGGCCTCCTACCTCGGTCTCCCAAGTAGCTGGGACCACAGACGCACACCACCATGCCTGGCTAATTTTTCAATTTTGAAGAGATGAGGTCTTGCCATATCGCCCAGGCTGGTCTTGAACTCTGGGCTCAAGCAGTACCCCTGCCTCAGCCTCTCAAAGTGTTGGGATTACAGGTGTGAGCCACTGCACCTGGCTTATCAAAGGATTCTTAAAGAAACTGCACTTTGGGCTGGGCACGGTAGCTCACCTGAGGTCACGAGTTTGAGACCAGCCTGGCCAACATGTTGAAATCCTGTCTCTACTAAACATACAAAAATTAGGCTGGGTGTGGTGGCTCACGCCTGTAATTCCAGCACTTTGGGAGGCTGAGGTGGGAGGATCACGAGGTCAGGAGTTTGAGACCAGCCTGGCCAACATGGTGAAACCCCGTCTCTACTAAAAGTACAAAAATTAGCTGGGCGTGGTGGTGCGCAACTGTAATCCCAGCTACTGGGACAGCTGAGCCAGGAGAATGGCTTGAACCCAGGAGGCGGAGGTTGCAGTGAGCCGAGATCGTGCCACCGCCCTCCAGCCTGGGTGACAGAGCAAGACTCTGTTTCAAACAAACGAAGAAAAATACAAAAATTACCCGGATGTGGTGGCGGGCACCTGTAATCCCAGCTACTCAGGCGGCTGAGGCAGGAGAATTGGTTAAACCCAGGAGGCAGAGGTGGCAGTGAGCTGAGATCGTGCCACTCCACTCCAGCCTGGGCAACAGAGTGAGACGCTGACTCAAAAAAAAAAAAAAGAAAAGAAAAAAAGAAACTGCACTTTGGTCAGTTTGCAGTGAAATTAAGTATTTAATGATCCAGATGATCATGACCTACTATTAAAGGTTCAGTGAAAAGACACATGTTGAAGTCACTTTAAAGTACTTGTTAAGATACAAAACCACAGAGGTAGCATTATCACAAATATTACCAAACGCCACAGATTCAAAATCATGGCTTTGAAAGTGATAGATCTTTGTGGCTGCTTACATAGAGTTAACAAATGTTAAATCTGTAAATAACAGTCCACTGAATTTTCGGTCTTTTTTTTCTATATTTGTAAGTTTTAAATTGAGATTTATAGAATTAAATTTAAATGGAAGTCACATATTCAAGATACTGTGTTATATCTTCTGTTAGAATATGAAATATTCAAAGTTAAAATATGGAATCTAGAAATCCAAACATGGATATTTTGAGAACAGTGGCAGAAATCAATGAGGTAAAGAGCTCATGAAAGTCACCTACAGAATAAATAAGTATCAGTCTTGGTTTTCAGGAAGAATAGAAATTGTCTAGAAAAGGACATGTCAGAAATTTGTTCTGACTATTTATACTGGTGTCCTCTTTTTATTATAAACCATTGCCTAGGTATTCTCAAATAAATAAATGTGGACTTTGGGGCAGGTGTTGAAATTTCATTTCCATTTCCATTCTCAACATCTTTAAACTTTGCTGCAAAAACTATTAGATATATATTTTAGATATATTGTTGGAAAACAAAATCTATTTCCTTGTCACACTTTGTTTAGATTGCATCCTTCTTCAGCAACAATTTGGACTACTTCATTGCTTCACTGAGCTATGGACCTAAGGCAGCGAGTGGATTCATTAGTCCTCTTTCAGCTGAATGCATGCTACAGTATAAGAAAAAAGCTGCTGCCTATATGAAGTCTTTGAGAAAGGTTTGTTAGCTGCTGTTAATGTTTAAATCAGAGGAAACATCAGGAGTCATTCTAGAGAATGGCAAGAGTTTTTCTGCAGTTTATATTGTTGACTTTTTATACGATATTGGGGTACAGGTTGTTGGTGGGTGTTGGGGGAGGGCTGTGGGGAAGAGGAGGTGACAGGACCCAGACTTTACCTGAGAAGCAGCGTTGCCTATATTCGTAGGCCGTGTTGGACTCATGTCCCAAGTGCCTGATAGAGCGCCTGGGGTGAGGTAGCCAGCCAAACAGTAAATATTGAACTTCAGAAACTCTTAAAGTTGTAGAAACAGAAAAAAAAGAAATATGTGTATGACTTTTTTCTGAATAAGAATATGCAGTTGTTGCAAAAAAAAAGAAAAAAAAGGAGAGAAGATACTGCAGTACATTAAGAAGAAAATTGTGGTCACCTGTAATCCTACCTCCCAAATGTAGCTATAATTGACTTTTTTAGAAAACAATATATTTATATCCAAAAAATGTTATTATATGTTTGAGTGCACATGCACACACATACTATAAAAAGCAGAATGTATTTAGGTGCATGTACTGTTTTAGAATTTTTTTTCTCTTAATGCATTGAGGATATATTTATATATATCTCAAAAATTGTATCTATAAAATACATGACTCAAGGGACATCATTAAAAAAGAATGAAAGAAGGAATAATAAAATATAAAATATAAATTACTATTTTTTTTATTTTTTAGCTGCTCTTTGGGGAGCAGGACTAACTTATAGACAGTGCACCCAGAGCTGCCAGCTGTCATCATTTATTTATAGTGTTTCCTTCTGTAAATTTATAATTTAATTAATTCATTGCTGGTAGATATTTAAGTTGTTGCCTGTTTTTCACTGTTACAGTAGAGTGCTACAGTGGATATTCTTGCATCTGCAATTTGTGCATTTTACTTTTTTCTCTTCTTTAAACGTTTTAGCTATGCAGTGCATAAACACGTTCTTATATTAAATTAGATCATTACAGGTAAATTATAATCCCTAATTCCAGTTCCTCTCTAGAGGTAACCATAATTATCAGTTTGATGTGTAACCTTTCAGGCTCTTTGAGCATTTATAAGCATGCAATCTATAAACAAAGAATTTTTCTTCCTTCCTTCCTTCACTTTTCTTTTGTTCTTTTCTCCTTTTTTCTTCCCAAATGCATGTTTCATTGTGCAATTTGCTTTTTTTTGTTTAAAATAATGATTTAGAGACTGTCTATATCATTACATGTGGAACTCACTATATTCCTTTTAGATATGGCATAGAATTCTATAATATGGATGTTCCATAGTTTGTTTAGGTTTCCCTTAATTGGTAGGCATTTAGGTTAATTCCACTTTTTTACTGTTACAATAATACTGCAACGGATAGCCTTGTAAATGTTTCCTTGGGCACATGGGTGGAATATGAGAAGTAGAATGTTGCAGGCCACGTGGCTTGTACATTTTAAGTTTTAATAGTAGTTGCCAGTTGTCCTTCAAAATAGGCACTCTGAAGGATACTTCCCACGGTATAAAAGCTACCTATCTCCCTATGTGAATTGCTGGTTCAAAGTCTGTGAGTGTTTCAAATTTTGGCATGTTTTTCCAGACTATACTTCAGGAAGGTTACCTATTTATAGTTTGCCAGTAGTAGAAATATGAATTTAACCCATGCATTTAATATTTATCAGTCTCAGGAGAGGTTTCTTGCTGTTGTTTTGGTTCATATATATATATTTGCTTGTTAATGAGGTGGAACATCCTTTCGTAGTTATCACTTGTGTTTATTGTATAAATTCTCTCTTTAGGTCATTTACCTTTTTTTTTTTTTTTTTTTTTTTTTTTTTGAGATGGAGTCTTGCACTATCGCCCAGGCTGGAGTGCAGTGGCATGATCTCGGCTCCGCCTCCCGGGTTCACACCATTCTCCTGCCTCAGCCTCCCAAGTAGCTGGGACTACAGGTGCCCGCCACCATGCCCGGCTAATTTTTTTTACTTTTAGTAGAGACGGGGTTTCACCATGTTAGCCAGGATGGTCTTGATCTCCTGACCTCCTGATCCACCTGCCTCGGCCTACCAAAGTGCTGGGATTACAGGCGTGAGCCACTGCGTCCGGCCTTACCTATTTTTAAATAAATGTTTCTAATTAGGGTTGAAAGAGCTCTCTCTATATTAAGAATGTTAATTTTGTGTTTATGTGGGAAATATTTTTCCCTAGTTTGCTGTAATAGTTTTTCAAAATAGAAGTTTTTATTTTTGTATCATCAAATAGGTCTTTTTCTTCATGGTGATCATTCTTAGCCAGGGTTGATTTCCAAGGTAGAAGCATTCACCTATATTTTCTTCCAGCATTTTTACAGTCTAAATTTTTACATTTGGACAGGCAGCCTGTAGTAGCTGGAAAAAAATACATAAATAAATAAATTTTTAGATTTGGATCTTTAATTCATCCAGAATTTATTCTGATATAAGATGTCAAAGAAGGATCTAAATAATTATTTTTTTCAATAATTAGCTGGTTGTCCTTGTACCGTTTATTTAGTCCATCTTTTCTCCATTCAGTTAGAAATGCAGTATTTGCCACATAATAAATTTTTATGTATGCTTTTGTTCGTTTCTGGATTTTTTATTCTGTTCTTCATCTATTTTGGTGCAAGTCCATATGGTTTTAGTTAGTGTAGCTTATACTGATGCTCCTTGACTTATGATGGGATTACGTCCTGATAAGCCCATTGTATGTTGAAAATATTGCAGCCAGGTGCAGTGGCTCATGCCTGTAATCCTGACACTTTGGGATGCCAGGGTGGGAGGATCACTTGAGTCCAGGAGTTCGAGATCAGCCTGGGCAACATAGGGAGACCTCGTCTCTACAAAAAAAAAAAAAAAAAAAAAAAAAAAAAAGCCTGGCATGGTGGTGCATGCCTGTAGTCCCAGGTGCATGCTTGGGAGGCTGGGCTGAGGCAGGAGGAGCCCTTGAGTCTGGGAGGTCAAGGCTGCAGTGAGTCGTGATCACGCTACTGCACTCCAGCCCAGGGTGACAAAGTGAGACCTTGTCTCAAAAAAAAAGAAAAAAAAAATCATGTCAAAAATGCATTTAATGTGCCTAACCTACCAACCGTCATAGCTTAGCCTATCCTGCCTTAAATGTGCTCAAAACACTTACATTAGCCTACACTTGGGCAAGTCATCTAACATAAAGCCTATTTTATTTATTTATTTATTTATTTTTGAATCAGAGTCTTGCTCTGTCGCCCAGGCTGGAGTGCAATGGCGCGATCTCGGCTCACCACAACCTCCGCCTCCTGGGTTCAAGCGATTCTCCTGCCTCAGCCTCCCACAGGATCCTGCCACCTCGCCCGGCTAATTGTTTTTGTATTTTTAGTAGAAACGGGGTCTCACCGTGTTGGTCAGGCTGGTCTCGAACTCCTGACCTTAGGAAGTCCACCCACCTCGGCCTCCCAAAGTGCTGGGATTACAGGCATGAGCCACCGTGCCCGGCCTTATTTATTTATTTTTGAGATGGAGTCTTACTCACTATGTCGCCCAGGCTGGAGTGCAGTGATGCAATCTCTGCTCACTGCAACCTCTGCCTCCGGGGTTCAAAGGAGCCTCCTGCCTCAGCCTCCTGCCTCAGCCTCCTGAGTAGCTTGGATTACAGGTGTGTGCCACCACGCCTGGCTAATTTTTGTATTTTTAGTAGCACCATTTTGGCCCGGCTGGTCTCGAACTCCTGACCTCAAGCAATCCATCACCTCGGTGTCCCAAAGTGCTAAGATTACAGGGGTGAGCCACCACTCCCGGCCAATTTTATAATAGTGTTGAATATCTCATGTAACTTACTGAATACTGTACTGAAAGTGAAAAACAGAATGGTTGTATGTATAAGTACTCAAAAGTATGATTTCTATTGAATGCATTGCTTTTGCACCATCGTAAAGTCATCAGTCGAACCAAGGTAAGTCAGTGACCATTTATAATTGCTTTAAGTTCTTTATTATTCTTTTTTTTTTTCTTTTTGAGACAGAGTCTTGCTCTGTTGTCCAGGCTAGAGTGCAATGGCACAATCTCTGCTCACTGCAACCTCCGCCTCCCAGGTTCAAGTGATTCTCGTGCCTCAGCTTCCCTAGTAGCTGGGACTACAGGCGCGTGCCACCATACCCGGCTAATTTTTGTATTTTTAGTAGAGATGGGGTTTCACCATATTGGCCAGGCTGGTCTTGAATTCCTGACCTCATGATCCGCTTGCCTCGACCTCCCAAAGTGCTGGGATTATAGGTGTGAGCCACCGCGCCCAGGCTATTATTTTTCTTTTAAAAAATTATCTTCCTTTTCACATGTATTAAAGAAAATAGTCTGCTTTGACATACATCTGAATTTATTGTCACACCTCGTTTAGCATTCTTTGTGTATGTTGGATGCAGGGGAGGGGTGATACAATATTTTTTCTTTAATTCTTATGATGCTTTTATCATAGCCCCTCTTGGAGTCTGTGCCTTATGAAGAAGCACTGGCAAACCGCCGCATCCTTCTCAGCTCTACTGAAAGTCGAGAAGGCCTTGCACAGCAAGTATGGCACTGGGAAAATTATGGAAATTGTTAAAGAACAGAAATGTTAAATCCCCCATAGAAAGTTTTTAAGATACGTAGAATGATTCAAAAGTCTGCATAAATAAACATGTGAAATGAATTGTTTAATACATACTAAAAAGCAAATAGACATAATTTGTTGAAAAACATGTGTTGACACTCTAAGTCATCTTGATTCAGTTGGTGATATAATTGGAACTAAAGTAATATCAACACACTTTGGCCATGATGATTAATTCTTTTTTTTTAGGTACTAGATTTAAATGTCTGAAATACTAAAGTATAAGAGGGGGCAAGAGCTAGTGACTCTGAGTTATTTTCATTTCTTAAAGGAGCAAGAATGAAAAATGTGCAATATTTAGTGGTCAGTTGAGTTTGGGGAGTGGGTGGGAGTGGGAGGCACTGTCTTTTTCAGAAAAAAAGGAAAAAAAAATATGTATATATTTGTCCACGGTTGGTGGCTGGTAACTCCCATAGTCCTTGTTACAGTAAATGGAATCTCTCTGATCTTTTCTTGCCCTCTTTTTACTTGCCTAAGGCAGGACTCTAATCTGACTTAACAGCATTGTAAGGCATAATACCCTCATTCTAGAGGTGTTGCCCCATACCCTAGTGGAAGAAATGCTGCTGTACAGAGAAGAATCTTAACAAGACAGGGCTTATTGGGTTTTGGGGTTTTTTTTTGTTTTTTTTTTTTTTGAGATGGAGTCTCACTGTGTCACCTAGGCTGGAGTGCAGTGTCATGATCTCAGCTCGCTGCAACCTCTGCCTCCTGGGTTCAAGCGATTGTCCTGCCTCAGCCTCCAGAGTAGCTGGGATTACAGGTGCATACCACCATGCCCAGCTAGTTTTTGTATTTTTAGTATACACAGGGTTTTGCCACATTGGCCAGGCTGGTCTTGAACTCCTGACCTCAAGTGATCCCCTGCCTTGGCCTCCCAAAGTGCTGGGATTACAGTCGTGAGCCATTGCGCCCAGTGGAGCTTGTTGGATTTAGGTCCAGTCACATTTCTTCATGGTTGTCAATCATGTCTATCCAGTGCAGTCTCCATGAAAAGCCCAAGAGGGCAGGGTTTGGGAGCTTCTGAATAGCTGAACACATAGAGGCTCTTGGAGGGTGGCATGCCCAGGGAGGACATGGAAAGTCTGCACCCCTTCCTCTGCTTCACTCTAAATCTCTTCATCTGTATCCTTGGTAATAAACCAGTAAACATGTTTCCCTGACTTCTGTGAGCCACTCCAGCAAATAAATCAAACTCAAAAAGGGAGTCATGGGAACCTCAATTTAAAGCCGGTTAGTCACAAGTTCTCAAGGTCCAGACTTGTGACTGCTGTCTGCAGGGGAGGCATTTTTGGGAAGTGAGCTCACAATCTGTGGGATCTCACACTATCTCCATGTAGATAGTGGTGGAATTAAATGGGAGGACACCCAGCTGATGTCCACAACAAAACTGACTACTTGTTTGTTGATGGGGAAATATCCCACATATTTTGGGGTCACAGAAGTCTTCTGTATTGATTGTTAAAGTGTGAGAACAGAGAAAAAACGATTTGAGAGTTTTTCATAGCAAAGGTTTACCTTAAAAATTACTAGGACCTTAGAAGCCTTCCTCATGCCCATTTCCAGTTACTGCTCTCCTCTCCCCCAAAGGTAACCGTTCTCCTGCCTTCTAGCACTATAGATTAGTTTTTTTCCCTGATACTGAACTTTTTATTAAATGCAAGTATGCTTTTTCAGGTCTGGCTTTTTGTGTTCAGCACAGTATATGGTATTAGGTTGGTGCAAAAGTAATTATGGTTGTTGATATTACTTTTAAATAAATGGCAAAACTACAATTACTTTTGCACCAACCTGTAGTTCTTTTTTTTTTTTGGAGATGGAGTCTCACTCTGTCGCCCAGGCTGGAGTGCAGTGGCGCTATCTCGGCTCACTGCAAACTCCGCCTCCCGGGTTCACCCGAGTAACTGGGACTACAGGCGCCTGCCACCACGCCTGGCTAATTTTTTGTATTTTTAATAGAGATGGGGTTTCACTGTGTTAGCCAGGATGGTCTCGATCTCCTGACCTCGTGATCAGCCCACCTCGGCCTCCTAAAGTGCTGGGATTACAGGCATGGGCCACCGCGTCCGGCCTGCACCAACCTATAGTTCTAATTGTTTACAAACATGTCCATTTTTGTATTCTCTGCTTTTTATATTTTAATTAAGAGGATGGTTTAAGTTGCTGTGCTTTGATAATTAGTGGCATTGCATACCTTTTAATTTGTTTATAGTCTTGTTCAAGTTTTTTGTTGTTGGGTTTTTTTTTCTTTTTTCTTTGCTTTTTTCTCTATTGAGTTGTCTATCTTATTGGTTTGCAAGAATTCCTTGTATGTTCTAGTTATTGGGTCTCTGTTGGATAAATGCTTTACAGATTCTAATTCGATTCTAAGTTTTCTTTTCACTCTTGATGTTTTTCAATGAGTAGAGTTTTTTTTTTATCTCACTATAGTTTAATTTCTCGATTTGTGGTTGTGCTTTTTGTATCATGTCTAATAAATCTCTTCCTATTCTAGGGTCAAACTTTATTATTATATTTTTACCTCTGTGGGGTAGTTTTGGTTTACATTTTGTAAAATAGTTTTTGGGCCACTAAGGTTTATCTGTATTAGTCTCTAAGATACAACACTCTGTCACTTTTCAAGGTTCAACAGAGTTTGGAAAAGATTTCTAAACTGGAGCAGGAAAAAGAACATTGGATGTTGGAAGCACAGTTAGCCAAAATCAAACTAGAGAAAGAAAACCAGCGAATTGCAGATAAGCTGAAGAGTACAGGTAGTGCCCAGCTGGTTGGGCTGGCCCAGGAAAATGCTGCTGTGTCAGATACTGCTGGCCAGGATGAAGCCACAGCTAAGGCTGTGCTGGAGCCCATTCAGAGCACCAGTCTAGTAAGTGTCTTCTTGGTTGTCCTGTTTTCTTTTTTAAATGCTAATTGGTAAGTATCTAATGTTCAACATTAACCATTGTCTTAGTTCATTCGGGCTGCTATATCAAAATATCATAAGCTGAGTATCTTGTAAATCACAGAAATTTATTTCTCACAGTTGTTGAGGCTGGGACGTTCAGGATTAAGGTGCTGGGAGATTCACTGTCTGGTTAGGGTCTGTTTCCTGGTTCATAGACAGCAGCATTTTCATGGTGTTCTCACATGGCAGAAGGGTCAGATGAGCTCTCTGGGGTCTCTTTTGTAAGGGTATTAATCCTATTAGGTTATTTCCCAAAAGCCCTACCTCCTAATACCATCACCTTGGGGGTTAGAGTTTCAATGTAGGATATTGGGGGTGGGAGGGGACACAAACACGCAGGCCACAGTAACCATCTTAATTATACATCAGTTCATAACAGGAGTGATCCATGTACTCTAGAAGAAAGCTGGTTAGTAAGCAGGATATCTCCTTCAAAAAGTAACCATTAAATTCCCTGTGATTTTACATGAGACTTCCTCATGGTGAGGACTATGTTCCTGGAAAAGATATAGTAAGTTAAATTTAAGATGATTTTGTTTTTCCATAAAAACATTTGTAATATGGGGTTATTATGTTTCTAACAAAGGACCAAATGCCTAATTCTTTAATAGAAATAACCACAGGAAGCCGAGAGTAGTGGCTTATGCCTGTAACTCCAACACTTTGGGAAGCTGAGGTGGGTGAATCACTTGAACCCAGGACTTTGAGACCAGCCTGGGCAACATAGTGAGACCCTGTCTCTACCAAAAGTAAAATAAAACAAAAACAAGTAATAATAAAAAAGAAATAACCACAAATACAATTTTAACCCAATTGTCTATGATGTATTCCTAGAGAGTATAAAGCTTTACGATATACACATACTGTAGAAACCCATCAGGTTCTCTTTCATGAGGCAGATTGTTGGCACATTATCTTGCAACTTTTTATTTCTTGCCTTATTGATAATTACAGTGATTTAGAAAGTGAAAAACATTTATATTGCTTTTATAGAATTTAAAGTTACTTTAAAAAATGTTTTCTAATTACACTATTCTGTTCACTGTAAAAAATTAGGAAAATCTAGAAAAAGAAATCAGGAAGGAAAAACCCTAATAATCAAAGGAGTCTTTTAGGTGTATTTTTTTTAAGAAACATTTTTTTTACAAGCTTGAGGAGCTTGAAAGCCATGGTGCTTCTTGAAGACCCTGTCCTAAGGTGTGTGCTTTTCTGCTGACTGTACTCCTGAAGCTCACTGATGCTATTGAAGAGCAAGTCGTGGTTCTTCCACCTCATTCACAGCATACCTGCTAGTTAAATATACAAACCAGATTTTATCTTCAGACCTTATTGCATCTAAACAGTGTCAGAACCTCAGATGATTGTGAATTTTCCTAGGTATGGTAATGATATTATTATTTAGGAGAATATCTTTACTTTTTAGAGATGGATTTCAGTGTACTTAGAGTAAGGTATCAAAATGTCTGCAACTTACGCTCACATGTTTACAAAAAAATATATCTGCACAGATCAATAAAGCAAAACAGGCATGCTAGCAATTATTGAATCTAGATACTAGATATACAGATGTTTACTATACTTTTTACCCCTAACCTTTCTGCATGTTTGACATTTTTCATAATAAAATATAGAAGAGAAAAAAGAATCATTGTTTGTTCTGGGAGGTATGGGGGGAAAAATACCCAAGAATTAAAATTTTTAGAAAAGCAACAAATAGAAAATAATAACAATTTAAAAATAAAAATAAAACCTATAAACAACAACAACAATTAAAATTTTTAGAAATGCAATAAATAAATAAAAACTTCCTAGTTTGGGCTGGGTGCAGTGGCTTATGCCTGTAATCCTAGCACTTTGGAAGGCCGAGGCGGGCGGATTGCCTGAGCTCAGGAGTTCGAGACCTGGGCAACAAGGTGAAACCGCGTCTCTACTAAAATACAGAAGAAATTAGCCAGGCGTGGCGGCCTGCGCCTGTAGTCCCAGCTACTCGGGAGGCTGAGACAGGAGAATTGCTTGAACCTGGGAGGCGGAGGTCACAGTGAGCCAAGATCATGCCACTGCACTCCAGCCTGGGCAACAGAGCGAGACTCTTTCTCTACAAAAAAAACCCCAAAGAAACAAAAAGAATACCTTCCTAGTTTGTTGACCATGAATGTTCATGACCAATGGTCATGGTGACCTTGAATGGTCGCCACACTCACAGGACAGTCCTGTAGTGTTCACCAAAGGCAAGTCTTTGTTCCATTCACAAGTCCTGCATGTTGCCTCTGATCGGACAAGATGACTGTTTTTACCTCCATATCAGTGGTTTAGCATTTAGCTATGGTGTATAAATGAGGTAATGAGAGGGACATTCAACAAACAAAAGAATTCCAACATCCATCCAAATAGCATTTAAGAACTGCCCCCACTCCCTTGCCTTTAGATTTTTCCTTCAGTGTCTGTCTCAAATGATGGGGTCAGACTGTTCATTATGTCTGATTTCTTCTCCCCAGCTCCATTGCCTGTATCCATTCCTTCCTTCTTCTTAGAGTTGGTGGTGGCCAGACTAGACCAGGGAGGGTGCTGCTGACAAGGACATTGTAATTATAGAAATCGTGTGCCTGACACAGGTCTAAGGACTTTCCAAAGTATTAGTCAGTCAGTCAGTCCTCACACAGGATTGTAGGTACTGTCATAACTCCATTTCATAGTTGAGGAAACCAAGGACCAAAGAGAAATAACTCACATGAAGTCACACACTTGATAAGTGATGGGATGTCTCATCCCAAGCCCTGCCCTCTTAACCAAGATGGCCTTGTGTCTGATCCATGTCAGAAAACAGATTAGCCGACATAAACTCATTTGTTAGCCAGGTGTGGTAGCCCACGCCTGTTTTCCCAGCTACTCCAGAGGCTGAAGCAGGAGGATTTTTGAGCCCAGGAGTCTGAGGCTGCAGTGAGCTATCATTGTGCCACTGTACTCCAGCCTGGACAACAGATTGAGGCCTTGACTCTAAAAAAAAAAACAAATAAAAATCAGATAAACTCATTTGCTTACTGCTTGCCTTACTGAGGTGCTGGAATTGGTAACACTGGCATATATATTTCTTTATAAACTAATAATTTTAAAACGTGGAATGCTTCATGAATTTTCATGTCATCTTTGAGCAGGGACCATGCTAATTTCTGTATCATTCCAATTTTAGTACATGTGCTGCTGAAGAAGCACAATGCTGGTATATTTGAGTTGTTAATGTCAGTTGCTGAAAGTTTTGGATTATCTTTTTATTTGAACATTTTCAATGGAAAACGCTATTCTTACATATGTAAGTGAAAAAAATTTCTAGGGAGGGACACGAAAAATCTTTAGTACTGAACACTATTGGGCCATGAGTGATAATGACCTTAGTTGGGTTTCGTGACTTTAGAAGTTGCTATTTAAATCAACTAGTTAGTGTAGGGGTGGAAAGGAGCTGATACCTTTTCTCTCCATCATGAGGGTCACAGCCAGCACTCCTATAACAAAGGACAGGTTAACTGCTAACAGCAGATTTCTGCCAAAAATAACCTGGAGTCTTGCCTTGCACACAGTGCACAATATAAATAAAAAGAGATGGAGTTTTCTGTTTTCCTTGATGTTTCTACTTTCAGCCTTTCTTTTTATCCCCATGCCCTTTAAGTGACCTTAAGGGAACTAATTGTGTGGCTGTGTACGTGTGTGTGTCTTTGTGTCTTTTCTGTCTTCTTCCTCTTGGGTGTTGGGAGCAAGTATGTGCCCATTTCAGTGTTAATTGATTAACAAAGGAAGCTCATCCTACAGGGAGATTACTTTGGTTCAGCCACTTTGAGGCAGAGAAAGTAACCTCAGATAGAAACTTTTCTTTTTTTTTTTTTTGAGACGGAGTCTCACTCTGTCACCCAGGCTAGAATGCAGTGGTGCGATCTCCACTCACTGCAAGCTCCGCTTCCCAGGTTCACGCCATTCTCCTGCCTCAGGCTCCCAAGTAGCTGGGACTACAGGCGCCTGCCACCACGCCCGGCTAATTTTTTGTATTTTTAGTAGAGACGGGGTTTCACTGTGTTAGCCAGGATGGTCTCAATCTCCTGACCTTGTGATCCGCCCACCTCGGCCTCCCAAAGTGCTGGGATTACAGGCGTGAGCTGCCGTGCCCGGCCTAGAAACTTATTTCTAACTCTGTAACATTTCAAGAGTTAAATGCTTGTTATTTTTAGCAAGATACCTAGTATTACAATTTGAATATTCAGCCACCTATTATATATTATAAAAAAAGATAGCAATAGCCTTAAAGTAAAAGCACAGAACAATACACATTTCTGTTTTTTGCCGGAATGGAAAAGCATTGCTTAAATTAATAGAATTTTTAAACATATATTTTAAGTATAAAAATAACATTATCCTGAATAATCAAGCCACCAATGTTATCATTTTTTTCTACTAAATTTCATATATAGTTGAGACTGTACTACATAAAATTTCAAATCTTTTAGCATAATGTTAAAACATAAACATCCTGTTATAAGAAACTCAGTAGAAACTTACTGATTTCATAGTATTCCATATCTATTATACCTTAGTTTACCTATGATTAGACATTGGTTATAACTTTTGCTATTTTAAATAATGTCTCATTTTTATGTATGAGGTTATTTCTGCATGTTAAATGATTACCTCAGGATGTATTCTCAGAGTTGGAATTAATACTTCAGAAGGCATGAATATTTTCAAATTCCTTGATCTTTATTACCAAATTATTTTTTAAAACGACTGTATCAGTTTATACTATTGTTAGTATCATATGAGAAAATGTTAAAGTAATCTGTGTTAAAGGCTTTCCTTGCATTGCCGGGCGCGGTGGCTCACGCCTGTAATCCCAGCACTTTGGGAGGCCGAGGCGGGTGGATCACGAGGTCAGGAGTTTGAAACCAGCCTGGCCAACATGGTGAAACCCCATCTCTACTAAAGATTAAAAAAAAAAAAAAATTAGCTGGACGTGGTGGTGGGCACCTGTAATCCCATCTACTCGGGAGGCTGAGGCAAGAGAATTGCTTGAACCCAGGAGGCGGAGGTTGCAGTGAGCCAAGATCGCATCATTGCACTCCAGCCTGGGCGAAAGGGTGAGACTATGTCTCAAAAAAAAAAAAAAAAAAAAGTTTTCCTTGCATTTATACATTACCATTCCTTTGAAGGACTTGGTGCTGTACCCATTTTCAAATCATAACCCGGGAGTAAGGGGGTGAGGATGAGCAGGTGGAATAGATGTTTCCTCGCAGTTTATTTTATAAACTGCAGTCATATTTGAATATGTAAAATTAAATGATTGGAGTATTATTCCAAGCAATTTTTAACTAAAAGAGAGTAATTGCTACTTCTACTTCATAAAGTAGAAAAATTATGGCTCTTCTATTTTAAAAGGTCTTATCAAAGACTCTTTTACAGCCAGGTGGGCATAACATTCATTAGCACACATTCAGTTGATATACTCTCAGTGTTCAGAACAATACTCCAAAGGAAATTATTTAGAATACATTAAAACTGTCTATTGACTGGGCGCGGTGGCTCTTGCCTGTAATCCCAGCACTTTGGGAGGCTGAGGCAGGCAGATCACGAGGTCAGGAGTTCAAGACCAGCCTGGCCAACATGGTGAAACCTGCCTCTACTAAAGATACAAAAAATTAGCTGGGCGTGGTGGCGTGCATCTGTAATCCCCACTCCTCGGGAGGCTGAGGCTGGAGAATTGCTTGAACCCGGGAGGTGGAGGTTGCAGTGAGCCTAGGTCACACCATTGCACTCCAGCCTGGGCAACAGGGCGAGACTCTGTCTCAAAAACAAACAAACAAAAAAAAACTGTTCATTGAGTGTAATATCTTACAGAATCCATTGACACTGAGTTTCCAGTAGTTTCCTTGTCATTGTGCCCAAGCACATGCCCCTCCACCTTGAGCAATAACCAGAATTCAGAAATCATGACCATCTGTTTTTGAAATCTTAAACTGTAGAAACAAACTTTTAAAAAATCTAGCAGCAGCCAGGCATGGTGACTCATGCCTGTAATCTCAGCTACTCAGGAGGCTGAAGACGGAGGATCTCTTGAGCCCAGGAATTTGACGCTGCAGTAAGCTATGATTGCACCAATGTAATGCAGCCTGGGTGACAGAGGGAGACCTTGTGTCTGAAAAAAAATTAGGAAGAAAAAAATCTAGCGGCATTTTAATGTGTTTAAAATTACATTTTTGTTTTCATTAATTTAAATCTGAAATTTATGCTTACTCCTGTCATAATAACGTTATATCAAAAGTATATTTCTTCTCCTTTTGAGCTTTCAACTAGAGTGTTTATTATTTGCATTTTCTGTTTGGAATGTTTAATTATTATGGTCACCGTAAAACTGTCTCTACCCCTTCTTGGCTACCGCTTTGGGAATAGGTGTAGAAATGGCAAGTTGTGGTTAAAAGCTGATCTTCTCTTCTCTCCTAGATGATTTGTTGGGTTTCAGTGAGAATGGCTAATCAGCATTTTGATAGAAGATTTGGTGATGATAATTATTGGTTACTGCCTCATGGCAGAAATAGTAAATGCAGCTACCTATCTTCATGTCCTTGTAGTAAAAGACAGTCCAAGGATGATCTTCTAGTTCTGTACCCTCAATGCTCTGTGAACAGAGAGGAGAAAATATTACAAGCGTTTGATCTATTGTGCTTGAAATGTACACATTCTGTTCTAAAAGATTTTTCCCCTTATGTTCTAGATTGGGACTTTAACCAGGACATCTGACAGTAAGGTAACATGTGCTTGTCATCATGTTGTTTGTTAGTAAATATCTGGCAGCATGTTTGTTGACAAAGTTCTGCAAAAGCCATCTTTGTCTAATTGTTATTGTTTTTTCCTGACACTTCTAGCAAATGTGGAGCCAGTGTTTTCCACCTTTGTGTATGGATCCATGTAGCTTTTCTCTGGTTCTGTTTTGATGGTCACCAACAAATTATAGCCTGTTTTTGTAATTGCCTTATTGAGTGACTTGCCATGGAGATTTGACAAGGTGTGGCTCCTGCTTGGGCCTTCATTCGCTGGCATACTACATGAGGCTGAGAGCCGTGTTAGTCCTCACAGTGGGCAGCCAGGAAAGCAGGGCTTAGCAAGGGCTATCTAGGGCCTTGACCAAGTATAGTGTACTTGGTAGCTGTTTCTTGCCCACAAAGCAAGTGAACCCAGGTCAGATTTGGCCTGTCAGATAGGTTTGCACTTTTGAATTTTGAAATATTCTAAGATGTAACTTTATTTATTTATTTATTTATTTACAGACAGAATCTCATTATATTGCCCATACTGAAGTGCAGTGGCATGATCTCAGCTCACTGCAACCTCTGCCTCCGGGTTCAAGTTATTCTCCTGCCTGAGCCTTGCAGGTAGCTGGGACTTCAGGTGCATGTCACCATGTCCAGCTAATTTTTGTACTTTTAGTAGAGACAGGGTTTCGCCATGTTGGCCAGGCTGGTCTCAAACTCCTGAGTTCAGGTGATCCACCTGCCTCGGCCTCCCAAAGTGCTGGGATTACAGGCGTGAGCCACTGTGCCTGGCCACTTTAAGATGTAACTTTATAAATAAATAAACATTGAAGTCATCCAGCTTACCACTCAGTATGGCAAACTGGTTAATATAGTTCAAGTAAGCTGGTAGATTCTTTGATTTCTGTATTTATTCTTGTAATATAGATAATCATGAACTTCTGCGTGTATTTTTAAACTAAACTCAACAGGGTGTCATTGTTTGAGTAACTAGTAGAAATACCAGTCTGGGACAAAGGCCACAAACTGTTCAATATAGAAATAGTTTAATTTATTAGTATGTTGGGTGGGCGTGGTGGCTCACGCCTGTAATCCCAGCACTTTGGGAGGCCGAGGCGGGCGGATCACAAGGTCAGGAGATCGAGACCATCCTGCCTAACACGGTGAAACACCGTCTCTACTAAAAAATATAAAAAATTAGCTGGGCGTGGTGGCGGGTGCCTGTGGTCCCAGCTACTTGGGAGCCTGAGGCAGGAGAATGGCGTGAACCCGGGAGGCGGAGCTTGCAGTGAGCCAAGACTGCACCACTGCACTCCAGCCTGGGTGACAGAGCGAGACTCCCTCTCAAAAAAAAAAAAAAAAAAAAGTTTATTAGTATGTTTAAGAGCATTAGAGTCGTCTTAAGATAATTTTGGAGAAAACAAGAATGTTTGGATTTTAGTGGTTGCAATAAATATGCCCCTTTCCCCTGCCCTCTTCCAATTAGAGGAGGGCATAGGAGTCAGACAGATGGACATTTTGAAAGTCGGGTTTGTGTTTGGCTGGGCACGGTGGCCCAGCAATTTGGGAGGCTGAGGCAGGAGGATCACGAGGTCAAGAGATCGAGACCATCCTGGCCAACATAGTGAAAGCCCGTCTCTACTAAAAATACAAAAATTAGCCAGGCATGGTGGCGCCCACCTGTAATCCCAGCTACTCAGGAGGCTGAGGCAGGAGAATCGCTTGAACCTGGGAGGCGGAGGTTGCAGTGAGCCGAGATCATGTCACTGCACTCCAGCCTGGTGACGGAGTGAGACTCTGCCTCAAAAAAAAAAAAAAAAAAAAAGAAAGTCAATTTTGTGGCTAATAAAAGCTGGATGGAGGGGCATGGTTCCAGTGGGCTTCCCATTACTTCAGTTCTGTTCTCTTGAAGCCATAACTTCATTCTGAAATAGAAAGATGCTAAATAAAAGAAATCTGGAATATACACTTCCCTGCTATGTCTGAAGTTTCTTCGAGGGGGTAGGAAAACAGTGATTCCCCATCAAAGTTCAAGTGAAAATGTACAAAATGTTGTCTTTTTTTTTTTTTTCTAGAAATGCTTCATCTCACTGGTACTTGTTTATTTATGTGTATTTGTGTTCTATTTAGGTTCCAGATGTGGAATCTCGTGAAGACTTAATTAAAAATCACTACATGGCAAGGATAGTGGAACTTACGTCTCAGTTGCAGCTGGCTGACAGTAAGTCAGTGCATTTTTATGCTGAGGTGAGTGTAGATTTAATTAGATTGGTGGTTTTTTTCCTAACCCCTGCAGGAATTAGGACACTGTCCTGTTTTCCTGCTGTTCACTGTAAGAGAGAAGTCAATGTTCCAAGTAGCTGGGACTATGGGTGCGTATCACCACGCCCAGCTAATTTTTTGTATTTTTAGTAGAGACGGGGTTTCACCGTGTTAGCCAGAATGGTCTCGATCTTCTGATCTCATGATCCGCTGGCCTCGACCTCCCAAAGTGCTGGGATTACAGGTGTGAGCCACCTTGCCTGGCCCAGAGTTCATATTGACTAGTCTGTATACCAACTAAAAATCTTTATTTCAATAAATATAAGACTGATTTGAGTGAGGCTCTGCCTTTTTTTTTTTTTTTTTTTTTTTGAGATGGAGTCTTGCTTTGTTGCTCAGGCTAGAGTGCAGTGGCACGATCTTGGCTCACTACAACCTCCGCCTCCTGGGTTCGAGCGATTCTCCCACCCCAGCCTCCTGAGTAGCTGGGATTACAGGCACCCGCCATCATGCCTGGCTAATTTTTGTATTTTTGTAGAGATGGAGTTTCACCATGTTGGCCAGGCTGGTCTTGAACTCCTGACCTCAGGTGATCTGCCTGCCTTAGCCTCCCAAAGTGCTGGGATTACAGGCATGAGCCACCACCCCTGGCCACAACTCTGCCTTTAAAAAAAAAAAAAAAGTTGTTGCACTATGCAATATCATCTATAAAATTATACACAATTCATAGAATTAAGGGGGCAAATGAAGATAGAAAGTAGAGATACCAAGGAGTAGGAAACAAATGGTAAGGTAAAATGGATGCTGCTCAACATGAAAGAATGCCTTCAAGATCTCTGACTTGAAACTTTATATTAAAAAGTCAGTTATGGATGGCAGATAGATGAGTATAATGCTTAAAGTTGTTAAATTGAAAAAGGGAAGATAAACCCTTTATTGAGACCTGACTTTTTGATTTTCTCTTATACTAGAGTTGAAGAGGTTGATAGGAGGCCAGTTGCTAAAAGTGAAGAGGGGCTTTGCATCTTTTTCCTGCTAAAATAAATCGTGTGCTTAGCTCAGTGTTGTTCACAAGCAGCCATCGAATACATGTTTGATAAGCTGATCAGTAGTGACAGCTTGTTGGAATGCAGGAAAGGGGGAGGACAGCAAACTGAATGACTAGCAGTGGAAATGCTGAATCACTAAGCCGGCAGTCCAGCAGGCATGGATCCTCATTGTTTGGTTCTGAGTTAGTGTCTCAGACTTGATTATCCTTTTCACAAGGACCTGTGCCTTGCATGCCTATATTCCTCTTTGTCAGGTTCATTGCTGAGCACAGAGTAGATGTTTGGTTAATAGGAGGCGGTTGATTTGGTTGGCTGAACTGCCCTAAAATTTTGTGAGAAATGAAATGAGTAGCTGAGGAATTTTTTTTAGGCTGTTTGATTTCCAAGAGATTTGGTTATTTTAGTAAATATCTTCTGTGCAATTGTGATTCAAGAATTTTTAAATTGTCCTGCTTTTTCCTTATTGGTAAACAGGAAGTGGTGACCTCCCCTCTCCAACATGACTTTACTGCTCTGAGCGCCTTATGTTGACATAGCATTTGCATGTGTCTCAACAGATCCTCCTTGTCAGTAACCTTATCAGAAAGTTTAGTGAGCCTTTTAATCTCTTACCCTCTTTGAACAATATTGTGAAATAGGATTTTTCTTTTATCGTTTTGATCTACACACTCTCTGGGTAGAGTAGGATTGGTAGAACCCCTAAAGAAAGCAGCCTGGAATTTTTGCAATCTTATGCTCATTTTTTCCCTTGTAAGTAGCACATAATCTGTAGGGTAGGATGGTAAAGCTTTTATTGCTCCTATAATGTGGTGTCTAATGAAGGACTTAAAACACAAGAAAAGTACCTTAGGATCCATAGTGCGTGGTCAGAAGCTCCTGATAACTTTTGTAATAATCACTTTTCTTTTTATCTAGTATAAATATAAATGAATTCTAACGGGTGCTGTGGCTCACACCTGTAATCCCAGCACTTTGGGAGGCTGAGGTGGGCAGATCACTTGAGGTCAGGGGTTTGAGACCAGCCTGGACAACATAGTGAAACCCGTCTCTACTAAAAATACAAAACTTAGCTGGGTGTGGTGGTGCATGCCTGTAATCCCAGCTACTCGGGAAGCTGAGGCAGGAGGAACACTTGAACCTGGGAGGTGGAGGTTGCAGTGAGCCAAGATCATGCCACTGCACCCCAGCCTGGGCAACAGAGCAAGACTCCGTCTCAGAAAAAGAAAAAAAAGAAAGTTCTTATGTATTATATATAACCACTGGTCATCAGGCTAGAGCGAAGAAAAAAACATTGATCTTAAGTTGGTGGACTTTTTTCCCCTTACTGAAATGACAAAGCTGGGGGCCACTTCTTTCTTAGGTGTACTCTAATGTGTGACACAATGCCTATAGGTATTCAACAGATTATTTGTGGAATGAATGAGTAACTTTGGCTTTGAGAAGTGTTTTTAACAAACTTTCCCGAAGCAAATTTGGTTTTAGAAAATGCTCCCTCTAGTAATGGAATGTTTTCTGATTTTACAGTGCCGAGCACTCTCTAAAAGACTGGCCTTGGCTGAAAAGTCTAAGGAAGCATTGACAGAAGAAATGAAACTTGCCAGTCAGAACATCAGCAGACTTCAGGTGAGTTAAGTGTTACCTAAATGGTTTTAATGTTTTTTCATTGAAAGTTCTTTGGTAGCAAAGCAGCATTTCTTTTCCAAAGGCATTTGATCTCTAGATATGCTTTTTAAGATAACCACTGTATTTCTGATTCATTTAAAAATAACATCTTACTTATGTTAGGCAAAAAGTAGTTGTATTGTTTCTCTGACTTGATTCTAATTGTAAATCATTCTATAGTCGGCTTTTGCTTAAATAATACTTATTTACCCAGAATCTTTCTTTCCCCTTCCTTGTACATACCCATCATGGTGAGCTGTAGGCTTGTTCTGTACATATTACTCTGTTCCTTTTCTTTCCTGTTTCATAAAACGGATCTAAACTGAAAGGTGGGGCTATAACATTCCTTCTTACTCACTGCCTGGTTTTAAATCTTTGTTTTCAGAAAGCCTCTGCTAATAAAAACATGATGCCAGGCAAGGAAAAAACACAGCACTACAGCAACACCCACTTCCTCTTTGCTTTAGATTCATTTATCAGATTAATTAGGCACACAGGATTAGATTTTAGGCAGCAGAAGAGAGCATGAGAAATGGGAAGAGAGATGAAGGGTGCTTCTTTCAGGGACGGTGCTGCCGGGAGGGCTGTAGGCCATCAAGGCGTAGGATGGAGGCAATGTGTTGTAGGCCTCACCTATGGCTCAGCAAAACCTGAGGGAATTTGGAAAGATAATGAGGCCATATGGCTTTTCTTATAATTTTATACCTGGCATAGAAAGAAACCCTTAAATTTTTGCAAAGAAATTATGAACCTACTTTGAAGGCTGAGAAAAACTTGTTCCCATTTCTTTTAACTTTGTTCTCTTGTTAGGCCTGTGCCTTAACCTGCATGTTAATTGATCAGATAGACCATCTTTATAGGTTGCTTTTACAAGTAAAAGAATTTTTTAAAAAAATTGATGTAAATAGTTGTACATGTTTGTGGGGGACGTGGTATTTTGATTATTTTGATACCTTTGTACAATGTGTAATGATCAAATCAGGGTCATTTGGATGTCCACCACCTCAAACATTTATCTTTGTGTTGGGAACATAATAATTCTTCTTTTGTAGCTATTTTGAAATATACAGTAAATTATTGGGAAACTATAATTTCCCTACTCCACATTTTTTTGTGAATTAAAAAAGCTTCAGAGTGGTATGACTCGTGGGATGTTGATTTTTCTCTTTTTCTTTGCTATTTAGGATGAGCTGACAACTACCAAGAGGAGTTACGAGGATCAGTTAAGTATGATGAGTGACCACCTGTGCAGCATGAATGAGACATTATCTAAACAGAGAGAAGAGATTGACACACTAAAGATGTCCAGTAAGGTATGTGAGGTGAGGTGAGGTAGTCTCTCTGCAATATAATATTTAATGTGAGGTATTTTATTGTTATGCATTTCAGGAGCAAGAGGACATAAGATTTAAAGTGTTTGTAAGGGCCAGGGGCAGTGGCTTAAGCCTGTAATCCCAGTACTTTGGGAGGCTGAGGTGGGAGGATCCCTTGAGGCCAGGAGTTGGAGAGCAGAGTGGGCAATATAGTGATACTTCATCTCTACAAAAAAAAAAAAAATGAAAAAATAAGCCAAGCATGAGGGCCTGTGCCTATAGTCCCAGCTAGTTGGGAGGCTGAGGTGGGAAGATTGCTTGAACCTAGGAGTTTGAGGTTACAGCAAGACCTCAAGATTGTGCCACGGCACTCCAGCCTGTGCGACAGAGTGAGACTCTGTGTCTAAAAAAGGAAAAAAAAAGCATCTATAAATAATTTTCCTTAAAATCATTTGTCCTTTTTTCCAAAAGTATTAAGTGTCTTTGGCTGAATTAAAAGCTGAGAAAGTCTGGCCTCTAAGGCTTTAATACTGTATCAGCTGCTTTTTGGCATTTTTGGCATTTCTCCTACTGTTGCAGAAAAGTTAGGGGGACTCACAAAGGGCCTTAGGAAAGGGATTGCTCTTTATTTATGTAAGACCTAAAATGGTACTGTTGAAGAGTAAACGTTAGAAAATTTATTCTCATAAATGTTAATATAACCTTGGAATGTCTTACCCTTTTAACTAGATTTCCTTTCCCATAATCCCTCTGCTTGCCCAGACTGAGATAGTAGATGTTGGGCAATATGTTTAGGCTGAAATGCATATCCACATATCGTGTCTTTATTACTGTAACAATGTATGTACTGTTTTGCCATGAAAGGTAAACTTTGGGAGGCCAGGGGCTCACTTAGTTGGCATCATCTCGTGTGCTTAGCCCATTTTCATAACTCAGTATTATACCACCATCAGCTGGCATTTACCATCTCCAGCCTGCAGTCTTTGAGATCTGCTGCTGCCCCTTTGTGATTCAGCAGGCATTTATTGAGTTCCTGCTGTGTATACTGGGGAGAAATAGAGAGGAAGAAACCATGGCTTTATTTTAGCATCTGCTGTTGGTGTTAAGGACAGGATTCTGTTCATTTAGGGTCTTCTTGGAAAATATATCATGTTAATGCATTGGAATCTGCATTATATATGATTTTGTTTATCAACATAGTTTCGTGATATTCATTGATTGCTTGCTGCTTTGGAGGCTGTCTCTGATGCTTTTCTGGGCTGTTTCTGTGATTATTGTAATCACCCAATATGGTTCTCATTATGGTTCTCCAGTTACTTGTGGTTCAGGAAACTTGAGCTTGGGGGTAAGGGAGTTGGCGATCGGGGGCTGGTCCTTTTAAGGAAAGCCTCCTTTAACCTTTTGGTTTCTTGTTATTCCATATTCCAGCAGAGCAATATCTAATTCACAAGTTAGATTCTTAGTAGTGGTAGAAAACACACACATTGAAGAGGTCGTGTTTTGGGTTTTCTCATGGTATGTATAATTTGTTTTAGTGTAGTAGTATGAGAAAGCCCGTTTTAGCACCTAAAATTTGAAAAGAAGTAGCAATAATTTTTGAAAACTTTTCAATCTCTGGAACTTCAGAAGTATTTGGTTTTGAATTGAGAAAGGTACATGTTGAGTACAGCAAAGCTCATTGTCCTGAAGGTAATTGGATTGCAGCTACTTCAGAAGTTAGGGAACTTTCAAGTTTCCTCTGACTTTTTTTTTTTTCTTTGATGGAGTCTTGCTCTGTCACCCAGGCTGGAGTGCAGTGGTGAGATCTTGGCTCACTGCAACCTCCACCTCCCAGGTTCAAGAGATTTTCCCACCTCAGCCTACCTAGTAGCTGGGACTACAGGCATGCACCACCATGCCCGGCTAATTTTTTCTTTTTGTATTTTTGCAACAGGGTTTCACCATGTTGCTCAGGCTGGTCTCAAACTCCCAGGCTCAAGTGATAAGCTGGCTGCAGCTTCCCAAAGTGCTGGGATTACAGGCGTGAATCACAGCACACAGCATCTTAGAGCTTGTTGATCTTTTCCTTAAAATACCAGCCATTAATAAAACTCTAAGAGACCCTTCTTCAATTTGAATTTATGTCATTAACCTGTCTTTGATCATTCTGTAATCCTGTATTTTGCTTTTCCCCCATTTAGTAATTTACATTGCTATAGCATCATCTTATGGCTGACATTGTCTCCATTGGATACAAAGTAAACATCCTCAACCATTTGTTTGCTATGATCTTGCTCTTAGTGTTTATATTCTGCAAGCATTTCTTCCATGAAGAAAATGTATTTATGCCTAAGAGTTAAATACAGGAATTTAATTAAAATGTATTCCCAAGAAGGGAGCCTCTGCAGAAAGAAGAAAAATTATACAAAACTAGAAAATCCAAATCTCCATATTTGAGGAAATGGAATAAGTTATCTTCTCTCTGATTTGTTCTCAGCCAGTATTCAAGCTGACTTTTAACAGATAATCAGTGCCGTTTGGGTGTTAGTTAGCACATATTCGGAGTTATTACCTATTAAGACCTTTAAAAGAAAAGGTGTTTATTTAAACAACGACGAGACATGTTCTTTTTTCTGAGACAGAGTCTTGCTCCATCTCCTGGCTTCATGCCATTCTCCCGGCGCCATCTCGGCTCACTGCAAGCTCCACCTCCTGGGTTCATGCCATTCTCCTGCCTCAGCCTCCCAAGCAGCTGGGACTACAGGCACTCGCCACCATGCCCAGCTAATTTTTTTGTGTTTTTAATAGAGACGGGGTTTCACCGTGTTAGCCGGGATGGTCTCGATCTCCTGACCTCGTGATCCACCCGCCTCGGCCTCCCAAAGTGCTGGGGTTTAGGCTAACATTTTTTTATTCAGCTTCTTGAAATCTTAGACTCTCTTGTCTTTGGAACAAAATGAATGTTTGTAGTTTTGATAAATCCAAGATAGTAGCTTTCTTTTCTTTCTTTATTTCCTGTCCTCAGCCCCGAGAGGTATAGGGTCTGTGGAAGCAGAGAGGAGAGAGAGTATAACAAACTGCTTTGCGATTATTGAATAAAAGTTAACAATGCAAGGTTATCAGCTATTCTCCTTTTTGGAAGCTAGTGTTCCAAGGTGAAATATGGCTTTCAGACAGCTTGGTTTATAAACTATGTGAGTTATTTTTTTTTATGTTTATGTTCTTATTGTTGATATTTTTCTTTGCACAGGGGAATTCTAAAAAGAACAAGAGTCGATAGTTTTGAAATAGCTGGTTGGCGACTGTTCTTTCCAGACCTGCTCCTGCTGCACAGAGCCACAGGGCTGAGACCGCGTCCATGCTGGCTGCCTTCAGGAAGCTAAAGTATTGTTGGACCTAGTAAACTAGTCAGTGTTGGAAACGGCCTTGAAATATTTAAAACATATTTGTAACCAGTGAGGCAAATACAGAAGTTGATGTCGGCAGTAAATGGAAAACAATACATATGTCATGGATATTGTAGGTTTCCTTATGCTGTTTTTACTGTGCACTTTTTAAAATTAGGTTTTAATTTCAGTATGTAAGAACAACAAATATTTTGTATACTTTCAAACTCAATTATATGGTAATCGATTTGGTATCTATGGAATAGATATATGTTTCTGGAAAAAAATGCTTAAATTGTCAAACTGTCATTACTTCTTACTATAGTTGAAGGCATTCTCCAGATTCTTTTTAAAAGATTTGTTCATATTTCTCTCTCTCTCTTTATTTTTCTCTCTCTCTCTCTCTTCTTTCTCTCTGAGGGGGAGGAAGCCCTCCAAACTTCAGTTCCTGTGGGTTTAATATCATTATCTTCAGCTCTTTGATACCCTGTGTTAGAGTAACAGCTAAAGGAAGTTCATGTCAATAAATTCATACTTATATCACACTTTCAGTCTCTCTATGAAAATTTGATAAAGGAAACTGAACCCTATTAAAGTCGGCTTTTACAAAACATATCAAATGCCAACTGACTGAGGTGTAATCCTCGGATTCCTCAAATTGGAATAATTCTACAGTTAATCCTTTAGTAAGGCTCTTGAGTTTTGCCTTGAAAGCTACTTTAAACCACACTTCAAGCAAAGAGCCTGAGCCCTTTAAGGCTCCCCTTGGCTGATATCATAAACATTGTGTTGTATTAGTGTCAGGAGTGGCTCTGGCAGCACTCTCCACCCCTACTCCCGAGGCACTAAATATATTACTCCTTTCTGAACTGCTTACACAGGCCCATTTCAACCGTGTCCAGGTCTCCAGATTAGCTGAGGAGTTCCTGAAACCCCCTTCTCCTTACCTCTCCGCCTGTGGCACCATCTCTCGAGTCTACTCTCTCGACAGTTGTGAGTCACCCTCTAAAATGCTTTATTCCGGAGTTTACCTGAGAGTCCATCACCGGCTTCTCTCTGTGCTCAGCACAAAAGCCAACTCCTTGGCCTCTGCCCTAAGTCCTCAGCTGCCTGCCATACAGAGAGACTCTGGTTGTTAGGCCCAGTCCTCACCACAGTGAAAGCGTTCGGATCCTGAGTTGGGGGATCTCTGGGTTGGTTGGTTTAGTTCCATTTTTCCCAGCCCTTCATGTCCCTAGCCCCCTTGCCCTTTCTCTTTTCTCTGCCCTGTCCATTGTCAGTTTTCTGTCTACTCAGCCAGCTGTTTTCACTGCAGCTGTGAGTAGGCCCCCAAACACTGCCAGGGAAACATCAAAGAACCATGCTGGGCCTGGCACAGTGGCTCACACATGTAATCCCAGCACTTTGGGAGGCTGAGGCAGGTGGATCACTTGAGGCCAGGAGTTCAAAACCAGCCTGGTCAACATGGTGAAACCCCATGTCTACTAACACTACAAAAAATTAGCCAGGCGTGGTGGCATGTGCCTGTAATCCCGGCCACTTGGGAGGCTGAGGCAGGAGAATCACTTGAACCCAGGAGATGGAGGTTGCAGTGAGCTGAGATAGCACCAATGCACTCCAGCCTGAGCGACAGAGTGAGTGAGACTCTGTCTTAAAAAAAAAAAAAAAAAAAAAAGAGCCATCCTAACTAGCTCTGTCAAGAACTTAGGGTTTTGAGCCCCTGCCAGCCTTTCATTGTTCCAGGACAGTCCTTTGGGTATTTTTAGTCCATTTTTATTCTAAATTTCAATAATGACTACACCACTTCTCTCCTTAAGGTCTGCCCCCTTCACTCTTAGGATCTGTACCATCTGTACCATCAAAAACACTTCTCAACTGCCCCACTGCTTCATATATATATATATTTACCCATGCTTCCCGTTCTCCCCTGCTTCAGAGGCAGAGGCATCTCTGCTACCCTTAAAGGTAGGGTATTTCTGATGCTCTTAATGCCATACCTTTTCTAGTGCTTGTTTTTTCACTTTTAGATCTTCAATTTCTCATTCTACTGATGTCCTCTCCCTCAGCTTCCAAATAGACTGAACTTAGCCCATACTTTTTTTATCAATTTAATTTTTTTGAGACAGGGTCACACTCTCTCACCCAGGCTGGAGTGCAGTGGTGTGCTCACACTCACTGCAGCCTCGACCTCCTGGGCTCAAGCGATCTTCCTGCCTCAGCCTCCCAAGTATCTAGGACTGTATGTTTGTGCCACCATTGATACAGTTTGCTGACAGATTTACCTAAGATTGCAACTCCTTTCCCCTACACTTCTATTACTCCCCTGCTTTATTTTACTCCTTAGTATTTATAATCTAACATATGATATATTTTGCTTATTTATCTTATTTATTACCTGTTTCTCTCACTAGATGCAGCTTCAGGAAGGCAGGTGTTTTTGTCTTGCTGCGTTCCCTGTACTTAGAATACTGTCTGGCATCAGTGAATATTTGTTGAATGAATGTTGATTGGACCGGATATGGGGTGTGAGCGAAAGAGAGGAGTCAAAGATGAAGCCAAAGGCTTTGGCCTGAACAAACTTGACTGAGCAGGAGGATTGAGGGAGGAGCAAGTAGCTTCCACCTGTTTGTAATGGAAGCCGGAGACCTGGAATCACTTTTGATTCCTCCTCACCTGGCACATCTCATTGGTCATCTTATTGAATCTTCCTGCCTTTGCAATGCCATGTACTTCTGATCTCTCCTTATTCAGTACCTTAAATTGAGCCCTGAATACCAGTTGTCTGGACTACTTGTCTTCCTGTACTCCAGTCCTTCCACCCCTTCTGCCAGGCCATCTTTCTTTCTTTCTTTTTTTTTTTTTGAGACGGAGTTTCACTCTTGTTGCCCAGGCTGGAGTGCAATGGTGCAATCTCAGCTCACTGCAACCTCTGCCTCCCAGGTTCAAGCGATTCTCCTGCCTCAGCCTCCCAAGTAGCTGGGATTACAGGCTCCCGCCACCATGCCCGGGTAATTTTTGTATTTTTAGTAGAGATGGGGTTTCATCATGTTGGCGAGGCTGGTGTTGAACTCCTGACCTCAGGTGATCCACCCGCCTCAGCCTCCCAAAGTGCTGGGATTACAGGCGTGAGCCACCGCACCCAGCTAGGCCATCTTTCTAAAACATATCTCTGCCATAGCCATTCTCCAGATGGAAAGCCTTCACAATGGCTCCTTGTTGTCTGCTGGGCAAGATGTAGTAGTAGTGTGTATGTGACACTTGCTTAGCTTACTTTCTCATTCTCTTCCTTATACACAGCGTACCCTCCCTCTACTTTAACTGCTTACAGTAAAAACTCTCAGACCTCTGGATCAGGAAAGTTTCATGTCTCCTGAGCAATGAGCCTGTTTTTCCCTTAGAGACAATGTGAATCTTGGGATTGTTTCCCTCTTTGCTTTGGTGGCTGAGACTTGTATCTCCCACCATCTGTGACAGCTGTCAAAAGAGCTCCCAGACCAGCCACCTCCATTGTCTTGCATGGTGTGTGGCCCTATAGGTTCTGAGGCAGTGCTTGTGGACTGCCTGGCCATTTTGTAGGGGACAGTTTCCGTGGGAGCTTTCCTAGGGCTGAGGGATAGGGCAGGACTGTAGAGGGCACAGTTGGATCCCTGGCAAAATTGTGCTCTTCTGACTTAACTTAGATCTTTGCTGTCTTGGCGGTCATCTCCCAAGGCATATAATAACCACTGTTTATTAATCACTTACCATAAGTTAGGTATAGGTATGACTTGACATGTATTACTTCATTTAGACTTCCCAGCAACCATATCTCATACATACCATTACTATCCCCAGTTTACAGATAGAAAGCCAAGGCTTAGAGGGACTAAGTAACTTTTCCACAGTCACACAGTACCTGCTGGAGCCAGGATTCAAACCCAGTCTAGCCTGACTCAGCTTGGATTATTCACTACTGTGCTATGAGCCTTTTAAATTGGGGGCTTTCAACTCTTTCAGGTACTGTATATTTGGAAGACAAAATATTAAATTTTGGCCGGGTGTAGTGGCTCATGCCTGTAATCCCAGCACTTTCGGAGGCTGGGTCAGGAGGATCACTTGAGCCCAGGAGTTTGAGACCAGCCTGGGTAACAGAGTGAGACCTCATCTCTACAAATTTTTTTAAAAAATTAGCTGGGGGTGTTGATGCACAGCTGTGGTCCCAGCTACCTGAGGGGCTGAGGCAGGAGGATTTTCTGAGCCCAGGAAGTCAAGGCTGCAGTGAGCCATGTTCACACCAGTACACTCCATCCTGAGTGAGAGAGCAAGACCCTGTCTCAAAAAAAGAAAAAAAAAAAAAACAAGGAAAAAAATACTAAATTTCTTAGCAACTCCAGCAGTATTTCATTCAACATCCCCTTTCTACATCTTCACTAAGTACCCCTGTGCCTCCTTTCAGTCAGCTTTTAGTGAACTTCTTGAGCTAATTTAAAGTCCCTGGCATATGGTTTGCCTTTGACGTAATTTTTTCTTCCCCTGATCCCTCATTTTTATTTACATATTCCTTGTTACACCAGCCTTGCTGAACACCAGATTCTGAATTTTATATATTTATGCCATGATGCCATCCCTTCATTCTGGTCCTCTTTCTGTGTAAACGTTCTTGTTGTTGTTGTTTTATTATGAGAATTTTCTAACATGCACAAAAGTAGACTCATACAAGCCCTATGTCCCCGTCACTCCTTATGAACATTTTGCCAATCTTGTTTTATCTTTTTTCCACACATCTTTTTTTCTGGCATATTTTAAGGCCATTCTCGGACACTGGGTCATTTCGTCTATAAATACTTCAGTTCTGCGGGTGTTTGTAAAGATGGGAGCCTGTCTTACCCATGTCATCATTCATTTGGCAAGTGTGTGCCGAGTGCCTGCTGCATGCTTAGTGCTGAGCAGACTGTGGCACGCACACCAGACGTGCTGGCTGCCCTTGAGAAGAGCTTACAGCCTGTTTTTAGCGAGACAAGGAAGTGAACACGCAAATTATAATCACGAACTCATTTGTTCATCCTGTCCTGCGATTATTTCAGAGCAATAAGGAAGAGATAATACACGGAGGCTTTTTGGCAGGGCATGGTGGCTCACGCCTGTAATCCCAGAACTTTGGGAGGCAAAGGCAGGCAGAGCACTGGTCAGGAGTTCGAGACCAGCCTGACCAATACGGTGAAACCCCATCTCTACTAAAAACACAAAAATTTGTTGGGCGTGGTGGCCGCCTGTAGTCCCAACTACTCGGGAGGCTGAGACAGGAGAATTGCTTGAACCTGGGAGGCAGAGGTTGCAGTGAGCCGAAATCATGCCACTGCACTCTAGCCTGGGTGACAGAGTGCGACTCCATCTCAAAAACAAACAAACAAAAAATGGAGGCTTTTCTTTTTAAAGTAGTATCTGTATAAATATATGTGTGTGTGTGTATTTTTGTTGTTGTTGTTGTTTTAACAGGGACTCACTCTGTCGCCCTGGATGGAGTTCAATGGTGCCATCTCTGGTGGCATCCCCGCTTCCTGCATTCAAGTGATTCTCGTGCCTCAGCTTCCTAAGTAGCTGGGATTACAGGTGCCTACCACCACGCCCGGCTAATTTTTGTATTTTTAGTAGAGATGGAGTTTCACCATGTTGGTCAGACTGGTCTCAAACTCCCGACCTCAGGTGATCCACCCGCCTCAACCTCCCAACGTGCTGGGATTACAGGCGTGAGCCACTGCGTCCAGCCCGTATCTGTATTTTTAATTAAGTTTTGAACTTAGTTTGAGTTAGGCTGCTCTTAAACAGTTATTACTAAGATAAAATAAGGCAAAACAAAACAGACCCCTGATCCTCCTGCCATTTCATGCTCCCCACAGAAAAACCACTTTCATTCACTATTTTGTTATCTATATTTCCAAATGGCATGCTACCTTTGCTCTTCTTGTTAGGCATTATTAATTGAATTTACAGTTGGAAGATGAGTATTTGTTTCATCTGCCTCCCCTTTGCATCACTCACATACACATACATATACTCACTGTTTAAACTAGTTATATTGACATTTGGGTCTAGCCTTGTGGCTCATGCCTCTACTCCTAGGTACTTAGGAGGCTGAGGTGGGATGATTGCCTGAGCCCAGGAGTTCAAAGGCTGCAGTGAGCCGTGATTGTGATACTGCACTCCAGCCTGTGCAACAGAGTGAGACCCAGTCTCTAACAAAATAAAACTAAAGGCCAGGTGCGGTGGCTCACACCTGTAATCCCAGCACTTTGAGAGGCCGAGATGGGCAGATCACTTGAAGTCCGGAGTTCAACACCAGCCTGGCCAACATAGTGAAACCCCGTCTCTACTAAAAATACAAAAATTAGCCGGGCATGGTGGCGTGTGTCTGTAATCCCAGTTGCTTGGGAGGCTGAGGCAGGAGAACCACCTGAATCTGGGAGGCGGAGGTTGCAGTGGGCCAAGATCGTGGCACTTCACTCCAGCTTGGGCAACAGAGCAAGATTCCATCTCAAAAAGCCAAAAACATTTGGACTGGGTCAGTATTCACCATATACTTCATTATGACTATTCAAATACTGGTGATAGTTGAGTCATATAACGTACTGTGATTATTTTTCCTTTCTTGTACAACTCTGTTTTCCCTGGAGTCTTTTTTAAAAAAATTATTTACTGCTGGGCACAGTGGCTCACGCCTGTAATCCCAGCACTTTGGGAGGCTGAGGTGGGTGGATCACGAGGTCAGGAGATCGAGACCATCCTGGCTAACACGGTGAAACCCTGGCTCTACTAAAAAAATACAAAAAATTAGCCGGGCCTGCTGGCAGGCGCCTGTAGTCCCAGGTACTCGGGAGGCTGAGGCAGGAGAATGGGCCAAGTGAACCCGGGAGGCGGAGCTTACAGTGAGCTGAGATCGCGCCATTGCACTCCAGCCTGAGGGACAGAGTGAGACTCCGTCTCAAAAAAAAAAAAAAAAAAAAAAAAATATTTACTATGTTTTCTATGGTACTTGTCACTAGTTTATTCCTAACTTCACTCCCAGGTGTATAAGGCTCCTTGCAGTGTGGTCAAATTCAGTTGGGTGTTCAGCCAACTTCCATCTTCTTCAGGAATTCTCTCCCAGAACCATCTGACCTGCTCCAGGCTGTCTCATTTGATCTCTGGGCTGGCAGCACTGCTGTTGTCTTGGGATCTGCCTTCCTCAATATTCTGGGCATCAAGTGTCTCTCATCCTTAAAACAACCCTTTCTCAACTCCATGAGTCCTTCTAGTGACTGCCCTGTCCCTCTACTTGTGTTTACAGCCTACCTCTTGAAAGAATTATCTCTCTTGTCTGGGCCTCTTGTGACATGGGAAGTGAAAGAGGAGATCCGGCCAGGCGCAGTGGTGCATGCCTGTAATCCCAGCACTTTGGGAGGCTGAGGTGGGTGTATCACCTGAGGTCAGGAGTTCGAGACCAGCCTGGCCAACATGGTGAAATCCTGTCTATACTAAAAATACAAAAAATTAGCTTAGCGTAGTGGCTGGCACCTGTAATCCCAGCTACTCAGGAGGCTGAGACAGGAGAATTGCTTGAACCTGGGAGGTGGAGGTTACAGTGAGCTGAGATCGCACCATTGCGCTCCAGCCTGGGCAACAAGACCAAAAGTCCGTTCCAAAAAAACCCAAAAAACCAAAAACGAGAATGGGTGTGGTGGCTCACGCCTGTAATGCCAGCAATTTGGGAGGCTGAGGCAGGCGGGTCACGAGGTCAGGAGTTCGAGACCACCCTGGCCAACATAGTGAAACCCTATCTCTACTAAAAATACAAAAATTAGCTGGGTGTGGTGGCACACACTTGTAGTCCCAGCTACTCGGGAGGCTGAGACAGGAGAATCACTTGAACCTGGGAGGTGGAGGTTGCAGTGAGCCGAGACCATGCCACTGCACTCCAGCATAGGTGACAGAGTGAGACTCTGTCCCCCGCAACCCCCCAAAAAAGAGGAGATTCTCAGTCCATGCACAGAGTAGGGATTGAAATCTGCATAGGAGTGAAAACCAGAAAAAAAAAAGAAAAGAAAGACTTTTCTTTTAATTAATCATTCATTGCAGGCCAGGAACAGTGGCTCATGCCTGTAATCCCAGCACTTTGGGAGGCCAAAGCAGGCGGATCACCTGAGGTCGGGAGTTCAAGACCAGCCTGGCCAACATGGTGAAACGCTGTCTCTACTAAAAATATAAAAATTAGCCAGGCCTGCTGGTGCACTCCTGTAATCCCAGCTACTCAGGAGGTTGAGGTATGAGAATTGCTTGAACCCAGGAGACAGAGGTTGCAGTGAGCCAAGATCACACCACTGCACTCGAGCCTGGGTGACAGAGTGAGACTATGTCTCCAAAAAAAAAAAAAAAAAAATCATTCATTGCTTTCTGGAGAAGATGGAATTTTCAAAACTGCCTGAAACAAAACTTCCTGCTTTTTCCTGATTATATATTACATGCCCATTGTTGAAAATCTGGAATATTGGGCCAGGTGTGGTAGCTTACACCTATAATCCCAGCACTTTAGGAGGCCGAAGCAGGAGGATCGCTTGAGCCCAGGAGTTTGAGACCAGCCTGGGCAACATAGGGAGATCCCATCTCTGTTAAAAAATATATATTAAAATTTTGAAAAATTTGGAAAATGAGGAAAAGAATCAGGAGCAGAGATTTAGCTATTAACGTTTTTGCTTGTTCCTGCTTTTTATTTCATGCATATATAAATGTGTTTTTAATTAAAGTTGGGCTTATATTACAAGAAATTCCGAGTGAGAAAAAAAGTTGGAATTGTGTTATAAGAAATTTCAAATGAGGCCTGGCTCAGTGGCTCATGCCTGTAATCTCAGCACTTTGGGAGGCTGAGGCAGGTGGATCACTTGAGGTCAGGAGTTTGAGACCAGCCTGGCCAACATGGTGAAACCCTGTTTCTACTAAAAATGCAAAAATTAGCTGGGTGTGGTGGCACATGCCTGTAATCCCAGCTACTCAGGAGGCTGAGGCAGGAGAATTGCTTGACCCCAGGAGGCGGAGGTTGCAGTGAGCCGAGATCGCCTGGGCAACAGAAGGAGACTGCATCTCAAAAAAAAGAAAAATTTCAAATGAGAAAAAAAGTTATTTAATAGGAAGAGGGGGAGTAAATTACCTGGTTGCACAGCTCTGGAGGGCACCATTCACACTGTGTTCAATAGCAAACCCAGCGATCCTGGGTTGAAGGGGTAAGAGCCTCCAGGCACAGTTTAAGAAACTGATAAAAAGCCTTTGTTTTGTCACATCCTTCGTGGCCACCATTCCCCCCCCCCCCCCCATTTAGTTGTTACATGCAATACTACTCAATTTGCAAAGCTAATACAACTGGATTCTCCACTGTTTTCGGTAAGAAACTATCGGTTCAACTAACACAGATACCTTTTTTGTTTTTTTTGGAGGCAGAGTCTTGTGCTGTCACCCAGGCTGGAGTGCAGTGGTACAATCTCAGCTCACTTCAACCTCCACCTTCTGGGTTCAAGGATTCTCGTGCCTCAGCCTCTCGAGTAGCTGGGACTACAGGCAGGTGCCATCATGCTTGGCTAATTTTTTGTATTTTAGTAGAGACGGAGTTTCACCGTGTTGCCCAGGCTGGTCTCGAACTCCTGAGCTCAGGCAATCTGCCCAATCCACCCGCCTTGGCCTCCCAAAGTGTAGGATTACATGCATGAGCCACCAGGCCCGGCTTAACTAACACAGATACTTTTTTTTTTTTTTTAATACTTTTACGGTACATGTGCACAACGTGCAGGTTAGTTACATATGTATACATGTGCCATGTTGGTGTGCTGCACCCATTAACTCGTCACTTAACATTAGGTATATCTCCTAATGCTATCCCTCCCCCCTCCCCCCACCCCACAACAGACCCCAGTGTGTGATGTTCCCCTTCCTGTGTCCATGTGTTCTCATTGTTCAATTCCCACCTATGAGTGAGAACACGCGTTGTTTGGTTTTTGGTCCTTGCGATAGTTTGCTGAGAATGATGGTTTCCAGCTTCATCCATGTCCCTACAAAGGACATGAACTCATCATTTTTTATGGCTGCATAGTATTCCATGGTGTATATGTGCCACATTTTCTTAATCTAGTCTGTCATTGTTGGACATTTGGCTTGGTTCCAAGTCTTTGCTATTGTGAATAGTGCCGCAATAAACATACGTGTGCATGCTAACACAGATACTTTTTAACAACATGACCACTTTCTAAGTTCATTACCCTTTAAACAAAACAAAACAAAACTCAGCTAAACATTTCTAAACAAAGGTGTAAAAAAAAAATTGAAGATCCAGTTAGCTAAGTAAGCCACTAAAAGAGTTGGAACAAAAGGCTCTCTCCAAATGGCTATGAATTTAAGCCTTTATAATTCATAAAGAACATATGAATTCAGAAAGAAAAACGTGCAGTTTATAGTTTTATGTAGCATTAACCCTGGAAGTTGCTCTCAGATCTTAAAAGTCTTCAAACTCTTCTGTTACTTTTACATATGAAGATAGCAACGTATTTGGTTGATGATGGCTAAGAAAACATCTGGCACAGCCATATTAACAAGGGAATAGTTTGTTTTATGACAGAAGAGGAAGCTTCTGTTCTTGGCTAAGAGCCATGTCCTCAGATACCATGGCAATAAATGGAAAGCCTGTCAGTAAGTGGTTGCCTCTTTGTCTTAAATTTTTAAGCAGTTTAGTAGTTAGCTCCAAATTAGGAAATTAACTGGCAATCAAAGCAATGGAGCAGGAAAACCCATTATAGCTCTTCCAAATCTCCAAAAAAAAAAAAAAAAAAAAAGGTTAGCATTATGATAACTCTTCGTAGGAAGAGGAATACGGCAGGGCGCGGTGGGTCATGCCTGTAATTCCAGCACTCTGGGAGGCTGAGGTGAGCAGATCACTTGAGACTAGGAGTTCCAGACCAGCCTAGGCAACGTGGCAAAACCCTGCCTCTACTAAAAATGCAACAACAACAACAAAACTAGCCGGGTGTGGTGGCGTGTGCCTGTGGTCCTAGCTACTCAGGACGCGGAGGTGGGAGAATCACCTGTGACCAGGGAGGTTGAGGCTGCAGTGAGCCAAGAGTGCGCCACCATACTCCAGCCTGGGTGACAGAGTGAGAATCTGTCTCAAAAAAATAAATAAATAAATAAAAATTAGAAGAATTGAAAGAATTGACTGGTAGATGGAAACATGCTGGAATCTGTTGGCTTGCTTGCAGGTATAGGGGCCTCAAAAGGTATCTCCCCATTTAGAACCTTTTTGTTTGTTTTACCAGTGGCTTTAATTATTTCTCAGCTCAACCCCACTGCTTCCCTAAACACTGGATAGTAGTGGAATAGCTTAGTGGTGACATCTTATAGGCCCAAGAATAGAAATAGCACCGGATCAGTTAACTAAGAACAAAATGTCATTCACATACATCTTGCTGAGATGGTGAAGAATATTCTCCCTTTCTTCGGCTTTCCTATATTTCTTTAGGAGACCTCTTGTATTGTGGTAAATTGTCAACATATCTCATGTAGTTATTCTCATGCATGCCATCTTCCTGAACAGCAACAGATACTGTGAGGCAGCAACTGTGCCTTATACTTTCTTCCCCACAGTGCCTAGGAGAATGTCTTGTACACAGTATGTTTTCAATAAATGAAAACTGGATACATTTTAGGAATCAAGCCAAGGGACTGGCCAGCTGTAGCAACGATCAATGTGGCTCAACTACACTCAAGAGTATCCCATCTTCAGGACAAAGGACAGTCAATTTTGAGCCATTCTGAACTGATTATCATACTCGTAAGTATCATTGATTTCATTTGGCATTTTCAGTGAAGATGTGGGCTTTTTATTTATCTCTGGAATATTCCATCCAGAGTATTTGGGTTTACTTATAGCAAAAAAAAAAAAAAAAAAAAAAAAATTCATTTAAAAACTGTTTATCAAACATGACAGCAAAATGCATCATGTACTCAAGATGGTGATTTTTCAATTTTTTCGATTTCATTTTAACTATTGTTGAAGCCATCCACTGGGAGATTTTATGGTTTTCACAAAAACCATACATATATAGATATAAAATATATATAATATATAAATATATAAAATACATACATAAAATATATATACATAAAAAATATAAATATTTGTTGAGATGGAGTCTCGCTCTGTTGCCCAAGCTGGAGTGCAGTGTTGCTATCTTGGCTCACTGCAACCTCCGCCTCCTGGGTTCAGGTGATTCTCCTGCCTCAGCCTCCTGAGTAGGTGGTATTACAGGTGCCCACCACCACGCCCTGCTAATTTTCATATTTTTAGTAGAGATGGGGTTTCACCATGTTCACCAGCCTGGTCTTGAACTCCTGACCTCAGGTGATCTGCCTGCCTCAGCCTCCCAAAATGCTGGGATTACAGGCATGAACCACAGTGCCCAGCCAAAAAGCTGTAGTTTGAATGAGTGTTATAATGTAAACAGAGATTTGCTGTTGCCAAGTTTTTAGAGAGGAATGTTCCTACGAAGCATTTAGTTCTCAGTGTGTCCCTCCCCTTGGATGTATATTAAATGATCCTGACAGCTTCAGCTGACATGAGTTTTCAGGAATTCCAAGCGAATCAATTAGGTCATATCTACAGATACTTTGGGGATCTCTTGTTAAACAGCTGGGAAGTTCTAAATATTTCCATGAAAAAGCTGCCAGGAAAGAGAAATCTGCTAATAAAAAGGAGAATGACATAGTTTGAGGGTCTACTTATTGTAAAGCAAGAGAAAGAACAGTAACTGGAGTAAAATGAGGTCACAGCTGTGATGAACGGCTGTGGTGGCTTAGCTATTGAGGCCAGGCTAAGCTGTTTACCACCAGATTTTGATACAAAGAGACACTACCAGAAAGGATCCTTTGGAAATACGTGGTCGAGTTGCAAGAAATAAATCTTCATTCATGAAACTGGCAACCTTTGGGGCAATGCTGAATCACACAGAGGGGGAAGGCCTGTCCTTTGCAAAAGACAAAATGGTTTTCAACCAACTGTATTTAGTCTTTAGAAAATTATGGGCCTCCTTGCTTTGCAGAAGTGTCAGAGTTTCCAAAAGAGATTTCTTTCACCAGGTGGCTACCCACTAATAAAGGCCATACTGCTTCTTTCAAAGATGACAAAGTTTAAAAGGTGCATACAAAACTCTGTAAATGCAATGATGATTACTGTTTGTCAAATGTGTCGTTGCTTCCTGCATGAGTCCTGTCTCCAGTTAGCTGTGGCAGTTTCTGAGATGAGCTGGCCTCTGTGGAAGACCCACTGGTGAAAGGTGGGCTGGATACAGGACCAAAAAGGTTCAATTTGGGGGTTCAATTTGGGGACCCCAAAATGCCTGCGGTCAAAGCATGAGGACAACAAAGAGTTGCCCCTTCTCTTTTTCTTCCGTTCCTCCTCCTCCTGCTTCCTGTGTCCTTCTTGCTCCACTTCTCTCAGCTCCTTACCAGAAGCCTGACTTAGGGGTCCAGTACCTGTCTTTTTCCATGGAACAATCTCTGACAAGTTAACCAGCCAGTCAGTTGACTTCCTATTCCCTAGGCTCTCCTCTTCCCTAGGCAAGTTGCCCTTCCTCAACTCTTAACCATTACTGGAAGGTAGCTGGAGGAAATGAGAAGCTGAGGAGAAACCAGTGCCTTTTTCTGTGTTTAGGATATATTAAGCATAAGCACAATTAGTAGTTTTATCTGAGAATAAAAGTATCCTAAATAGATCCTGGCTGTGTGATTTCAGGCGCTCGAGGAGTGCCCTCCTGGAATGTCAGTTTCCTTCCTCAAAGCCCCGAGGGCAGGTTCTTAACACTGGCTGGAGGTCAAATAGGGTACTGACTATATTTCCATTTCACCAGGGAACTCCAAGGTCAAAAACAAGGCTACACCTGACAGAACATTTAAAAAAGAATTACACTGATGTGCAAATACAAAGAAGTGTCCACTGATTTTCACCAACTCTGGGTGCACTGCCTATGAGTTAGCCCAGCTCCTCAAGGAAATTTACGATTAAAAAATAATTCATTGCCTTTCCACCTTCCAGCATAGTACTTACTTCAAGTTGAGATGCTCACCGGGGCCTCCTAACCCCTCTCTTTGGATGCAACCCCTTTCTTCCTAGGTAGTCCGTAGTCCATCCTACAGGACTGTTAAACCAATATTTCTTATTTGCCATTTCGAATCCTCAAGGATTCAGAGTGCCTACTCTACACCTTCGCTTGAAAACTTTAAGAGATTTCCTGTATTCTGCTTCATGCCCAGCTCCACCTTCCCATCTAAACATTGCCCACTTACCCTAAGCCTTCCAGTCTTGCCAACCTCCAAAGCACCATGCCATGGGGCCTAAAATGCCCTCTTCTCTCCCCTCTGAGCCTGTTCAAACTCAGCTCAGTCTCTCGTCCTGGGTTTTGGTGTCCCTCTCGTCCTGGGTTTTGGTAAAGGGGTGGGGAGGGTGCCTTCATTCTGACTGGCTCCCAGTGAGGCAGCCCCACTTGAGGAAGAGGCTGAGATGCCAAGTGACTTGCCTGGAGTCATTTGCCAGCAGGTGATGGAATAGGGACTACGAGCCACCCTGCAGCCTCTCCTGGGAGGACAACGCCCCTTCTCCCCCTCTCCATGCACTCTTGAGGCAGCAAAGAGGAGGCATCCGGACGCGTTTACCTCCTCCCCACCCCCACAGCTTGGCCCTCACTAAGCTATCTTGTGTCCTTCCTCCTATGATTGATTCGCCCAGGAAGGTGGGGCTTCATCTTTACCTTTCAAAAATAATTCTTTAGTTTTCCTAATTACAAGGTGGGGGGTGGGGGGTGGGGGTGGGGGATGGGGTGAGGCGGGGGGTACAAAACAAAACAAAACTCCATGAAACAACTTAGAAAGCACGACCTCAAAGGCCCTCCATCATCCCCACCCAGAGGTGAGGACAAGGTCTGGGGGTGCTGGGTGGCTTCAGACCTTCCAAGGGTCCAAGCTATCTGCTTCAAGAGGGCATCGAAACGTAACTCATAGACTTACCGCCCCCGCCCCCCGACTTTTGCAGGAGGGAGCGCTCTCCCCTCCTCTGGGAGGCTGGAGACTCGGGGACAGAAGATGCGCTGGAGGGAAGAGAACGGAGCGTCGGACGCCAGAAAAACTTTGGGGGATTCGGGGTGAGAAAGAAGGCGTGAAGAGAGAAGGGAGGCTCAGCAGGGGAGGAGGGGCGGGGGCGGGGGCGGGGGCGGGAGCGGGAGGAGTCACTGCGCCGCGGCCGCCCCTCCCCGCCCTGTAATCCTGTAATCCAGTTTTTGGTATTTGTGAATAAAGCCCCTGAAAGGGCCGGGCACTGGGTGATCCCAGGACTTTGGGAGACTGAGGCGGTTGGATCACTTGACGTCAGGAGTTCAAGACCAGCCTGGCCAACATGGCAAAACCCCATCTCTACTAAAAATACAAAAATTAGCTGGGCATGGTGGCACACGCCTGTAATCCCAGCTACTTGGGAGGCTGAGGCATGAGAGAGAATCGCTTGAACCCAGTGAGCTGAGATCATGCCACTGCACTCTGGCCTGGGAGACAGAGTGAGACTGTGTCTCAAAAAAAAAAAAAGAAAAAAAAAAAAAAAGAAACAGCCCAGAAAACATTTATATGTAGATTTTGTATGTGTAAATACCTAGGAGTGGGATTGTTAGATAAGATGATAAATGTATGCTTATGAGAAACAGTCAAACTCATTTCCAAGGTGGCTGTATTTCCACCAGCAATGTCTGGTGGAATTTTGCATTTCTACCAGCAATGTATAAGATTTGTTTGTTGGTACACCACATCCTTGGTAGTTAACACTATCTTTTGGTAAGGAGAAGTTTTTAATTTAGATGAAGTCCAGTTTATTATTTTTATCTTCCAGTTTATTTATTTGGACTTCCAGTCCAGTTTATTATTTTGACTTCTGCTTCATGTGTCTTATCAAAGGCTGCAAGGATTTTCTAATACTTCTAAAAACTGTATAGTTATAGTTTTGTCATTTAGGCCTGTGATCTATTCTGGGCTAGTTTTGTATATGGTGCAAGGTTAGGATGGAGGTTCATTTTTTTTGTTTGTTTGTTTTTTTTGGAGACAGAGTCTCGCTCTGTTGCCCAGGCTGGAGTGCCGTGGTATGATCTCAGCTCACCGGGTTCAAGCGATTCTCCTGTCTCAGTCTCCCGCGAAGCTGGGATTACAGGTGCCCACCACCATGCCTGGCTAATTTTTTGTATTTTTAGTACAGACAGGGTTTCACCATATTGGTCAGGCTGGCCTTGAACTCCTGACCTCAGGTGATCCCCCTGCTTCAGCCTCTCAAAGTGCTGGGGAAACAGGCGTGAGCCACTGTGCCTGGATAGCTCATTTTTTTTTACATATGGATATTCAATTGTTTTAGCATCGTTTGTTAAAAAGACTGCCTTGTCTCACTGAGTTAGCTGTCTGTGCACATTATGTATCTAAAGCACTTCACCTTTAGTGAAAATTACTACATCTGTGTTGGTTTATTACTGAAGGTTCACTCTGTTTCATTAATTCATGTGACTATCTTTTTGCTAGGACCACACTGTCTTGATTATGGTAAATTTATAGTAAATCAGAGAGTGTGAATCTCTCAAATTTGTTCTTTTTTCCAAATTGTTTGGGCTATTCTAATTCTTTTATATTTCCATATAAATATTAGGATGCGCTTGTCAATTTCTAAAAAGAAAAATTGCTAAGACTGATTTGGGTTTGTGTTGAATCTATAGATCAGTAAGGGGAATTGACGTCTTCACAATATTGAGTCTTCCAATTCATGGACATAAGTTTTTTTTTTAAATTTAGGTTTTTGACTTCTGTTACTAATGTTTTCTAGTTTTTAGCATATACATATTGTACATATTCTGTTATATTTTTATCTAAATATTTCATGGTTTTTGGTGCTATTATAAATGGTACCTAAAACTGCCATCAAGAACATTTTTATTCTTATTTTTAAGCTTCATTTGCATTGCATTTTTAAAAATATATTTTTATTTTTAATTAGTTAATTCATTAGTTTGTAGAGACAGACAGAGTCTCACTGTGTTATCCAGGTTTGTCTCAAATGCCTGGCCTCAAGCACTTGTCTCACTTTGGCTTCCCAAAGTGCTGGGATTATAGACGTATGAGCCACCATGCCCAGCCTAAAATACATTTTTTAAAAGGTAGAAAAAACTGAAAATTTCTAAGGCATTTGAAGTACATTGCCACAATATCTTAAAAAGAGGTTGTGCCAGTTTTTCCTGCCACCAGTACTTTGATCAGTTTTGCCACATAGTATACTATATCACTACTGATTTTTAAAAATTTGATTTTTCTCCTGTGCTAAAATACACATAAAATTAACTGTTTATTTTATTTTTAAATTATTTTTACAGTTTTTAACTGTATAGCTTAGTGACAGTAAGTATGTTCACATTGTTGTGTAGCTATCACCACCACCCATCTCTAGAAATTTTTCATCTTCCCAAACTCCATGCCCATTAAGCAGTAACTCCCCATTTCTCACTCTCCCAGTCCCTGACAAACAACAATTCTACTTTCCATCTCTATGAATTTGACCACTTTAGTTACCTCATATAAGTGGAATCAGACAGTACTTGTCCTTCTTCATTTAGCGTAATATCTCAGGGTTCATCCATGTTGTAGCATGTATCAGAACTTATTTCCTTGTTTTAAGGTGAATAATATCCCATTGTATGTATATATTGCATTTTGTTTATTCATTCAAGTGTCTGTGGATACTTGGGTTGCTTCCAGCTTTTGGCTATTGTGAATAATGCTGCTGTAAACATGGTGTACAAATATCTCTTCAAATTCCTGTCTTTAATTTTTTCAGATATATATGGAGAAATGGAACTGCAAAATCATATGACAATTCTACTTTTAATCTTATTAGGAACTGCCATACAGTTTCCATAGAGGCTGCACCAGTTTACATTCTCAACAGTAGTGCACAAGCATCTGAGTTCTCCATATCCCCACCAACACTTATTTTCTGTTTTTTTTTTTTTTTTTTTTTTTTTTTAGTAATTGCTACCCTAAGGGGTTTGAAGTGGTATCTTGTAGTTTTGATATGTATTTCCCTAATAATTAGTTGATGTTGAACATTGTTTTATGTTCTTCTGGACACTTGTATGCATTCTTTGTAGAGAAGTCTATTCAAGTCCTTTGCCCATTTTTTTAAAATTGGACTGTTTGCTCTGTTGTTGACTTGTAGTTCTTTATATATCCTGGATATTCACCTCTTATCAGATGTATGATTTGCAAATATTTTCTCCCTTTTTATGGGTCGCCTTTACTCTCTGTTAATAATGTCTTTTGAGCACAAAAGGTTTTGATTTTGGTGAAGTCCATTTTATCTATTTTTTTCTTTTGTTGCCTATGCTTTTGGTGTCATATCCAATAAATTATTTTCAAATCCAATGTCATGAAATTTTCACCACTTGTTTTCCTCTAAGACATTTATAGTTTTAGTTCTTATCTTTAGCTCTTTGATCCATTTTGAGTTAATTTTTGTAGATGGTATACATTTAGGGTTCAACTCCATTATTTTCAATGTGGTGCTAGTTTTCCCAAAATGATTTGTTGAAAAGACTGTCCATTCCACATTGAATGGTCTTGTTACCCTTATGGAAAATTGACGTTTTATGTAACGGTTTGTTGCTGGGATCTTTATTCTATTGGTGTATACACCTGTCTATACATTAATAACACACTGGTTTTATTTTTTAATTTTTATTATTTATCGTTTCAGCTTTTATTTAAGATTCAGGGAGTACATGTGCAAGGTTTGTGACATAGGTATATTGCATCATGCTGAGGTTTGGGGTGTGATTGATCCTGTCATCCAGGAACTGTGCATAGTACCCAAAATAGTTCTTCAGCCCTTGCCCTCACTTCCCCTTCTCCCTTTTTGGAGTCCCCAATGTCTATTATTTCCACCACTGGGTGTCTGTATGTGCCCAATATTTAGCTCCTATTTATAAGTGAGAACATCTCTTTATGGTTTTCTGTTCCTGTGTTAATTCACTTAGGATGATGGCCTTCGGCAGTATGCATGTTGCTGCAAACAACATGATTTCTTTTTTTGTGGCTGCATAGTATTCCACGGTTTATATGTAACACATTTTCTTTATTCAGTCCACCATGTATGGGCAGCTGGGCTGATTCCATGTCTTTGCTATTGTGAATAGTACTTCAATAAACATAAGAGTGCAGGTACATTTTTGGTAGAAATATTTCTTTTCCTTTGGGTATATATCCAGTAATGGGATTGCTGGATTGAACGGTAGCTCTGTTTTCTTTGAGAAATCTCCAAACTGCTTTCCACAGTGGCTGAACTAATTTACATTCCCACCAACATTGTACAAACATTCCTTTTCCTCTGCGGCCTTGCTGGAATCTCTTGTGCTTTTTTTGACTTTTTAATAATATCCATTCTGACTTGTGTGAGATGATACCTTATTGCATTTTTGATTTGTATTTCTCTGACGATTAGTGATGTGGAACATTTTTTCATATGTTTGTTGGCTGCTTCTATATCTTCTTTTGTGAAGTATCTGTTCATATCATTTGCCTACTTTTTAACGTGGTCATTTGATTTTTGCTTGTTGAATTGTTTAAGTTTCTTATAAATTCTGGATACTACAACTTTGTCAGATGCACAGTTTGTGAATATTTTCTCTAATTCTGTAGATTGTTCACTCTGTTGATAGTTTCTTTTGCTGTGCAGAACCTCTTTAGTTTAATTAGGTCTCACTTGTCAATTATTGTTTTTGTTGCAATAGCTTTTGAATAATTAGTTATAAATTATTTCCCAAGGCTGATGTCCAGAATGGTGTTTCTCAAGTTTTTTCTAGGATTGTTTATAGTTTGAGGTCTTACATTTAAATCTTCAATCCATCTTGAGTTAAGTTTTGTATATGGTGAAAGGTAGGAGTCCAGTTTCATTCTTCTGCATATGGCTAGCCAGCTATCCCATCACCATTTATTGAATAGGGAGTCCTTTCCCCATTGCTTATTTTTGTTGACTTTGTCAAAGATCAGATGGCTGTAGATGCATGGCTTTATTTCTAAGTTCTCTATTCTGTTCCATTGGTCTATGTGTCTGTTTTTGTACCAGTGCTATGCTGCTTTGGTTACTGTAGCCTTATAATATGGGTTGAAGTTAGGTAATGTGATGCTTCCAGCTTTGTTCTTTTTGTCTGTGATTGTTTTGGCTGTTCAGGCTCCTTGTTGGTTCCACATTAATTTTAGAATGGTCTAGGGATTTTTTTTGGCTGGTAAGTTTTTTATTATTGATTCAATTTCATAATTAGGTATTGGTCTGTTTAGAGTTTCAATTTCTTTCTGTTTCATTCTTGGGAGATTGCTTTCAGGAATTTATTCATTTCCTCTAGATTTTCTAGTTTGTGTGCATAGATGTGTTTATAATAGTCTCTGAGGATCTTTTGTATTTCTGTGGGATTGGTTGTAATGTCACCTTTGTCTTTTCTTATTGTGCTTATTTGGATCTTCTCTCTGTTTTTCTTTGTTAATCTAGCTAGTGCTTGCTTGTATGAAAAAGCTCTTATATCTCCTTAACTTATGAAGCTTAGTTTGGTGGGATATGAAATTGTTGGTTGGAATTTCTTTCCTTTAAGATGCTAGAAATAGGCCTACAATCTCTCCTGGCTGGTAAGGTTTCTGCTGAGAAGTCTGCTGTTAATCTGATGGGTTTCCCTTTGTACATGATTTGACTTTTTTCTCTAGTTGCCTTTATATATATATATTAGCAGTGACCTTCCATAGTCTGGTAACTATACACCTTGATAATGTTGATTTTGTATAGTGTCTTGAAGGTGTTCTTTCAATTTCTTGTATTTGAATGTCTACCTTTCTAGCAAGATTAGGGAAATGTTCTTGAATTATTCCATCAAATATGTTTTCTAGGTTGTTTAGTTTTTCTCTTTCAAGAATGCCAGTAATTCATATATTTGATTGCTTTACATAATCCCAATATCACACTATTTTTATTATTGTAATTTTGTAGTATGTTTTGAAATCAAGAAATTTAAGACTTTCAACTTGATTCTTCTTTTTCAAGATTGTTTTGGCTATTTGGCATTCCTTGAGATTTGAATTTTTTGATAGATTTTTTTCTTTTTCTGCAAACAGTCTTGTTGGGTTTTTGATAGAGATTGCGTTGGCTCTTTAGATGGCTTTGGATAATATTCACATCTTAACCTTATTAATTTTTGAATCCATGAACTTGGGGTGTCTTTCCATTGATTTTTGTCTTTATTTTCTTTCAGCAATTTTTGTTGTTTTCAGCATATACAAGTCTTTTGCCTCTGTGGTTCTGTTTGTTCCTAAATAACCTATTCTTTTTGATGCTATTGAAAATGAAATTATTTTCCTAATTTTCTTTTTGAGTTTTTAATTATTTGTTGAAATGCAGCTGATTTTGGTGTGTTGATTTTGTATTCTTTAACATTGTGGAATTTATTTATTTTTCCTAACAGTTTGTTTTTGTGTGTCTGTGTGTATGGAAACTTTAGAATTTTCTACATATGAAGGCATAACATCTGTAAACAGAGATAATTTTAGTTTTTCCTTTCTAATTTTGATGTCTTTTATTTCTTTTACTTGCCTAATCATCCTAGCTAGTACTTTTAGTACTGTGTTGATTAGAAGTGGTGAAAGTAGTTGTCCTTTCCTTCTTTCTAATCTTAGAGATTTCAGGGGTTTACCATTCAGTATGATTGGTTTTTTTATCTTGAACTATCCTTGCATCCCAGGATTAAATCTCATTTGGCCATGGTGTAGGATTCCTGTAATGTGCTATTATATCTATTTGCCAGTATTTTGTTGAGGATTTTTGCATGAATATTCATCAGAAGTATTGGTCTGTAATTTTTATGTTTTGTCTTTGGCTTTGGTATCAGGGTAATGCTGGCCTCATAAAATAAGTTTGGAGATATTTTGTTCTTCCATTTTTTGGAAGAGTTTGAGGATGATTGGTATTCATCTTTAAATGTTTGGTATAATTTTCTAGTGAAGCCATTTGGTTCTGGATTTTTCTTTGTAGGTAGGGTTTTGATTACTTACTCAGTCTACTTTCCAGTTAATATACTTATTAAGATTTTCTATTGCTTTCTGGTTCAGTCTAGATTGCGTATTTCTAGGACTTTGTTAATTTTTAAAATAGATTATCTGATTTGTTGTGGTGTAAGTGTTCATAGTTTTCTCTTAAAGTTCTTTATATTTCTGTAAAATTGGTAATGATGTCCCCTCTTTTATTTATAATTTTATTTTATTATTATTATTATTGAAACAGAGTCTGTCACCCAGGCTGAAGTGCGGTGGTGTGTGATCTTGGCTCACTGCAACCTCTGCCTCCTGAGTTCAAATGATTCTTGTGCCTCAGCTGCCTGAGAAGCTGGGATTGCAGGTCTGCTCTACTATGCCTGGCTAATTTTTGTATTTTTAGAAGAGTTGGGGTTTTGCCATGCTGGCCAGGCTGGTCTCTAACTCCTGGCCTCAAGTGATCCACCTGCCTCGGCCTCTCAGAGTGTTGTGATTACAGGTGTGAGACACCGTGGCCGACCCTCATTGATAATTTTAGTTGAGTCTTCTCTTCTTTTTATCAGTCTAGTTATAAAGGTTTATCAATTTTATTGATCTTTTTGAAGAAGCAACTCTTGGTTTTGTTGATTTTTCTCTATTGTTTCTCATTCTGTGTTTTCTTTTTCTCTAACATTATTATTTATTTCATTCTGCTAGCTTTAGGTTTGATTTGTTCTCTCCTTTATAGTTTTTAAAGATGTAAAGTTAAACTGTTAATTTGAGATTGCTCTTTTAAAATGTAAGCACTTATACATTTCCCTCCCCATTGTTTTCACTGCATCCCCAAACTTTTTTTTTTTTTTTTTTTGAGACAGAGTTTCACTCTGTTGCCCAGGCTGGAGTACAGTGGCACAATCTCGGCTCACTGCAACCTTTGCCTTTGGGTCAGGTGATTCTCCTGCCTCAGCCTCCTGAGTAGCCGGGATTACAGGTGCCCACCACCACTCCTGGCTAATTTTTGTACTTTTAGTAGAGATGGGGTTTCACCATATTGGCCAGGCTGATCTCGAACTCCTGACCTCAAGTAATTTGCCTGCCTCAGCTTACCAAAGTGCTGGGATTACAAGCGTGAGCCACTGCACCTGGCCTGTTGCATATATTTGGGGGCTCTGATGTTTGGTGCACATGTATTTATAATTGTTATATCGTCTTGGTAAATTGATTATTTTATCATTATGTGATTAAAAATTATTTTTTCCTTTTTAAATAACAGTTTTTGACCTAAAATCCATTTTTTTTCTGGTGGTAACATAGCCACTGCAGCTCTATTGGTTATCATTTGCATGGAATTTATTTTTCCATCTTTTCCCTTCCAACCTATTCATATCCTGGATCTTTAGTCTCTTATAGAGAGCATATAGTTGGATCTTGTTTTTTATCCATTCTCCTAAACTATGTCTTTTGATTGGGGAGTTTAATTCATTTGCGTTTAAAGTAATTACTAATCGGAAAGAACTAACTCTTGCCATTTTGCTGTTTTCTATATGTATTGAGGTTTTCTGTGATTTCCTCCTTTATTACCTTCCTTTGTGTTTAATTGATTTTTGGTTTCCCTTCTGATTTCCTTTGTGTACATTCTATAGATATTTTCTTTGTGGTTACCACGGGTATTACATATAATATTTTAGGCTTATAATAACCTGTTTTAATCAGATAGTCACTTAAATTCAATCACATACAAAAAGTTTACTCGTTTACAACTTTGCCCTCCCCTACTTTGTCTTATTGTTGTTAAAGATTACTTCTTTGTATTTTATTTACACGTTAACATAGTTTTTTATGCTTTTGTCTTTTAAATGATGTAGAAGAATAAAATCAATTATAAACTAAAATTATGTTAACACTGATTTATGTATTTGTCCATGTATTTAACTTTACCAGATAATTTTACATTTTGTGTAGCTTCAAGTTACTATCTAGCATCTATTCATTTTAACTTAAAGGACTCCTTTTAATATTTCTTGTAGGGAAAATCTAATTATAATGAATTCCCTTGGTTTTTATCTAGGAATGTCTTAATTTATCTTTCATTTTTTAAAGGATGGTAAGGCAGAGTTTATTCAAGGGGATCCATGGCAATAGGAACTACTCTAGCTGGGTTTTGCAGCGGCAGAGAGAGACTGGAAGCAATTCCCTCCCTTATTGTTGAAAGATAATTTTGCCAGATACAGAAATCTTGGTTGATCTTTTTTTTTTTTTTTTTTTGAACACTTTAAATATATCATCCCACTGCCTTGTGGTCTTCAAACTTCGGCTGAGGAATCTGCCAAAACACTTGCTGGGGATTCCTTGTACATAGATGCGTTGCTTTTCTCTTGATGCTTTAAAGGTATATATTTTTAAAATTTATTTCCAACTACCACATGTTCTCACTTATAAGTGGGAGCTAAACAACAAGAACACGTGGATACTAGGAGGGGAACAATGAACACGGGAATAATTGAGGGTGGAGTGTAGGAGGAGGGAGAGGATCAGAAAAAAAATACCTGTTGAGTACTATGCTTATTACCTGGGTGATGAAATTATATGTAAACTAAACCCCCGTGACACATAGTTTACCTACATAACAAACCTGTACATATACCCCTGAACTTACAGTAAAAGTGAAAAAAAGAGAGAGGTTTATTTAGGAAAGAGGTCTCCCTTGTAGATGGATTAAAATATTACGCATTCTAAACTGAAACGTGGCTGGAAACAGTGGCTCATACCTGTAATCCCAGTACTTTGGGAGGCTGAGGAAGGAGGATTGCTTGAGTTCAGGAGTTCAAGACCAGCCTAGGCAACATTGCAAAACCCCATCAATACAAAAAATACAAAAAAATTAGCTGACCACGGTGGTGCCCTCTTGCAGTTCCAGCTTCTCGGGAGGCTGAGGTGGGAGGATCGCTTGAGCCCAGGAGGTCAAGGCTGCAGTAAACTGAGATTGGGCCACTGCATTTAAGCCGGGGCAACAGAATGAGACCCTATCTCAATCAATCTGAATCAATCTCAATCAATCAAAACTGAAACTTCATCCTTCAAATATGTTTATTTTACTTGTCCTAAAACAATGTCCCTAGAAGTATTAAAGTGTAAAACACTGTTATTTTCCCATTTTGAGATCTCTAATGTAAAAATGTGTTTTATGAAAATAATTTAAAACATAAAATGCTATATAATAAACATTTTAAAAATTATTTTTATTTTTATATTTTGAGACAGGGTCTTGCTGTGTTGCTCAGGCTGGAGTGCAGTGGCAGGTCATAGCTCACTGCAGCCCTGATCTCTCAGGCTCAAGTGATTCTCCTGCCTCAGCCTCCTGAGTATCTGGGACTGTAGGCACACACCACCATACCTGGCTAATTTTTAGTAGAGATAAGGTTGGTCTTGAACTCCTGAACTCAAGCGATCCTCTTGTCCTCCCAAAGTGCTGAGATTACAGGCATAAGCCACTACACCTGGTCTAAAGGTATTGTTTTTAAATTTCAATTTCTAATTGTTTATTGCTACTATATAGATACGCAGTTGAATTTTGTAAATTGACCTAATATCCTGTGACCTTGTTAAACCCACTTAATAATTTTAGTAGTTGTTTTGTAGACCATTTGGGGTTGCTTTATGTAGACTATAGTCTATTTTGATGAATAAAAAAAATATTTCTTCCCAGAGTGTTTTTTTTTTCTTGGCTTATTGCACTGACTAGGACTTCCAGTACAAAATTAAATAAGAGTGCCAAGAGCAGAAATCTTGTTCCTGATTTTAAGGGGAAAGCATTCTATCTTTCATCAAGTGCTATGTTAGCTGTGTGGTTTTAATTTTTTTTTGTAGATATCCTTTATCAGATGGAAAAAGTTTTCTTTAATGTAGTTTTTTTTTTTAAATCATGAGTTGATGTTTAAACAATTTTCCCCTCTACTGAAATAAATGGGTTTCCTTCTTTCATGTTTTGATATGGTGAGATACACTGATTGATTTTTGAATGTTCAGCTTTCATTTTATATATTGCTGGATTCAATTTGCTAAGATTTCGTTGTGGATTTTTGCTTCTATGTTCATGAGGAGTACTGGTCTGTAGTTTTGTTATTTTGTGCTGGGTATTAGGGTAATATTAGTTTCATAGAATGAATTGCTATGTATCTGTATCTCTTCTGTTTTCTGATAGAGTTTTTAGCTTTCTGAATTTAGAATTTTTCCTTGTGGGAAGGTTTTTAATGGAATTAAATTTCTTTAACTGATACGTCTCTTTAGGTTATCTGTTTCTTCTTGAGTAAATTTTGGTAATTTCTTGCAATGGATTTATCCATTTTACTTAAGTTGTAAAATTTATTGAGAGTTGATAATATATTATTTTAATGCCTCTAGGATCTATGTAACATCCCTTCTTTAATTCTTAATACTGTTTGCTTGTGTCTTCTGTCTGTCTCTCTCTCACTCTTTCTCTCTCTGTCTGTCATGCTAGAGGTTTTTCTATTTATTTATTTATTTATTTATTTATTTATTTATTTATTTATTTATTGAGACAGAGGTTCACTCTGTTGCTCAGGCTGGAGTTCAGGTGGTATGATCTCGGCTCACTGCAACCAGCACCTCCTGGGTTCACGTGATTCTCATGCCTCAGCCTCCTGACTAGCTAGGATTACAGGTGTGTGCCACCGCACCTGACTAATTTTTGTATTTTTAGTAGAGAATGGGTTTCACCATGTTAGTCAGGCTGGTCTCCAACTCTTGGCCTCAAGTGATCCGCCTGCCTTGGCCTCCTAAAGTGCTGGGATTACAGGTGCGAGCCACCCTGCCTGGCCAGGTTTTTCAATTTTATTGATAATTTCAAAGAATGAACTTTTGACTTTACTGATTTCTCTCTCTTTTTTTTTTTCTGGTTTTTAATTTCACTTTTTTTCCCTTTTAAAATTTTCATTATTTCCTTCCTCCTGTTTACTTTGGACTTATTTTGGCCTTCTTTTTCTAGTTTCTTAGGGTGGGATATTATGCCATTGATTTGAGACGTACTTATTTTCTGATATAATAATTTAATGCTGTAAATTTCCCTCTAGGCACTGCTTTGGGTACATCTCAAAAGTTTGGACATTATGTTTTCATTTGCATTCAATTAAAATTATTTTCTAATTTATCTTATGATTTAGTCTTTGACCATTGGGTATTTATAATTGTGTTGTTTAATTTTTAAATATTTGGGGGATTTTCCAGATATCTTTCTGTTACTGGTTTCTAGTGTAATTCTTTTGTGGTCAGAGAATATACTTTATATATTTTAAATTTGTTAGGGTTTGTTTTATGTTTCAGAATATGGTTTATCTTGGCAAACATGATATGTGCTCTTGAAGCTATTTGGCTATTTTTGGGTGGGGTATTCTCTATATATTAATTAGGTTAAGTTGGTTGATTGCATTGTCCAGGGTTTCCATATCTTTACTGAATTTCAGTCCACTTTTTCTATTGACTACTGAGAGAGGAATTTTAAGTCTTCACCTGTAATTGTAGATTTGTCTATTTTTTATTTTTATTACTTTTTAGTTTATTTTTGAAGCTATGTTTGTAGGTATATAAGTATTTAGGATAGTCATCTTCAATCGATCCCTTTATTATATTTAATGTTTTTTATTTATCTCTGATAATATTTCTGGTTCTGAAGTTAACATTTTCTGATATTAATATAGCAGTTTCAGGTTTATTTTGATTAGTGTTTGCATGGTATGTGTTTTTTCTGTTCATTTACTTTTAACCTACCTGTGTCATTGTATTTAAAGTGAGTTTCTTTCTTTCTTTCTTTTTTTTTTGAGATGGTGTCTCGCTCTGTCGCCCAGGCTGGAGTGCAGTGGTGCGATCTCAGCTCACTGCAACCTCTGCCTTCCAGGTTCAAGCATTTCACCTGCCTCAGCCTCCTGAAGAGCTGGGATTACAGGCATGTGCCACCATGCCCAGCTAATTTTTAAAAAACATTTTTAGTAGAGATGGGGTTTCACCATATTGACCAGACTGGTCTTGAACTCCTGACCTTGTGATCTGCCCACCTCGGCCTGCCAGATAGACAGCATATGGTTGGGTCTTGCTAATTTAATCCAGCTGATAATCTCTATCTTTTAAATGAGATGTTTAGGCCATTTATATTCAATATAGTTATTAATCAACTTGTCAGGGGGTGTGTGTGTGTGTGTGTGTGTGTGTGTGTGTGTTTGTGTGTGTGTGTGTCTGTGTTCTTCCTTTTTTCTGTTTTCCTGAATGCTTTTGATTCTTTTTTGCTGTGTCACATCTACTGATGACCCCTTCACATGAAATTTTTACTCTGATATTGTGGTTTTTATTGTTAGAATTTTGTGCTAAAATTCTTGTTTTTCTTTTTTCTTTATTTTCCTAACTCCCCAAACTTGTTATCTGTGCTGAAATTCTTTATTTGTTCATGGATTTTTTTCCACTTTTTTCCCTAAATTATTTGGTGTATCAATCATAGTTTGACATTTCTAACTGTCTCTGAGTCTGGTTCTTTTGATTGCTTTGCAGTGTGATGGTTGGTTTTTGTTGCTTTTAGTTTGTATTATTATTTTTGAGAAGAGTCTCACTCTGTCACTTAGGCTGGAGTGCAGTGGTGCAATCACAGCTCACTGCAGCCTCAACCTCCCTGGGCTCAGGTGATCTTCCTGCCTCCACCTCTTCAGCATGCACCACCACTCCCAGCTAATTTTTTTTTTTTTTTGTATTTTTTGTAGAGATGGGATCTTGCTATGTTTCCCAGAGTAGTCCTGAACTTCTGGGCTCAAGCAATCTGCCAGCTTCAGCGTCCCAAAGTGCTGGGATTACAGGCATGAGTGGCCATGCCCAGCCTCATTATTTTTGATTGAATGTCAGACATCTTATATATAAAGAGAGACTGAAGTAAATAGTATTTATAGTTGGGAATGGACATTACTCTTCTTACAGAGAGATATGTTTGTATGTCCCATCTGTAAGGGCTGTCCCTCCTTGGATTTCAGGCTGCTTCAAGAAAAGTTGTGATTTTGTAATTTATCCAGCTTTTGTTCATTGTTAGTGTGGTAGTGGCATTCTTTTCAGCTTTTACATTATGGGCAGTGGGCCCTCTAAGATTTCTCTGATTTATTTGTAACAGAATACAAGTTTATCTTATTTATGTAATTTGGACTTATTTTCATTTTTGAGCACATAGACATTAATTTTTGCATACATGTGATATTCCTTATATTTCATCTGTGAAGGAAATCTGTTTCCAATGTAGTAAAAGTTAATTACATGTAAACTTACATAATTTTAGTCAATTTGAATTTTTCTACACAGGATTATTTGTTGGGTATACTTTTTTGAGAGTTCATTATTGGTAATATTCATATGGGTTTGAATCCTAGAAGGGCAGTTGTCCACTCAAAAAATAAGTTGAGTATATGCATTTTATTAAAGTTGTATCTTAAGTTATTGAGATGTGTATTATTGTATTAAACATTACCCATGACTTGCAAACTCAGAAGAAATATGAATAAAGGGCATCTGTTCAAACCTTAGTAAAACTTCTTGGCTTCTGTTAGGAGCCTTCTTGACTCTGCAAATTCCCAAGACTTTCCAGGCTGATACGATGAAGGCTTTTTGGGTGCTGTATCACTCTTCATTCCCCTCTTCATAGCCCTTGGTAACCTTGATTTTACTGTCTGTTTTTATGAATTTGCTTGTTCTAGGTACCTCATATAAGTGGAATCATATAAGATTTGTCCTGTGTTTGCCTTATTTCACTTAGTATAACCTTTATATTTCTGATTGTAAAGGATGGAAAGTCATCCTTTCCATTTGCTTGGGCTACATTTCTATATTCCAGTCTTAAAGCTAATGTAACCTGTTGCTTATGTAATATGTGTGTCAACATTATGTATGGATTTCCAAAACAACCAGCATTATAGCATCTGGAGCTTTCACCAAGTTTTCAAGGGGCCTCTTACTTTTCCAAAGAGGTTAAGAACTACTGCTATGGATTCTGTAGCATATATAATCACATAAAACAGCCCCTGATCTTAAGGAGCTTGACATTTTATTGATCTTTGTCCTGTCTATGACAGACTAATGGGTTGGGGTGGGTAGTATGGTATGACCAATATAGAAGCCTACACTGAAGAGTGAAGCGCGGTGGCTTACGCCTGTAATCTCAGCACTTTGGGAGGCCGAGGCGGGCGGATCACGAGGTCAGCAGATCTACGTCATCCTGGCTAACACGGTGGAACCCTGTCTCTACTAAAAATACAAAAATAAAATTAGCCGGGCGTGGTTGCGGGCGCCTGTAGTCCCAGCTACTTGGGAGGCTGAGGCGGGAGAATGCTGTGAACCCGGGAGACAGAGCTTGCAGTGAGCCGAGAACGTGCCACTGCACTCCAGCCTGGGCGACAGAGCGAGACCCCGTCTCAATAAATAAATAAATAAATAAATAAATAAATAAATAAATAAATTAGAAAATGCCTATAAAATACTTAGCAGAGGGGTTTATTTGTTAACTGTGCTGGATGAAGGTAACGATAAAATAATAACCATCTACGTGACGAGAGGTGATTACTAAATTTCCTTTATATATTTTTTACTTTTGTTGTGCTGAATTATCTATAACATAAAAATTTGCCATTTTACCCATTTTTAGGTGTACATTTCAGTGGTACTAAGTACATTCACAATGTTGTACAACCATCCCCACTCTCTATTTCCAGTACTTTTTCATCTTCTCAAACAGAAACTCTGTACTCATTAAACAATAACTTTTCATTCCCCCCTTCATATCCCCTAGTAACCTCGATTTTACTTTCTGTTTCTATGAATTTGCCTATTCTAGGTGCCTCATGTAAGTGGAATCATGTAAGATTTGTCCTTCTGTGTTTGGCTTATTTCACTTAGTGTAATCCTTTACATTTTTATTTATCCATTAAGCACAATATTTGTCTTTTCTATTTCATTGAATTACTGTTTAAAGTCAAATGAAATAGTTAAATCCTAATAGGTACTATATAAATTTAAGACGGTATATATAAAAACTGGTAAATATTACCTGAAAGTAATAAACTCATTTGCTGTCTCCCTATGATTGTAAGTGGGTTACTTTATTTATAATTTAAAAAATTATTCCTATGTTACATAGAAATGCTAGGCTTATTCTAAAATTCAAAGTTAGATTTTAATGTCATAAGAGAGAAGTTTGCTTGAACTGACCATTTGTGGAATGTTTGTTAATTTTAAATTTGGATTCAATATTTTATATACCTTATTTGACTTGAACTTTATTGTATTTCTTTCTCTTTTTAGGATTCTAATTCTCAGGTGGATTTAAGCATTCGGGTTACTGATGATGATATTGGTGAAATAATTCAAGTAGATGGAAGCGGTGATACATCTTCCAATGAAGAAATAGGAAGTACAAGAGATGTAGAAGAGAATGAATTTCTAGGGATTATTGATGGGGGAGATCTGAAGGTACCTGAAGAAGAAGCTGACAGTATTTCAAATGAGGATTCAGCCACAAACAGTAGTGATAATGAAGACTCTCAAGTAAACATTGTAGAAGAGGTGAGGATGACTTTTGAGCTGAGACTTCCTTTATTAATTTATAACATTTCTACTTTATTATGCTTTGGAACCAAAAGGAATAGCAAGATTAATCTTTTCTTTACTCTTTTGAAATAAGACTTATTTGGGGCTGGGCACGGTGGCTCATGCCTGTAATCCCAGCACTTCAGGAGGCTGAGGCGGGTGGATCATTTGAGGTTTGGAGTTCGAGGCCAGCTTGGGCCAACATGGTGAAACCCTGTCTTTACTAATAAAACAAAAATTAGCAGGGCATGGTGGCGCATGCCTGTAAACCCAGCTACTCAGGAGACTGAGGCAAAAGCATTGCAGGAGACAGGTTGTAGTGAACCAAGAAGCGCCACTGTATTCCAGCCTGGGCGACAGAGCAAGACTCTTTAAAAAAAAAAAAAAAGACTTATTATATGCTTGGATTTAAACTTTTAATCTTCAGCTGTAATTTAAAACCAATAATAAATATTTGGGAATGGGCTTCTGTATTGGTCTTAACTAGAGGTAGTAGGTGATCTAGGCAATGGGAGTGGCTGTTAAAGAAGGCAGCCTGGGTAGAAACATATAGTATCTGCTCTAATTCTAGTAAATGTCATAAAATCCAGGTAGAGTGTGCTTATTAAAAAGTGTGTAAGTAGTATTAGCTGTAATTTATGGTAGCCTTATATATGTGCCAGGCATCATATTAAGTCTTAAATGCCTTATCTTAATAGTCCCAAAGTCCTATGGTTCTTACTGCTATCCTGATTTTAGATATGAGGAAACTGAGATATGGAGAGTTTTAGTAACTTGCCTAAGGTCAGTCTTGTAATTATTAAATGGCCAAACAGGGATTTATTTATTTATTTATTTTTGAGACAGGGTCTTGCTCTGTTGCCCAGGCTGGAGTGCAGTGGTGTGATCTTGACCCACTGCAACCTCTGCTTCCTGGGTTCAAACGATTCTTATGCCTTAGCCTCCTGAGTAGCTAGGATTACAGGCACACCACCATGCCCAGCTAATATTTATATTTTTAGTAGAGATGGGGTTTCACCATGTTGGCCAAGCTGGTCTCGAACTCCTGGCCTCAAGTGATTCTCCTGCCTTGGCCTTTCAAAGTGCTGGGATTACAAGCATGAACCACTGCACCCGGCTCAAACAGGGATTTAAACCCAGACTATTTGACTTTTAGTACAATTACATTCTGCTGCTCTAGGTTCCTTTATTTCTTTGTTTTGTTTTGGTTTGGTTTTTGAGATGGAGTCTCGCTCTGTCGCTCAGGCTTGAGTGCAGTGGTGCGATCACAGCTCACTGCAGCCTCAACTTACTGGGCTCAGATGATTCTCCTGCCTTACTCTCCCAAGTAGCTGGGATTACAGGTGTGTGCCACCATGCCAAGTTAATTTTTTGTATTTTCAGTAGAGATGGGATTTCACCATGTTGCCCAAGTAAGTCTTGAACTTCTGGCCTCAAGCAATCTGCCTGCCTAGGCCTCCCGTAGTGCTGGGATTATAGGAATGAGCCACCACACCGAGCCAAGTTCCTTTATTTCTATATGTCTCTTTATCTTTAAACAATTTAAAGCATTATAAAATTCCTTAATGTGGTCATCTTTCATCTTTAGGACCCTTTAAATTCTGGAGATGATGTTAGTGAACAGGATGTGCCAGACCTGTTTGACACGGATAATGTAATTGTCTGTCAGTATGATAAGGTACTGTATTTACCTTTTGGACTTTGGGTTTATTAACTGCATTTATAGTAGAAAGGTATGTAAAATGATGGGAAATAAGATGAAGAGTTACACTTCACAATTAATCAAAACAGCAGTTTAATTCTGGAAATTCTGAGTGTGTATTTTGGGTCTAGCACTGTGCTGTGTGATCTCAGTGATACCAGAAAAAGTGACAGTCATTAAGGAAGTAATGATCTTATTGAAACAAGATGTTTCTTTTGGAAAACTAGAAAGACATACAATGAGATGGTAGGTAAATCAACAGCTAAAATATGTGACAGGTAAATCAAATGCTAAAATATGTGGAATGTAATCAAATGCTAAGATGAGTGGCAGGTAAATCAAATGCTAAGATATGCAGCACAGATAGTAAGCCCTAGAAGTGGCTAGGAAATGTAAGAAATCATTTGTAGTTGGAGTTCCCCATAAATCCATGGGTGATGTGGGGTTTTGAAATGGGTCTTGAATGATTTGTAGGATACAGGTAAATATGGAGAATAAGCATCAGATAGAATAGCCCAATAAAAAGCAGAGAAATGAATGGATGTAGTATGTACAAGGGACACTGAAGAGATAGCTCTGGCTTGAACAAAGTGTCTCTTATTGGATGTATAGTACTAGGAAGTGAAGCTGGTTGGGAGACAGAATAGGAAGCAGATTAGAATATCCTGAATGCTAGTAGGAAAAATCTGAACTTGGTCTGAGGGACACTAGCCTTCTGAGAAGTTTATTGAGAAAATTGTAATTGGGTTTAAAAGCCAGATGTGTTTGATTTGGAAAAAGCAAATGGTAAATGTGGGTAGGGCAGACATGAAGTGCCCAGAGCCCAGACAGAGGATGGCAGTGTAAGAACATGGAAAAGTCAGAGGTTATGATGGAAGAATCGGTGGGACTTGGTCATTAGTTGAAGGTGTCTCTCAGGTTTCCAGCCTAGAGATTATGTTAGTAGCAGTTTAACTCTAGCAACTAAAAATAATACTGCTTTTTAAAAAACACTACAGCTGTGATTATGTAGTCAAATGGGAGTTTTTGTCCTTAATTCATGAATATTTATATTCTTAAAGTGGCTTTGAGATATAATGAACATAATATACAATTCACCTATTTAAAGTATACAATTCAATGGTTTGTTTAGTATATTCATAGATATGTATAACAATTATCACAGTCAATTTTAGAACCATTTTATCACCTCAAAAAGGAACCCCATACTTTTTGTTTCTTAGTGCAGTATTCTCCCCATTTTCCCTACTCCAAGCCCGTAGGCCTAAGAAACCACTGATCTACTCTCTATTTCTATGGATTTTCCTATTCTGGAATTTCATATGAAAGAAATTATATAATATGTGGTCTTTTGTTCCTGGCTTCTTTCACTTAGCACAGTGTTTTCAAGAGTCATCCATGTTGTAACATATATCACATCTTTGTTTTTTAAAAAAATTGCTGAATAATAGTCTATTGAATGGATATACCACATTTTCTTTTTCCATTTGTCTGTTGAGGGACATTTGGGTTGTTTCCACTGTAGGGGAGAAAAAAGTAATACCTTTTCCTTACCCATTGCTATTTCCCTGGTTGAGGCACCTATAAAAAAGACAGATTAACAAGAGAAAATCATTCAAATTTATTTTAAGGTACATTTTACTGACACGGGAAACTTTTTTTTTTTTTTTTTTTTGAGTTGGAGTCTGGCTCTGTCGCCCAGGCTGGAGTGCAGTGGCGCGATCTTGGCTCACTGCAAGCTCCGCCTCCTGGGTTCAAAGGATCTTCCTGCCTCAGCCTCCCAAGTAGCTGGGACTACAGGTGCCTGCCACCACGCCCGGATAATTTTTTGTATTTTTAGTAGAGATGGGGTTTCACCGTATTAGCCAGGATGGTCTGGATCTGACCTCGTGATCCACCCGCCTCGGAAGTGCTGGGATTACAGGTGTGAGCCACTGCGCCCAGCCGACACAGGAATCTTTAGAAATGAAGACCCAAAGAAACAGGGAAAACTATTTTTCTGGACAGTCATACCGAAGTATGATAGGAGGAAAAAAGGATATGATCTAATGACAATAAACTGGAGGAAACTTAGTAAGGCCTGTTTGTTCCGATTTTTGTGTCTCTGTGTCTTCAGAGATAAGGACACTTATTTTCCTTTGCGTATAGGGTAGGGACCTCTGTAATAAAGGTTTTATGACTTACTTTAAAGGAAGGTCAGAAAATTCTTTTATGGCCTGGTTCAGGGGAGAAGGGTGAGGGCAAGGTCAGAAAGACTTTCCTGCTTCTGCCATTTTTTCAAATGTCAGGATGCCAGAACACATATGGGGTAATGTGTTCTGAACCCCATAGATACCTTTTTGCTGCTATGAATAATGCCTCTATGAACATTTGTGTACAAGTTTTTGCGTGGACGTGTATTTTCATCTGTCTTGGCATATACTCAGGAGTTGAATTCCTGGGTCATGTGGTAACACCTTAAGGAACTACTAAACTATTTTCCAAAGTGGCTGTACTATTTTACATTCTTATTAGCAGTGTTTGAGGGTTTCAATTTCTCCACATCCTGGCCAGCACTGGCCATGATCCGACTTTCTAATTCTAACCATTCTAATGAGTGTGAAATGGTATATCATTGCGGTTTTGATTTGTGTTTCCCTGATAACTAATGCATATTTACATATTTAGCCTTTTTTTTTTCCAGTCACAATTTGAATGTATTTGGGGGGAAACAAAGAATAATGTTTTGAATTGCTGTAAAAAGAAATCTTTTTCTCTGAAAATAAGGTCACTTTCTCCACTATAACATTTTATACAAATAGAAAACAGCAATTTAGATGCTGAATACAAATATAAACATAAGAAGGAATAGGGGATAGAAAAGGAACAGTTCTTAGTTTGAAACTTGTTTTAGTTTCTTATAAACAACATATTGTCTTCTATAAAAAAACATTATAAGGTACTTAATTATATATACATTCCATAAAGTCTCATGCAGAATTTTCTAGACCATTATGGATGTGGTATCCTTTGTTTGCCACAATGTGGGAGATACCTTGTAATTAATTATGTAGTACTTTATATTTTTTCGGTGTTTTATCATATATTATCTTTTGTTTCTTATAATAACCTTATGGAATAGATAGAGGTGATATTAAATATACACTGCTAACAAATCTAGTATCTGAGAACACTTCTACTTAGTGAATATTTTAAGAACAGTGGTAAAAAATTAATGGAAAGCAGGGCATTGGGGAACCATTGAAACATTTTAAAAGGGGAGTGATGTAGTCAGAAGATAGCCAAAAGAATGTATCTAAAGGTCAAAGTGGGGTGAGGAACACTGTTATAGTGAATCTTTATGAAAGAAAAACTTTCCAGTGCTGGTCACTGGTTGATTTGTTTCAAATAGTATTGAATGTAACCCAACTCAAGTGAATTGAAAGAACTTTCAGTAGTCTCTTTTAGAGCTTTACTAATTCAGTGTGTTTTATGGGCTTAGCACCCTTTTGTTATGCCACTCTGCTAACTTACTCAGCTTGTTTTAAAGGCAGGTAGTATCAGTTCCTCTGGGAAAGTATTACAAATGCAGAATCCTGAGTCCCACGCCAGAGTACTGAATAAGAATGTACATTTTAACAAGACTCCAAAATGATTTGTATGGCCGTTAAATTTTGAGAAGCACTGTTTGGTTTCTTTAGTATATTTTATTTGGATTTGATTAACAGATGGAATTTATCTTTAAAATTTAGAGGTTAACAATTGGGGGGAAAAGTTTGAAAATATAAACATGTACAGTGGAAAAGGGCTAAATGAAGGCCACTGATTTACATACTGGGTGAGAATTAGTTAAATGGTGTAGATATTTTGTTTCAGAGGCCTAGAGAATGTCTAAAATTAATATAAAGATTTAAATAATAAAGATATTATAGCGAAAATTAATGGTGAAATGAAACCTTTTACTACAGATGGAGGTGTTCTGTGCTGCAAATAGGACCCTATTTATAGTGGAATGTGAAACCATTTGAATATCCTATATCTTCGTTTGACAGTTTAGCAGACTTGCTTATAGCTGACTTTATCCCTTAGATGCTATACAATGATTAATTTCTAGGTGTGTGGCATGGTTTCTTTATATATACAGAGAGAGATATGTATATATAGTCTCTTTGTATATATCTATATATTTCTATATAATAGTCTATATATATGTACATTTCCTTTGAATAGATAGTGCATACACATGGTTAAAAAATGAAAATACTGTAAAAAGGTATACAATGAAAAGTCTGGTTCACATTCCTTCATCATTTTTGCTTTCTATTAGTAGCTCCTTTTCCTGTTTTGAATGCAGATAAGTAGTTATATTAGTTTTCATCGAATTTCTTTATTCAAATACAAATACAAAAGATAGCATAAATAACACTATATTCTGTACCTTGCTTTTTTTCTTTAAACAACGTATCTGTCAGATCTTCCCATATAAGGAGGCTTTCTTTGTGATGATATTTTAATGGCTGTATAATATCCTATTGTAGGATTACTAAAATTCATTTAGCCAATCCTCTACAGATGGATATTTGTGAATTTTCAGTCTTTTGATTTGAATTACTATGTACATAAGACATTTTCATAATGTGTGCAGATGTATTTATGAAATCCCCAGAAATGGGATTCTGGGTCAAAGGGCAAATGTACGTGGTTAGGTGTTCCCAAAATGCTCTCTAAGAGCATTTTGCCATTGTGAAAGATGAAAAGTGATACCTTGTTGGAATTTTTAACTTTCCATATGTTAAAGGGCCTTTTGTATTTACGTTTTGTGAACTGTTTGTTTATAATCTTTGTCTTTTTAAAAAATTGGATTATTTGGTCTTATATTTAGTGATCTCTAAGAGCTCAATATTATTTTGGAGAAAATGAGCTTTTTGTTATACACAGAAGTACTTTTTACTCAGTTATTTTCATTGCTTTTTCTTTTTAATATGTAGATTTTGGATCTGTCAATCTTTAATTTTATGTCTTCTGCATTTTGAGCCATGAATAAAAAGTTCTTTCTTACCTCAGAGTTTTAAAGGGAAGCTCATGTTTTCTTCAAGTATTTCATATATATCTATATATCTATATCATCTATATCTATATCTATATCTATATCTATATCTATATCTATATCTATATACTCAAGTCTTGATTCATTTGGTGTTTGTCTTGGTGTATAATGTAACATATGGTTTCAACTTTTTTTTTTTTTTTCCAGGTGGCTACTCAATCTTCCTAACATTTTTTAAGAAATCTATTTTGTCCCTAATGTTAAGAAATGATTCATCATCTGCTACTGCATTTCTAAATGTATTTGGGTCTACTTATTGATTTTCTGTTTTGTTCCATTGGTTTGTCTGTCCATAGGCCTATGCTACTCTGATTTAATTATTAAGATTTTTGGTATCTGGTAAGGCTAGTAATTCTTTAGTAATTTTTTTGCAGAGTTTTCCTGGATATTCTTGTTCATTTTTCATATTAACTCCAGAATCAACTTGTCTGGTTCAAAATAAAACCCTGTTGGTATTTTCATTGAGGTCACATTAAATTAATAAAATTTGTTATTTTAATGATGCTGGGGAGGAATAGATTGCAATTTTAGATGGAGTGTCTAGGGGGGCCTTATTGAGAATGTAATAGGGTAAAGATCAGAAGGAAGTAAGGGAATGAACTGTGAGGATATTAGAGTGTAAGCATTTTAGACAGAAAGAACAAGAAATACAAAAGTCCTGAGGTAGGAGTATGCCTGTGTGTTCAGGGAACAGTGCAGAGGCCAGAGCAGTAAGTGAGGAAAAATGAAGGATCTTGTAGTCCATTGTAAGGACTTTAGTTTTTGGATGGGAAGTCACTGGAGAGTTTTGACAAGAGAAATGACATCTGATTTATGTTTTTAGCAGACACTCTGGGTATCCTGTTTATAGTAGACTGAAGTGGGTGTTGTCAGGGAACAAGGGTAAAAACAGGAACTAGTTATGAGGCTATTGTATTGATCTGGGCAAGAGAAGATGATGGCTGAGATAAGAGTAACAGTAGTGGAAGTGGTAGAAGTTTTTGGAATATGAATATGTTTTGTAGGTAGAACTAACATTTACTGATGGATCTGGATATGGGATGTAAGTAGCAAGCATAAAGAATACCTCTAAGATTTTTGACTTGAGCTCTTAGAAGAATAAGTGGTCATTTCCCAGTGAGATGGGGAAGATTGTGAGGTTTGGGGAAGACAGTATAAGTGTCATAGTTGTAAACTCTGAGATGGGTGTGTGTGTGTGTGTGTGTGTGTGTAATACACAGTCTTTAATATTTTTTTCTTGAGTTTTAAAAAATCTAATATGCAATAGTTTTATTAAATACTTTTTCAACACAATTAGAGGTGATTATATGATTTGTCAGTAACTGAAGTAATATGATTTTTATATTAATACATTCCTAACATTGAACTATTGTTGTATATCTAGAAAAAATATAGTCACTAGATAAAGGTACCACAATGAGTTGTTGCTTCTGTTGTTCTCCTAATTCTGCTTATATTTTATTACCTGTGCTGAGTTTGGGATGTTTGTTGTCACCGTTGTATTCCCGAGAGATTTTTAAGACACGTGCAAGTGACTGTGCAAGACAATTTGGGAATAAAACTCAGAAAAAATTTATTAGGACTTTAAAACCCCCCCACAAAAATAGGGGTTTATCCTGTGTGTTTTCTTATGCTTCACAAAATGCATCTGAATACCAGTCACAGCCTTTGTTCCTGGATTTGACTATTTGTAGTCAACAACTAGGTTTAAATTTTACTCTTGATCTCAGATCATATATTCCTAGGGCTTTTAAATAGTCACTTGCAGTTTACTTAGAGGTAGCAATGATTTTATGGCTTGTTACCTCTTGAAGTATTAAAATTTCTTATTTTTTATTGTGTCTGTGTCTAGGCTGATTTATGGAATCTAGAAAACAGCCAGCAGAGTCTTACAGATTATAAGCTGTATATTCTGACCTTGTTCAGTGCTTTATTGCGACTTTCTTCCTCATGATGAAGTATCACTTTTTCATTTCTGATAATATTGGCTACATCTTCCCTGTTTATTCCTTTGCAGACATACTGGACTCTTTGCTGTTCTTGAACAATCCAGGCATGCCCCTCTTTAGGACTGTTCACTTCTATTCCTTTTATCCGGAATGCTCCTGAGTCAATATCTGCCTTGCTTTATTCCTTACCTTCTTCAAGTTTTTGCTCAACTGTCACCTCAAATGACAGCTTAAAATTCTACATAATTTACTTATGTATTAGGTTTCTGTCCTTCCCTATTAAAATGTAAACTCTTAAAAGGCAGGGATTTTTTTTTTGGTTTTACATATGCAGGATGTGTGTTTTTATATATAATATATACAGTATAGAAGTATATGTATCTTAAACTAATATATTTCCAGTGCCTAAAACAGTGTCTAACACATAGGAACTCAAATGTTTATGGAATAAACAAACTATCTTGAGGAGGTTTTAGTTTTAAGGCACTCACATTTAGGGTGAGAATAATCCCATTTACTGTAGCAAAGAAATGCAGGTGATCCTTTAACTTGTAAAATTAATTAATGTAAACCACTTTTCTCCCTCCAGATTCATCGAAGCAAGAACAAATGGAAATTCTATTTGAAAGATGGTGTTATGTGTTTTGGAGGGAGAGACTATGTATTTGCAAAAGCCATTGGTGATGCAGAGTGGTAAACCATGTGAGCTCAGTACATCTATTTTGTGAACATCAGTTGGACTATATTGCATATTGTGAATTCATTTTTATTTTGAATATAGTCCAGCACAGAGCTGTTCAAATTTTTAGTTCACTGTATGGAATTTAATAAAATTATAATTCAGATGCAGATACAATTACACAATTTTGTATGTATTTTGTTTTATGTCTTAACAGGGTTTTTTAAAACTCTCATTCTATACCATTACAAAGCATAGATGCATCAGGATAATGGAACATGAAGAAGTATCACATTTCTTTTTTCTTGAAGTAAAATTTAAATCACACTTCAGTTCCCCTTCATGGTAAAGTCAGTATCAGTTATTAGATTGGGATCAGCATTCCTCCCACCTCTCACCAAACCATGTTATAGAACGTCCTTGGGAGTCTTTTAAGTAGTGGGATATTCAAGAAGGCGTCTTTGGGTTTTAATTCTGTACTGATCACTGGAAGTATGTTGACTGTTTAAGCCCAGATAGTCCCCTGGAGGCAGGCGCCTATACTATTATTTGAACATGAAAATCTTTGCTGAGGCTAGGATCCCTGTAGCTAAGGATCAGCCTCTCTGGACTTATCATTTGGCTAGGTCATTCTTCTTTATATTTCTGGGGAATTGTGAGGAAGTGGGTTAGGTTCCTGTTCTACTTCTTGAAATTTCATATTTCTGTATTTTTCCTAATCATGGTGCGTTTTTTTTCTCTCTCCCTACTTTTTCTGTTTTTCGTGCAGCGGAAGACCCCTTTGCAAACCCTTTCCCCTTCAAAGGCAGTACCTCACTCTCTTTTTTCTTAACAGGGATCTCCTTCATTGATTTTAGGCTTTCTGAAACAAAAGTCAAGAAGAGATGTTCTCTTCAGCAACTTCTGCTTTGGCAGTCTCATTTGAGATACGGAGGACTGGATAACAGTCTTGAAATCACAGAGAGAAAACAAAACATCAGATAAATAGCCCTCATTTTCCTGTGGCAGTAAAAACCAAAGCAAATTAATATTCCGATAAGTTATTCTATAATACTCTTTTCCTTAGTAGATTCACTTCTCTTAAAGAAATATTTTCCCCATCACTCTGCTGCTCTTAGCAGGTGGGGCACATATGGTCTGTAAGTCTAGGAGCTCTGTTTTTATCCCTGAATGGTGTTTTTAAGGACAGTAACTGTCATAAAAAGAGCAGTGCAGGGATGAGTAGGTTATGGCCTATTAAAGCTCCTTAAGGATTCGATGCCTGGATCTGACTGGTTACAGGGCAAATTCCCCATATCTTTTTGGAAAGCAACCCTACTGGGGAGTTTAATTTTTTTCCAACACTTTTCTGTCCTACCCAGGAGGCTCAGCTATTGGTATATCTTCTTGAAATCTGGATGGATCTCCTCTGGGTCCTGGGCAATGTGGATGGGGTATTGTCTCCAGCCTAAAGTAGGCAGCTGCATGAGGATTCATTTAGTACTAGTGAGTGGGCTGGTCCCCTAACTGTATTCTCCCACTAGGCCCTCTTCATCCTTAGAGTGATTGACCTTTTCCTTATTACCAGTGCTATTCTAGATCCTTCTCTGGATCTTGAGAACTCCCAGGAGCTGTGGGTTCTTTTCAAGGGTGTTGCCTTCCATGAAATGTCTGTATTCTCTACATGGAAAGCAAAAAGAGAGCCCTTTGCATCTGTCTGAAATGTACCCACTCCAGGGCTGAGGAGTGTACTTTCTTCTTCCTGTTTTCTTTCAGGCCCTCCCAGTCATTCTGTATTTTCCCCAGGCAAATTTTATTGCAAATTAAGGGCTGAATTTATTGATAAGGTGTACACACCTGGGAACTGGGAATTAATGTGTTGGTTCAAGTGCCTGGGGGAGGCAATAATATTTGTTTCTAAAATTCTTTTCCTCTTTTTCATTGTGAACTTTAAAATCTCATTTTACTTTAGTGATTTTTTAAATGGTATATTACAAATACTGTTATGATATTGGGCCTCTTTGTTTGTGTAGTATACTTTATCATTAAAGAATTAGTCATGGTTGTTCCATTTGTGTCTCTGCTTGCCCTCATGCCCCTCATCTTTTAAAAATGCAAAAAATCAATTTAAATGTACGCTTATCACAAAACAATAGTAATAATTTTCCTTGCATGCTAACATAAACCAATTACATAGTTTCACTGGTGACTACAGAGAGAATTAAGAGATCACCAAATTATTTTGGATCTGTTACCTTTTTATTGGTCTCAGATAATGCTAGGAAAAATCCTAGTTCTTGAGAAGTCATCTGAACAGTGACTTTAACATTTTTTGGCCAGAATCTACCCTAAGAAATACAGTTTAACAACTCAGTATATATTTGCATGTCTACTAACACACATAACACAAATGAAACAAAAGTTTCAGAAAATCATGCTGCCTTTAGCATATGATAGCCTTCCCGACATCATCTATTTGATTCTGTTTTGTTTCATTAAAAAAATTGATGGTGTTGACCCACTAAATTGATTTCACTACCTACATTTTTAACCTGTGGAGTAAAGATAGGGTGAGACACTAGTTAATTTTAAAAGAGAAAATTATTCTTTAAAAGCCCTGTAAGTCAGGAGAGTTTACCTGAGACTTGGCTTTGATATCATATTACTTTTACTTTCAGGAACCTCTTTATTATGTCCGAGGTAAACATATCCTATTGCATTTTTATAACAAAATACTCTAAGTTTCTTAAGTTCTTATAAAGACAGTCTCTTGGCAAATGTCATTTCTAAGCTCTTTTATAGGTAGAGAAATTTCTATGTCAGTATACTCTGAGAATTTCTCAAGTATTTTTGTTAGCATGCTGTAGTTCTTTCTTCCCTCCCTCTCTTCCTCCTTCTTTTCCTCCTCTCCTCTCCTCTCCCCTCCCCTCCCCTCTGTTTCTCCTCCCTTCCCTTTCTCCTCCCTTCCCTTTCTCCTCCCCTTCTCCTCCCCTCCCTTTCTCCTCCTCTTCTCTTTTTTTGAGACAAGGTCTGGCTCTATCACCCAGGCTGGAGTGCAGTGGTGCTATCTTGGCTTACTGCAACCTCCACTTCCCAGGCTCAAGAGATCCTCATGCCTCAACCTCCCAAGTAGTTGGGATTACAGGCATGCACTACCATGCCCGGCTAATTTTTGTATTTTTTGTAAAGACAGGGTTTTGCCATGTTGCCCAGGCCTGTCTTGAACTTGGGAGCTCAAGTGATTTGCCTGCCTTGGCCTCCCAAGGTACCAGGATTACAGGTGTGAGCCACCACACCTGGCCTATGCTATAGCTCTTTCTTACATACTTTCTTCTTTTCTCTGTAGACTAAGAAGATCTTGCCGAGTTCGTACAGTTAGTCTCTCAGGGACTGACCAACTGACCTTGTATGGTACATTTACCTATTTTATTTGATGTGCAGAACACCTCAGTCATGGCTATAATATATGTAAATAATCACCTCTGTAGCTCAGTCTCCATAGAGCAGCAAGAAATCTATTGACATACTCAGTTTCAGTCACTTAGGTTGTGTAGGAAAAAGAATAACTTTTAGAGTGAATAGCATCAGTTAATTGTGGTGGGTAAAAAGGGAGGGGATTTAGTGGGAGATTTTATTTTGACTCATATTAGTAGGTTAATATTATCCTCGTTTTCATGTAAATACACACTAAGCCAGGTGAGAATGTTGTGATTTATAACTAGAAAGCTAAATTATAAGTAGAAAGCCCTAGGTAATAACTCTTAGGGGGAAAAAGATAAAAATATTGCTCATTTTGAGGAAAACATTATTTCTAATTATAAACACATTTATTGAAATATTTGTGACAGAGATTCTTAATTTACATGTGGACTTACTACAATTTGAGGAAACCAAAATCATGCCTTTTACAGCAAATGTTATAAATGGAGGAAAAAATACCATTGCCCTTTAAAATCATTTTGTAAATTTAGATGAGTTATTCCAGATGAATTAACCCCTCTTAGCCATTTTGCAACCTACTAGTGATAATATCAAATGTTGGTTAAAAAATACAAAATAGAAATATAAATTTATCAAGTATTGCATTTTTACGATTTAGGTATGAGAGATTATACAGAATAAGGATACACATGTTTTCTATGAGACCATCTCATATAGGAAATGCTTCTTAACTAGGACAATTTTATTTTCAGTTATAAAAGTGAATCAGCTAAAAAATTATTAATCATCTATGATGTGTAAGACTCTAGATATAGTCGGAAACAGAGATGAGTGTATCACTAAAAAAACTCCTATCATAGGTGAATAAGCGGTGTGCTTGTAAAGATAATTAATAATACCCAGCAGTGTAGGGTAAGAGACAAATGAGTGATGCAGAGGACAAATGCTAAAGAAGTCCAAAGAGAGAGACCACTGTGGGTTATACATTATTTATGCCCTACTTTATTTTGTATAAAGGAAGAGTCTTGACTATAGTAGATTAAGGAGAAAGTAAAGAGAGTTTAATTTTTAAAAAATAAAAAAGACCGGGCACGGTGGCTCATGCCTGTAATCTCAGCACTTTGGGAAGCCAAGGTAGGAGGATTTCTTGAAGACTGGAGTTCAAGACCAGCCTGGGCAACATGGCTAAACCCCATCTCTACAAGAAAAAAAAAAAAGCCAGGCATGGTGGTGCATGCCTGTATTTCCAGCTACTTGGGAGGCCAAGGAGGGAGGATCACTTGAGCCCAGGAGGTAGAGGCTGCAGTGAGCCTTAATCACACCACTGTCCTCCAGCCTGGCTTACAGAGTGAGACTGGTTGTTTTGTTTTGTTTTGTTTTTCTTTAAGAAAAAAGGTTAAAAAGATGAACCTGTGGTTGTTTTAGGGCCTTAAAGGATGGAGGGAAGGACAGGTAAGGGGTAAGATATTCAGACAGTGAGAATGGCATGGGCTCCAGCATGGATATTCATAGGGCATGGCTAGGGAAAAGTGACTAGAACAGTTTGTTTCATGTAGAAAATCAGCAGGAAATAAAGTTAGTAGATTTAAAGTAGATCAGTAGAAATAAAGTTAGAGCTCTTTGAATGTTAGGCTAAGCTCTAAAATTTAAATTTATAGGTCTGATGAATTGCTCAGGATTTTTTTTGCAGGTATATAATAAGGTGAAATAGGATTTTATGACAATCAGTGGTAGTGGGTATGAGAGTATGGACATGGGAAAGATTGGATAGGAATAAAAATTAGGGAGATACTCCAGGAGTAAGGGGAAAAATGATCTGAGATGTGGGTGTGGCAATAGGAATACAATATTTTTTTCAGTTTACATTTACATGGGAAGTTTTTTTTTCTTTTTTGAGACAGGGTCTCACTTTGTTGCCCAGGCTAGAGTACAATGAGATGATCATAGCTCACTGTAACCTCGAATTCCTGGGTTATGTGATTCTCCTGCCTCAGCCTCCCAAGTAGCTGGTACTACAGGCATGTTGCCACCACACCTGGCTAATTTTTTAATTTTAATTTTTGTAGAGATGGGGTCTCGCTATGTTGTCCAGGCTGATCTTGAACTTTTGGCCTCAAGTGATCCTCCTGCCTTGTCCTTTCAAAGTGCTGGGATTACAGGCATGAGCCACCATGCCTGGCCCTGGAATATTAACTGGTGTAGAAGACAATTCAAAAGAATAACTGGTAGATCTTAGCAACTGAAGAATATGGGAATGAGAATGAGGGAGACAATAAACTGTAACTCCATGTGTTAAAACTTATAATGTAGAAAATAAACATCAGTTTTTGTGCAAAGGTCATGAAAGTTATTCAGAGTATGTGTACAAGTAGCTTGGTCTCAAACTGCATTTGAGTGTGTAATTTAAAGTTTCTCCACAAGAATAGATTTTATTTCCCTTTTTTTCCTTTGTGCTTTTTTTGCTTACTTAGCTGTTTTGGTTCTGGGATTTATATATGAAACAGAAAGTTTGTGTTAGGTATACAGCAACATGACTAATTAGTATTCAGTTATATTGCTGAGACAAATTTTAGAACACTAGCTTATGAGAGAGGCCTGCATCTGAATAAAGACAAGTAACTTGTTATGCAGCAGAAAAGTCAGAAATGTGAAAAACACAGTACAGAGAAGAGATTTTATAAAATTTATAATGTTATGATCTCTTTGAATCACTTTGCACAGTGGCATAAGGATTGAAAACAGATTGGATGTGTAGAGTGTCTAGTTATGTCTATACATTTATATAATAAAATCTCAAAGCTAAAAATTGGAAATAACACAGATATTCATTAATAGAAGAATAGAAACAATATTCTATTCATACAATGTAATACTAATCAGCAATATTCAAGCAGTAACATGGATAAGTAGCAAACACATTGGGTTGAGTCAAAGAAGCCTTATACAAAAGAGTATATACTATATGATTCTGTTTATATGAAGTTCTAGAACAGACAAACTAATTGGTGGGAGAAAAATAAAAAACCATCCTTCCCTGTGGGGCTGGGGGTCAGGAATTAACTGGGAAGGGGCATGAGGGAACTTTCTGAGGGTGATGATATTATATTACTATGCATTGATAGAAGTTTGGGTCAGAAGTTTGGGTCACATGGTGTATGCATTTCTCAAAACTCATTAAATGGTATGCTTAAGACTTGTCCATTTCATTATATGTAAATTTTATCTAGAAATGTAAATATCTTGGTTAGTAATAAAAGTGCCAAAATGTTTAGGGCCAAGTACTGATGTCTACAAATTACTCTGAAATGCATCAAAAATAAGATGAATTGATAAATAATGGATAATTATATACATATGTAATGAAGCTAATATGGTAAAATATTGTTGAACTTAAGTGGTGCTGTATGGGTGTTCACTGTACAATTCTTTCAATTTTTCTGCACATTTGAAAACATAATAAAACGTTGTGGAAAATTTAAGGAACTTTGAATGCATATTAAACCTTTAGATGACTGTTTTACCAATATGGGAGTCAGTAAAATACAGTGATTAAGAGGCTGGGGTCCTGAATCAGAACTTTGAGTTTAAATTCTATTAGTTGGATCTTTTATTCGTTTTGAGAACTTTGACAAATTGTAGGTTTTGCTCTCCTATAAAATGTGAATAATATCTACATCATAGAGTTTTATGAAGATTAAATGGGTTAAATTATATAACGTTTTTCAAGATGTTTGGTATAGAATTAGCTTTCAATAAGAGTTACTTTAAAAAAGTTAAAGGAGCATATAAAAAACACTGTAGTTAAAAGCATAGTTTTGTTGTCCTATAAGAGACAATTCTAGTAAGTAAAAATATCTTCCAGCAAATATTGAATGTCTTTTCCTATACTCTCCAAAGGATAGAAACGATGAAACTTAATTATTTTTAAATATTTAAACATTTTATTTCATTCAAATAAAAATATAAGCTCTAGAAAAAATTGTTTTCATTATATGTTTCATAACTTCAGAGTAATTCTAACTCAACACATTTGTAGTGTACCATTGCCAAGATCTTGAGGTAGGGAGCAGGAAAACAAAATGCACTGAGACAGGGTTCCTACTCATGAGGAGTTTACAGTCTACAGCTTAATGTTTCACTAAGCAAATAGGCTGAAATGTGCTTTCAGATGTTTACCTTAAATTATAAATAAGTAGAATCCAGATAGGGGATAGATAAAAGTCTCTATAATAGAACAGATAGAACTTTCTGTGGTGATGAAAATATTCTGTGTCTGTGCTGTCCAGTATGGTAAGCACTAGTCACACGTAGCCATTGAGAACTTGAAACGTAGCTAGTGCAACTGAGAAACTACATTTTTCATTTTATTTAATTTTAATTTAGCCCCATGTGGCTAGTGGCTACCGGATTGGACAGTGCATCTCTAGAGTGTGTTTTTCAAGCTACCTGAGGAAAAAGGCCAGTTATTTTAAATTTCTGATCTGTTATGAACTAATATTTTTATAGAATGCAATACAAATTACGAAAATGAAAAAAAAGATATGCAAAATACCTCCTCAGTTTTTTAAAAGATTCATCAAACAAAATTACTGTGTCAAAATTTCTATAAAAATTTCTAAACACTCTCAACTTCAGTATTTATGCCATGTAACAATGACAAATAGTTTTTAGTATGACAGTGGTCATAGACTACACTTTCTACTAGGTAGAGGTCTCTTGCCTAATGTACCTAAAAATAAATAATTTCCTAAATCCAACCCTTTATGTTAAAATTACTGGTACAGGTAATTTTTTTTACAGGTTTAAGAACAATTCAATAATGCAGTTACTGATGTAACAGTTAACACTCTGTGTAGCAAGTCTTGTCTAGGAGAGCTGTACCTTGACAGTGCAATGTGGACAACTTCAAGGTGGATTGAGAAGGCTTATTTGATCCAGTGAAGCCATTTTTGCAGTTGGAGGTATAAGCTGAAAAATCTTTCCTTCTATAAAGTTCAGCCCGACGTTTACAGCAGCCAAATTTGCTCAGCAACAGAAAGAAATCTCTTTGGAATGTCTTAGTGAATATTGCATACAGAAATGGATTGGCACAAGAATTGATGGGATAAAAAAGAACCAGTAAAACTTTAGAGTTGGTTACTGTGATAAGAGGTACTTTGAAGGCAGCTGAGATGGCAAAAAAAGAGATAGGTGCCATGCAGGTGAAATCGGTGAAGATGAGGATTGCCATTTTCTTAGCAATCTTTGTATCTTTATTGGTAGCCATTAATTCTGGGTTTCGAACTGCAAAATAAATTTTAATGTAGCAAGCACAAATTATGAAGAAGGCCACCACATTGAGAATCAGGATGGTTAATATATAGACTTGTGAGAGAGTGGTTTCCACATCCATGGGGAAGCAAATACTGACCTTCATGTAATTGCTGACACCGACAAGGGGCAACATAGCAATTAGAGAAGAAAAGAGCCATCCTCCAAGCATAATCAGAATGGCATGTCTTAATCGCAGCTTTTGGTCCAGGTGAATAGCATAGGTGATGGTGTGCCATCTTTCTAGAGTGATGACGGTGAGGGTGTAGACAGAAAGTTCACTTGCGAATACAGTGAAAAAGCCAGCAGTGCTGCACCCACTCCCTGTCTGCCAGTCTATGGCATGGTTATAGTACTGGCCCTTGGTTTGGGAATCAACTGAGGCTATGAGCAGCAGATAGAGCCCCATGCAAAAGTCTGCAAAGGAGAGATTGCACATGAGAAAACGAGGCACTGTAAGTTTGTAACGACTTGTCAGGAGAACAAAAAGAACAGTCATGTTTCCCATGATGGCTAGAATATTAATCAGCCAAATCAGGACCCTAAGGAAGTCATAGCCCATAATATCTTCACAGGGATTAAAAGCATCTGGTTCAGGAGCACATCGGGGTGTCTTGGGTAAGCAGAAACCATATTCATAGTCCCAGCCACTCAGTTCACTCTCAGCAAGCATGGAAGAATAACTGTAAGAAGAATTATTGGCTTGAGGTAAGGGATTTTCTCTGAGTATTAAAAAATTCAAGAATTATGTTTCTTTAAAGCCAAAGAAACAAAAGGAAACAAAGCCATAATAGCCTCAGCCTTACATTTATTTGTTAAATTATTTGAGAACTCTGATTTGATGTAGGAGTACCTTAAGAAGGGAATGAAAAGCCATTTAGACTATATATACACACACATATATACACACATATATACACATATATACACATATATACGTATGTACACACACATATACGCATATACACACATATATACATATATACACATATATATACTATACATACATACATATATATATATAACATTGATACAAAAACTTAATGAAGCTGTTTACAAAGGATGACTTTCTTTGGAAAACAAGTTTAGAAAGACAATCTATGCTTGGTAAATCTAAAATAATCCTTTCTTGGCGTTTTCTTAACTATTTATCTCTCATTTAGTTGCCAACCAAACTGCTACCAAGCTGTTCGTATGTAGTAGAACACAAATGGAATTGGAAGGCTTATGTTGTTGAAAGTCATTAGCTACTGGTGGACTTGTTTGCATTTAAGTCCCTAGCTAATCAAATAGTCCAATCAAGAAATAGAAACCAAGGATAGATTATTAGAAATTTAGGAGCAGAGGAAGAATATAGTTGTGGACAATAGGAAGAGATGATGAAAACATTGCTCTTTAGGGGTATGAGTCAAAGACAGAGGGAGGCTTAAGAGGTACTTTGTCCCTAGTGAAAGAACAGTCCTTCCTTTGCCACTCCTTTCCAACCCCACTGATACTTCCTGAGTTTAGGGTCTTTTCCTCTCTCTCTCTCTTTTTTTTTTTTTTTTTTTTTTTTTTTTTTTTTTGAGACGGACTCTTGCTCTGTCACCAGGCTGGAGTGCAGTGGCACAATCTTGGCTCACTGCAACCTCTGCCTCCCAGTTTCAAACGATTCCCCTGCCTCAGCCTCCTGAGTAGCTGGGACTACAGGCGCATGCCACCACACCCAGCTAATTTTTTGCATTTTTAGTAGAAACGGGGTTTCACCGTGTTGGCCAGGATGGTCTCCATCTCCTGACCTCGTGATCTGCCTGCCTCAGCCTCCAAAGTGCTGGCATTACAGGCATGAGCCACCACGCCTGGCCCAGGTTTTTGTCCTCTCTTATGGAGCAATTAGTTTTCTTCCTGATATCCTTTCTCCAATTTTAGCTCTCTCCCTAGTCCATTCTGTATGTTCCTTCTAGAATGGCCTTTCCCAAATACAAAGTTACTAATTTCACTTATCGAATTCAAACCTGCCCCAGGCTCTTATTGGCTATGAGATAAAATCCAAACTCATTGTGATGACTTCCAAGGCCCTCCTTGGTCTGGGTTCTGCCTATCTCTCCAACCTCATCTCTAAGAAGCAGTAGTGCTGCAGAATTCAGAGAATGGGCTCTGGAGCAAGACTGACAGGATCCATTCCTAGCATGGCTCGTACAGGCTGTGTAATCCCAGGAGAGTTAATTAATATCCGTGTGCCTCAAGTTCTTTATTTGCCAAGTAGGGATAATAATCATACCTTCTATGTTAGAGTTGTGCTAAGAGTTGAATGCATTCATACATGTAGAATGTTTAGAATAATTCTTGAAGCAATCAATATTAGGGATTCTTAAAATTAGCTCTTGCAGATCCCTTGAGCAACCTTCCCTTTGGTCACATAAAATGACTCATAGTTCTCTGAATAAGTTCTACTGTTTCACTCCTCTGTCTTTGTACGTACTTCTGCCTAGAATTTTCTTCCTTTCCTTATCTCTCTGGTGAATTCCTCCTCATCTGTAAAGATAAGCTCTTCTATGAAGGCTTTCTTGATTATAGTACCCAAGTATTATTTATCCTCCTGCCAGAGCTGCACTTAATACAATTGCAATTATCAAAACCTATTGCAATTAAGTGATGATGCATATCTATCTTCTTTAATTGTCTATTCACTTCTTGAAAACAGAGGACTAGGTTTTACTTATTTCTGAAATCCCAGTGCCTAGCACAGTTTTGGCTCAGAGTGTTCATTCAATACATGTTTGTAGAGTGAATAATTCTAAACCAGGATGATTCTAGCTCTGAAAGGAACTGAGAAGATACAGGGACAATGAGCACACAGCATGATGCATGTAGGCTCAACAAACATTTTTGTTTTTACCCATCTTCTGCTAATACAATCTTAGGAACTGGAGAAATGGGCATAATTTTGCTGTCAAGGCCATTACATATATGTATTTATAATACATTTTTGTATAATACGTGAGGAACCTTATGGTTCCTACATATTATTAAAAGCATATTTTTCTCTGCTTTCAAAAGCTAACTTCCCATGTTTTGTATTTTAAGTGCATACCTAGTTCAGTGAGTGGAGGAGATAATAAATTGGAAGAATACAATACTGAAGGGAAAGAACACAGATTTTTAAAAAGAAAAAAAATCTGTGACCTGGGACTCCGAAAATATGTTAGAGTATTGTGGAGCCCAGTTTGGAACCAGAGAAGGGCTGCTGCTATGTACAGAAGACCACATAGGAACCTCTCGTGTTTTATTATTAAATATTGTTATAACCAGCACATTTGTTTGTCCTCTTCTCACAGACATCAATATAATTATCATTTTTTTAATCTTTAAAGGGAGGAGATGGTTATAAAGAACTATTAAAGAAAATAGATCATAAATTTCTTAGCATTAGAAAGGTTTTAAGGCCGGGCGCGGTGGCTCATGCCTGTAATCCCAGCACTTTGGGAGGCTGAGGCTGGCAGATCACCTGAGGTCAGGAGTTTGAGACCAGCCTGGCCAACATGGCAAAACCCTGTCTCTACTAAAAATACAAAAATTAGCTAGGCGTGGTGGTATGCCCCTGTAATCCCAGCTACTTGGGAGGTTGAGGCAGGAGAATCACTTGAACCCGGGAGGTGGAGGTTGCAGTGAGCTGAGATCGTGCCGCTGCACTCCAACCTAGGTGACAGACTGAGATTCTGTCTCAAAAAAAAAAAAAAAAAAAAAAGGGTTTTAAAGGCCATCTCATTGAATCCTTTCATTTTATTGGTAACGAAACCAAGATTAAAGGAGGCAAGTGACTTGTCCAAGGTCTCTTGGGGATAGTGACAGTGGCAGCATGCGGTCTTCATAATCACAGTTCAGAGACCTTTCCCCTAACTTCACTCTCTCTCATTGTTTTTCAAAGTGTGGTCCTTGGATCAGCTCCATCAGAATCACCAGGGTGTTTGTTAAAATGCAGACCCCTGGCTTTACCCCAAACCCTGAATAAAAAATCTCTAGAGACACCGCCCAAGAATTTGCATTTTAAGTAAGTTCTCTGGATGATTCATACAAAATAATAGCCCTTGTTAAATTAGATGAAAACTGTCCAGCTATTCCTGATTTCCTTTACTCCTTTGCCCTTATCAAAACTACTTCAGCTGTTAGAAGCACTATTGTAAAACTTCTAAAAATTCTGCCATGATTTCTGATTAAATTTATATCAACAAGAGGTCAAACATGTTTTCTCACTTCCTCTCGCTGTCTGGTCCTTCGTCCTTTCTTTTTTTGCCCTTCTGGGCATATGTCTAGCAATTTTTCTCCCTGGTGATTTGTCTTCGGACTAAATGCCCACCTGCTGTTACTGATATTTGTGTCCTGGGATGGCTCCTGAGGGCAGCATCATGCTTATTGACAAAGCCCAGCACAGAGCTGTCTTTAGTATTAGAGGCTATGTGGGGAGTATGAATGGACTCACATGGGCTTAGTAATATTGAATCAGAGGAATGAGAGCTGTAGCACCGCTGCTCCAGTCACAAGAAAGAAAGGAGAAAAGGTGGGAATTTTAGGAGGACAATAGGGCCAACCATAGAGGTAAGGACACATTATCTTGGGGAGAATAGGTAAGCCTTAGTGGCTGGCTCTAGAATTTCTAAACTCTAGGGACTGAGGAATGGCTATCTGGTGGGAAGTAGGAGGTAGGAGGTTTATCATAAAATGCTTTCACAAGGAGAATGTTCTTTTTACTTAGATTTTATGTTAATTTCAGTTAGTTTTGGAGATGCTAGAGATTAGGGACCTGTCTTAAAGCAGTGATAGCATAGGAAACTTAAGGTTGTATATGCTCATTTGAGAAGGTTTATGGTGAGGACTGGTGAGGATTATATTGAGGATGGTTTAAAGTCTTCCTTCCCCTCAAACCACTCCTTGGTGCTATTATTAACTATATCCATAAATGTTTTCTTGATGATAAGAATAAAGTCATGTGGTTGCAAAAGAGTTACATAGAAGGTTGCTGATAGAATACTGAGCAAGAAGAGAGGGAAGGGTGAAGAAAAGGCCACTGGAGGATATGGGTGCCAGACCTACTGCGAGAAAAGGAAAAGAAGGAGACAGTAATACTTATTTACCCTTGGTGTTGTCGCATTGCTTAGCAACTTCCTTCATTCTCATGGTTCTGAAAGCCAAATGGTATTTCTGCTGTTCCTTACAGATGAGGAGAAAGGTCTCAAAAGGGATAAATTTTGCCAGCGATACTGTGTTACAGGAAGGTTACTTCCAAAGATTCATATACTTGGAATGGAACCCCAAAGTCCAGGGTCATTCCACCGTACCAACCTGAAGCATCTGTCTAACTTGGAGATTGATAGGAAAAGAAAAGAAGAGAAAATTTCAGAAAGAGATTGGCAAAGTATCTTAGAGGGACATCTAGTTTTGTAGTCTGGAGGACTCATGGGGGCATAATAAAACTTCTAAATCTTAGTAAATGTGCCGTAGGGACACTGGGATTATCTTTTGAGGCATGCTCTTTTGCAGTTGAAGATAAGTGAAATGCCAAGGCAGCCAGCATTTATAGCAGAAAAGTGTTATAAGTTAGTCAGTAAAACAGAGATGTAGCTTCCATCCAGTGTATGTGGTAGCGATAGCATTAAGACTCATTTTAAGCTCAGGAGCATAGTTGTCGAGGTAGCCTAAGTCTCCTTTAAGGGAAGTGGCTACTTTTAAGCTATGTTTGCAATTAGTTAATCTTTGTGGAATGTTGACCATGTGCATAGGGAAAATTCTTACAAATGAAGCTATCAGTTATATCAGCCTTTGGTGACATCAACATACCTGCAAAGTTTTAATTTTTGAGGAGGCTTTAATATAATTGTAGAATAAATATTAAGGAACATTTTAAAATAGTTTTTTTAAACAGTTGAAAGACATACCTGATCAACTTGACGCCAATTGCAAAGAAAAAATTCCCATTTTAAAACTATTAAAAGTTGCTTTGCAACAGCTCCCCAACCAAGACTTGTATCAAAAGAAAATAATTGATGCTGATAATAAGGTGCACACAGAACAAGATACGACTTCTGAGTTTCCTTGCATGCAAATACTTACAGTGTTTTATTATTCAGTTTCCTTACTGTGCTTTCACATTGTTTGGAAAAGTTTTCAGAAATGGAATGTGAAAAATTCTGTCTGAAAGAGAAGAGGTTAAAAAAAGCACTTGAGCTTTTGGTCTTCAGGCTAAATCTGATTGTGAGTCTATTTATGCTTTGTTCATGCAAATTCTTTACCTATTACACCAGCATCTTGTTCTGCACCACTGTCCTAACTGAAATGCTTCCTGAGGAGAGAGTAAAGGCTTCTGAATTGTCATTAGAGTGCTTCCAGCTTAGATAAAATGCTTCTGAATACTAAGCGTTTTGTGTGGGCACTAGAGATGAAAAAACTTAAATTTGTCATATTGAATCAAGGATTTTCCAATGATTACTAAAAGCTACTTTTATGATATATTAAGGTTTGCTCCTTACCACTCTCCTTTCCACATTGGCCTTAACAGTCATTCTGTGTTGATGGTTTTGAATTGTAACTGGGCATCTTTTTTGTAAGGATTTGAAGATGTTGGACCTGACATTATGATGTGAATTTCAGGTTATTTTTTCTTATGTGCAGAAACATACGTGGGTGCTCCCTACTCCTCCATCTTTCCCTCTAAGAAGTTTAGCCTGTGGAAAGAAGAGAAATACCAGTAAAATAAAATGAGGCCTGTTCTCACCTGGGGGAGCACTTACCTAGAGATGAAATTTAAGGGAGATACAAATGAATAAAGAAATAGGGTATAAGCATTCCCTTTTCTTCCACAGCCTTGCCAGCATCTGTTGTTTTTCTCATTGTGGTTTTGATTTGCATTTCTCTGATGATTAGTGATGATGAGCATTTTTTCTTTAGAAGACATACAAGCAACCAATAAGCATATGAAAAAATGCTGTTCTATTCATGCTGTTTGCCCATTTTTTAATGGGATTATTTATTTTTTTGCTTGTTGATGCGTTTAATTTCATTATAGATTCTGGATATTAGACCTTTGTCAAATGCATAGTTTGTGAATATTGTTTCCCATCCTGTAGGTTGTCTGTTTACTCTGTTGATAGTTTCTTTTGCCGTGTGGAAGCTCTGTAGTCTAATTATGTCCCACTCATCAATTTATGTTTTTGTTGCAATTGCTTTTGAGGACTTAGCTAAAAATTCTTTGCCAAGGCTGATGTCAAGAAGGGTATTTCCTAGGTTTTCGTTTAGGACTTTTACAGTTTGAGAAAAGGGAATTCTCATACACTGTTGGTGGGAGTGTAAATTATTTCATCCACTGTGGAAATCAGTTTGGAGATTTCTAAAAGAACTTAAAACAGAGCTACTATTCAACTCAGCAATCTCATTACTCGGTATATACCCAATGAAATAGATCATTATACCAAAAAGACACGTGTACTTGTATGGTCATTGCTATGCTATTCACAAAAACAAAGATGTGGAATCAACCTGGGTGCCTGGATTGGATAAAGAAAATGTGGTACATATATACAATGTAATTCTATGCAGCCATAAAAAATCATGTCTTTTGCAGTAACATGGATGGAGCTGGAAGCCATAATCTTAAGTAAATTTATTCAAGATTAAAAAACCAAATACTGCATCTTCTCACTTATAAGAGGGAGCTAAACACTGGGAACATATGAACATAAACATGGGAACAACAGGCACTGCAGAATACTAGAGGGGTCAGGGAAGGAGGGAGGCATGGGTTGAAAACTACCTATCGAGTATTATGCTCACTTTCTGGATGCAATATACTCATGTAACAAACTGGTACATGTACCCTCTGTATCTAAAATAAAAGTTGAATCAAAAAAATAGTGGTTGTCCACAGAGGAGGTCTACAGAAAAAAAACAACAACAGTGGTTTCTTCATAATTACAAATGCCCCTGATTGTCTCTTATTTCTTCTCTCCTCATATTCAGTGCCCTGATGGCATTCTCATGACAGTCCATCTTTGTTTTCATAGAGAATGAAATTTGCATCTTCTCTGATGAGACAATGCATTGTTTCTACACAGTTCATGCATATTCTATGAAAGAAGTATCATGCTGTTGACACATTATTACAAGGTTTATCAACTGCATTCATTAAGAATTTGGACATTATGGAAAAGGACAGGCTCAGAAGGGACTACTTCCAAAAGGTTGCTTGGTGAAGTCAAATCAAGTTTCCCTGAGGGAAGTAGGGTGCAAGGCCGCAACCAGAAAAGATATGTGACATTTGCCTATTTTCCTTTTCATAAGTTTCAAATAGACTTATATTGTAATAGCAATTTGTAAAACATCAGAAAATTGAATTGTAACACACAGAAAGCAGGTAAAACATGAATGTATAGCTCAATGATTTCTTACAGAATGATCACCTACGTACCCATTACTCAGGACAATAAATGAAAATAAGCCACACCTCCTCCCTGCCCCCGCCAAGAAAAAAGAAAAATGGGAAAAGAGAGCAGGCTGTGAGGGCCTCAACTTTTACTGATGAGGAAGGATAAATGAGGCAATTCAAATTGGACATTTCTATGTATTATTCTTCTACAATACTTATGAGACAATTCCTTGCAGGAATACTTTGTTTCTTTCACCTACTGGAATAAAAATCCCTGAACTAAAATTTTCACATGCCAGTGATTTCAGAAGGGGTGTGATTTCTTTGCCAAAAAATGTGGGTATCCAGAATCAGCTTTATCATAAACCAGTATCTCTGTCATTTTCCTAATTGTTCTCTCACCAGCTTTGCTCACCTCCAAACCATCCTCTACCTTGCTGCAAAGTGGTATTTTATAAAAGCAAATTTGAGTCATCTTGCTTAAAAGTCTTCATGGTTCCCCATCCTCTAAACAACCGGGCCTGGCACTCAGACCATCATGGCCCACATCTCCTTGGCTTCCTCTTCTGACTCATCGTCTTCCATGTGTCCATGTTTCAATTTTTCTGAGTGAGTTTCATCTACTGTCTCTTGCCTTTGTGTCTTCACATGAGCTATTCTATCTTCTTTGTCTGCTTTTTCTCACTCTGTCTAGACAACTCCTGCCTGTTCTTCAAGACTCAGCATAAATCACTTCCCTCAGGAAGCCTTCCATAATCCCTGCTGCCATTAGCAAACTCTTCTTCAGTGCTCCCAGAACACTCTGTTCTGTTCTCAGATCTGTCATAACATTTGCTGTGTTGGACTTAAATATTGGCTCTCTTGTGTGTTGCTCCCATACAGCTGTCTGTGACTTATCTTTGTAACCTCAGGCTTTCACACAGTATTTGAAACATAGTAAGTGCTCAGTTAATGTTCTGGAAGATCAGTTAATGGCGCATGACTCTGTGAATACAGCAAGTGTTTTGTCTTCTCACCTACCCAAAAAGCCTCAGGTGGAGCTGAACCTCCTATATGCAAGGTACAAATAATGCATACTGGTTGATTAATTATAAATAATTCATTTTGGTTGATTCCAAACAAAGACAGCAGCATCTGGTGTCACTCTCTCAGTGCCTTATCTAATTAATTGAATGGAGCCTATCTCCTTAGGCTGCAATAATAACCCTTTAGGGCAGTGTTGTTCCAACTGTGAGTTGTGTGACCCATTGGTGGGTCATGAAAGCAATAGAGTGCATCAAGACTGGCATTAAAAATAAAAAAAGCATAAAATAAAATAGAGTAAAATAAGAAAATATCAGCATATTACATATTAAAAAGTTAAGTATCACTCTGCTTTATTTCTGTTACATATCTGACATGTACTGGGTTGCAATACAAAAGTATTTGTTACTATGCATCTCAGTCAAAAAAGTCTGGAAAACAGTGCTCTGAGGAAAGAACGAAATTCTGCCACCGTGTACCCCACCCTGGACTAAACGGAATCAGATACCCACTACTGGCTGCAAACCATGCAGGAGCTCCTTCCCTTTCTGTTCCCATGCTAAGCTTATCTTTAGCTGTAATTCTATTCTGAAATAGAAGATGCTCGTCTACTAGGAGAGAAATAGTTTTGAAAACTTTCTGTAATATTTTGTGTCCATTTTTAAATTAAAGATTTAAACATTAGGTAAATTTTGCCCTCCTGAGGCTTCTTCCTTCACTTAAAAAAATGATGCTCTCTGATAAGGATTAGAACAAATCCTTTGAGATGCCAGTTTTGTACTCCATTCTGCAAATGCTAAAATGGCCTCTAATTCAGTTTATCCAGAATTGGCTACAAAGGTCTTCTAGCTGCAGGGCGAATCAACTATTTGGTAGCAGTTTCCACAAGGAAACAGAACAGTTTGTTTTCTTCTTGTCTATTTGAAAGTGACCCCATGTCTACGGAGCTGGCCAAGAAGGCAGGGAGTGAAGGGGAGTGGAGCTGTCTACTCATTGACTATTTTGAAATCTGAATTTCTGCCACAGCTTGGGTAGGCTTTACCTTTTGGTTTTTACTTACTCTTTTGTTGGCAAGTTTCTAAAAGCACAGCAGTGGCTGGGGTAAGTCAACGTGGCCTCCAGGAGATTGACAAATGTTTCTCTTGATGGCAATTTTTTTAGAGAATAGGATGACGTGGCAATTAGCCTCTGAATGGACTCTAGGCCATAGCTCGGCAGGGCCTGCAATTTGGTGGAAGAAATATCCCTGAACAATAAAGGGGAGAAATGCTTTTTATTTATTTATTTTATACATTTTTTTTTTTTTTTGAGACGGAGTCTCGCTCCGTCGCCCAGGCTGGAGTGCAGTGGCACGACCTCGGCTCACTGCAAGCTCCGCCTCCTGGGTTCACGCCATTCTCCTGCCACAGCCTCCCGAGTTGCTGGGACTACAGGTGCCCGCCACCACGCCCGGCTAAGAGACGGGGGTTTCACCGTGTTAGCCAGGATGGTCTCGATCTCCTGACCTCGTCATCCGCCCACCTCGGCCCCTCAAAGTGCTGGGATTACAGGCATGAGCCACCGCGCCCGGCCATATTTTATACATTTTATTCAGAGAATGAAACCTCCCCTCAACAATATTATCATTATAGGCTCTGAGGAATCTTTTCTCCATCTTGCTTTCCCCTTAATTCTCCATTTCAATTACTCTCACTAAGATCTGAATTCAGAAAAGCGAGTCCGTATTTTTTCTCATGTGCGCCTCATTATTCTTTTCAAGGTTAAGTATAACTCCTTGCACCTACCATAAATTTATTAGCATTTCTCTCTCTCTCCCCTCTTCCAACTCCTTTTCCCTACCCTCTCTCTTCCTCCCCACCCTCTCTCTTCCTCCACTTCTCTCCACTTAGCAGAAGTGAAATAACCACTTGCTTTATGCGGCAGCCAGCACATGCAGTTACATCAGCTTTTGTGCTCTACCCCAGGGGAAATTATTCAGGACTTCAGATGCCTCAGTCTTTGATTGATTAAGCCCTGCAGGAGAGGTTTTCATGAAGCATAGCCTGGTTACTTATTAAGAGCTGCTGTGTGGCATTAGCCATCATCTACCTAGGAAGCAGAATGCATGTTCTCTAATGCATGTTCTCTAATGCATTCTCTAATGCAGAATGCATGTTCTCTAATGATTCATCTGTTCAAAGCAAGCGAACACTCAGCCTTGCAAGCCGAACTGTGTGAAAAGCTCAGGCTTTGTCAACAAGGTCCTGAACTCTTTGGTTTTACTAGACTTGAGGCAATGCCCAAGAAAATTCCAAACACATTAAGTGTTAGGAGAAAAGAGTCAATGGGAATTAAACAATTCTGCTTATCTTCTAAGTGGCTGCTGCTGGTGCCTCACAAAACTTTTCCAGCAGAACAGCTCCCTTCAGCAATCATTCCCAAGACTTAGTGTTCAGCACATGGGAGGGGACCAATAGGTGATTGATGGAAGATGAACTTGACGACATGGAATGATGATGGTGTAGGCCCTCAGTGGAAAAATTAAGGCAGCAAAATTTGTCTCAGGGGCTTCAGACTTTCCTGCTTTTGTGTCCCTGTTGATTTAGGTAACCAGGGTTCTCATTCTGCTTTATAGGGTTTTTATCTCACACATGTCAGGGATTGAGCTCTTTGAAGATCTGGTGGCTTTTTTGTTTGTCTTTTGAGTGGGTACATTTAAAATTAGGCTCTTAGAAACAGTAAGGCCTCGTTACAAGGGAGTGAACCTCTGATAGTGGGTTTTCAGTCTTAGTAACAGACTAGTGGGAGAAATACTTTTTGAGTAAGGGTGGAGTGGATGCTTTTAGATACGATTCAAGTCCTAGGGGTATAATGAGAACAACCCCTTGGGAAGGAAGAGACCTAGGTCTGGTGCTAGTGTTTTGGACATGAGAGTGTAGGGGTCTGTAGTGCCCACAGTCACTTCTAAGGAGCTAACCAAGCAGCTCTTCAAGAAAATACTGTCATGCAGGGGTCTTGGGAACGCAGTGGGTTGGTTGTGTTTTGCACCTGAGCCAGAGGCAGCTCTCTTTGTTTGCCTAGTGACCAAGTAGATGGCCAGCTTGCTGTAACAGCTCTGCCTACAGTATGTGCTAAACTGGAGAGTATTCAGCCAACTTACAAGATTCGGAGTCTGCTATGCTTTGCATATGAGACGTGCAGAAAAAGACCCCTAGGATAAGGTTGCCAGAAGTTGAGAGCAGAGAAAGCAGCGGGCAGGAGCCACAAGGTAGTGGAAGTCATAAGTAAACAGAAGTTATGGGGTTGAGTGGATATTAGAGGGAGTTAGGATTGACAATGACAGAAGTTAGGAAGCAGAAAGATGTAGGAATTTTAGTGGTGGGAGTTAGGAAGTAGAGTCAGAAGTCGATAGTGGCAGGACTTACGAAGTAGACAGAGTGAGAACTGGACAGTGGCAGGAGCTAGGAAATAGGTGAAGTCAGGAGTTGACAGTGGGAGCTAGGAACTAGCACAGTCAGGGCTCAACAGTGGCAGGAATGGGAAGTAGAGAGTCAAAAGTGGATAGCAGGAAGGAGTTAGGAAATAGAGAGTGAGGGGCTGAGGGGCAGGAGCTAGGAAGTAGACAGACTTTGGGTTTTATAATGGTGGAAACAGAAAATAGACAGAGCCATGAGTTGATCTTGGCGGGATCTACAGTATGAAGAATAACCAGGACAGCTCATTTCCTTCCCTTGCTCAGAACCCCAAAGCCTCCCCATCTCATTAAAAAAAGACAAAGTCCATGTAAGTGACCACAGGCCCCGCCATGATCCAGCTCTCTGCCACATCTCTGTCCTTATATTCTGTGATTCCCTTCTTTGCTCACTCTGCCATAATGGCCTCCTTGCTGTTCTTCAAATACACAAGGCAAGATTCTATCTCAGGCCTTTGCTTTTGCTGTTCCCCCTCCTGGAACACTTTTCCTGCAGATAATCACGTAACTTGCTCTCTTAGTTCCTTTAGGTGTTTGTTCAAACGACACTTTTTCAGGATAGTCTTCCCTCACCATCCCCTTTAAAATAGTAATTCCCCCTCTCCAGAACTCCTTTCCCCCCAACCAAATGAGTTTTCTCCTCTACAACCAATAGCATTTGGACAACTACATATTTTATTTACTTATTCAATCCTTGTCTGTCTTCCCCATCCTATGAAGGCAGAAGTGTTTGTCCCTTCTTATTCTCTGCCATTTCCCTTATGCCTAATCCAGTGACTACCACATAGTATGGGTTCATAAGAGTTAGTGAATAAACGGATGAATAAACAAACAAATGAACTGGGTTACCCTGCTCACCATTTTTCTAGAACTTTTCTTGTTGTAAAATGACATGCCTGTTTATTGCTTTGCATTTGTTGTTGTCTCCCTTATGTGACTGTCATCTCGTTAAGGGCAAGGACCAGGGCTATTTTACTTACTACTGTCTGTTCACCATGGTGCCTGGTACACAAGATAGGTTCAATCAATGTTTGTTGAATAAATAACATCTGCTAGAGTAAGGTGTCGTGGACTGCCGCCTCTATGATGGGATAATTGGTCGCCCTGTGTGAGAGCAGCACAGTATCTGGAACTCTGTTGCATTTCTCCCTGAAGCCTGACTGCAGCTTCAGCTCTCTGCAGGATGTTGGATGTTTCACGTTGGATGTTTCAGGCTTTGTCAGATTCAATGTTCTATTCCTCCTAGCTTTCTCATGTATCTTTTTTTTTTTTTTAATACTTTAAGTTCTAGGGTACATGTGCAAAACGTGTAGGTTTGTTACATAGGTATACATATGCCATGTTGGTTTGCTGCACCCATCAACTTGTCATTTACATTAGGTATTTCTCCTAATGCTATCCCTCCCCCAGCTGCCCACCCCCTGACAGGCCCTGGTGTGTGATGTTCCCCCCCCGTGTCGATGTGTTCTCATTGATCAACTCCCACTTATGAGTGAGAACATGCGGTGTTTAGTTTTCTGTCCTTGTGATAGTTTGCTGAGAATGATGCTTTCCAGCTTCATCCATGTCCCTGCAAAGGACATGAACTTATCCTTTTTTATGGCTGCATAGTATTTCATGGTGTATATGTGCCGCATTTTCTTTATCCAGTCTAATATTGATGGACATTTGGGTTGGTTCCAAGTCTTTGCTATTGTGAATAGTGCCGCAATAAACATACGTGTGCATGTGTCTTTATAGTAGCATGATCCTTTAATAGTACAATCCTTTGCGTATATACCCAGTAATGGGATCGCTCGGTCAAATGGTATTTCTAGTTCTAGATCCTTGAGGAATCACCACACTGTCTTCCACAATGATTGAACTAGTTTACAGTCCCACCAACAGTGTAAAAGTGTTCCTATTTCTCCACATCCTCTCCAGCATCTGTTGTGTCCTGACTTTTTAATGATTGCCATTCTAACTGGCATGAGATGGTATCTCATTGTGGTTTTGATTTGCATTTCTCTCATGACCAGTGATGATGAGCATTTTTTCCCAGGTCTGTTGGCTGAACAAATGTCTTCTTTTGAGAAGTGTCTGTTCATATCCTTCGCCCATTTTTTGATGGGTTTGTTTGTGTTTTTCTTGT